>NW_027491963.1:42500-790829 GCF_021521415.1 Bidens hawaiensis
GCCGCACACTGCTACTAAATCACCGCCCCCCAAGTTAAACTGGTGCTTGCTGTTGCACCAGGAGCCGTTGCACCAGGTGCTAAAGCGTGGATGTTTTGTATCCATTGAGCAAAAACGGGTTGTAATTGGATAGCGGTATCTGAAAACATATCTTGAGGGCGCCCTAAAGCGCTCATGGTATCATTATGAATATACAAACCAAAACTGTGAAAGCCTAGAAATATACACGCCCAGTTGAGATGTGATATGATTGCATCGTGATGCCTAAGAACACGATCTAATAGATCGTTGTATCGAGTAGTTGGATCATAGCCTATTACCATAAAAATGGCTGCATGCGCAGCAGCACCAACTATGAGAAATCCACAAATCCACATATGATGTGTGAACAATGAAAGTTGTGTACCATAGTCAGTAGCTAGATATGGATAAGGGAGCATGGCATACATATGGTGAGCTACAACAATGGTTAAAGAGCCTAACATAGCCAGGTTAAGAGATAGTTGAGCATGCCATGACGTTGTTAGGATCTCATATAGTCCTTTATGGCCCTGGCCCGTAAATGGACCTTTATGAGCTTCTAAAATATCTTTTAGACCATGACCAATGCCCCAGTTGGTCCTATACATGTGACCCGCTATAAGAAAAAAAAATTGCAATAGCTAAATGATGGTGTGCAGTATCGGTTAGCCATAGACCTCCAGTTACGGGGTCTAATCCTCCACGAAAAGTAAGAAAGTCCCCATATTTTGACCAATTCAAGGTGAAAAATGGGGTTTCTCCTTCGGCAAAACTGGGATAAAGTTGAGCCAACAGATCCCGATTCAAAATAAATTCATGAGGAAGTGGTATTTCTTTAGGATCTACTCCAACGTTTAGAAATTGGTTAATAGGTAAAGATACATGTACTTGATGCCCCGCCCAAGAGAAAGACCCAAGTCCTAATAGCCCCGCTAAATGGTGATTCAACATAGATTCTACATCTTGAAACCAAGCTAGTTTTGGAGCAGCTTTATGATAATGAAACCAACCAGCAAAAAGTATTAACGCTGCAAAGCTCAATGAACCAATTGCGGAACAAAAGAGTTGTAATTCGCTAGTTATTCCAGATGCTCGCCAAATCTGAAAAAAACCAGAGGTTATTTGTATTCCTCGGAAGCCCCCGTCCACATCAACATTCAAGATTTCTTGTCCCACTATCGGCCAAACCACCTGGGCACTAGGCCCAATGTGAGTCGGATCGCTTAGCCATGCTTCATAATTGGAAAAACGAGCACCATGGAAATGCATGCCGCTCAGCCAAAGGAAGATGATGGAGAGTTGACCGAAATGCGCACTAAAGACTTTTCGAGAGATCTCCTCCAAATCACTGGTATGGCTATCGAAATCGTGAGCATTAGCATGTAGGTTCCAGATCCAAGTGGTAGTTTCAAGGCCTTTAGCTATTGTTCTTGAGAAATGACCCGGTCTAGCCCATTCCTCGAATGAAGTTTTTATGTGATCCCTATCTACCAAAATTTTTACTTCTGGTTTCGGCGAACAAATAATCATTGAGTCCTCCTCTTTCCGGACAACACATACAAAGAGACCCGCCAACAGTCAAATAATTAGTGAATCTCGGAGAGATATTTCTATTATATAATTGATAATTTTATAATTAGTTTTTTTTTCTTCTAGTTTTATATCTCCCACCTATCTATTTTCTTTAGTTATTCACTAGTGCATTTATGATCTGGAAGTCGATCCGGGGCAAGTGTTCGGATTTATTATGACATAGCCAGGAGGCGCTCAACGGACCTTTTGGATCTTATAAAAACCTTTCTTTAGATTGATACAAAAACTCTTTTTTTTGCAACCTAGTCTATTTCTGATATCAATTAAAAGTTCTTTGCTGGAGCTGCTTCATGTTTTTTAGATTTAGATAGAGTAATAGTACTCTATTCCAAATCACGCGAGCAGACATTAGCTATTACTAAGAAATATTGATATATTCACAGTTATTCGAAGCCTTTTTGATTAGTTTTAATAGACTTTTTTTTATAGAAAAAAGAACGACAAGAAAAAATATATTTTGTAAGCTATCCACGTATCCTTTAGTCCTACAAAATACCATACGAAATAGAACGCTTAGAAGGGATATAAAGAAATTCTTTTATTGATTCTTCCCAACGGAACGATCTATTTTATTTCACTGACGGGGCCAACTAAAAATTCATTATAACAAATAAAAAAATATCTAAAACAATCTAAATCATAAATAAAATAAAGAAAAGGTCTTATATTCTATTCGAAACGTCTAGTGATCTTCAACCAATTATGAGCTTCAATATAATTACCAGGAGTAAGTGCTATAGACTGTTTCCAATACTCAGCGGCTAGGTCGAACCAAGCCTCCGCAATTTCAGAATCCCCCTGGCAATGGCCTGTTCTCCCCGGTCGGAATAGGTGGGTAATTCCTTCCCTTAGAACCGTACTTGAGAGTTTCCTACCTCATATGGCTCGCCAGTCAACTCTTTTTGTATCCCATTATCCCATTTGAATCTACCGTATCTAACTGAATAAGATTTATCGTAGATCTATCCCATTTTTTCGGGTTAACTAAAAGAAGTTAATAAAATGAGTTTCAAACTTAAATCTTAAGTTTGGATTAAAATTCGGGTTTATTTTAGTTTTATCTTTTCTCCCACCTTCAGAAGAATAAAACATAGACATTTCGCCTATCGTTAGAATTTTCTGAAAGGTAACTATCTCAGTTTCATATCATATAGAAATTTAGATTATATAGAATTTTGGAAAAAGACTTTCGAAAGGAAAGACTTACTATCTTTCGGATCTGATCCTACACCGCTGCTAAATACCTTAGTGGATCAACTCTATTACATAATTTGATTACTAACGTTTGTCTCACATCATGACATAAAGTAAGCAGTTCTTATTGTATCGCCAAAACCTCGCTAATTGATCTTTACGGTGCTTACTCTAGCAATTAGATACTTTACCCATAGACTAAAATAGCTAGGCATATTTATTTCTTCATATTTCAACTTCTATGAAGTTTCTTTCTTTTCTACAACTAATAAAAATCGTTGTTTTAGACGATGCTTATGTAGAAAGCCCTTTCTTCTAGTATTTACTAGTGAATTTGATCTTTCTTTACTTTTTTCTTTCTATAGTGGAGATAGTCGCACGTAATGACAGATCACGGCCATGTTATTAAAAGCTTGTGGTAAGAATGGGTTTCGTTCGAGCGCTCGAAAATAATATTCCAAAGCTTTTGTGTGTTCTCCGTTACTTGTGTGGATAAGTCCTATGTTATATAGTATATAACTTCGGTCATAGGGATCAATTTCTAGTCGCATAGCTTCATAATAATTCTGTAAAGCTTCCGCATAATTTCCTTCGGATTGGGCTGACATCCGTTACGGTCATTATTCAATTCAAAGAATCTCCGTTACAGAACCGTACATGAGATTTTCATCTCATACGGCTCCTCCCTTATGTGCATAATGATAAAATAAAGAAGATTAAAAACTTCTCATTATGAACTGAGTAGGGCTAGTGTTTTTTACAAGAAATCTCTAGCCAACCTTCCTGCAAGAGATCTTTTCTTAACATCAAACGTATTGGTACTAGAGAGAAATGATAACTCTAACAATTTCTTTGTTCTCAACGCTTCCCAATTTCCAGAAATAAGTCACTTCAACAGCCTTCGATGGTTATACGGGTATCCAAATTACAAACGAGATGGATGTTTGTTGTCCCAACCATTCTCTTAGTCCCAAGCCTGCTAAAGAAAGGGATATTTTGTAACAAAGTTTTAGTGTTGTTGATTCCTAGGTGTAGTGCTTCTTCCCCTCTGCTGCCTATTGGTATTAGTGGACTAGGATTGACCTGTAATACCGAACCATATGTATAACCTTTCGCTCAATACTAGAATCGATAATTGAAACATAGCATCTGAGGCTGCATTAATCGAGGATACACGACAGAAGGAATTGTTCTATTTCCAAACTTTACCTTCAACAAGCGTAGATTTTTTTATTTTCTTTTTTTACCAATCACGAATCGTGTGTATTTCTCGTAAGATTGAGAGTAATAAAAAAAATCAAATCGCACCATCTCTGTAATAGGTAAATGCCTCTATTTCTCCTGAAGTTGTCAGAATTATTCGTAATAAGATATTGGCAACAATTGAAAAGGTTTAATCAATAAAATTTTCATTTATCCACGATCTAGACATAGGTAGCAATCCATTATATCATTTTTCTCATTACTTCTCGTGGGAAAAGGATCCCCCAAGGAAAAGAATTGTACAGTACGAATAACATAAAAACATATTCATTCTCATGAAAAAAAAAAGAAAAAATGGTCCGTCTATTCGATTTTAAAAATTTCAATATTCAAAAAAAGAATTGATAAAAACTAAGAAATCAATATGGGACCCGGATTCGATTCCACCTTACTTTACTGAAATAGTCTACCAATGAAAGAAACTATTCTTATTTGATTGAAGTTACAGCTTAGAATAACCTCAGTTGATTGAATTATGATACAAAGAAGAAAAAGAATCATTGTATGATGAAAATAGAATAGCCGCCCATTTTTTGTGTTGTATATTTACGTGTATACACTATACAATCAACTATAAAAAAATTCTTTATCTATTTGTATTTTTAATAGAATAGATAGATAGGATAAGGGGTTTTTTTATAACTCTAAAACTGGCCTATAAAGCAATTTGAGAATTCTTCTGATATGGAATCATAGTCAAAATAGATAGAATCATGATCTAAAGATATCCATTAACCATAAAATATAGACCCCTCGCTCAGTCAATTCATTCTAATTTCTAATTTATTGATTTAATCCGGTCGGTATAGTATAAATAGATAATTAGAAAAAGAAGAAAACATTGTTTTTGCAAACATGAATAGAATTAGAATTTTTTTTTTTTTTTAGTTTTTGTAATAAAACAATTTTATCTTTACCCCCCAGACTAGAAGGAAAGATCCTGCTTTTATTATGATGAAAAATTTTCTATTTTTATCGCTTTCTAGTTAGAATTGATTGGTTGTACCTACCCAATAATCTAATATGAATGATTCATTATTCACTCTATTTTCGGTTTTGGGGTCATAATCATTATGTAGGAGAGATGGCTGAGTGGTTGAAAGCGTATCATTGGAACTGCTATGGAGGCTTTTGCTTACCGAGGGTTCGAATCCCTCTCTTTCCTTACCTTCACCTAATTTACCGATCTTACTAACCACAATAGATCAAATATCAATGGATACAACTATTCCAACAGTTAGACCTTTCTTTAATAGGGATTCTCTAATAGATTATCTATTCCTAATGGCTGTGGTACGGAAAATACTGTTAAAGAAAAGAGTAGACAAGGAATGAAAATATCCCTCTCGGTCTATGACACCTAAATGGAAGAAAAATCCGGATCAAACCCTTATTTATCTTAACCTTAGGTTAATTTAATTCGCCGAAAGGGAGCAAAATGGGTCGAACCCTTATTCTTATTCGTTTTTATTTTCTTTTTTTTTAGTTTTAAGTCTGACGAGAATAATATTCTACAACTAGCAATTCATTTATTTTCAAGCCGACCCATTTATTATCTATTATTTGATTGACTAATCCTTTATATTGGAATGGTTGAAGAGTCAAATGGTTTGGAATTCCTGAGGAGGGGATGAGTCGAGTGAGTTTTGAATTAGAGCTCTAGATTTTTGTTCATCCCTCGCCGCAATAGTATCTCGGGGTTTGCAGCGATAACTTGGTATATCTACTATACGACCATTGACTAAAATATGTCTATAGTTAACTAATTGGCGAGCACCCGGAATAGTCGTAGCCATTCCCAACCGAAAAAGGATGTTATCCAGACGCATTTCAAGTAATTGTAGTAAAACCTGACCTGTTGACCCCTTTGCCTTTCTGGCGATACGAACGTATTTAAGTAATTGTCGTTCTGTAAGACCATAATGAAAACGCAATTTTTGTTTTTCTTCTAGGTGAATACGATATTGAGATTTTTTCCCAGAACGCGATTGGTTTCTATGATCACTTCCAGCTCTGGGTCTTTTATTAGTTAGCCCAGGTAAAGCCCCAGGCGACGTTTTTTTTTTAAACGAGGACCTCGGTAACGTGACATAAAGACTCCTTCTTCTTATTTCTATTTAATTATTCATTCTTATTGATGAAATTTCATTTTACATAATAAACCTAAACTAAAAATGAACTAAATTCTAAATAAAGATAAAGCCAAATTGACTGAAGTATTAAGAATAATGAGATGAGTTAGATAAATATAAAGATCTTTCTATTCTATATATAGCAAAAGAAAAGGACTCTTTTCGTGAGATAGTTGGATATTCCTATAACATAATAACATAATAAATCAACGGCTTTTGCGAAAAGAGGAAGACACTTTATTTTATTTATTTTTTCAATATTCTTTGATTGCAAAGATGCATTATCAATCATGTATCATGTAAAACATCGAATAAAACAAATAGAGAAAAGCCGACTATCGGAATCGAACCGATGACCATCGCATTACAAATGCGATGCTCTAACCTCTGAGCTAAGCAGGCTCACATAACATAAATTCAACATGCATAGGAATTCAACAAACTCTTAGTATTAACTATTTGAATTTTTGGCTCTTCCATCTATATACTTAGAATATATTATAGAATATGATATAGAATAAAAAATAACTGTTAAATATTATATTATATAAATATTATAGAACATAACGATTAATTTAGTGATATAGAATTTCAAGTATCACGATTAAAGATTCTAAAAAAAAGAATCGATTGTTCAAGTATTCGAAATTTCAGGGTAAAATCAGTGGAAGAGAGACAGATATATAGGGTATGTATCCACCTATATTAAATTGCGGATACAGAAATGATAAAATCGTTTTTGATTGGCTCGAATATGAGCCTCCTATAAAAGATGAAAGAAGATAGACAAGAAATCAAAGACAAAGCTTTTTCGAGACAGGACACTGCATCTATCTAATGATATAAACGGTTTCGAGAAAGAAAAAAGGGAACGAGATCGCAATGAGATTTTCATAACAAAAGGGGGGATATGGCGAAATTGGTAGACGCTACGGACTTAATTGGATTGAGCTTTGGTATGGAAACTTACTAAGTTATAACTTTCAAATTCAGAGAAACCCAGGAATTAAAAAAAAATGGGCAATCCTGAGCCAAATCACGTTTTCCGAAAACAAACAAAGGTTCAGAAAGCGAAAATAAAAAAAGGATAGGTGCTGAGACTCGATGGAAGTTCTAACGAATGGAGTTGATTGTCTTACATTGGTAGAGAAATACTTCTATCGAAACTTCTGAAAAGATGAAGGATAAACCTGTATACATAGAAGAATTGATGTGAATCGATTCCAATTGAAGAAAGAATCAAATATTCATTGATCAAAGCATTCACGCAAAATCTGGTAGATCTTTTGAAGAACTGATTAATCGGACGAGAATAAAGATAGAGTCCCGTTCTACATGTCAATACCGGCAACAATGAAATTTATAGTAAGAGGAAAATCCGTCGATTTAAAAAATCATGAGGGTTCAAGTCCGTCTATCCCCAATTTGACTCCCGAATTCTTTATTGTATTCTTTTTCTACTTTTTGCGTTAGAGGTTCAAAAGTACTTATCTTTCTCATTCACGACTCTTTATACAAATGGATCTGAGCGGAAATGTATCACATGTCACATGTGGCATATATGATACATGTACAAATGAATATCTTTGATCAAGGAATCCCCATTTGAATGATTCACGATCGATCTTTTTTTTATTCATATTGAAACCTACAAAGTTGTTCTTTTGACAAATTATAGGACCTGGACGAGGCTTTGTAATACCCGTTCAATTGACATAGACCCACGTTCTCTAGTAAAATGAAAATGAGGATGAGACATCAGGAATAGTCGGGATAGCTCAGTTGGTAGAGCAGAGGACTGAAAATCCTCGTGTCACCAGTTCAAATCTGGTTCCTGACACATGATTAATTTGTATGAGTCTCTACTCTACCAATTCATTGATATGAATACATATTCATTAAGTATTTTCCAAATTTGAGAATCCCAATGAATCCCTAATTTTGTTTTATGGTTTGTATTTATATTATTCTATACATAATAAAAATACAAACCATAAAACAAACGAGACTTCAATTACTCTGTTTAATCTAGAATAGAACCTTGAATCTATAGAATTGTAAGAATTGTAGAAGTGAAGATTTGTTTTTTATCATTCAGTGAGCATCTTGTATTTCATAAATATGGGGAGCAATATAATCCGTACATAAAGGCCATCCTATCCAACTTTCAGGCATTAAGATACGTTTCAAACGTGGATGATTATCATAAGAGATTCCCAACATATCATAAGATTCCCGTTCTTGAAATCCACACTTTTCCAAACCCAGAAAACAGACGGAATTCTAGGATCCCTCCTCGGGGCAAATACTTTTATGCATACCTCTTCTGGTTGATCCACGCCATACTCTATTCTAGTAAGATGATACACACTAGCTAATAGTCCGCCTGGTGCTACATCATAGGCGCATTGGGATCGGAGATAATTGTAACCATATACATATAAAATGACAGCAATGTAATGCCAATCCCCGGGTTTTATTTGTAAAGTCTCTATTCCTTGGTAATCAAAGCCCAAAGATCTATGAATTAGCGCATGCTTAACTAGCCAAGTAGACAAATTACCCTGCATCTTTTTTATCTCTCCCGCATTTTTTTGTATGTATAAGTATTTCAGATTTCCGATAAAATTTCTGAAGATTGAGCCACAACTTTTTATTCTGTGCAAACGAATCCTGTCTAATTTACTAATTCGTGGGAAGATACTGAACTTTTGTATTTGAAAAATGTTTCAGGAAGAATCTCTGAGGTAGATGGCGGTTGATAAAGGAATCCTTTATCATAATTTCCAGTATGAATACTATGCCCAACCTGAAACTTGTGATTGGTAGTAAAACACCGATTCTCGCGCTGAGACATAATTCTATCTGGATAGATTTCTCGAGATATTTTCTTACGAAGTTTTGTTATAGCATCTATAATTGCTTATGGTTTAGGTGGACAGCCCGGCAAATAGACATCTACAGGAATTAGCTTATCGACTCCACGAACAGTACTATAAGAATCAGTACGGAACATCCCCCCTGTAATTTTACATGCTCCCATAGCAATAACATATTTTGGTTCAGGCATTTGCTCGTATAATCTCACTAAGGAAGGGGCCATTTTCATTGTTACTGTTCCGGCTGTTAAAATAAGGTCCGCTTGTCTAGGGCTCGATCTTGGGACTAGTCCATAACGATCAAAATCGAATCGTGAGCCTATAAGTAAAGCAAATTCAATGAAGCAACAACTTGTACCATAGAGAAGCGGCCATAAACTAGAGAGTCTTGACCAATTTGAAATATCATTTAATGTAGTTGAAATAACTGAATTTTGGGTTGTTCGATGAAATAAGGGAAACTCGATGGAATTCATAACTATCTCAATTTTTTCCGTTTTTCTTTTTATTGTCTGAATATTCGGGAGCTAAGACCATTCCAATGCTCCCTTTCGCCATGCATAAACTAAACCAACAATTAAGATAAGCACAAAATTAAAGCTTCTACATATACAGATACACCTAATACATCGAAACTCATTGCCCATGGATAAAGAAAAACCGTTTCAACATCAAAAACAACAAAAACTAGAGCAAACATATAATAGCGGATTCTAAATTGTAACCAAGCGTCGCCTATTGGTTCTATACCTGATTCATAAATAGAAAGTTTTTCTGGTCCTTTGCTACTCGGAGCTAAAAATCCCGAAATGAAAAATACCAAAATAGGAATAAGACTTGATATTATCATAAATGCCCAAAATATATCATATTCGTAAAGCAGAAACATAGATGCACTCCTATAAACGTGGAAAATATACCGGATTAGTAAATTCAACTTGAACTTTTTAAGTCGTTCATAATTGTTTAGTTAAAGTAAGAATTGCTTTTGGTCCAACCATCAAGTGTCCTTTTGCGGGGCGTGGTTCCTTTCAAGATTCATCAATTAGAATCCTATTTTTAATACATCACTTTTTCTTTTTTTTTAGTTATAGTTAAAACTAACTATTGCTCTTATCCAAATTCTCTTGTTTTCATCTCAATCTTACCAAGAATTCTCTCTAAAGAAAAGTGATTCTAAATAGAATTCTCATTTTTTTTCGAATTTTGAATTCTATTTATTAGTAATTATAAATTGGTCGAAATTGAAATTGATTTTTTTTTATCCTTTCTATTTGATTATCTTTATAGAATAGATTTAATTTCCCTTTTTTATGAATATGTCCTTTTATCTCTTTTTTATTAGTGGTTTATAATAGAACAAGTAGTCACAAGTAGTTAGATGTAAGAGAATGTATAGGAATTTTCTTTAGAATAGAAGGGTCAAGGGTCTTGGTATATTACTTTTATTAGAATCCAATCCCAATGGAGGATTTTCTATCGAAAGAGAATACTAGGTCTAAGTAAGGTATACGAAGCCTATTTACGTTGTTGACAATGTTTACAATGAAACTTAGCATTAGCAAAGATATTAGTTTTTTCAAACTTGATCTTGTGCACAAAATTGGGGTTGGGTTAGGTTGGAGTTTTTAACCAGACTCGTGTTATGATACAAAATTCAGTAGAATTGGATATACCAAAGAAGGGTAGTATAATTAACTCGTTGATTTCGACAGGAAAAGAGGAAAATTCCATATCGAAGAGTAATGAGGAAAAGTTGGTTTGTTTATCCACAACTAGAAAAAGATCAATTGGGTCCATTGAAATGAAAAGTGTTTTTGCTTTCCCAATGAATGGGCTTATAGGAATGATTGTCTAGGAATGATTGTCTTTTGATGAAGCAATCAGTCAGTTAAAACAATAACGAGGAAAATCAAATAAAAAAAGATACAATTTTTTGTATTTGAATATTTATTCGTGAATTGTTTGAATTGTATGTATAGGGCTCTAGGGCTATACGAACTCGAACCGTAGACCTTCTAGGTAAAATAGATCAAACTGATTATTATCAAAATGATATGAACTGTTTCAAAGATCCAACATGCATTTTTTGTGCATTGGGCTCTTTCATTAACTGATAGAAATATCAGCTAGTCCGCCATTTTTATTTTTGATAGAAAAATAAGAAGATGGCTCCATGTGCTCAGAGTCATTATGTTGATTCAGATTCAGGAACACTACTAAAGTTTTTCAAGGGGGGTTATCTTGACGTAGGTTTGCCACTGGCCTAGATTAACTTACTAGATTAACTTAAGTCTAGATTAACTTAAGTGAAATGAAGTCTCTATCGCTCTACTTAAAAATCAAATATGAAACTTCATAGACCTTAAAGTTCATAGGACGAAAAGAGGTTTTTTTGAGGCCCTGATACTCAGCCTAGCATTGAATAGACTAGGTATTCACCTTATCAATATATCAAATCAACGGTGGGGTCTGTTTGGCACCTAATTGGGCACCTAAATAGGACCGAACCCTTGTCAGGCTATTGTTCTCTTATTCCCTCAAAGTTATCGAGTAAGACATCGATTTATCAATAAGATCAATTTTTTTGATTGCATGATGCACTCCCCTAAAAAACATCGGCGTGCGTGTAAACGAGGTGCTCTACCAACTGAGCTACAGCCCTTAGTGCTTGTAATACATATTTTATTATGTAGATAATTTCTTGTCAAGATGACTTTCCATGATCCAATATCATATTGATCGGTATTGCTTCTAAGTAATATGATCTTTATAATCCATCGACCGGAGGAGTCCCTTTTGGTTTTCTTTGTGAAGATAAATGACCTACTTAACTCAGTGGTTAGAGTATTGCTTTCATACAGCGGGAGTCATTGGTTCAAATCCAATAGTAGGTAGAACTTATCAGATACCGCGTTTAATGGTATCTAATAAGTTTTTATACCCATTTTGTTTTAGTAATCTTTTTTTTGTATCTTTTCCATTTCTTTTTCGTTGCATAAAAATGTGATAATAAAAATATGATTCCGCTTGATTGTATTTAATCGACAGAATCAAGTCAAACAAAACAACCAAATATAGGGTGTATAAATTGATGATTATTCGGACACCGACTGGTTATGAAATGGCGTTGATAGCCTCTACTCGTGTCCTAGCCCGTCGTAGAGCTAGATTTGCCTCAATTGTTTGTCTCTTTCCTTCAGCTTTTCTCAAAGCATCTTCCGCTATTTCAAGAGTTTGCTGAGCTTCTTGTGGATCGATGTCACTACTTTTCTCTGCATCATTTACTAAAACAGTGATTTCATTATTACCTATTCTAGCAAAACTGCCCATCAGAGCCATCGTTAGCCATTGGTCGTTAATGCGTATTCTCAAAATACCTATATCTACTGCTGTGGCAATAGGAGCGTGATTTGGTTATACGCCAATTTGTCCACTTTTAGTAGATAAAATGATTTCTTTCACTTCTGAATCCCAAACAATTCGATTAGGGGTCAGTACCCAAAGATTTAAGGTCATTTCTTCAAATTGCTCTCCGTTTCTAAGTTGATAGCCTTCGCCGTAGCTTCATCGATGTTACCTACCAAATAAAAGGCCTGTTCGGGAAGACCATCTAATTCTCCGAAAAAGATTAACTGAAAGCCTCTAATTGTTCTTGCTAAACAAACATATTTTCCTAGAGAACCCGTAAAGACTTCTACTACGAAAAACGGTTGTGATAAGAAACGCTCAATTTTTCGCGCTCTTGCTACGGTTAAACGATCTTTTTCGGATAATTCGTCTAATCCAAGAATAGCTATAATATCTTGAAGTTCTTTGTAACATTGTAAAGTTTGCTTAACCTGTTGTGCAGTTTCATAATGTTCTTCATCAACGATCTGGGGTTGTAGCATAGTTGACGATGAATCTAAAGGATCTACTGCTGGATAGATACCTTTGGCGGCTAATCCTCTTGATAGTACAGTAGTAGCATCTAAATGTGCAAATGTCGTAGCAGGAGCAGGGTCAGTCAAATCATCTGCAGGTACATAAACAGCTTGAATAGAAGTTATGGACCCTTCTTTGGTAGAAGTAATTCTTTCTTGTAAAGAACCCATTTCGGTACTAAGGGTAGGTTGATAACCCACGGCGGAAGGCATTCTACCCAACAAGGTGGATACTTCAGATCCTGCTTGGACAAAACGGAAGATATTGTCAACAAAAAAAAGAACGTCTTGTTCATTAACATCTCGGAAATATTCCGCCATAGTTAGGGCAGTCAAACCAACTCTCATACGAGCTCCCGGTGGTTCATTCATTTGACCGTAAACTAGAGCTACTTTTGATTCTGCAATATTTTGTTCATTAATTACTCCAGATTCTTTCATTTCCATGTAAAGATCATTTCCTTCACGAGTCCGTTCACCGACTCCGCCAAATACAGATACGCCTCCGTGAGCTTTGGCAATATTGTTAATCAATTCCATAATGAGTACTGTTTTACCCACGCCAGCTCCCCCGAATAGTCCGATTTTTCCTACACGACGATAAGGGGCTAAAAGATCTACTACTTTAATTCCGGTTTCAAAAATAGATAGTTTTGTATGTAACTGTATAAAGGCAGGAGCAAATCTATGAATAGGGAATGTTGTGCTATTATCTACAGGACCTAAATTATCAATAGGCTCCCCAAGCACATTGAAAATTCGTCCGAGAGTCGCTCCACCGACCGGAACACTTAGCGGAGCTCCCGTATCAATTACGTCCATTCCTCTCGTTAGACCGTCTGTAGCACTCATAGCTACGGCTCTAACTCGATTGTTTTCTAATAATTGCTGTACCTCACAAGTCACATTAATTGGTTGACCAACAGTATCTCGACCCTTAACTACCAGAGCGTTTTAAAAATTAGGCATTTTGCCTGGCAGAAAAGCTACATCTAGTACCAGACCAATTATTTGGGCTATACGCCCCAGGTTCTTTTTGTCAAGCGTGGCAACCCAGAACTAGAAGTAGTAGGATTCATTCTCATAATATAATAATAAAGTAAAACGATCTAATTTTTTTTCAAAAATGAATTATCGCATTCAAAATAAATGTCCGATGACAAGTTGATCGGTTAATTCAATAAGAAGTGGGAGTTAGCACACGATTTTGTTAGTACCATCCAACCGAATCCAATTAAATTGTTTACTTATTCAATTTCAATGAGTGAATTTTCAAGTTCAACCAACCCATTTTCAAAATATCAAGTAGATGAATAAGAATCTTGAGCAAACAAGTAATTAGTTTATTTAATTAGTTTATCGGAATCCAAGTAAAAATTAGACGAATGGGGTTTTCTTTGTTGACATAAGATCTAATTAGATCTAATTGTCTAAAGAATCAAAATTTATCTTACGATAATCCTATTTTGACTAAGAATCCCTGCTGGATGGGATTCTAACAAACCCTTCAATATAATTCAATATAAATAGAATCTAAAGTAAGTAGAATCTAATTCCATTTTAATAAGCTTTTGCTTAATAAACGAAATTCGAAGATAAGAGCAAAAAATGAAGAAAAAAAAATCTCATCCATATCCTTTCAAATCCTTCATGTAGAAAGATAAAAAAACTACATTATATACTCACTTAGATAGATACTTAAATATATATAATAATTCTCAAATTATAATAAGTAAGATATCCTTATATATAATAAGATATATAATAAGATATCTTTATATTATAAATTGATATTATAAATAATAAATATAAAATCTAAATAATAATAACAGGTACAAATAGTCAATCGAGGTACCCATTTTATGACAACTCTTAACTTTCCCTCTATTTTGGTCCCTTTAGTATGCCTAGTTTTTCCGGCAATCGCAATGGCTTCTTTGTTTCTTCATGGTCAAAAAAACAAGATTGTTTAGAGCCGATGGCACAAAATATCATCTATTTTTTTACGTTTGTATGATAACACGGATATCCTTTTAGCAAAATATGGTATAAGCGGCTTCCGCCGAAGAATTCTTATGTCTCCATAAAATACTATATTCTAGCTATTTTCAAATAGACCTGAATCGGCGGATGGCTGAGCTGTAAAGCCCGTCTATCTATATGTATGTGGCTATCTTTAGTGAGTCATACGAAGGGTATGTTATTAGTTTAGATCTAACCAATTTAATGAATTACTCCTAAAGGTTCACATCAAACTAGTTCAAACTAGTGCTAGTTGATGCGAGTTACTTCGGAAACAAACAGACTAAAGTCAAATTCATTTGGGGTATTCTCTCAATTCCAAATAAGCAACGGGATCAAGTATGAGTTGTCGATCAGGACATATATGGATAGAACCTATAAATGGGGCTCGAACAAAAAGTAATTTATGCTGGGCTATTATCCTTTTTTTAGGTTCATTGGGATTCTTGTTGGTTAGAACCTCGACTTATCTTAGTAGAAATTTGATATCTTTCTTTCCGTCTCAGCAAATCGTTTTTTTTTCCACAATAAATTGTGATGTCTTTCTATGGGATCGCGGGTCTTTTTATTAGCTCCTATTTGTGGTGCACAATTTCGTGGAATGTAGGTAGTGGTTATGATCGATTTGATATAAAAGACGGAATAGTGTGTATCTTTCGTTGGGGATTTCCTGGAAAAAATCATCGGGTCTTCCTTCGATTTCTTATAAAAGATATTCAATCCGTCAGAATAGAAGTTAAAGAGGGTATTTATGCTCGGCGTGTCCTTTATATGAATATAAGAGGCCAGGGAGCCATTCCATTGACTCGTACTGATGAGAATTTTACTCCACGGGAAATGGAACAAAAAGCTGCGGAATTGACCTATTTCTTGCGTGTACCAATTGAAGTATTTTAATTAGAAGTTATTTTACCGATAAATGATAAATGAATGCTTTCTCAGCAGGAGGGCAAAAATGCAAGAATCCTCTTTTTCTAGAACATAACTTAATTAATGTTGCTTCAGAACATTCATTCGAGTTAAAGCAGACTATATGGAACAAGTATAAAAAAACGATTTGGGGTATCTTTTATATGTATCGAAATATACACAACTCAATAAAAAAATGAATAAAAAATCGAAATATCTCATAATCAACCATTTCGAAATAAGGAAATATCCCCCCTTTTGACTTGCTTTTTACTTGTTGGAATTGAGACTTTATATTCAGATAGATAATATCTTGTCATTTTTTCGACGCTTCTTTTTGTACTCCTTAATGACCAAAAAATTGGATCTCTTATAATGATAACTAGCCAATTTCTTTCTGTCGTTTTTTGCCACCCTTTTTCATTTCACAAGATTCTTCAGAAAATTCCCTCAATTCTTCTATCCCTGACTACTCATAGTCAGTTAATTTTTTTAGAAATCTTAGCTATTTTTATATAATGATAGAAAAGGAATTCTTTCGTATCAAAATATTAAAAATATTTATATTCATTATTGAATATTGAAATTGAATTTTAGATTGAACTTTCGGAGCATTCATCGAAAGGAGATATGTGCTTTGAATTTTACTATCGGGAAACAATACTTTTTTATTCTTTATTATTTATTCATTCGAATTTTTCGTTTGTTTCTGTCTTTTTTCTAGATTCAAGGCCTAACCACGAAATCACAAATAAAAAATAGTGAATAGATTCATAGGTTCGATAACTTGTAATAGAACTGATGCATGAGAGAAATATTAGATTACACAGAGTCGACGAATGAGATGGGTTCATTAACAATTCACAGATGAAAAAATGGCAAAAAAAGAAAGCATTCACTCCTCTTTTATATCTTGCATCTATAGTATTTTTTCCCTGGTGGATTTCTCTCTTATTTCAAAAAAGTCTGGAATCGTGGGTTACTTATTGGTGGAATCCTAGGCAATCCAAAACTTTTTTTAATGATATTGAAGAAAAGAGTATTTTAGAAAAATTCATAGAATTATAGGAACTCCTCTTCTTAGAAGAAATGATCAAGGAATACTCGGAGACACATCTACAAACCTTCGTATAGGAATTCACAAAGAAACAATCCAATTAATCAAGATACACAACGAGGGTCGTATTCATACGATTTTGCACTTCTCGACAAATATAATCTGTTTCATTATTATAAGTGGTTATTCTATTTTGGGTAATAAAGAACTTGTTATTCTTAACTCTTGGGCTCAGGAATTCCTATATAACTTAAGTGACACAATAAAAGCTTTTTCTCTTCTTTTATTAAATGATTTATGTATTGGATTTCATTCGCCCCATGGTTGGGAATTGATGATTGGCTTTGTCTACAAGGATTTTGGATTTGTTAATAATGATCAAATTATATCTGGCCTTGTTTCAACTTTTCCAGTCATTCTAGATACAATTTTCAAATATTGGATTTTCCGTTATTTAAATCGCGTATCTCCGTCACTTGTAGTGATTTATCATTCAATGAATGACTAAAAAATGGTCTACTTAATTTAATTATAATGTTTCTTAATTTGCAGTTGTACATAAGAAAAACATTGAGAATCGCTTTATATTTCTACCCATCCCGGAGATTCATCCTATATTCCTATATATTAATCGAGTCAGATTATTCCAGTAAATAACAAAATCGTGGATAGGAAAATCCAGTAGTGACCTACTCCAATTTATTGTAGAAATTTTCGGGATCAATGATTGGACCATGCAAATTAGAAATAATTTTTCTTGGATAAAGGAACAGATTACTCGATCTATTTCCGTATCGTTCATGATATATATAATAACTCGTACACCCATTTCAAATGCATATCCCATTTTTGTACAGCAGGGTTATGAAAATCTGTGACACCCGGTAATTTCCCAACCCTATAAACTAAGTAATCAACCTAATAATTAGGTGATTGTGAATATTATGTGCGCTATATTAGAGTCAGCGCGGGCATGTTATGTGCGCCATGCGCGAGCGCGCTATGTCAAAATCAGCGCGGGCATGTGTTATGTGCGCCCTGCGCGAGCGCGCTATGTTAGAGTCAGCATGGGCACGTTATGTGCGCCCTGCGCGAGCGCGCGATGTAATAACCAGCGTGGGCATATGTTATATGCGCCATGCGCGAATGTTTTGGCTTTATGTTTTCATGTAACTTAACGTTATGTTGTCTAATGGGTTGACCGTCCCGCATGATGCTAAGGCGGGTGCATCCCAAAACGTTTATGCGCATGCGGAAGGGGAACTAACCTCCCCGCATGGCGGGAACATTGAGAGCTAGTTTGCCTGAAGCTCCAAGATGGAATTGACTTCAACATGACTGATCACTATGTTGAAATACCAAGACCACCTGGAGAATCTACAAAAGAAACTCAATGTCCCTAACTGAGAGAAGGTTACGCACCTACCCGCAGCACAGAAATGTCCTTCACGCAGAAAACTATGCGCACAAAGTTATACGCGCAGAACACTTAGCCTAATCTCCAGATTTAAGGAGGATTATTCCCGCCCAAAAGGAAACAGTAGCGTGTTTCAGAAATTTCTACTTTTTAACTGTACACTGACAAAAGCACCTGAAAAATCATACTGTAACATGAAAAGTTAACTGTCAGCCACCCTACTCCCACCAACCACAGACCTGCATGCCCTGTCCAAATCAAATCAAAATCTTTTATCCACTCCTCCACTTTTAAATAAATAATAATAATTTCCATACTTTATCATCATTACACCTAGATATGAAAAGATTACAATCCCCTAAAGCAAGGGATTGTGTTCCCTTGAGTTTGCCTATAAATATGTAACCTAAATTATCACCCAAAACACACTTCAAACTTCTCTCTTAAGAACTGCAAACTTGCACTAATCATCTCCCAAGCATCCGTTATTTTCAATTCCGTTCCTGTTACTAGGTAAGCCGAGATTATAACCTTGAGATCTACTTTCCAACCCTTATATTCTCCTATTTCTTATATACTTCTTGTTATTTAATCGTATTCTAGACCTTCAATTCAAAGGCCAACACCAAGAAAACCCGAATCTCGATTAATCCCTTAACAAGAACCACAGGTGAGTCTCACAGCCCCTATTTTCACTGTTTTCACTATTTTTAAACTGTTTTCGGGGCGAGGGACACGTACCTAAATTATGTTTTATCATGATACTCTTACAAGCAATGCAAGCAATTATGTGTTTAAATAATGTTTCATTATGGTATATTTACGAGCAATGCAAACGGTTATCTATGGGTTTCGATATGAGTGCGCAAGATACGAGTAAGTGATCACTTTACCATTGGAAATCTAAGGGTAGGGACTGCTGGTTTGATCCACCCACTCGTAGGGGTCGCACCTCTTACACAGACGAGTGCCTAGCACGGGGCAGTACTATGGGATTGAGCCCGCTCGTAGAGGTCGCTCCACTTACGCAGACGAGCGCCTTGTTTTCCGGCACAACGTCCGCGCGTAACCCGCGGGACGGTATTATTTCGCTCGTAGTGGCAGCGCCACTTACACAGACGAGCACGGTTTTTCAGAAGTGTCCGCGCGTAACCCGCGGGACGGTATTACTTATTTCGCTAGTAGTGGCAGCGCCACTTACACAGACGAGCAAAGTTCCCAGGAATGTTCGCGCGTAACCCGCGGAACGATTTTATCAGAATATGTTGATAGAACTATGTTTTACCAAGCATGTGTTTTAATGATGCTATCAGAATTATGTTTCAGAATGATTTTTATCAAGATTATGATGCAATACGATTTATCAAGTTACTAAAACTTGTGAACTCACTCAGTTTATACTGATTCAAATGTTTTACGTGTCTTTCAAGAGATAACTAGGTAACGCATGGAGTCACACTTAGAGCACCTCACGCTGAACATCTAAAACTAGCTTTTTGGAAGATTTTAGTTCTATCCCTTCGATGCGCACGGTTGTTCCCGCCGCGCAAGGGGATATGGCGTGGAAATCTTCAACAGTTTTCATACTTGGATGTTTTTATGTAATTTTTAAACAATGTAATGTAATTGTATTAAACATTTCATGCGCAATGAAAATCTTACTTTGAATGTTTGCAATGGCCCGTGCTTAATTATCAATCCCCACTCGCGCGC
Organism: Bidens hawaiensis; assembly: GCF_021521415.1. NCBI lineage: Eukaryota > Viridiplantae > Streptophyta > Magnoliopsida > Asterales > Asteraceae > Bidens > Bidens hawaiensis. The sequence continues at coordinate 62,627 of NW_027491963.1, forward strand.
GCCCGGCTGTTTCCGCCGTTCAGGGCCGGGTGTGACAGATTGGTATCAGAGCACTGGTTATAGCGAACTAGGAAAAGAAGTTTTAACCTAGACTATAACCGTTGGGGAATCGCATGAAATATTTTTCAAAGAAAATATTTCAAAAGAAACTATACACACACTTAGGAACACGGGTCACACAGTGTCTAGTGAATAAAGATAAGAACATTATGTGCTCATAGTACATGCGCTAAGTTTGATATATTTTCACTCTTTTAAAGCGAGAATGCCTCCAACTAGAGCCAAGGGAATTACCATGACACCCGAGGAACTCGCGGAAATAATCGCGCAAGCGATCGCAACTCATGAGGCCAGCAAGGCCGAATCAAGTCAGGGTCGTCAGAACGAGACCCCAGAACCCGAATCAGGAGCCTTGGACAAAGGGTGCTCCTATAAGACATTTATGGCCTGTAGGCCTTGGCCATTCAAGGGTACCGAAGGGGCCATTGGGCTCTACAACTGGATTGACAAGATGGAGACAGTTCTCTCCATTAGCAGATGTAGTGAGAACCAGAAGGTCCTTTACGCAACCTGCATGTTCCAAGAAGCAGCTTCGTCTTGGTGGAAGCTTCAAGTGAAGACCTTGGGGCGAGAAGTTGCTCTTCACAAAACCTGGGAGGAGCTGAAGGAAATGATGATAAGAAAGTTCTGCTCTCGCGCAGAAATTCAGAGCCTACAACAGGAATTCTGGAACCACACCATGGTAGGAACGGATATCGACGCCTACAACAACCGGTTCAACGAGCTTTGCCAGTTGGTGCCAGACATGGCAAACACGGAGGAAAAGAAGATCGAGAGGTATATCTTTGGGTTACCTCCTGTTGTTAGGGTTCCGCTCAACGCCGCAGCGCCTCCAACCTTTGATGAGGCGGTAGCGCGGGCCATCACCCTTACAAGGGATACGGTCCGTGCGGGTATGTTGACTACGCGCAGAAACGAGCAGCGAACCTCTGACTCCAAGAGGAAATGGAACTCTCACCACCGAGGGTCCGACTCCAAGCAGCCACCGTTCAAGAAGCAGGAAAGCGCAAGGGTTTACGCGATCCAAGCCGCGGAGCCATCAAGGAAAGGATACAGCGGGCCTTACCCATGGTGCAACAAATGCAAGTTTCACCACGAGGGTGAATGCGCGAGCGTCACGTGCGCCAAATGTAACAGGCCAGGGCACAAGACGGTGAATTGCCTTGCTAAAGAAGCTGGAGCCAGTGACAACTGCTACGCATGCGGAAAGCCAGGGCATTTCAGTCGGGATTGCCCGCAAAGGGGAAACCAAGCTCGCGGGAGAGCTTTTGTGATCGGCGCAAGCGAAGCTAAAGAAGAGCCGAATGTGGTAACCGGTACGTTTTTGCTTAACGGCCATTTTGCATCTGTCTTATTTGATACTGGCGCTGACCTAAGTTTTATATCTGCTGAGTTTAAAAACTCCCTAGGCCTAGCAACCAGTAGGCTAGACACACCTTATACTATAGAACTAGCCAATGGTAGGCAGTTATGCGCGAACGAAAGGACTGATCAATGTGTAATAGTCATGAGAGGTCACGGGTTCAATATTAACTTGTTGCCAATAGACTTGGGAAGTTTTGACATTGTGGTAGGTATGGATTGGTTAGTCGAGAACCACGCAGAGGTTATTTGCCATGAGAAGCAGGTTCGGATCCCACTATTGAACGGAGAAACCTTGGTGATTCAAGGGGAAAGAAGGGGAGTTGCGACGAAACTGATTTCGTGCCTAAAGGCGCGCAAGTGCCTAAGGAAAGGGTGCTACGCCTTCCTGGCGCATGTAGTAGAGAAGGAAGGAGATGAGCGAAGAATTGAAGACTTACCAGTAGTGCGCGAATTTCCAGAAGTTTTTCCTGAAGATTTGCCCGGATTACCGCCGCCGCGACAAGTCGAATTTCGTATTGATTTAGTCCCAGGAGCTGCGCCAGTAGCTCGAGCGCCTTATCGATTAGCTCCATCTAAGATGCAAGAGCTATCCAATCAGTTACAGGAACTATTGGACAAGGGTTTCATACGCCCAAGCTTTTCACCTTGGGGAGCTCCAGTACTGTTTGTTAAGAAGAAGGATGGTTCGTTCAGAATGTGTATTGACTATAGGGAGCTGAACAAGCTGACAGTCAAGAATCGGTACCCCTTACCGAGGATTGACGACTTATTTGACCAGTTGCAGGGATCCAGTTATTATTCGAAGATAGATCTACGGTCAGGATACCACCAACTTAGGGTCCATGAGGAGGATGTGCCGAAAACAGCCTTCCGAACTAGATACGGCCATTATGAGTTCTTAGTGATGCCTTTCGGGCTAACTAATGCGCCGGCTGTATTCATGGATCTGATGAACCGTGTGTGCAAACCATACTTGGATAAATTTGTAATTGTGTTTATAGATGATATTCTGATTTACTCTCGGACCAAGGCCGAGCATGAGCAACACCTGAGATTGATTTTGGAATTGTTGAGGAAAGAAAAGTTGTATGCGAAGTTTTCCAAGTGTGAGTTTTGGCTTAGAGAAGTTCACTTTCTCGGTCACGTTGTAAACGAGAAAGGAATACACGTTGATCCTTCCAAAGTCAAGGCCATCGAAAACTGGGAAGCGCCAAAAACCCCAACTGAGGTGAGGCAATTCCTAGGACTAGCTGGCTACTATCGACGCTTCATTGAGAACTTCTCCAAGATAGCTCTACCACTGACCGCGCTAACTCAGAAAGACAAGAAGTTTGTTTGGGGCGAAAATCAGGAAGCAGCATTTCAAATGTTAAAACAGAAGTTATGTAGTGCGCCAATTTTGTCTCTGCCCGAGGGGACGGATGACATCGTCGTTTACTGCGACGCTTCACATCAGGGACTCGGATGTGTCCTTATGCAGCGAGACAAAGTCATAGCATATGCCTCGCGCCAACTCAAGACCAATGAAAAGAACTACACAACGCATGATCTGGAACTTGGAGCGGTTGTCTTCGCGCTAAAGATTTGGCGCCATTACCTCTATGGTACAAAGTGTGTAATCTTTACGGATCACAAGAGCCTTCAACATATATTTGATCAAAAGGATTTAAACATGAGGCAACGAAGATGGGTGGAGTTGTTGAATGATTATGATTGTGAAATTAAGTACCACCCTGGAAAGGCGAATGTGGTAGCAGACGCGCTAAGTAGGAAGGAGCGAATAAAAACGCTACGAGTCAAGGCTCTAAGGTTGACCATTCGCGCAGATCTCTCTACCCGCATCCGAGACGCTCAGCAAGAAGCCTTGAAACCAGAGTTTGTTAAAAACGAATCCCTTGGGGGTATGATTAAGAGTTTGGAACTTAAAGAGAACGGCAATCTATATTTCGCTAACCGCATATGGGTCCCTCTCAAGGGAGGATTGCGCGAGCAAGTATTAAACGAAGCTCACAAGACGCGGTATTCCGTACATCCTGGCGCAGACAAGATGTACCAAGATGTTAAAGCGCTGTATTGGTGGCCCAATCTTAAAGGCGCCATCGCAACGTATGTCAGTAAGTGCCTGACGTGTTCGAAGGTAAAGGCTGAATACCAGAAACCATCAGGGTTGCTCCAACAGCCAGAAATTCCTATGTGGAAGTGGGAACAAATCTCTATGGACTTCATCACCAAACTGCCAAGGACACCTGGGGGTTACGACACGATCTGGGTTATTGTAGATCGGCTAACTAAGTCAGCGCACTTCCTGCCGATCAAGGAAACCGACAAGATGGAAAAGTTAGCCCGATTGTATATTCGAGAAGTAGTTTCAAAACATGGAGTCCCAGTGTCCATCATTTCTGATAGAGATAGTCGGTTCACCTCAAGGTTTTGGAGATCGTTACAAGGGGCTTTAGGTACTCGTCTTGACATGAGTACGGCATATCATCCCCAAACGGATGGACAAAGCGAGCGAACAATCCAGACATTGGAAGATATGCTGCGCGCGTGCGCAATCGATTTCGGAGGTAGCTGGGATACTCATCTCCCATTGGTTGAATTTTCTTACAACAACAGTTATCACACAAGCCTCAAGGCTGCGCCGTTTGAAGCTTTGTATGGGCGCAAGTGTAGATCCCCACTGTGCTGGGCTGAAGTGGGTGACAAGCAAATGACTGGTCCGGAATTGATCCAAGAAACAACAGACAAGATCTTTCAGATACGGGATCGCCTTAAGACAGCGCGCGACAGACAGAAGAGCTACGCAGATGTGCGAAGGAAACCGTTGGAGTTTCAAGTAGGGGATAGAGTACTTTTGAAAGTCTCTCCATGGAAAGGAGTCCCCCGTTTCGGCAAGCGAGGAAAGTTGAATCCGCGCTACATTGGACCATTTGAGATCCTGGAAAGGATCGGTCCAGTTGCTTAAAAACTCCGTTTACCCGCCGAACTCAGTGGAGTTCATGATACGTTTCATGTGTCCAACCTCAAAAAGTGCTTATCTGACGAAACGTTGATTTTGCCGTTGGAAGAGATTCACATCGACAAACAACTGCACTTCGTAGAAGAACCTATAGCAGTAACCGATTGGAAAGAACAAAAGTTACGCAGAAACAGAATCAAGTTAGTAAAGGTTCAATGGAACTCGAGGCGTGGGCCTGAATTCACTTGGGAAAGAGAAGACCAGATGCGCATGAAATACCCACACCTCTTTCAGAGCATGGCTTCTGCCAGCGACGTCTCCTAAATTTCGGGACGAAATTCTCTTAACAGGGGGAAAATGTGACACCCGGTAATTTCCCAACCCTATAAACTAAGTAATCAACCTAATAATTAGGTGATTGTGAATATTATGTGCACTATATTAGAGTCAGCGCGGGCATGTTATGTGCGCCCTGCGCGAGCGCGCTATGTCAGAATCAGCGCGGGCATGTGTTATGTGCGCCCTGCGCGAGCGCGCTATGTTAGAATCAGCGCGGGCATGTGTTATGTGCGCCCTGCGCGAGCGCGCTATGTTAGAGTCAGCATGGGCACGTTATGTGCGCCCTGCGCGAGCGCGCGATGTAAGAACCAGCGTGGGCATATGTTATATGCGCCATGCGCGAATGTTTTGGCTTTATGTTTTCATGTAACTTAACGTTATGTTGTCTAATGGGTTGACCGTCCCGCATGATGCTAAGGCGGGTGCATCCCAAAACGTTTATGCGCATGCGGAAGGGGAACTAACCTCCCCGCATGGCGGGAACATTGAGAGCTAGTTTGCCTGAAGCTCCAAGATGGAATTGACTTCAACATGACTGATCACTATGTTGAAATACCAAGACCACCTGGAGAATCTACAAAAGAAACTCAATGTCCCTAACTGCGAGAAGGTTACGCACCTACCCGCAGCAAAGAAATGTCCTTCACGCAGAAAACTATGCGCACAAAGTTATACGCGCAGAACACTTAGCCTAATCTCCAGATTTAAGGAGGATTATTCCCGCCCAAAAGGAAACAGTAGCGTGTTTCAGAAATTTCTACTTTTTAACTGTACACTGACAAAAGCACCTGAAAAAGCATACTGTAACATGAAAAGTCAACTGTCAACCACCCTACTCCCACCAACCACAGACCTGCATGCCCTGTCCAAATCAAATCAAAATCTTTTATCCACTCCTCCAATTTTAAATAAATAATAATAATTTCCATACTTTATCATCATTACACCTAGATATGAAAAGATTACAATCCCCTAAAGCAAGGGATTGTGTTCCCTTGAGTTTGCCTATAAATATGTAACCTCAATTATCACCCAAAACACACTTCAAACTTCTCTCTTAAGAACTGCAAACTTGCACTAATCATCTCCCAAGCATCCGTTATTTTCAATTCCGTTCCTGTTACTAGGTAAGCCGAGATTATAACCTTGAGATCTACTTTCCAACCCTTATATTCTCCTATTTCTTATATACTTCTTGTTATTTAATCGTATTCTAGACCTTCAATTCAAAGGCCAACACCAAGAAAACCCGAATCTCGATTAATCCCTTAACAAGAACCACAGGTGAGTCTCACAGCCCCTATTTTCACTGTTTTCACTATTTTTAAACTGTTTTCGGGGCGAGGGACACGTACCTAAATTATGTTTTATCATGATACTCTTACAAGCAATGCAAGCAATTATGTGTTTAAATAATGTTTCATTATGGTATATTTACGAGCAATGCAAACGGTTATCTATGGGTTTCGATATGAGTGCGCAAGATACGAGTAAGTGATCACTTTACCATTGGAAATCTAAGGGTAGGGACTGCTGGTTTGATCCACCCACTCGTAGGGGTCGCACCTCTTACACAGACGAGTGCCTAGCACGGGGCAGTACTATGGGATTGAGCCCGCTCGTAGAGGTCGCTCCACTTACGCAGACGAGCGCCTTGTTTTCCGGCACAACGTCCGCGCGTAACCCGCGGGACGGTATTATTTCGCTCGTAGTGGCAGCGCCACTTACACAGACGAGCACGGTTTTTCAGAAGTGTCCGCGCGTAACCCGCGGGACGGTATTACTTATTTCGCTCGTAGTGGCAGCGCCACTTACACAGACGAGCACAGTTCCCAGGAATGTTCGCGCGTAACCCGCGGAACGATTTTATCAGAATATGTTGATAGAACTATGTTTTACCAAGCATGTGTTTTAATGATGCTATCAGAATTATGTTTCAGAATGATTTTTATCAAGATTATGATGCAATACGATTTATCAAGTTACTAAAACTTGTGAACTCACTCAGTTTATACTGATTCAAATGTTTTACGTGTCTTTCAAGAGATAACTAGGTAACGCATGGAGTCACACTTAGAGCACCTCACGCTGAACATCTAAAACTAGCTTTTTGGAAGATTTTAGTTCTATCCCTTCGAGGCGCACGGTTGTTCCCGCCGCGCAAGGGGATATGGCGTGGAAATCTTCAACAGTTTTCATACTTGGATGTTTTTATGTAATTTTTAAACAATGTAATGTAATTGTATTAAACATTTCATGCGCAATGAAAATCTTACTTTGAATGTTTGCAATGGCCCGTGCTTAATTATCAATCCCCACTCGCGCGCGCCCGGCTGTTTCCGCCGTTAAGGGCCGGGTGTGACAAAATCCAAGAGAAACGACTGGACGTATTGTATGCGCCAATTGCCATTTAGCTAATAAACCGGTGGATATTGAGGTCCCGCAAGCGGTACTTCCCGATACTGTATTTGAAGCAGTTGTTCGAATTCCTTATGATACGCAACTGAAACAAGTTCTTGCTAATGGTAAAAAAGGGGCTTTGAATGTAAGGGTTGTTCTTATTTTACCAGAGGGCTTTGAATTAGCCCCTCCCGATCGTATTTCCCCCGAGATAAAAGAAAATATGGGTAATCTGTCTTTTCAGAGCTATCGCCCCAATCAAAAAAATATTCTTGTCATAGGCCCTGTTCCTTGTCAGAAATATAGTGAAATTACCTTTCCTATTCTTTCCCCGGACCCCGCTACTAAGAAAGACGTTCACTTCTTAAAATATCCTATCTACGTAGGTGGAAACAGGGGAAGGGGCCAGATTTATCCTGACGGGAGTAAAAGTAACAATACAGTTTATAATGCTACAGCATCAGGTATAGTAAGCAAAATCTTACGAAAAGAAAAGGGGGGATACGAAATAACCATAGCGGATGCATCGGATGGACGTCAAGTGATTGATATTATCCCTCCGGGGCCAGAACTTCTTATTTCAGAAGGCGAATCTATCAAATTGAATCAACCGTTGACAAGTAATCCTAATGTGGGCGGATTTGGTCAGGGAGATGCATAAATAGTATTGCAAGATCCATTACATGTACAAGGCCTTTAGTTCTTCTTCGCATCTGTTATTTTGGCAAAAATATTTTTGGTTCTTAAAAAGAAGCAGTTCGAGAAGGTTCAATTGTCCGAAATGAATTTCTAAACTCGCGCATTTATCGACATCACAAAATCATTTTTACAAGTTCTTTGATATTAAACATGTGGAATCCATCTATGAACTAGTTGGGAGATGGAAACCGAACCAAACCGAAACTTTTGCCTAAAAGACTTGTTGTTAACTTTTTAGTTGTAAAACTTAAATATTTTTCATTTATAAATTATTATTCAAGATCTATGATATTTGGGCATGTGGAAACCATCAAGGAACATATTGTGAGATGGAAAACGAACCAATCTGATTTTTACTCGCTTAAGACACATAAGTGTGTTTTTAGCAATCAAGACTTGTAAATTTCTCTAAAAATAGTTTACAAAATGATTTTAATTATTTTCTTAAGTACATGGAAATGTTGGATCCAACTTCATCTCATAACGTAGTTTGGACCGACAAAATCAAATACTCGCTTAACGTACGTTGTTACTTCTAAAACAATAGATCTACATGCTTGGTTAAGTCTTAATAAGTTTTATTGAGTTATCTCATAACATTCATTATTTTGGAAAGTTGACTTTGGGTTTGACCAATTATCAAGACCCGAACCAACAACCCGAACACTCGTTAAAGACCCGTTTTAGTATCTTTGTCCCAAAGGAACTTGCATTTAACATTTTCTCACCTTATTACTTAACATAGGTTAAGTAAATATTAAAGTTAGATACTTTAACCCGGTTTCGAGCAAACTTACATTTTAAAGGGTTATTATTATAAATTCTTAAATAGTTACATTATAAACCTTGAACTTTAATTGTTTAATTTTTGCAACAATTATTTTATTTAAAGATCTTCAAGACAACCTTTCTAAATCCAAGACATTCTTTTATTTAGGCTTCAAACATTAAACTCGTCGTTCCGAAAAATCTCCAAATAATCAATCTTTCAAGTTTATTTCTTGAACGTAAGTAACTTCATACCCCGTTTTCTATCTTTTGTTTTGGGGGTGACATTTCATCTTATCAAAGTTAATGTTTTATAATCGGGTCTTAAACCACAAACGTTGTTGTATACTATACTTGAATAATTGCTCGATTTGGTGTTTTATGCTTATTTGCCTATGTGTTTATCGCTTTTGGATGGTGCAACTATAAATCCTAGACCATTTGGCAACCCCTCATGGCAAGGTGTCGTTAACGTAATGCAATTAACGATTACTGTAAAATCCTAAACTATTTGGCATCCCCTAATAGTTGGGTGTCGCTAACTTGTTAGCGATAACAATTTTATCCAAGTTTATAGCTCTTATTTATTGTTTCGTATACTAGTTTTGTGGATTTTCTTACTATATACTATTGTTGCTCAAACTTATGAATTGCTCACCAACCTTTGTGTTGGCCAACTTTATTTTATAAAATGGTACAGGTTTACATCTCGGTTGATTCGATGCTTGTGGAGAAAACGAATGTCAAGACCTTTAAGTTATTTGCAAAAATGGACAATATTTGATTTGCTATATTTTGTTATATTTTGTATTGACTATCTCTTGAATATTGTTATGTGACATTTTCGATGTTGTGAAATGGAATGAGTTTGTTAAATATTGTCGCTTTAATTTGTGTCATGCGCTTATGGGCAATCGTTACACCTCGGCATGTTCCGCCGCCTTTGTTCGGGGTGTGACAGATTGGTGTCAGAGCCATGACAATTAGGATAGTTGGTTAGACGTAATGACCTAGAATTGTTATGCTTAGGTAACTATACGTGTGTTCATATGTGTTTACTCTATTTTATTGTTCATATCGCATGTTTATTTATAAACTTGTTTAAAATTCACCAATATCCTAAATGTTCACATACACACACTTTCATAGTATTTCCAAGGTTTCCTTACCTTAAAACGCAAAAGTAGATTTTTATTGTGTTTTATGGATTACAAGATTAACTTGGATCCCGTTGTTTCAAATCCCATAAAGGTTGCGTTTATATCGGGTTTGTAGCCATCATAGAAAACGAGACATTATAAAATAACCATTTGACAAAAAGATTCCAAGGATTGAAGGTGATTTACTTACCTGGGATGGTTGAGTTATAGTGGTCGTTTTCTAGGCCACAAATCATGTTATATATGTCAATTCTTTAAGTAGTCGAATGCGAGCGTTCCGGTAGACATCCTAATTTTCGGTGTTAAAACAATAGAACTACGGTGGTTCGTGGACTAGTGTTTTGACATGACGTTGTATCTCGATTTATTGTGTTATTATTGTTATTTGAGTCTAAAACATGAAAAAGTCGTTGTGGTTCGTCACATGTTTAGACTCCAACATGGTGTTTTATAAACATTTTAGTGTTGGAATATCAAGTTATGGTGGTTCATGCACGATTTTTCGACTCTATAAATCTCAAAACTCAAATTTTTCAAGCTTTAACCATCTCAAAATCATTTACGTTTTGTTTACGGTTTTGTTATTTTGATACAAAGTTTTATATATTACCTAACACTAACATCTTCTCCATACCAACACTAGAATTCACAATAAAAAAAATGATATCTTATTTTACTTTATACACCCTTATATTCATTTCTTTTTACCCAAAACTTATCCCATTTTCTTTATAAATTTTAGCATGCCTCCGCTAAGACGCCAACCGTGCAAGAACTCCACCCGACGTATGGCCGCTCTCGTCGCCAAAAAAATGGCCGCTGTGATTCCCAAACTGATAACCCAAATCCAAGCTGCCCAACCCGCACCCGTTGTTGCACCTGTTGAACCCAAACCCGCATCTTACCTGCTTAAGCAATTTACTAGTGCTAACCCGTCCGAGTTCTTTGGAACCAATTGCGCGACTACTTTGTTGCAATGGTTTGAATCGATCGAGGGTGTGTTCCGACATAGCTAATGCCCCGAAGCGAAAAAGACAAATTTCTCTTCAAGCATGTTTAAGAAAACCTCTCTAACATGGTGGGGTAGTGTTATGCACCTCCAAGGTTCGGATGTGGCTATGGCTCTTCCATCGGCCGATCTCAATGCGCTTATGATGAAGAAATTTTGTCCCAAACACGAGCTCCAAAAGCTTGAGGAAGAATTTTGGAACCTAAAACAAGATAGTGGTGATAATGCCGCCTACTCGCTCCGATTTCACGAGTTGAGCATCCTTGTCCCACACTTGGTTACCACGACCGAGCGTAAGCTTGACAAATATATTAGGGGTCTACCCATGCAAATCTGGGACTCTGTTATGAGTAGCAAACCCGTGACCCTCGAGGATGCCATCACTTTGGCCGGCGCGCTGTTGGAAAATCACGTGAAAGCACCCACCCTCACCATTAAGGAAACGACTGAGAAAGCCAAAGCCGAGCCCGCTCCGCAAGCCAAGGTTGAACCCGCTTCTCTAACCCAGGATTGTTTGACAATCCTGCAGGTACAAACCTTCCATCAACAAAGCATATGGGGTTCTCACCTTCCCTTAGAGCCTTTTCCCAGTCATCCTTTTGAATGTAGAAAAGTTCTTTCAAGTCTTCCTTTTCCAAGGCATTAAAAGTGTCTTCATCCATTACCCTCTGATTTATCATTATGCCCCTCAATATCTTAATCATTTCTTCATTTTCCCAAGGAATTATAGGTTCATCTTCTGGTTCAGAATTTAATTCCTCTGGGATTGGTGTTTCAACAGCATGTACTTCTTTTTATTTTTCCTTTTCAACTTGAATCTTTTGTTTCTCCCTTAAAGTCATTATCTTTCTTTTCTTCTTAGGAGGTTCTTGTTCATCCTGAGTTTTGCCTGACTGTTCAGCAGATGGTTCCGACTGTTTAGTTGAGATCTCAGGTTGCAACCTCTTCAGCTTTTCTTTTCTTTTCTTTTGAAAACTGTTGTATTGGTTCAACACTGACTCTCTTGATATATTTTCAACTATATCAGGCTTCAACCCCTTTTCCAATAGGTATCCACACATACCTCTAAATTTCTTTTTCAGAGCTTCAATCTTTTCATTTTCCTTGACACATTTTTCTATCAAATTTTCTCTTTCACTGTTGTAAAGATCTTGAAGTTTGTCAAATTTGAAGTGTGTTAGATCTTTTTCTGAATATCCATGCCTTCTAAGATATTCCTTGTATTTCTGATCATCTCTATTCTTTTGTTGCATAGCCCTTTTGATCTTGTCATTTTCCTTTTCAAGTCTCTTATTCAATTCATCATCATTTGTCTGAGCAATACTTTCAAATCTCACACCAAGAACCTTCAACTTTACAATCAAAGGATTCTTCATTTTGGCATTTTACAAACTTTGCTCAACGTTATCCCTTTGTTCATCAGTCATTGTTACATGTGGGGATTCAACATTTACAGTGTCAGCCCTTTTTCCTTGATCATCATCATGGTTATCATCAGATTCATCCTCCTCCTCAGTTGAATCATTAACTGCATCTATTTTGGGCTCATTTGGGGGTGGATAATCTGGGTTTGGTTCACTTATAATAGGCACATCAGGAACACCTGGAATCCTTTCACCTGGCATCAATGTCTGCAGTGGGACTGCCCTGATCGGACTATCTTCATCATCAGGAGTTTCCACATAGCACTTATTCTTTTCATCCCACTTTCCTTTCTTCTTGGATCTTTCATGTTCAGACTGTTCAGATTCCCTCTTTCTTCTCATGTAGGTCTTAGCAAACCTATTGACTTTCTTAGCAAATTGTTCATACAAATTGGAAATATTTCTTTCTTTTGTTGTAGTGTTTCATGAGTTTGAGTCACATTCTCCCTTTCTGGCCAGCTATTAGTTGGGTTCTTCCTGATATCTTCTCTTACTTGCTCTGCCCATTTCTTGGCGGCCATTGAAGCAATGGACTCACCAATGTCTTTTTCAGTCATCATTTCTGTATTCAAATTGGTTGGTTCAGCAGTTTCATTTGATTTCTTTTCTGGTTGACTTTGGGGTTGAAACTTGCTAACCACCATAGCCAAGGAGTTGTCTACTTCCTCAACTCTTTTCATCTTAATTGGTGCTTCTAAAACAATCTGATCCTCAACCTCATCTTCATTTAACATTTTGGGCACATTAGCTTTAGAAATCAGCACTTCCTGCTCTGCCAACTCTTGAAGAGCCAAGGTTTGGGCCATTATCTCCCTCTCCCTTTTTTCTCTCATAATATTTTCATGTTCTCTCAAGGCAGCAGCAGAAGCTTCAGCATCATCTCTAAACAGAATGTCTTTCTCAGGATTAGCCTTAACAGGCTCTTCTTTAGTAACTTTTTCTTTTCCTTTATCCATTCTTTTATGTACTTCTTTCTCATCCTCAGATTGTTGATATTCATCAATTTCCTTTTCAAGGGCTTCTAACACTGAATCATGCTCTGCCCTCTTGGAGCTTTCAGGTTGTTCAGGTTCAATGAGTATTAGCTCCTCAGTAGCAGCATCTTCCTCATTTATCACATCAGTTTGAATGTCAGTTAAGACATCAGTTGCTTCTTCAGTATCATTCATATTCTCTTCATCGTTTTTCTTTAAAATTTCATCCACTGTCTCCTCTACGATATCCTCCTCTTCACTCCAAGCAGCATTCATTATTTCATCATTGAAATCATAATCCTGTTCTCCTACATCTGATTTATCAGCTTCATAGTCTACATCCTCCATTCTCCTTTCCTCACTATCCTCATCCTCATCATCATATGCACTCAAAATAAATTTCAAACCATCCACAGTCTCTACACCTGTTTCCTTCTCAGTTTCAACATTCACCATAGAGTCAGTTGGCATATTTACATTCTCCCCCTGTTTTGGGGCAGCTGAGGTCTTCTCAACCTCCTGCTCTGGGGTTTGAATTTTCATCATAGCCCGGGCCAACTGATCCATCAACATCACATTCTCCATAGTTACCTCCTCATTCCTCTTCTTTAATTCAGCATTTTCTTTCAACAAGTCCAAATTTCTTTGGAATAGGTCTGTGTTAGTATGTGGGGTTGTAGGTGGTGATGTAGAGAAAGGTTCATGTTTAGGTTGTTCTTGGTTTGTGGTTTGAGTTTGGAAAATGGATTGTGGTGGTGATTGTGTATGGGTGGGCTTGGAATAAATGGATCTGAGTGAATTGGGCTAGTGGTTGGTGGTGTTTGTGGTGTTGGGTATATATAAGTTGATGTTTCAGGTTGGCTCAAGGTTAAGGTTTGCGGTGGGGATTGATCAGTGTAGTCTTGTGGTTATGGTGATTCAAGTTGTGATTGGTTAACAATGAGTGGTGGTGATGGTATAGATTGGTCAATGGATGGTGGTGATTGCGGTGGTGTTGGTATAGGTCGGTTCTCCCCCTGATCCAGTGCATCAACAATCATGGCTCCTCCAGCCCCTCGTTCATCTCCATCATCATCATTATCTCCATCTTCAGAATCATCATCATCATCCTCAACATCATCTTCCCCTTCTTCCTCCTCTGAGCTCAACTCAAGTACCGGCATAATTTCCAAATCATGGTTCAACAACCATGGTAAAATTTCAAAAGGCATGTTGGGATTGAATCTGTTTGCTCTTCCTGGATTTACAATTCTTCTATATGTGTTAGGATTCTGCAACAGATGTGTAATGCCAATTGTGGGTAAGTCTTGTAATTCCCTGTTAAATATTATCTGTAAGAATCTGGGGTATTGCAGGAATCTATCCACTTCGGCATTCTTCAAATTTCCCACCATGCCTTCAAATATCTTCTTTGAAAAACTGAAAGGAAGATCATATATAATACCAACAGTGGCATTTTCTAAATCACGACTCATCAGAGTCCATGATCCTTTTCTTGGAGCAAACCCCTGTATCACATGGTGAATTAAGAATCTATACAACATACGGAAATCCCCTTTTGGAATTGCCCATCATGTACCGTCCCCTGATACCCCATCGTCTGCTTAAAGATCCTTATCAGGTGGTCAGTATTTAAGTTTATAGGGTTATGGTCATCATCGTGTAACCGCAAGCATCGTCGGATCATTCTTTCAGTTACATGTATTTCATGGCTTGCAACAGTTGCTTCAATTCTTCGACCATTTATGTCATCAACCAGTCTTGCAGAGCGCTAGAAATCAAGTGAATGATTTCTATAGATGATTGGGCACTCAGTGAAAGCAAAACTCACATTGGATCTAGCCATCCAAGTAATCATCCTTGACACAGGCTCATTATCAGGAGTAATCTGCAACATGGCGCACATATTATGCTTCTTTTCAAAGACATATTTAGGTTGATTTTCTTCTTCTGCCATATCTGAACAACACAATCTAACATATTCAAAGTGAAATTAGTCATAAAGTTCACAGCTTTAAGTAATTTCTGTAGGAATCGATCTGCCCAAGACACATATTAGAGTTGATGTGGCTAGTACGTTATGATCTAAGTCGGGTCATACCCAATAACAAGCTAGACAAACACCATAATATTTATTGTAGATATGATCTAACAAATAAATATTAGCACTTATGAAATTTAGAAAATAGGTTTCTAAATATTTGCATTTGAGAAATCGATAAATTATAAGGATAATTTATTAAGAGAGATTATCTTATGATATTATTTAAGTTGGTTAAATAATATATATATATATAATAATGGTTGTGGTATGTTGCATGAAACTTATGGCATGTTAAAAGTGTTAAATGTCACAAAGTTTCATTAGACCTGTGACTAATACATGGAGTATTAGTCCTGTGAACTAATACATGGTGTATTAGTCCTGTGACTGATACATGAAGTATTATGCATGAGACTAGTACATGGAGTATTAGTCTGTTCCAGGAAGAAAGAGAAAATAATATCTAGTAGGACCAGCCCACTTTTGGAAGGAAACTTCCCACCCATTTGTTTGAAATATTTTCTCTTATTAATATCTACCTTGGGACACAACATAAAACACACCAACCACATTACATGCATTTTGGTAATCTCTCTCCTCTCTCTCTCTCTTCTCTCTCAAAATCGTTCAAGGAAGAAGAACACAAGAGGGTATATTTCAAGTGCAAGAGTGATTAAATCCTAGCAAGCAAGGTGTTTGTTGAAGGCTTGGAGGGTATACAAGCTTGAGGCTCTTCTCCATTGAAGGATAGCCATTCAAACCGTCATCTCTTTCATCTTCTTGCCTCTTGAAAGGTTGTATTACATAAACCCCCTATGGTTGATAGTTTTGGTATGCATGTATTTCGTATATGGATCCAGGGCTTGGGTTTTACATATAAAACGGGTTTTATGTTTATCAATATAACAAGATTTAAAACAAATTAATCCGCTGCGTTATTCATATAAATGGGTTTATATGGCTTTGATAATCTTGTTAAAAGTCAACAATTTCAAGTTATAAAAAGTGAAGAAGAAAGAGAGAGAAATCATTAAGAACCTGTTCTTCGAAAAGTTTATAACCTAAACACAAAAACAGAGTGTTAGCATATAAATACATAATCGAAGCCCATTATAGTCTAATCGTGATCGGAAAACACATTATTATCGCTTACCGAGTCGGAATTAGAGGGCTGATTAAAGTTGGGGTTTGGAATAGAAACGAATGTGATAAGTCGGTTTAGGTTTCTTTGTGATTAAGCAGTTGTAGTAGAAGGATAGAGGGAAAAGTAATGTTGAATAATATTTCTAACTCCCTCTTATATACCTTTTGAAAGTGGGTTTTAAATGCATTTGTCGTGTAGTGAGTTATTAGCTGTCAAACATAATAATCTTATCCATTTAAAACCTTACCCGATAAAGTTAAGATGTCAAACCTTGCTTGGTAAAATTTTCATTATTAAATTTACAAAGTTTGTCCGGTACCTTCCACTTACAAACCTTGCTTGGTCAAGCTAAGTAATTTAAAGTTAAAACATGATGAAGAAAGCTTACCCGAAATACCAAATTTCTTGAGAACTTAATCATAAGGCAAATAATCAAGTATAAAATATCAAATAAACATCCTTGCTAGGAATCAATTAAGATACCCGTATAAATTTCTTAAATTAAAACTAGAAAGCTTAATCTAGCATAAACCCTATCAGAATAAGAAACACATTCAATCAAGCCTATGAAGCATAGTGTGTCCGAGCAACCTTCCAAATGTTTAATGTGCCCGAACAACCTTCTTATGCAAAGTATACTCAAATAACTTTTATTGAATATGAAGTGTGCCCAAAATATAAAGTGTGCCCGGAAAACAGGTTTACCCGGAAAACACTTGTAATTTCACAGAAAAACATATTCACACAAATCACAAAGCTTACTCGGTGTACTCAAGAAGTTCACAAAGTTTGCTTGGTATAATATTCAGCACATAAGATGCAAAGCTTTCTCGCAACAAGTAATCCTTGTTAAAAGCTAGCTATAACACATATTCAACTTAAGATTTCAAGCTTGCTCGGGAAATTAGTACAGTAGTGTACTCTATCCGAAAAGTGTAAACACTTCAAAGCATGCCCGACAATCATAAACTTACTCAAAAATGACTAAGGCTGCTCGAAAAGGTTGTAAACCCTCAAACCTTACCCGAAAATACATATTCAACTGTTTTGTGTTCAGGAAGGTTAGAAAACTTCAAACCTTACCCGAACCTACATATTCAACCTTTTTAGGCAAAATGCAACACTTTTTGACTTAAAACACTTGTCAGAGTATATTTTTCATTAAAGTTCATAGTTTAAGAACAAATTGTGCATTTAGAGATCAAATTTCAATTGTATTTCTCTTCAAAACAGTTTCTTCCATTTTCTGAAAAGATCTCAAGAATGGGATCATATTGACTAAGTAGCTTTCTCAATACTTCATTCTCAGGATTATTATGACAACAACAGCAGGTCTAGACTTAGCATGAATTTCATCTCTTTGGTGATATGATTAAGGTTCATTCAGTAGCATAATACATTAATGGTCAACATTGTGCTATGATGCCTCATATCTCTTCTCAAAGCTTATTTGGTTTTCCCCAGATCACCCCAATTTGACTCCAATCTCCTGTATTTAGTCAAAAATTGTTTTTGTATGACAAAACTTATTGGATCTTTTTGTATTTTTGATTTTCAAACATTTATGGAGGTTGGACGTTGGACTTACTGTTAAATAACATGCCTTTCATTCAAGATGAGACGGATTTTGTCAACATCTTTGTAGTTCTTGTTGTAACCCTCTTGTTTGATAAAATATTTAAAACACATCAACTTTTGGTTGATTTATTCATTCTTCCCCTTGTTTTTGATATTTTCTCAAATTTTCTAAAATCATGTTCTTTGTCATATTTAAAGATGTTTCATTTTTGGTTGATCAAATGACAACAGGCTTGTGAATGACTGGGTAATCACTTTTCTGCCTATCATTTGGAGAGATTTATCTTGAGACATGCAAAGACAACTAGGTATCTCCGTATAAATATTAGCATATTTATTTTGTTTATATCACCTTAGATTTTACACATCATGGGAAAGCAACCATACATGTTAATGACTATACTAAGGTCCTTTTAGCCTATTAAATCCATATGATTGGCTAAGTAGTCAATGTACTATCATTTCCCAAATTAAATTCAGTTTAATATTCAATCACCCCAATTTCTCTTCATTGGCAGGTAAATGGCTATCCTGTTTGACCAAAAGTGGTCAACAAGACCAAACATACATGTGAATATATGTCCTTTCAAAGGCAGAGCTATTGACATAGTTTTAAGTGAAGGAATAGAAAACAAGTTATAAGTTCCCCAAATGCTTTCAGTTTTCAGGTCAATGGCTATCCTTTGATACCGTAGAGATTTTAGGACCAAACATACACAAGTTTATGTCCTTCCAACTGGGCAAATGACATAATTTTCAGCAAAAACAACTACTGGAGATTTTTTCTTTAAAAATCCTTCTTTTAAGGTTCTTAAAAGCTTGAACTGAATAATCTTTTCATATCTCAGCACCATTAATCAACTTGCTCATGTTTTGACCAAAATAAAGTGTTTATGCAAAATTCATTAGAAAATTCATTTTATCATTTAATTTTGACATAAGACTCATTGTGACACAAACAGTTGTCACACATGCACAAATCTCAATAAAACATAATATCATCAAGATAAGTAGACAATACTAACATTCAAGGTCTATCCTATCTTAATAACATCAGAAGATCAGATAAAGCACATATTCAAGCAATTAAGCAGTAATGTCAGATAAGCTTATATTAACAAGTAACTCATAACAAGAACACTCATCCTAACATCACAAATGCACATCAACTGATAAACATGTAAACACATCAATCATGTCAAAACTTTGCACTCATAATTAGTTAAAGCACATAGCAGTCAACATATCAAGTAATATAATCAAGCATATTCACTTAACATTCATTGAGTGCACCCTTTAACAATATAATCAGTTAGCACATAGAGGTACACAACTAGGCACATATCCTTAATCAGATCTCATCAGAGTTGATCATTCCCAGGGCTTTCAAAAGAAAGTTGAACCTGGTTCTATCAAGTGGTTTGGTGAATAGGTCTGCCAAATTATCACTTGTATCAACTCTTTGCATTTCAATCAAACCTTTTTCACTACAATCTCTTATGAAGTGATGTCTTATTTCAATGTGATTAGTCTTAGAATGTTGAACTGGATTCTTAACAGTAAAATATGCAGCAGTATTATCAATAAGAATAGGGGTATTCAGAAAATTCAAACCATAGTCCAGCATCTGGTTTTGAATCCAAAGAACTTGTGCACAACATGCAGATGCAGCAATGTATTCAGCTTTTGCACTGGAGATTGAGACAGTAGTCTGCTTCTTGCATTTCCATGACACTAGCCTTTCACCCAAAAATTGACATCCACCTGAGGTTGACTTTCTACTCTTGTTACAGCCATCATAATCACTGTCTGTGTAGGCAATTAGATCAAAAGATTTATTCTTTGGATACCAAATTCCCAAGTCTGATCATCCCTTCAAATATCTAAAAATTCTCTTCATATCATTCATTTGGGAGACTTTTGGATTTGATTGGAATCTTGCACACACACATACAGCAAACATAATATCTGGTCTTGTTGTAGTAAGGTACATCAAGGATCCAATTTTAGCTCTGTATTCATGTTCATCTACAGACTCCCCCTTTTCATCAGCAATCATCTTTTCTTTAGTGTCCATTAGAGTTGAAGCAGTTTTGTACTCATGACAATTGAACTTATTCAAGATAACCTGCACATATTTGGTTTGGTAAATGAAAATCCCTTCAGCTTTCTGTTGAACTTGCAGTCCAAGAAAGAAGTTCATTTCTCCCATAGAGCTCATTCTGTATTTGGATTTCATTATCCCTTCAAACTCCATGCACATTTGTTCATTTGTAGATCCAAAGATGATGTCATCCACATAAACTTGTAGCAGAAGAAACTCTGATCCCTTTCTTTTGTAGAAGAGTGTCTTGTCAATGGCTCCTCTTTGAAAACCATTTTCAAGAAGATGATTTGACAACTCATCATACCAAGCTCTAGGAGCTTGATGCAATCCATATAGGGCTTTATTCAACTTATACACCCTGTTTGGATACAAAGGATCCTCAAAACCTGGAGGTTGAGCAACATACACCTCTTCATCAATCTTTCCATTTAGGAATGCAGACTTAACATCAAGCTGGAACACCTTAATGTTCTTTTAGGCAGCATATGCAAGAAAGATCCTTATAGCTTCAAGTCTTGTAACTGGTGCAAAGACTTCCTCAAAGTCTATTCCTTCTTCCTGAAGGCATCCCAGAGCCACAAGCCTAGCTTTATTCTTAATCACCAAACCCCTCTCATCCCTTTTGTTTCTAAAAACCCATTTAGTTCCAACTGCATATCTGTCTATTGGCCTATCAACAAGATCCCACACATGTAAATCTCTGAACTGTGCCAATTCCTCCTGCATTTCTTCCACCCAACTATTGTCTTTTAGTGCTTGAGCAATTTTCTTTGGCTCTATTTGGGATAGAAAGCAGGAGAAAAAACAGATGTTTGCAATTTCAGAATGACTTCTTGTGACTCTTTCATGCAAATCTCCAATGATGTTTTCAGAAGGATGATTCTTTTCTACATAAGGAGTTTTAACAATCATATCTGCAGACACATCCGTGTCAAGATTTGATTCATTGAGATCTGGTTCTTCAATGATCAAATCAGTTTCTGCATCATGAAATTCTGGTGTTTCTTCATTATTTTGTCCTGAAGTAGATGCAACATTGTTTCCTAAGTTCAGTCTTTGAAACAGATCTTGAAACCGTGCAGTAGATACAGCTTCTTCTTCATTTGCTTGGTTACTTGTGTTTCCCACATTCTGAATTTGATCATTATGTACTTCTTGATTGTCTTGATTGATATCAGGATGATCTTGTTCAGGACTGTGATTGTTTTCTTGATTATTTTCTTGAACTTGTTCAACAATATCACTTCAGGAATTTTTCACAAAAGTATAATCCTTTTCTTTTCTAGCAACCTTTTTCCACAACTCTTCTAAGTCCAATGGTTTCTTATTTTTCTCTTCAACTACACTGGTCTTGTAAAATGAGTCATCAAAGTCATCAGGTGTCACACCCCGACTAGGTAGTTGCGGAAGCGTAAAACGGGAATGTAACAGATAATATTGGTATCAACAACATTGTTTATAAAGAAATTCACAAACTAATTTACATCATATTACATTGGTTGGTACTATGTTTACAAACTAGATGAGAATCACATAACCGGTTTACGAGCTTCTTATTCAATATTATATATCTGCGTCTATTCACAGCTATTCAACTTCATTCCTAACACCAAGAACGTAAGCAAATCATTTCACCTTTGCTTTACCTGAAAAGCATGTTAAAACGGGTCAACTACATCTAGTTGGTGAGTTTCAAGTTTCACGGGTACGAACAAAATCAGTATACGAGTTCGTAAAGTTCAAAATACATATGTATATAAGTATGTGTATGATGTATTATCCTAAGCCACAAGTGAAACCGAAACAAGCTAAAATACATGGCCACCCCTGCCAATGCACTCCCATTGGCATTTAACAGCCACTTTGCCCAAGTATGTACTATGTCTAACACCACATAGCAGTATGTAACAAGTTTAAATGACAATGTGCAACTGGGTTAACATGTTCCGGCATACCCCACCGGCTCTGTCAGTTGGGTTTGTCAAACCGATAGTACTATCCACACGTCACCGGCACGAAGTTAATCACTTGTGTTTGTGGGGACTTTCAAGTGTTAGTACTTAGATAATTCACATCATCACGCGTTTTCTAGTATATAAGTATATGTAAACATGCTTTCCACCCCAAAAGTTCATAAAACAGTTTAGAAAGTGGGGGTCGTGAAACTCACCTTATCGTAGTTCGCACAGAAATTATGTATCAACAGGTCAGGTGCCTCGCTTATTGCCTGATTCCTATAAACGGTATCGTATCGTTAATACTAGTACAGTGTTTAGGCTAAATCGGGCTGTATAACTAATCTGGGTATAGCTGTTAGGCCCAGAACATGACCATAGTCTTAAATTGTGACGTTGTATACTATGAAGTGTTTAAAACTGGATTTGGCTCAGTTTCACCGTTTCCCGAGCCTAGCCAAGTTGATGGTTTATGCGTTTCGGGATTATGTAAGATCACATAAACTTAAGTAAATATATTGATTGATAAAATGATTTGATTTATGAAAGAATTTTAAAGTTTCAGTATCTGGTTTGATCGCAGGGTTCGTTTCCGTTTTCACACGGGTTTGATTATACAAAACGCGTACAATCCACCCGAATTTTCCGGAATTCTCGTAAAAAGTTCGTTTTTATCAATTTCATTCAAAAATATGATATTTGACCACTTTTGACATTTTGACATACCAGTCAGTCCGTTAAACACAAAACTGCCGGTTTCGTTAAAACAATTATAATTTAAATCTTTGATTAATCATAACTAAATATGTACTTATATATAAATTATGTAAATTTTTGTAAAAATACATTAAAATATGGAGAATTTTATAAAAATATTTTCAGAAATTTTATGATTAATTATTTATTTATAAAAATTCATTTAATAGGTTATAATCGTGTAATAAATGGCCCATTTATATCAAACGACCTCCAAAAAATCCGATAATTTTTACAAATGGCCTCAATGTTTTTACATAGCCCTTGAAAAATCCCCAGAACCTAACTCTTTTGACAAAATGCCTTTTTGTGCGTTTTTCGGCTATTAAAATTCGGTTAAATCATAATTGCACAAACCATACTTAGGAATTTCCAATGATTTCCAAACTTTACCAGTGATCTTACCATCAAATATTAATCACCAAAACCAAGTTTCATAATTTTTCAATATGTTTAGATATTTTTCCCAAATAAACGCTTATAAACGGAAATAAATTCACCAAATATTCTCCGTTTATCGAAAAATTACCAAATTTGAACAGGGACTCCTTTAAATGATCCCTAATGTCCCTGAAATTTTCTCAATCTAACAACAAGCACTTCACAACCTAATACTAAACAGCCCTTAAACGAGTGTTACGGGTTTACCTTGTCGGTTTTCGATGAGTTTTGCTAGCTTAAACGACTTTCCGGGTCTCGGGTTGCAAACTCAGTGTATCTAAATATCATATAACATCAAACCAAGCATAAATCATTCATGTGACAGCCTTGATAATTAGGGTTTCGGTTTTGGGTTCAAACCGTAAAAACGTTGTATTCATGTTCTAATCCGCGTTTTTAACAAAAAAGTATATGTTCCTGGTTTGTAAACATGTTTAACATAAAAACATGATTTTACTTGATTTTTATGGTTTTTGGATGGCTAAACATGTTTAAAACTAATCAAGGATTAATTTTTCATGGTAAACTATGTTAATCATGGTTAAAATCTATGTAAAAATCAATATTTACCTTACGGTTTTGATGAAGGTTGACGAAGAAGAGTATGTTCTGCTGATTTCTGGAATTTTTTTTTATATATATCTTCTTAATATTTACATATATATTATATTGTAAAGGGGTAGGCCTTCCCCCTTACTTGCGGCCGCAAGCATATAAGGCCCATTGGGCCTCCTTTTTGGCCCAATGATGCCTCGGTATTCGTGCCATACGTAAACTTCGGTCCAAAATTTAATTCGGGTTCGGTTTTTTTGCAAGAAAACTAGTTCAGGTGCGAAAACCAGCGCGAAAACGAGTGTTTTTCAGCTTCTTTTTGTAAAATAAGAAAAACGTACTGACTCTTTGTAAAATTCCAAAATATTTTCACGGATTGCTTAGAACATTTCATATAAGTGTTTTATAAATATTTTTCGGCTTAACGGATTCTACAATGCTCGTTTTGATATTAACGATTGCATTTAAGCTTATAGCGTATCGATAAACGAAACCTTTTTCGTTTAAAGAGTTTTAAACGTACTGGGGACTAAATATCAATATGTTAGCCTCTATAATATATATAACTCGTATATGACCCCTCAGTATGTATACGGGTCATAATTAGTATCGGTCGGTTACTCGTTTAAGCACTACGAATTAACCGATTTATCGTTTACTTGCTACATAGTGAATATAATATACCTCGTTTTGTCACGAATGTCACATTCTCCCCCCGTTAAGAAATTTCGTCCTTGAAATTTAATGTGTCATCGGTTTTCTTTTTAGGGAACAGGTGTGGATATTTCTTTCGGAATTCGTCCTTTCGTTCCCAAGTATATTCGGGTCCTCGTTTTGAATTCCACCGAACTTTTACCAATGAAATTTTGTTGTGTTGTAACTGTTTGGTTTTCCCGTCCACAATTTCTACCGGTTCCTCTACGAAGTTGATCTTTTCGTTGATCTGAACATCTTCCAGTGGCACTATTGTCGTTTCATCAGTCAAACACTTTTTCAGATTCGATACATGAAACACGTCGTGAATAGTGCTCAGTTCTAAGGGTAGTTTTAAGAATAAGAACCAACACCATAGATCTTTCCCAATTCAAAATCCTGAATGGTAAAATTCTCCTGTGGAGCCCTAAATTTGAAGCTCTTAGCTTTATTATTATTGTTATCATCATCCTGAATATTATTTGCCTTTGATTCAACATCCTTCTCCATTTCACCCCCAATCATTTCTCTCCTGAATTTGCCCCAAATTCGAACCCTAGATCATCAATCGCATCCATGCGAAACTTGTGTGCGTAAATGTTATATGATATACAGAGCTCTTGAGCTATTGACTGTTAAATATTTAACAGGAAGAGTTTATTCAACTAAAATAACCCAAATCCCATTTTTCACTTTGTACATTTAAAAAGGAATCATCATCAACTAAAATTTTGAAGAAAATAGTTTGCCCGCCAGGTATTTGACAAAACGCCTCAATGAAATAATCTTTGTTTTTGGTGTTTTGAGGAGGGGAGGGCAACGGGTGGTTGCTCTCCTCCTTCCTCTTTGGTTCGGGTGTTCATTCCTCAAACTCAACTCGAGTTTTGTTTTATTATTATTTTTCTTGGTGTGGTACTTGGCTACCTGGGTGTTTTGTGGGTCGGGGGTGGTATGACCGGGGCTATTGAGGAGGTTGTTTGGCCGTGTCCGTTTAGAGGCTTCCACTGTTGCCCGGATGGATTACCGGGGTCCAAGGGGGTTCGATTGGCCGCACATATTAAGCGGCTATATTTGTCATCGGATGACAAGAAAGAGACCTTACGAAAGGCGATCTCGACAAATTTGGATTTGTTTATTTCGGTTGGTGAGGCTTTAAAGGTCTCGCGTAGGTGGATGTGTGGAGCGTGTATGGAGTCACATGCTCTCCGTCGGGGGTGCCATCATGATGACGGGTCGGTCTGGTACAAGTGTGTCACGGGAGATGTGGAGGAATATATAGTGGGGATTGCGAAGCCACATGTTGGGAGGGAAGTTGTCGCGGTGGGAAGGGTGGAGGTGGATGTAGCTCTCCTTGAGCGTGTCTTCACTCTTCCTATTACGACTGTTAAAAACATTCCTCATAATTGTCGTATGGCTTTTTCCCAAGCCTTAGTGGGTGCTCTGGGTAAGGTGGCGGCTATGCCAGAGTCTGTTGAGGCGTGGGTGAAACTGTTGTTGTTACCACGTTGTACCTTACGAGTTTTCAGACCTTCTAATCGTCAGCAACGCAGGTCTGGCAATAGAAAGTCTGAGGAATGCCGAATTATTCAACGGTCGCTATCCGCTTGGGGTGACCGTGACGGTTTCTTTGAGCTCCTTATATCGCTTTTTAACCAACCCCTAGGAGATGCCCCGGGTGGTGATGCGTTTGTACCCGAGTCTGACAATGCCGGGTTGGGCGCCAATGTTAAACAATGTTTGCGAAAAGTTGCGGACCGGCATTTCACTGCTGCGGTCAAGGTATTATGCTCTTCAGGGATTGCACCTTTCGGTAAGGATACTTTGAACGCTTTGTTGTCTAAGCATCCCATCATGGCACCTCCGATTATGCCTGCTTCCTTGATTTCTGAGTCTCCCCTTGTCGTGGACGTTGATAGTGTGCTTGGGTGCATTAAGTCTTTCCCTAAAGGGACTTCGTGTGGGCGGGACGGTTTGCGAGCCCAACACATTTTAGATGCGTTGTGCAGAGAGGGGTCTCCGATTGCGGATGGTTTGCTCAAGGCTATCTCTGCGGTGGTTAATTTATTTTTGGGGGAAGGTGTCCTATGGTGTTGGCAGAGTTTGTTGCGTCTGCCCCACTTACGCCGTTGCTTAAACCGGACAATGGGATTAGACCTATTGCCGTTGGGACCATTTGGAGGCGGTTGGTCTCTAAGGTGGCTATGAGGGGTGTCGGGAAGGAGATGGTTAAATACCTCGGTGACTTTCAATTTGGGGTGGGAGTCCCCAGTGGGGCAGAGGCCGTGCTTCATAGCGAGAACAGGTTTCTAAATCAGTTTCATTCGGATGGGTCATTGGCTATGCTTACTGTTGATTTCTCCAATGCCTTCAACTTAGTAGATGGGACGACCCTTCTACATGAGGTTCGGAGTCGATGTCCTTCCATTTCTCTTTGGGTGGATTTTTTATATGGGCAGTCGGCTAGGTTATATGTGGGTGATACTTTCATTAAATCCACCACTGGGGTTCAACGGGGGGACCCTCTTGGGCCTCTCCTTTTTGCCTTAGCTTTGCACCCACTTGTTCACCAAATCAGAGATCGGTGCAAGCTTCTCTTTCATGCTTGGTACTTTGATGATGGCACGATTATCGGGGATACTAGAGAGGTAGCCAAAGCATTAGATATTATCAGGTCTGAGGGGCCTCGTTTGGGTCTTGAATTAAACGTTAAGAAAACAGAGTTATTTTGGCCAACATGCAATGGGGTGAAGGCACAGGAGGGGTTGTTCCCTTGCGGGATTGGAAGGCCGGTGCTTGGCGTGAAACTCCTTGGTGGTGCTGTAAGCCAGGATGCGGGGTTTATCAGCAGTTTGGCTTTGAAAAGGGCATCTAGCGCTGTGGAACTGATGAGCTGTCTCCCAAGACTTCGGGATCCTCAATGCGAGCTTCTTTTGCTTCGCTCATGTATGGGAGTCGCCAAGCTTTTGTTCGGTTTGAGAACATGCCAACCTATGTATGTGGGGGAAGCTGTTTCTATATTTGACAATGGTCTTCGAAGGGCGATTGAGGACATCGTGGTTTGTGGAGGTCCGTTCTTTGGGGATCTCCAATGGAGGTTGGCATCACTTCCGATCCGTTATGGGGGGTTGGGTCTCTGTTCGGCCGAGGATGTATCTACATATGCTTTTGTGGCTTCGAGAGCACAGTCGTGGTGTTTGCAAGACCATATTCTTCGGGGTTGTGATATTTATGGGTTGGACTCTGATTATGGGTGTGCGATGGATCGTTTACGTACTTCACTTCCAGATTTTGATCTTAGCGGGTTCTCTAATAAGGACACCGCCCCCCCTAAAGCCCAACATGTTGTGGCGAGTGCCTTATTTAGTGGAATCATCAAGAGTTTAGAAGTGAAGTTTGATCTATCCCCTCGCCAAAAGGCGGTGTTTGAATGCCTTCGGGCTCCTCAGGCTCAGGATTTTCTAACGGCCATCCCCATTGAAGGATTAGGCCAACGTATGTCGGGTTTGGAGTATCGGTCTATCCTTAAGTACCGGTTAATGATCCCTATGTTCCCGACGGATGAACCTTGCCCAATTTGTCGCAAGGTCTGTTTGGATTCTTTTGGTGACCATGCGGTGCAATGCAAAGAATTGCCTGGCTTTAAATACAGACATGATCTGGTTAGGGATGTTCTGTGTGATGTTCTTAAACGGGCATGGAATTCTGCTTAAAAGGAGGCCCCTGTTAACTTTCTCACGGAGCCTATTGAAGGGAGGTCTACTTTACGACCAGCTGATATTCTTGTGTTCGGGTGGGCAGGGGGGAAACACGCCTGTGTGGATCTTACAGGAGTGTCTCCTCTTGTTGGGCTCAGGGACCGTGGGTTTGTTGTGGGTCAGGCTGCGTTGAAGGCTGAATCGGGCAAAGTTGTTAAACACGAGAAAGCTTGTTTAGATAATCAACATGTCTTTCTACCATTTGCCTTTGATACATTTGGTTTTCTGGCTCCAGAGGCTGTGAAATTTTTGAGTAGGGTTCAGCGCGTCGTACACGAACCTCTTCAGCTTCTAGGTCCCAAAGCTTCGTTTTTAGCAGGATTGGCTTTGCTGTTCAAAAGGGGGTTGCGGCGCAGCTTGTTGCCCGTTTGCCTGCCACTTTATTGTAATCGTTTTATAGTAAATTATATAAAACTTCGATTGTGATCGGTAAGCTACGGGACCAATATTTGCAATAATCTCGAAAGGTCCGATGTATCTCGGGGCTATTTTACCAGTCTTTCCAAATCTTATAACACATTTCCACGGCGATACTTTTAAAAACACCTTATCACCTATTTCAAAAGATAACGGTTTTCTGCGAACATCGGCATAACTCTTTTGTCGGTCGCGGGCAGCTTTCAATTTTTGCTTAATTTGGTGAATCTTATCGGTGGTTTCCTGAATTAAATCTGACCTTGAAATTTGGGTATCACCCACTTCCGTCCAACATAGTGGTGACCTACATTTTCACCCGTATAAGGCTTCATAAGGTGCTGCTTGTATACTACTGTGATAACTGTTATTGTAAGAGAATTCAATGAGCGGGAGGTGTTGATCCCAATTCCCTTTGAAGTCCAGTACACAAGCACGAAGTAAATCTTCTAAGGTTTGGATGGTTCGTTCGGATTGACCCTCGGTTTGGGGATGGTAAGCCGTACTTAGGTCGATTCGGGTTCCTAAGGCTTCTTGTACTGCTTGCCAGAAATGTGATGTAAAGTGACTGTCTCGATCTGAAATAATCGAAAGAGGTACTCCGTGTCGGGATACAATTTCATCGATGTAAATTTGAGCGAGTTTTTCGGTGGTGTAGTTACGGATGGGAATAAAGTGTGCGGATTTGGTTAATCGGTCAACAATTACCCAGATAGCATTGTGTCCTCGGGAGGTTTTAGGAAGGTGCGTCACAAAGTCCATGGTAATTTGTTCCCATTTCCATTGTGGGATTTCGGGTTGTTGTAACATTCCCGAAGGTTTTTAATATTCCGCCTTCACCCTTGCACATGTTGCACATTTACTTACATACACGGCTATATCCTTTTTCATGCCAGGCCACCAGTAAAATTCTTTAACATCTTTATACATCTTATCAGTACCTGGATGAATAGAATATTTGGACTTATGTGCTTCATCAAGAATCAACTTTCGGAGTTTATGAAGTGTTGGAATCCAGACCCGGTTTTTGTAATAATATACTTCATCAATTTTCTTCTCAAAATTCCTTTCATTCCTAGGTAGTTCTTCTTTTTCTAGTTGATCTGCCTTCAAAGCCTCATCTTGTGCAACACGAACTTGTTCGGTTAGGCTACTTTGAACAATCATTCCGAGTGCTCGTACCCTTAATGGTTTGACTCTGTCTTTTCGGCTTAAAGCATCATCTACTACGTTGGCCTTACCCGGATGGTATTTAATCTCACAATCATAATCATTTAACAGTTCTACCCATCTCCTTTGTATCATGTTTAGCTCTTTCTGATCAAATATGTGTTGTAGGCTTTTGTGATCAGTATAGATGGTACATTTGGTGCCATACAAGTAATGTCTCCAAATCTTCAATGCAAAGATAACTGCTCCCAATTCCAAATCATGGGTCGTATAATTCTTTTCATGTACTTTTAATTGTCGGGAAGCATATGCTATTACTTTCTTTCTTTGCATCAGTACGCATCCTAAACCTTTACGAGACGCGTCACAATATACCACCAATTCATCAGTTCCATCTGGAAGGCTTATTGGAGCCTCACATAACTTCTGTTTTAACGTTTGGAAGGCCATTTCTTGTTCTTCTCCCCATTCATACGCTCGATCTTTTTGAGTTAGGAGGGTTAGAGGTTGGGCAATACTTGAAAAGTTTTCAATGAATCTTCTATAATACCCGGCTAGTCCTAAGAATTGACGAATTTCTCTTGGTGACTGTAGGTTCCCTGGACGGATCTCATGAGATATCTCGATCAACTCAGGTGCGGAATCCCTGCGTAGATCGTTACGAGCGTAGAACACGAATCACACGAACACACGATACGATAAACGAACACGTTATATTATAACTCAAACACGTGATACGATATCACTATTACAGACACACGTTACAGCTCTCGTAACAACTCGAACAAACTAACACGAACAACTAACTGGTACTTTACACCAAGCCGTAACCTAGGTATATAAATACACGACAACTTCGCCTGGCATTTTCAGGCGAAGTTGTCCATAACTTCGCTTGACTAACAAGTTCGCCTGTTAAGCGAACTTGTCAGTAACTTCGCTTAAACATACAAAACATAATTAAACATTACAGACTCGATTACAGACACTAGACTATGAACTACTGGCATTATGCACCAACAGACTCCCCCTTGGCAGTAGCTTCATGTCTTGATCTTTAAGCACGTGTCTTGTAACCTTCAATCTCTTTGTCTTCATGCATGTACTCCTTCTCTCACACATACCGTGACTACTCGCTGATATTTCCTCGCTTCGTCTTTCCAAGCAGGAATATAAAATATCTTCTTTTCATTTAACACCTGCAGATCAGCTTTCGATAAATTAACAAGATGCATCGGATCATACACTCTTAGCACTTCTTGTTCGTCTTCGTCTTCCATCACGGCTTCAGCAGTCTGGCAATCAACATACCACCATTTAAGGTTCTTTAACACATCCTTGGGCATTGTCTTCATCGGCACATCTTTAAGACACCGAATCGGTTTGTACTTTATTACCATCCAAGGCTTGCCATCTGCTCTCATTCCCCTTTCTTTATCTTCCACTAGCTTTCCCTTCTATGGCTTTAATAACTCAAACTTCTTTTCTTTAATACTTTCTTTCCACATGATCTTCCCAATAACTCTGGCCATGTTGTCGTCACTTCTATTAATCAACCCCAATCTAGCCAAATCCTTCACCTCACATTCAGGCAATGTATTGAGAGATCTCAACGTCCTCTTAAAGTATTGGATCCCATCATATCTTTTCACCACGAACACTTTTAACTGTTCATCATATAGCCAACAGATAATTCCTTTCTTCGACTCAGCGTAGCCTTTGATATTATAACTTTTCTTGAACATGGTTGGAACAGCAGGCTTCTTAGTTTTGATAAACCAATGAGCATAGCCTTCCTTCCACCTAGGCTGCTCCTCCCATTCAGTCTCATCATTTGCCATCTCATTACCCATCTCGGCTTTCTCAACATCTGGGATCTCGTGTTCAACATTTTCCTCAATTATCTCACCCACTTCAACATCTTCTTCAATCACAATCTATGCGCCAATCTTCTCAATCTCCTCAATTGGCAGCACATCATCATCAAACAACACATCACCACTAAACATATCATCATCTAATTCTTTCAAAGCATCAATCACATCATCTTCATCATC
Organism: Bidens hawaiensis; assembly: GCF_021521415.1. Classification (NCBI taxonomy): domain Eukaryota; kingdom Viridiplantae; phylum Streptophyta; class Magnoliopsida; order Asterales; family Asteraceae; genus Bidens; species Bidens hawaiensis. Next base: position 94,450 of record NW_027491963.1, read on the forward strand.
AACCATCACCACCTCATCACCACCAGAACTGCCAGCCGCACCTGCAGGCTCCCCCTCAGCTGTGGAAGTCCCAAGAGCTTGAGTAGTTCTTGGAAACTCACCACCTGCACCTTTCGATGCATTGGGATCATCGTCTCTATCATTTCTCTTCTTTGTCCTTAACTCGTCGCCTTTACAGCCTGTCTCCCCCTGAGATGCCAAGAACTCCTTCATAGCATCTATAATTCTCCCATGTTCAACTAGGAGGGACAACTATAGTTGATTCTCTGCTACAAGGCGCTGAATAGCCTGGGTCTGGACAAGATTCACCCTTGATTGTTCTGCCACGACCCGCTCAAGTGCAGCTATTCTCTCCGAGTCTGAGAGGGTTGCATCGAAATCAAACCTCATGTGAGATGTGTCTTGAGAATACTGAGGTGGGATTTCACATGTAACCGGGACATCTGAAGTAGTTGTGGACGTAACCGCAGGTGGTATCGTGACCGACAACCCTGCAGTTGCAACGACTGTGGACTCTACAAATTGTGCAACCACCTCTGAAGGAGTAAGCGTTGGAGGTGGTAAAGACACAATCTCCGGAGTCGTCAGCTGGATAGTAGTGATTGGGATGCCAAAAGCTGATGATGTAGCCACCACGGGAACATCCGCGGCGCTTAAACCTGTGACCTGTAGTGATGTAGGAACAATCGACATACCTGACAGTGCGGGCGGAGCGAAACGTACAACTCTTGAAGTCTCTCCAGCTCCCATACCTGCACCTGTCCTTTCCCGTCTCGATCGTCTGATCAGTTTGTGAATATCTTCTTCTTCTTCTTCTGACTCACTATCATCAACTGTCCTCTTTCTCTTCCCTAACGTCCTCTCTCGAGTCACCAACATCCTTCTCGCCTCATCCATAACATCATCAAGATCTGAGTCAGCCACCGTCGTAGCTGCTCTAGTAACACGCACAGTCGAGACACGTTCAACTGGGATCTGAACGTTCTCCTCTGGATCCACCCGATCCATATCGAAGAATCCTTGACCTCCGAATTCTGCATCAAGGTCCACTTCCTCCTCAGCCGATACAACAGGCACAGCAGGTACATCTCGAGTTGCTCCTGCCTGTTGTGGTTGAGGGTCTCTGAACTCATCCCCAGTAGCAGGAACATACTCCGGGTTGATTAAATACCCAAACAGTGGAGTATGCCTCGGACGCAGCTCAGGCTTGGTTCTCGCACTCGAAGTCCGGCATTGAGCAAAGATCAGTTTGCTCACCCTCTCCACGTATCGTATTGGACGTCTTTGAGGCAACGTGGGAGCAACCTGATTCAAGATCATCTGAATGAATCTTGGATACATAATGAACCGCTCACGAGCCATCGCTCTCCTCTGCCTATCGATCTCATAAAAGACCATCTGACTGAAGCTATAACGTTTGTTATAAGTCAGAGCAGTCATTGCAGACTGCATGGTCGCACCCATCCCGTTAGTGCCCGCCTTCCTCCCTGACATGCAGACAATCATTACGTGCATGAGGAAGCGCCACTGATCGAGTAGGAAACCCTTCCTCCTCTGAGTATCACCCAATGGACCAGAATAGCCCATTCGTAGAAATGCTCCATCGCGGAACGGAGCAACAAACTCTGTAGGATCATTCCTAGTCTCCTCTCCAAAACGTAAAGCCACCCGTATTTGTTCAGAAGAGAACTGAACTTCTTGATTGTTGACGGTTGCTCGCATAACCGGGGGCTCAACGCGGCAATCGTATTCCACTGTCTGCCAGAAATCCTCAATATTGGGTAAGGAAATCGGCAGAGTCGTAGTGATTGCGTGGAATATCCTCGAGCGAAGGAGGAATGTGATTATCTCGCGGTAATCCTCCACACCACTCGCTTCCGGGTCTAAGGTGATAAACATATTGTGACCCGGGAAGAATTGCCTCTGATTATCTCCGTCATCTCCTCCAGCACCTCCAGCACCGGCAACAGCAGCCATATCTGCAACAAACGAAGCAAGTTAGATAAACGTTAAGGTATAACACAAGTTCGCTTGTTACCATGTGCGAAGTTGTGATAAAATATGTATCGGCGAAGTTAAAGTTGGGGCGAAGTTGGGAACAACTTCGCTTCAGCTTTAAGTTCGTCTAATAACTGAAAAGTTAAAAAGGTCTAGGCGAAGTTAATGTTAACTTCGCCTCACCACAACATCGCCTCAGGCGAAATTAAGCCTCAGGCGAAGTTACCGATAACTTCGCTCAAACCTTAAGTTCGCCTGAATCTGAATCGGCGACAGTAAGGTCGATTAACATCCGGAAAATCTGATGCATTGGTTAGATTGACGATTGAGGACTCTAAAACACAAGATTTTAAGGATATGTAGACGATCAGAATGATTATGAACACGTAAAAACAAGTTATGAAAATCGGTAATAAAGGTCGATCGACCGAGGTAACGAAACAAGTCGAAACGACCTCAGATTAACATCAATGAACATTGATTATACGATATGATGACCCAACAAACCTATAAATCTGTTTGAAATCGAAGAATGATTGCAAAGATGAATCGACAGATAACTTCGCGAAGTTATCGAGAAGTTCGCTTAGGGTTTTGCAGACAAGTTCGCTGAATTTGAAAAATATGAACAGTTTGACCTTTGAAAATCCTTATATAGGGACGATGTTATACAGGCGAAGTTACGGTTAACTTCGCCTAGGCGAAGTTATTCACAAGTTCGCCTGTTTAACAACTTCGCCTATATTTACAAAATCAACCCTTATAATTCGAACATTTTGCATTTAAGTTTTAAAACTTCCCTTTAAGAATTAAATGACACGATCAAGTCCAAGTAACCATTTATAAAAGCAAACAACTACATAAAAAGAAAACTTTTAACAATTAAAGTATAAGGGATCAAATTTCAGTCTCGATAGGGACTACTACGTTTTAGAAAAGATCCGAACAGGAATCATACTAATTACGTGACTGTCACATAGATCCGTGTTTAGCTGTATTATGACATAAAGAGACAGGTTGTAAGCAGGTAAATAACTTAAGATGGTTTTCATCGTTTTTGTGATACGAGTTAGGTTCAATTATGCCTCAAAATTTAAGTGGGCAACAACTCAGAGATTATGATGCCTCCTATCTATTCTCAAAGCGTATTTGGCTTTCCCCAAGTCACCCCGAATTGACCTCGACCCATAGTGTCTGATTAAGTTTGTAAGTACTCTTCATCTGGTTCCCGTTCTCTTTCTTACTCCATGATTGAGAAGTCTTGACATTTTCAGCTCTAGAATGTTTTCATAACTCATAATTTTTTTTTTTTTTTTTTTTTTTTATGATAAACATTTACATAGACTTCAGAGTAGTAAACAACTGCAAGTCCCGAATCTGGATCATTGCAGTTTCTTCACACACTTTCTTTACAGGAATCAGAACACGTACGGGCTCGTGTATGACTGGGTAATCGCTTTTCTGCCTATCATTCGGAAAGATATATATGGAGACATGCAAAACTCGTAGGGAGTTTCCACGTAAAATCAAGTAGATTTAGTTTGTATCACATCTAATTTTACGCACCATAAAAAGCTACCATGACATACAATAACTGTCCTAAAGCCTTTTAAGCCTAATAACTTCACTAGTTAAGCACACAGAATCAGTATATTTATCATTTTCCAAGGTTGGATCAATTTTCTGTTAAACATAGCAAACGAACTTCTTACGAAGTAGCAGACTTGAAAAATAATTTCATTTCCCTTTAAAAAATTTTAACATTAATCGCCCCGACCAAAACAAAGTCTTCAGGTAATCGGCTATCCCGAAGATCCAATGGATCAGCTGGACCGACCACATACTAGTATGTGTCCTTCTAACTAAGTATGATCGACTAATTTTAAGCGAAAGAATGAAAACTCATCATAAACCGCCCCGATCACTTTCAGTCATCTGGTTAATGGCTATCCTCAAATTCTACAAGTAGAAAATGAGGACCAAACATATCCTAAGACATGTCCTTCAAACTGAGGTAACCGACATAATTTTAAGCGATAATGACGTTTTTTTTTTTTTTTTTTTTAACTCGAACACAAAAAGCATGGTTACTCGGGATTGATCATCCCATTCAGCTCAATAAGGTTTTGAAATCTTGTTTTGTCAAACGCTTTAGTATAAAGATCAGCGAAATTATCAAGCGTATCCACCTTTTCAAGCACAATCAGTTTCTTCTCAGCACAATCCCGTATAAAATGATGACGTATGTCAATATGTTTAGTTTTACTGTGCTTCACGGGATTGTTAGTTACTGAGATAGCAGCTGTGTTATCAATGCAAATAGGAGTAAGTAAGAAATTCAGACCATAGTCGCGTAACTGTTGTTGAATCCACAGAACCTGGGAGCAGCAGTTGGATGCTGCCATGTATTCTGCCTCACATGTTGAAATTGCGACTGAAGTCTGCTTCTTGCATTGCCACGCCACCAATCTGCCACCAAGAAACTGACATCCTCCAGTTGTTGACTTCCGACTCTGATTGCACCCTCCATAATCAGAATCTGTGTAAGCGACTAGCTCCAAGTCTCCTCCTCTCGGGTACCACAACCCCAGCTTCGGCTTGCCCTTGAGATACCGCAGTATCCTCTTCGCACCCTTCAAATGAGATTCTTTTGGGTTTGCCTGAAAGTGTGCACAAAGACAAACAGCAAACATTATATCAGGCCTAGAAGCAGTTAAGTACATTAAAGAACCTATAATAGCCCGATATTGAGTTGGGTCCACATCTGCATCGTTGTCTGAATCAGCACCCAATTTGTGATTGACGCAGACTGGAGTATCAAATGGAGAGCTGTCCTCCATTTTGAATCGTTTGAGAACATCATGGACATACTTCGTCTGATGAATGAACATCCCATCCTTCTTCTGATCAACCTGCAATCCTAAAAAGAAAGTTAGTTCACCCATAGCACTCATTTCAAACCTTTTCTTCATGACGGCCTCAAACTCCTGACACATGGAGACTTTTGATGCAGCAAAGATAATGTCATCCACGTAGACTTGCACCAGCAGGAAGTCGCTTCCTTCTCTCTTGAAGAACAACGTGCTATCAATCTTCCCTCTTTCAAACCCATTTTCAAGCAAGTAATCTGATAAAGTTGAGTACCAGGCACGAGGTGCCTGATGTAATCCATACAATGCCTTGCTTAATTTGTACACATGGTCTGGAAAGTCTGGGTCAGGAAAACCCGGAGGTTGCTCAACATACACAACCTCATCAACTTTCCCATTTAGGAATGCACTCTTTACATCCAACTGAAAAACCTTCATCTTTTTATAAACAGCAAATGCCAAAAACAATCTAATGGCTTCCAATCTTGCCACAGGAGCGAACACTTCATTATAATCAATCCCCTCTTGTTGATTAAAACCTTTAACGACTAGCCTCGCCTTGTTTCTTATAATAATCCCTTTCTCATCTCTCTTGCACTTAAACACCCATTTTGTGCCTATCGCATGCACATTCTTTGGTTTTTCAACCAAAGTCCAAACTTCCATTTTCTTGAACTGAGCCAACTCTTCTTGCATGGCTTCGACCCACGAGCTGTCCTTGAGAGCCATTTGATCATTCTTCGGTTCAATCTGGCTGATAAAGCAGGTGTACAAGCATTCGTTGATTATGCCTGTCTCCTTAATGCTTGTGTAAACACAGGTGTGCTCATTCAAGCTACGTCTTGTTTGTACACCGGAGGACACATCACCAATCACATTCTCCAAAGGGTGATCTTTATGAATTCTCGTGGTCGGAACAGAACCGACATGCAAATTGTCTTCCAAGTTAGAAGAGAGCTCGTCAATGATTGTTTCTTGCTGAGAGTGAAACGGGTTGAAAAATTCTTCTTCAGTCGAGGCAGCAGGGGTATCGATAGCATTTGATGAGGAAGGTTGACATTTATCAATCAGCTGTCTTTGCAATAGATTTTCTTCCTCATCAAGGATCATCTTCGTAGCAACTCTCTCTTCTTCTTCAGCAATATCCAAATACGGTATGTTAGAAGACTTAAAAAGTTTAACATAGTCGAAAAACTCAGCAGGTCCGTTGCTTGGTTTTGGCGGTTGGTAACTTGTGATATCGGTGTTACACACCACCTCAACCTTGCTGGTCGATGTATTAAAGACACGTCTGTTGGGTGTCCCAACAACATAACCGACTAAGATTCCTTCATCGGCTACTTCACCAAATTTAGAATTTGTCTTTAAAATCGAACAAGGGGACCCGAATGGTTCAAGACCACTCAAGTTGGGCTTCCTCCCATGCATAAGCTCATAGCACGTTTTATTAAGTCGTGTAACCGTCAAGACTCTATTGAGGATATAGCAGGCTGTAGCAACAGCTTCAGCCCAGAACACCACAGGAAGCTTTGAATCAGCCAGCATAGTTCTGGCTCCTTCAATTAATGTTCTGTTCTTCCTTTCAGCCACTCCATTCTGTTGCGGTGTATACGGAGCGCTGTATTGGTGTTCGATCCCTTTCTGAAGGCAGAAGATCTCCATCTCAAAATTCTTGAACTCCGTTCCATTGTCACTCCTGATGAACTTAACCCTTTTATCCATAACGTTCTCAACTTTGGTAATTAAATTCTTCACCATCTGAGCCGTTTCATCTTTTGATTTCAGGAAATATACCCACGAATATCGTGAGTAATCATCAGTGATCACCAAGCAATAAGAAGTACCTCCTAGACTTTTTGCATTCACGGGACCGAAGAGATCCATGTGAAGCAATTCTAGGGTACTCGCAATTGAATTGACCTTCTTGGTGTGATGGGATTTCTTGTGCTGCTTTCCCTTCTTGCACGGTAGACATTTGTCTTCAAAATTGAAACTTTTCAAGGGAACGCCCAGCACAAGTCCATTCTTGACAATGTGGTTCATCTTCCGAAGATGAATGTGCCCCATTCTCCTATGCCACAATTCGGACTCCGATTCGCTCGCTTTTGTCATAAGGCATGATTCTTCCGTGGCCATTTCAGTCGACCTCATATCCATAATGTGCGTATTCCTTTCACGTGGAGCCTTCATCACAATCCACTCCTCTGGTATCTGAAAACCAGGTTGTAACACAATCGCCTCATTCTTTGTAAAATGAACGGTGTACTCCTTATCACAGATCTGCGACACACTCAGCAGATTGTGCTTCCATTCTTCTACAAAGTTAACTTTCTCCAATGTCATCTTTCCGTTCGACACCGTTCCCATTCCTGTAATCTTGCCACCACTTTCACCGGCAAAGCTCACTCTCCCTCCTTGAACAGGTTTCAAATCGTGTAACAAGTATTTGTTACCCGTCATGTGCCGGGAACAGCCGCTATCTACAACCCAAAGATTGTTGGCAGCCCTGTTCAACTGTTCCTGCACAATAAAGCAAAAGATTAGAATTTAGGGACCCAAGACCAATTGGTCTTGGATCTATACATCCCAAACTTTGGCTTTCCAAAGTTAGTATCTTGATAATTCCTGTAAGTCCTATTAGGATACCTCCTTGAAGATTGATTGTGAGGCCTTCCAAACCTTTGTGAATTGAAAGAATTATAGCTTGTGGTTTGGTTATTAGCAGTGTAAAACTGAGATTTGTTTCTATGAAAACCTGAATTAGTCACATTTTTGAATTTTAAATGGTTTTCATTTTTAGCAGCATGATAATTACTATTAGGCTTATTCTCAGTTTTAGTAGGCCTTACACCTCTGAATCGCTGCTTCAGAGGGCAATCTGCAACTAGGTGCCCTAATTGATAACACCTAAAACAACACCTATGCTCAACCCTTTTATCAACCGGTGTTTTAGATGTCGAGGCTATATTACCGCCCGTTCGTCTCACATATGGTGGGACGTACGGGTTTAGTGGAGTACTCTTTTTATTCGTCTTATCTTTCTCTCCACCATTGGGTAATACCACCTCCTCATTTGCCTTACCAGACTCGGATGACTTATCCGAATCTGATGAGACTGGACTTGGATCAGAAATTTTAACACTTGAAACAGGCGAACTTGTTTCGCCTCCACTAACATTTGGTTCTTTACAAGTTACTTTAACTGGTACTGTCTGAGCAACCTCAAAGTCAACAGATTTCTGAACACTAGGGTTAAAAGTGTAATTGTGATTATAAGGTGGTGGAACCTCATGATAACCGATTCCTCCTCTCTTAGCAGAGGAACCTTGACCACTAACAAGGTGATCAAGAATAGCAGAGGAATTTCTGAACTGCTCTAGTTTTCTATTCAGTTCCACCACTCTACCTGGTGATCAGCAATCTGTTTTTCTCTATCAGCAATTAGTTTGGTTTTTTCCTCCAAAACTTCATAGCTTAAATCAATCACTTCAATTTTTTCAGCAAGTTTTGTTTTTAGACTTTTAACATCTTTTTCACAAGCTTTTATTTTGACTTCATAGCTATTTTCTCTTGCTTTTGTAAAATGATGATCTTCTTTTAGGGTTTTAAATTCAGCATCCAACCTAACATACTGATCGGTTATAGTTGCTAATTGCTCAGACAAGTTTTCACATTTAGAACATGTAGGTTTAGAACATACCTCGGAGAGCTGGTCGTTAACATCTGCCATAAGAGCTTTTTCTTCTCCGTTTACCTTCTCATTTTCTTCAGTTTCAACCTTCACCAAATTTGCCTGCTCAAAAGTTTCTTTAGAATGCAGGTTCCAGTTGTATTCACCATCTTCTCTGGACATCATTGCACTATAATCTTTAGAACCCCCACTTTGCTGTGGAGACCTGCCCTGACTTCGTTCCACACGCTCATTCCTGCATTCCTTTGCAAAGTGACCGTTTTGCTGACAATTGTAGCATCTCACCTTTGTCTTGTCAAACCCTGGCTTTCCACCGACAAACTTTCTTCCGGTCTTTCTCATAAACCGCTTCACTCTTCTTACAATCATGTCCATCTGCCATTGCAGATCCATTTCCTCCAGATCATCAGCATCAATCTGGTCATAGTCTTCATCCAACATAGCTGGATCAACAACCTTCCCTTGAATGTAGTTCTCATAGGAAGCAATAAAAGAAGCATAGAGACCAAACTGCTCTTCAGCAGACTTGACACTTATAGGCATCTTGGAGTAGTTGTTGCTGGGAATACTTGGAGAGCAACTACTCTTGCTTACCTGGGGTTGAGAACCACTCGATCCACCTGCTACATAGCAAACATCACCATTTGTGTTGACTGACACATGACCCTCATGTGATGAGTTTGCGCCCGACTCTCCCTTCGAGTAGTAGGCAGCAGATTCAGTCTTCGATCCTGAGCTAGTGTTGACTTTAGCTCCATACATACCTGGATCTTGAACCTGATCCATAGGTGTCTCCTTTCTGACCATGTTAAGCTCAAAGGTTCTGAGCTTGTTGACTGCCGTTTCTAGATCATATGTGGGAAAGTCTTTGTCTTCCCTCATCAGCACAGTGTACATCTCCCATTTTGGTGGGAGAGCATCTAGAAGCTTCTCAACTATTTCTTCTTCTCGGTAGGAAATTGAATAGTTACTCAATTCAGTCATCAGATGGTAATATCGAGTGATAATATCATCTAAAGATTCATTCTTCAAATACTTGAAGACTGAGAACTGGGTTTTGAGCAATTTTATCTTTGAAGCACGGATTCCTACATTCCCTTCAAATCTGTTCTCAAGAGCTTCCCAAAGCTCTCTTGCTGACGTGTACTTTCTAAACGTATGAAGGATCTCTTGTGGAAGAGCCATAGTAATAGCAGCATGAGCCTTGCTCTCGACCTCATACATCTTTTTCTCTTCTTCTTCCATTTTGCTATACTTTTTGATTTGATCACGACCTTCACACTCCATAACTGGTGGAATATAACCATCCTGGATGCATACCCACATCTTCGCATCCTGGTACTTGACATATTGTATGAACCGATCCTTCCATGCAACGAAATCGGTTCCCTTCATCAATCTTGGGGCCTTAGTAGCTGACCCTGCTTCAACTTCCATCTTCACTAACTAAGAGATGTTAATCGACGACATCTTTCCCGAAAAGTAAGAAACCCGGAAAAAATCAAAAAATTTTCTGAAAAGTACTGTAGGCGAAGTTACGGATAACTTCGCTTAATCCTTAACTTCGCCGCTGATTAACTTCGCTGAAGAACTTCGCAGATGATTAACTTCGCTTAAGGTAAGCGAACTTAGGAGGTAGGCGGAGTTGTAGAGAACTTCGCTGAGTTAGGCGAACTTGAGAAGGTAGGCGAAGTTGTGGATAACTTCGCTTAACCTTATATCTTCGCTGAAACCCTACGAATCCTGACGGCAACTTCGCCTGATGAACACGGACGTTTTTGCAGATCTGAAATCTGGATTTTACGAGGTTTTTGACGGTGCAAAGGCTTGAATACGATGGTAGGAGGTAAGGTTGACTCAAAAACACAGAAAACACGTCCCTCGAATAGTCGAAACGGGACGATTTCTACACCCGCGTGAATATCCCGAACCACACAATCGAGCAAATGCTCTGATACCAATTGTAGGTTCCCTGGACGGATCTCACGAGATATCTCGATCAACTCAGGTGCGGAATCCCTGCGTAGATCGTTACGAGCGTAGAACACGAATCACACGAACACACGATACGATAAACGAACACGTTATATTATAACTCAAACACGTGATACGATATCACTATTACAGACACACGTTACAGCTCTCGTAACAACTCGAACAAACTAACACGAACAACTAACTGGTACTTTACACCAAGCCGTAACCTAGGTATATAAATACACGACAACTTCGCCTGGCATGTTCAGGCGAAGTTGTCCATAACTTCGCTTGACTAACAAGTTCGCCTGTTAAGCGAACTTGTCAGTAACTTCGCTTAAACATACAAAACATAATTAAACATTACAGACTCGATTACAGACACTAGACTATGAACTACTGGCATTATGCACCAACAGTGACTTAGGTACTTGCCAATTTTTAATGGCCTCAATTTTACTTGGGTCTACTTGGATCTCTTGATGGTTCACAATGTGCCCTAAAAACTGTACTTCTTGTAACCAAAATTCACATTTGGACAACTTTGCGTATAACTTTTCTTGCCTCAATAATTCTAAGATTTCCCACAAATGTTGTTCGTGTTCCTCCTTACTTCTCGAATATATCAAAATGTCATCGATAAACACTATCACGAACTTGTCAAGGTAAGGTTTGCAAACTCGGTTCATGATGTCCATAAACACTGCAGGTGCATTTGTCAACCTAAACGGCATAACCAAAAATTCATAGTGACCATACCGAGTTCGGAAAGCTGTTTTTGGTACGTCTTCTTCCTGAATTCTTACTTGATGATAACCAAATCTAAGATCAATTTTTGAAAAATACTTCGCACCTTGGAGCTGATCAAACAAGTCATCAATTCGAGGTAAGGGGTATCTATTCTTTATAGTCACTTTATTCAATTCTCGATAATCAATACACATTCGAAAACTCCCATATTTCTTCTTTACAAATAACACTGGTGCTCCCCACGGTGAGTAACTAGGTCGGATAAAACCCCTGTCCAGTAATTCTTGTAACTAGTTGGACAGTTCTTGCATTTCAGAAGGTGCAAGTCGGTAAGGTGCCTTAGCAATGGGTGCTGCTCCCGGTATCAAGTCAATACGGAATTCAACTTGTCGGGTCGGTGGTAAACCAGGAAACTCATCGGGGAATACATCTAAATACTCGTGTACCACTGGGATGTCTTCCATTCGTTTTTCCTCGGGTTCCTTAACTGTTACACTCGCCAAGTATAAAGTACAACCTTGGCGTAAATATCTCAATGCCTTAAGTTGGGATACGAGAGGCAGTACCGTACCAGATTTCTCACCTTGAACAATCATCGCCTCATCATTCGGAAGAGGTATCCTAACAGTCTTATCCTTACAGACAATTTCAGCTTTATACTTAGATAGCCAGTCCATACCAACTATAACATCGAAACTTCCCAATTCCACTGGAAGTAAATCAATAAGGAATGGGTGGTCGTTTAGGATGAGGGAACAGTTTCGAACTATTCGGTTAACAAGTATAGACTTACCGTTAGCGAGTTCTATAGTATATGGTTTTGTTAGTTCACTAACCGGCATATTTTCTAAAGGTAAGAAGTTAATATATACGAAACTTCTATCGGCGCCCGTATCAAACAAAACTGAAGCATACTGACCCGAAACTAAGAATGTACCTGTCACCACGTTCGGGTCATGACGCGCTTCCCTCGATCCTATTACGAACGCGCGTCCCCTAGCTGCGTTGGAGGTTGATGCTTGTGCTTGGTTTTGCCTTCTCGCTGCACCCTGGTTCAGATTGGGGCAGTATCTCCGAAAGTGTTCCGTATTGCCACATTCATAGCAGGCACGGAGGTTCGTGGTAGGTGGGGTTTGTTGGTTGAGTTGTGGGCGGGTTGGTTGAGGTCGAGGTAGTTGAGTTGATTGCGGTAGATGGTTAACAGTGTTGGTGGGGGTTCTACAGTTGGGGGCATAGTGTCCCGTTCTTCCACACTTCTGACAAATGATCGGTTTGCAATCACCCACATGATAAAAGTTACATCTTCTGCACTTCGGTAACGTCCCTTTATAGGTCTCTTGTTTTACATTAGAACTGGTCATGGCATAACTTCGGGTATTCGAACGGGCCCGTTTGTTTTGAGGGTTTCCTTGCATCCTTGTCCCATAATCAGTTCGTTTTAAACTTGTTGTTTCACCTGGCATCCTTATAACTCCACTTCTCATCAAATCAAAAGTAACGACACCCGTTTGAGATACAACACTTTCTAATGTTGGGTGGGCTACTGAATTCACTATACTTCTCACAGCAGGGGTCAGTCCCCAGATATAACGTTCAATTCGCTTCGCTTCCGGTGTAACTAACCACGGAACTAATCGGAAAATTCGTTAAAATGATTCGTGTATCCCACATGGTCCGCTCCTTTCATTTCCAGATTTCATAACTCGTGTTCCAACCTTTAAATCTCACTTTTAGGACAAAAATGCTCTAGCATGAGGGTTTTTAATTCAGTCCATGACATACGATTAATAGCATCTTGTCCCCTTATTTGGACTACCGTATTCCACCACATCAGCGCTTGGTCTAGAAACATACTGGTAGCAAATTTGACCACGCGGTTTGGTGGACACTCACTGATATTAATTACTGATTCGGTCTTTTCTATCCATTTGACCAGCCCACTAGGTCCTTCAATACCCTTAAACTCAATCGGTTTACATGATGTGAACTGTTTATAAGCGTAATCCTGACGTGGGGGTTCGGGATTAATACGATCATTACCAGTATTTGGTTGAATGTTATTATTAACAGTTGGGTTGATAACCGGTACGGGGTTTGGATTCGTGACATTATTTGGGTTCAAAACGGTTTCAGGGTTCCCAACAACATTAACAGTGGGGCGAGTATTATTAGTGTTTATAACATTATCAGTATTCACCAGGGTAGTAACACCCGGGGCTACATTGGTGTCCGGTGGAGGTATATTAGCAGTGGCAGTGGTGGTGCTCGTAGGTTGATTAACAGTACTGTTAGCACGTATGCCTGCAGTGACTTGTGCTACAATTGCTGGTATCACTGCTCGTAGTTGACGAGCAATCATTGCGGCCACTTCCGCCTCAGACAAAGGGTTTGCTTTCTTCGGGGCAATTCTATAAAATAATCAATTATATAATAATTAATATCGTTTCACTATAACCAGCACAACTTTACGATATTACAATTTTACAACACACAACTATGCCAAAGAAAACACATTTGTGTTAGTTATAATCATTACTGTACATATGCATCCAAAATTAGCGCATAGGCTTAACCTGGTATAGGCCAGCGCTTATATATGCGTATCAAAATTTGTCACTAAGTGACATATAGACTTAACCCGATAAGGGCCAGTGCTTGTAATAGTACCAAACTGTAAACAACTCCCAAGCCAGCCCAACACGCTGTAACAAAATGCTGCTTGGGATATCAAAAGACTATATACATAAGGCTAGACTACTATGTCCTATCCATTCTTTGTAACATGAAGCCATAACCAAACAACAGCAGCCACTAGGGCTGCATTAACCGCTAAACATGCTCCTAGCAGTATCATTGCCCGATCCTGACGCCCGTGGCTGTGAGCACTAGATCTTTGCACATTTCTGATTTCTTGCTGCATGTACCACATGTGATCTTGCATATCATGTCTATGCTGGTTTAGGTTACTTATCGAATGTGATTGTTCTAAAATCTGATCAGTCGCTAAACCCAACCATGTTGAATCAGAATGACGAGGTGGCTCGGGTACCGGGGCGGGTAAACCCCAAGTAGGAATAGGTATCTCAGTGACCTGGACACGTGATGTTTCTCCCCTATGGTACGTAGATCTAGGTGGGGGAGAGGTGTGCTCAGGTGGCCGCACTGAAATACGAGCGGTCTGACGGTTTCTAATAGTGGGTGGGGGTACTGGTGTATGCTGTACGGGTGGAGTAGGGGATCTGGGTGCTCTAATCGGTGAATGATAAGCACTAGTAGCTCCCTGTCCTACAACATTCCTAGGGGATTCCCTAGGGGGATAGGTGTCACAACGGTAACCCGATAAGTCGGGTTGATCTGAGGGTACCTCATGGGGAATTACCGCATCTGAACCTTCTTCCATTTCCTCTGATTCCTCCCCAGTTTCCTCTTCTGGATCCTCCTCCTCCTCCTCAGACCATATTGGTAGGGTATTAGATAAACGATCAGTAGATCTTGACATATTCCTGCACGATGGTTAGTAATAAGAATAATATCCTTCTATATTAATTATAGTAAAATACATGCAGGTATTTATACACATAAGCACAAATAATCGATTATATACACAGATATTTATTTATTATTATATTTTATACACATATGTTGCTGTTTTTATGTGAGGTCTGAGCCCCGGTGCGGAAGCGTGAAAAATATTGTCAATACCAATCAACGGTGTGGAGCTCGGAATCAAGGTTAGGATCGATTCTCATTCTGATTCACTCTTGAATGATGATATCAGTTGGACGGATGAGGTGTATTGGGAAAGAGCCTGATTTGATTAACAATCAACAATAAAGTAGGATGAACAATTGTAATCAAAACACAAACAAGATAGAAAAGGTAGTATGAAATATTAGCCGAATGATTCTCATTAAGATGAGACACTCATACATACATTCATACATACAATCAATTAAGAAATATCTCAGCCGCCACCAGGAGAGCTCATCCTGGCGGCAGAGACTCTCTCTAAGGGATAAAACCCTAAATCTCACACATACACAATACAGTCACTCATACTAGACAAATGTATAAAAGCATCTATTTATACTAGCCTAGCATGACTTGGTCTTCAAGCCATCCACCCTTGGTTGAGACCAAATAATACATTTTTCACCCAAAGATTAATTCGATGCGTCGGTCTAAAATATAAGTCCCAACAATCTCCCCCTTAGACCGATGCCATCGAATTTCTTTCATGATCACCTCATAACTCGTTGTCTTTCATTGAAATTCTCCCCCTCACGTTAAGCTTCTCCCATTGTTCATTTCGAATCATCACTCTTATATCACTTTTGGATATAGTTGTATGGGCATGTGAACGAGGCTTTGAACTTCAAAGATCAACTTCAAGTAACAACGTCATCACAAAAAGAAATAAACTCAATGTGATCATCAAATAATCTTTAATTCTTCAAATTTGTGTCTTCCCCTGTAAATCATCTTCAAACCATTCCCTGAATTAAGATAGAATTCAAGTCAACCATAACCCGTTTCTTGACTGTTCAAGTGACCATTCCCTGAATTAAGATAGAATTCAAGTCAACCTTCAGCTTTCTGTTAAACTTAGGTTTTAGCTCATTTTGTATTCACACATCAAGTTCAAGGACCGAACTTTAAATTTATCAAAAGATTATTATAATTATTTTACCCAAGATCCGTAACCTGTATTGTTTTACCCAACCCGTAACCATTTATGTTTTCTTGTCCCTTAATCTTCGTCTATAATCTGAATTGATCTCACAATATCGTTTATATGATTTATACTAAGCATATCCCTCAGATAATTGGAAAAACGAATCACAATTGATTTTAATTCCTAAAATATGTTAACCGCCTATATATTCTTTTATCGGGTTTGCCTATTAGGTGTTGATAATAATCAAATTAAACTGGTGAACTTCATCCATTCAATCCCGCGACCCCCTGCAAACGAATTGAATTATCATAAACTGTTCCTCGTGTTCTTGATCATCCTTTGCGTCGTCGGCCTAATCAGCAATTGAACCTATATACCTAATCGCTTAAGGTAAATTTTATATTTATTGCATACGTTTTTCAATCCTCTTCAAAAGCCCTAACCTCAATAGAACAAAGTGATAACGGGATGATCGATTGAATGATCTAGGGTTCTTAATTGTTTCTGGTCATCGAGCCATCTGATTATTAACTTTCTGTTTGGTGTTTAAACCAATTGGCTGGGTAGCGCAGTTGGTTGTTCATGTTGTTGGCTATTGGGTTGGAGGGTGTGGGTTCGAGCCTCATCCAGACCCGTTTTTTTTTTATTTAATTTTTTTTCTTTTTCTTTTTCTTTTTTCTTCTTTTAAATCAACCATTTAATTGAAATATAAATACACTTAGACATTTTATAAATTATAAATTGATATTTTATATAAAACCGAGATATTAACTGGTCATATTTCCGAATCTTGGATTAAAACCATATATATGTTTATAAATGTGTGTGTGTGTACATATATATATATATACTTTAGTTATTGAAATTTTTTGTTAAATGTTTTAATTTATTTAAAAAGGAGTTTTCAACGTACTATATGTATATCATGTAAATTCACGTATTAAAAGTATAGTCTAGGTATTTTATAAAAAGATTTATATTTTATGTAATAATATTATTATTTATTATATAATATAAGTATTTAAAAGAAATCTTTGTTAATAATAAATTATATATATATATATATAAACCTTAAACATGTTTTTGAATTGAAATAAACAATCCTCGTTATATAAATTATCCAAAAGTTTATAAATATTTATTTAAGAATTTTATTAATTAAAATATATTATTTAAGCTAATAAAATAATAATAAATCTTTGTAATATTAAAGTTTCATAGAGTGTATCCGATCATCGAATCTCGAACCTTTATTTAATCTTAGTTCTGCCATTCAAATCATATTTATTTACGCAATTATTCTTTATTAGAATTTCTCGTCGGTAATTTCCGAAGAGCGTGACTCTTGTTTACTATCGTTCTTACCACATTCGTTTATCTCTTGCTTATTGCTAAGGTGAGTATTTCACTCCCCTTTTTACTTATTTTAAATCTTTTGGGGACATATGCGTATCGTATCATATTTACGTATTATCTAGTATTCAAACCGCAACTATTTAATCCTTGTGTGTATATCAGTTTATGATTAACTTGCTATTTGCTTACTTGCTTTATTTGAACGTTGTTTGCTTATTTCGGCAACCGGTGTCCATTTTTATGGCAACGGTTTAGTCCTTGCTTGGTAACCAATGTCCATTTATATGGATTGGTTGAGCCCTTTCGTTATGGTTGATTGCTTGTTTACATTCTATGGCTTAACTGTTTATTCTCACAGGAACAGTTTGCATCTTTCTTTATTTATTATATATTATTATTGGTGTGTCTTAAACTGATGTTTTACTCACTCAACATGTGTTGTTGACAAATATTCTATTTTATACGCTTATGCAGGTTATCGTAGAAATTTAATGCAGGTTAGTGAAGAATTTAGTTAGAAGATTATTTTAATAAAGAATGTATTGTTGTATGAATTATGTACTTGTTTGTATTTGATTTATTTGATAATTGAATTTAATTAATAGATATTGTCATTTAAATAATGCATGATAGTAACCTTGTAAGTTGTGACAATCAGCTCACGCCCCGACATTTCCGCCGTAGGTTGGGGTGTGACAAAATAGACTTAGAGGAAGTCTTTGCATCAGTTGCAAGACTTGAAGCTATCAGGATTTTTCTTGCATATGCTGCCTCAAAGAACATTAAGGTGTTCCAGCTTGATGTTAAGTCTGCATTCCTAAATGGAAAGATTGATGAAGAGGTGTATGTTGCTCAACCTCCAGGCTTTGAGGATCCTTTGTATCCAAACAGGGTGTATAAGTTGAATAAAGCCCTATATGGATTGCATCAAGGTCCTAGAGCTTGGTATGATGAGCTGTCAAATCATCTTCTTGAAAATGGTTTTCAAAGAGGAGCCATTGACAAGACACTCTTCTACAAAACAAAGGGATCAGATTTGCTTCTGTTACAAGTTTATGTGGATGACATCATCTTTAGTTCTACAAATGAAAAAATGTGTATGGAGTTTGAAGGGTTAATGAAATCCAAATACAACATGAGCTCTATGGAAGAAATGAACTTCTCTCTTGGACTACAAGTTCAACAGAAAGCTGAAGGGATTTTCATTTACCAAACCAAATATGTGCAGAACATCTTGAATAAGTTCAATTGTCATGAGTACAAAACAGCTTCAACTTCAATGGACACTAAAGAAAAGATGATTGCTGATGAAAAAGGGGGAGCCTGTAGATGAACATGAATACAGAGCCAAAATTGGATCCCTGATGTACCTTACTGCAACAAGACCAGATATTATGTTTGATGTATGTGTGTGTGAAAGATTCCAATCAAATCCAAAAGTCTCCCATATGAATGCTGTGAAGAGAATTTTTAGATATTTGAAGGGAAGACCAGACTTGGGAATTTGGTATCCAAAGAATAAATCTTTTGATCTGATTGCCTACACGGACAGTGATTATGATAGCTGTAACATGAGCAGAAAGTCAACCTCAGGGGGAAGTCAATTTTTGGGTGAAAGGCTAGTGTCATGGCAATGCAAGAAGCAGACTACTGTCTCAATCTCCACTGCAGAAGCTGAATACATTGCTGCATCTGCATGCTGTGCACAAGTTCTATGGATTCAAAACCAGAAGTTGGACTATGGTTTGAATTTTCTGAATACCTCTATTCATATTGATAATACTGCTGCATATTTTACAATTAAGAATCCAGTTCAACATGCTAAGACTAAGCACATTGAAATCAGACATCACTTCATAAGAGATTGTAGTGAAAAAGGTTTGATTGAAATGCAAAGAGTTGATACAAGTGATAATTTGGCAGACCTATTCACCAAACCACTTGATAGAACAAGGTTCAACTTTCTTTTAAAAGCCCTGGGAATGATCAACTCTGATGAGATCTGATTAAGGACATGTGCCTAGTTGTGTACCTCTATGTGCTAACTAATTATATTGTTAGAGGTTTCACTTAATGAATGTTAAGTGAATATGCTTGATTAAGTTATTTTATATGTTGACTGATATATGCTTTAACTGATTATAAGTACAAAGTTTTGATATGATTGATGTTTTTGCATTTTTATTAGTTGATGTGTATATGTGATGTTAGGATGAGTGTGTTTAATTTGAATTACTTGTTAGAGTAAGCTTGTATGACATCACTGCTTAATTGCTTGAATATGTGCTTTATCTGATCTTCTGATGTTATTAAGATAGGATAGACCTTGAATGTTAGTACTGTCTACTTATCTTGATGATATTATGTTTTATTGAGATTTGTGTATGTGTGACAACTGTTTGTGTCAAAATGAGTCTTATGTCAAAATTAAATGATAAAATGAGTTTTCTAATGAAATTTACATAAACACTTTATTTTGGTCAAAACATGAGCAAGTTGATTAATGGTGCTGAGATATGATAAGATTATTCAGTTCAAGCTTTAAAGAAGCTTAAGAGAAGGATTTTTATAAAAAAAGTCTCAAGTAGTTATTCTTGCTGAAAATTATGTCATTTACCCAGTTGGAAGGACATACACTTGTGTATGTTTGGTCCTAAAATCTTTATAGATTCAAAGGATAGCCATTAACTAGAAAATGAAAGCATTTGGGGCAATTATGACTTGTTTCTTTTTCCTTCACTTAAAACTATGTCAATAACTCTGACTTTGAAAGGACATATATTCACATGTATGTTTAGTCCTGTTGACCACCTGTGGTCAAACAGGATAGCCATTTACCTGCCAATAAGAGATATTGGAGTGATTTAATATTAAACTGTATTTAAGTTGGGAAATGATAGTACATTGACTACTTAGCCAATTATATGGATTTAATAGGCTAAAAGGACCTTAGTATAGTCATTAACATGTATGGTTGCTTTCCCATGATGTGTAAAATCTAAGGTGATATAAACATAATGAATAAGCTAATCTTTATGTGGAGATACATAGTTGACTTTGCATATCTCAAGATAAATCTCTCCAAATGATAGGAAGAAAAGTGATTACCCAGTCACACACAAGCATGTTGTTATTTGGTCAACCAAAAATGAAACATCTTTAAATAAGACAAAGAACATGCTTTTAGAAGATTTGAGGAAATATCAAAAACAAGGGGAAGAATGAATAAATCAACCCAAAGTTGATAAGTGTTTTAAATATTTTATCAAACAAGAGGGTTACAACAAGAACTACAAAGATGTTGACAAAATCTGTGTCATCTTGAATGAAAGACCTGTTATTTAACAGTAAGTCCAACGTTCAACCTCTATATATGTTTGAAAATCAAAAATACAAAAAGATCCAGTAAGTTCTGTCATACAAAAACAATTTTTGACCAAATACAGGAGGTTGGAGTTAAATTGGGGTGATCTGGGGAAAGCCAAATAAGCTTTGAGAAGAGATATGAGGCATCATAGCACAGTGTTGACCATTAATGTATTATGCTACTGAATGAATCTTAATCATATCACCAAAGAGATGAAATTCATGCTAAGTCTAGACCTGCTGTTAACCTATCTATGTTGTCATAATAATGCTGAGAATGAAGTATTGAGAAAGCTACTTAGTCAATATGATCCCATTCTTGAGATCTTTTCAGAAAATGGAAGAAACTATTTTGAAGAGAAATACAACTGAAATTTGATCTCTAAATGCACCATTTGCTCTTAAACTATGCTCTTTAATGAAAAATATGCTTTGACAAATGGTTTAAGTCAAAAAGTGTTGCATTTTTCCTAAAAAGGTTTGAATATGTATATTCAGGTAAGGTTTGATGTTTTATAATCTTCCCGAACACAAAACAGTTGAATAAGTATTTTCGGGTAAGGTTTGATGCTTTATAACCTTTCCGGGCAAGCTTAGTCACTTTTGACTAAGTTTATGATTTTCGGGCATGCTTTGAAGTGTTTACACTTTCCGGGTAGAGTACACTATTGTACTAATTTCCCGAGCAAGCTTGAATTCTTGAGATGAATATGTGTTATAGTTAGCTTTTAACAAGGATTTCTTGTTCCGGGCAAGCTTTGCATTCTATATGCTGAATGTTATATCAAGCAAACTTTGTAAACTTAGGTTTAGTACACCGAGTAAGCTTTGTGATTTGTGTGAATATGTTTTTCTTTGAAATTACAAGTGTTTCCGGTTAAACCTTGTTTTCCGGGCACACTTTGAGTTTTCAAATGTTCCCCTAATATACTTGGATAATTTCAAATCTAAATTTCCGGGTACATAGTGTGCTATGAATCCCTTTCTAGCATTTTGTACTCTTGAAAGATTGTCGAGCATACTTTGTTTCAAAGTATACTTGACTGATTATTGTGAATGTTTACTAATACGGGTAAAGTTTGTGATTAATTGTCTTAAAAGAGCAAGGTAGTTGAATTAGATGAAATCTGTTTGGGAATCTTAACTGATTTCTAGTAAGGTTCCATGCTTGATGTGCTATACTTGATTAATGTTACTTGTGATTTAGTTCTCAATAAATCTTGTATTTCAAGCAAGCTTTCTTCATTTTAACTTCTAATTTATACTAACTTATAATCGGGTAAGCTTTGAGTAAGTGGAGTATACCGAGTACACTTTGCAAAGATTTACTTTTCCGAGTAATGTTTACTAAACTTAAATGATAAAAAGTTGTATGTTTTTCAAATGTTTTAAAATATCAAGTGGATAATGTTACTGTTTGACAGCTAATAACTCACTAAACAACAAAAGGCATTTAAAACCCACTTTTCAAAAGGTATATAAGAGGGAGTGAGAGACAGCTTACATTTTATTTTCCATCTCTCTCTCTCTCCTTCCACTGATTACTCTAAGTAATATAAACCGACTCATCGCTTTCGATTAATCCTAACCCTAACTTTACCAGCCCACTAATTCCGACTCGGTAAGCAATAATAACTTGTTTTCCAACCACAATTAGTTGATTATGGGCTTTGATTATGTATTTGATTACTAATTCTCTGTTTTTGTGTTTAGGTTATTAATTTGTCGAAGATCAGGTTCTTAATAAAACTTCTCTCTTTCTTCTTCAGATTTATAACTTGAAATTGCTTAAAGTAATGAACTTTGATGCTAATTTCACTTTGAATATGTTTGATTGTGTGTTCAGATATGGCAGAAGAAGATAATCAACCTAAATATGTCTTTGAAAAGAAGCTTAATATGTGTGCCTTGCTGCAAGTCACTCCTGACAATGAGCCAGTGGCAAGGATGATTACTTGGATGGCTAGATCAAATGTGATTTTTGCTTTCACATAGTGCCCGCCCAATCATCTATAGAAATCATTCACTCAATTTCTGGCACTCTGCAAGACTGGTTGATGACATAAATGTTCGAAGAATAGAAGCAACTGTTGTAAGACAAGAAATACACTTAACTGAAAGAATGATCAGAAGATGCTTGCAGTTACACGATGATGACCATAACCTTATAAACTTCAATACTGATCACCTGATGAGGATCTTTGAGCAGACGATGGGATATTAGGGGACGATACTGTTTCAAGACAAGAAATACACTTAACTGAAAGAATGATCAGAAGATGCTTGCAGTTACACGATGATGACCATAACCTTATAAACTTCAATACTGATCACCTGATGAGGATCTTTGAGCAGACGATGGGATATTAGGGGACGGTACATGATGGTAAATTTCAAAAGGGGATGTTCCCTATGTTGTATAGATTCTTAATTGTTTCGCCCACAAAATATTCATTTCATCATCAAAAATTTGGAGCGTGAAGTGCAATTAGATCCGTTTTTGGGGGGGGATTCGGATTACTATTATCAATTAGAAGAATTTATGGTTGTCTTAGTTGGACTACTACATTGAAGTATCCAAGCTCCGTTAAAAAAAACCAAGTGATAATATATCTATTTCTATTTTATATCTTTATATCATAAAGTATTCCTTTTTTTTAAAGAAAATTTTTTTTCAAACTATTATGTTAATCAATTGAGTAATATGCATAAATCCGTCAACCTTTTTACGGAATGCATGAATTGAAAAAAGGGGGGGATAACAAAAAGAAGTGGTAATGGGAGCATTTGTACTATATGTGCAAATCAAAATCGGGCGGATCTTTACCCGGAGTAGAGCATAAACCTAAAAAGATTAAAGAGGCCCATTTAAGAACAAGAAAATGACATCATTATTTGGATTGGATCTCGATGAAACAATCCATCAATGAGAAGTTAATTGGATAAGTTTAATGAATTCTTTTTTTTTATTATACGTTCATTATAAGGAAAGGAAAACAAACTCATATTTAGTGAAAAAAATCTTTTTATTATAAGTTAGAAGGAACTTTCTATGAAAAAAGAAAAAGTATTGGAATATACACATTGATTTTTTTTTGAACCGTATGCGTTAAAAGGCGCATGTACGGTTCTTAAGGGATACAATTTGACCCTAATCAACCGACTTTATCGAGAAAGATTACTTTTTTTAGGTCAAGAGGTTGATAGCGAGATCTCAAATCAACTTATTGGTCTTATGATATATCTCAGTATCGAGGATGATACCCAGAGCTGTATTTATTTATAAACTCTCCTGGCGGATGGGTAATACCGGGAGTGGCTCTTTATGATACCATGCAATTTGTGCAACCAGATGTACATACAATATGCATGGGATACGCCGCTTCAATGGGATCTTTTATCCTGGTCGGAGGAGAAATTACCAAACGTCTAGCATTCCCTCACGCTTGGCGCCAATGAGGCTTTTATTTATTTGAGAGAAAAAAGAAGACTATGTCTTTGCCATATGAAATATGAATATTAAGTAATAATAGCATGGCACTTTGAATTCGATATAAAAAAAATTTTGTTTTCACAACATTAGCTTATGTATCGAGAGAGTAATATGATAAAAACGTATTTCCTGTTTTCTTATTTTGGAAGTCCAGTTCAGCGTCACAAACTTTTTTCACACCAGAGGTCTCTTAACAATATTTCTATTTATGTTATGGAGCGAAAAAAAATTCTTTTTTCCTTAGTTTATTTGATCAAATAAAAAGCAACTTTGGGATTGCTGAATGACAAACAAATCACAGACAAAAAAATATAATAAATATATAAAGCAACGGAGCCATCATAGTATTTTTGAATTTCTCCGAAAGGAAGGGTGGTAAGTTAATCATTTACCGATCGGGGTCTGATCGATCCTATTTTTTATTTCTTTGATGGAAGGTAAGGGTCAATTTTATTATAGAGTCGTATGCAATGCATAATGCCCGTACGGTTGTTCGATTCTATCTTTTTTTCTTGTTATTCTTTTATCTTCCCCTCATCATGAAAAAGAGAGAAACCTTTTATTATCTTATATCATCAGGGTAATGATCCACCAACCTGCTGCTTCTTTTTTTGAAGTATCAACGGAAGAATTCATCATGGAAGTGGGAGAACTGCTGAAACTACGTGAAACCCTAACAAGGGTTTATGTACAAAGAACGGGCAAACCCTTATGGGTTGTATCTGAAGACATGGAAACAGATGTTTTTATATCAGCAACAGAGGCTCAAGCTTATGGAATTGTTGATCTTGTGGCGGTTGAATGATAATAACCTGGATTTCGCGTCAATTCTGAAATGAACCCTGCCGAGTTGAATATTATTATTCTATGGAATCTTTATTATTCTATTGAATAAAAGTAATTCATAATTATCCGGTTAGGATCGATCTAAACCAGCCCATTATGTATATGATTCAACATGCCAACGATTAAACAACTTATTAGAAATACAAGACAGCCAATTAGAAATGTCACAAAATCCCCTGCGCTTCGGGGATGCCCTCAACGTCGAGGAACATGTACTAGGGTGTATGTGCGACTCGTTCAGATCATGAACTAGAACAAAGGAAAGAGAACAATGTTCAAATATCAATGATCAAATAGGATATAACGGAAAAACAAAATATATTTCCTATCTAAAAATGGATGATATCCCTTTTATTGTGTATGAAATTTATGGTTTCTGTTGGTGTAAATCCACTCACCTCAATTCAAAATGAGAAGCAATTCTCCATTGGTAGCAAATGGTTATCCATTAAGCGAAGGAAATCTTAGTTAACATAGACCCCTCTTGCAAGAACGGACTAACAAGGTCAGCTACCCAGCCAACCTTCATAATTAAATACCGTTACTGTATAGGTAGAGCTTGTTGTGAAAGACCTATTACTGGATAATTCATGGGTAGAGCCGAAGAATGTGAACTATACAAGTTAGCAATAACATTGATTAAATGAAGTAAAGGCTCCGGTGTATAGAGAAGACCTCACCGTTTAACAAGTAACCATAGAAACGATGGAATCCACTATTTCTTTATCATTACTTTGTTTTTTTAATACCTAGTATAGTACAATTTCATATTTCGAGCCTAGAAAAAATAAAAAATTGTGGTTGGGAAGGTTATAGCAGCCAAAGCCATTGGAATTCTTAGTTTATACATTGGAAAAATCAGTTTTGTTATTAATATACTAGGAAAGGGGCAAAAGAATAACTGAAAGAAAGGAAATCTAGGAAATCTATTAGTTATTCGTTAAAGCTTCATTTATTCAATGACCAGAATTAGACGAGGATATAACGCTCGGATACGTAGAACAAAAATTCGTTTATTTGCATCAAGATTTCGGGGGGCTCATTCAAGACTTACTCGAACTACTACTCAACAAAAAATAAGAGCTTTGGTTTCGGCTCATCGGGATAGGGATAGGAAAAAAATAAATTTTCGTCGTTTGTGGATCACTCGAATGAATGCAGCCATTCGCGAAAGGGGGGTGGTATGCTATAGTTATAGTAGATTAATAAATGATCTGTACAAGAGACAGTTGCTTCTTAATCGTAAAATACTTGCACAAATAGCTATATCAAATAGGAATTGTCTTTATATGATTTCCAATGAGATCATAAAAGAAGTAAGTTGGAAGGAATCCACCAGCTAAACGGAGTTGCCCAGAGAATGAACTCCGGGAAGGTCGAATAAAAAAGAAAATCAAAATGAATATAATATGATAAAATATGAGAAAAGAAAGTAGTCAAAATAAAAATGAATCAGCACGTTCAATAAAAAAATTTCTTCTTCCCAGATTCTTCTTTTTTTTATTTTGACACGAGAATTCAATCCGGATTCTTGGATTTTGACCACAAAATAGAAATCCGCGTTTGAATTCAAGTTAATAAAGAGTAAACCTATCTTTTTCTCGCTCTAAGACTAGAAGTTCTAGTGGTCGACTCAGTTCTTTCAAATTGTTTCTCATTATTAAGAAAAGGTAACAAAGATAAAATACGAGCTTGTTTTATAGCAATAGTAATTAATCGTTGTTGTTTCAAGGTCAATCTATTTACTCGTTTAGATAATATTTTTCCCTGTTCACTAATAAATCGACTAATTAAACTCATGTTTTTATAATCAATTCGATCCCCCGATTGGATCGGGGGCAAACGCTTACGAAAAGATCGCTTGGATTTAAGAAAAGTTCGCTTGGATTTATCCAAGGTTTGGTTAGTTTATTTCTTATCCCTAAAATTCTATTTCAGCCGGATATATAATTAGAATAAATAATAGGATTTGGTTTGTTTATAATTATTTTTAACTATGTTAAATATGTTATATATATATATATATATATATATATATAATGTCATTTTTCCTTTTCCTTGCCTTGTAAGATTAAGATAAGGGCGCAAGTACTCGCTTCAATCTATTTCTTTATCTCCCCGTGAATCGTATATTTGTAACAATACGGACAGATTTTCGTAACTCCAATCGATTAGGCGTATTGTGCCGGTTCTTTTGAGTAATATATCTGGAAATGCCCGTTGATTCCTTATTAACACCGTTTCGAACACAAGCGGTACATTCCAAAAGAACCAGTATTCGCACATCTTTACCCTTGGCCATGAACCTCCTTTGGATTTTTCATTTACTCAACTTTTCCTCTTTCAATCCGAAACTAAAAAGAAGAAAGGAAGGAAAAAAAATTGAATTTGTAACTTGCTATCCTCTTATGCAAGATTTCACTACACTCAATATCGAAAATAAGATAGAAAGATTTCTAAACTTTCAAATCACAGTATAGAATTTTATATTTTATAAATAAGTATCTTGTATAATACTCTTTCCCTAGAACCACTGTTTGTATTCGACTTCCATAGAAATTGAATATTAATTCAATTCCAAACTGAACCCGAGTCTCACAGCTGTTGAATGCAATTTTATTCTTTCTCTTTCCTCCCTTCTAAAAAGGGAAAAAAGAGAAAAGAGGGGGCTGATATTTAATTGTATCTCTAATATTCTTTATTCCGTCCCGCGCCAATAACTAGAATGGAAACATCAACGCATCCGGGAAAAAATGATTAATCTCTATCAATAAACCTGCCAAAGAACCGAACCATAGAGTACTTAGTATCGGTACCACGGAAAGATATGTTTTTAGATCTCGCATTGAAAAACCTCCTTCATTTTTTCATTTTATTGTAATCAATAAGATAATACATATTTAAATGTACAATGATCTTGTAAAAAAGATTTACTTTTTGTTAAATACAGAAAAAACGTCCTTTTCTTCTCCAATATTCCCCAAAAAGACTCAGTATTTTTTCCTTGGGGTTCCGTTCCATATTTCATATAGATAGAAGTCTTTTGCTATTATTATATGTTAAATGAGACCAAAAAGACGAAATGAAAAGAAAAATTCTAGATTTTAATAGAGGAGATAACGATGTGGAAAACAAGACATGAATTCTCTACAATGACACTGTAAACCAACGGAAGGGATGTAGCGCAGCTTGGTAGCGCGTTTGTTTTGGGTACAAAATGTCACGGGTTCAAATCCTGTCATCCCTACCTATTACTTCTCCTTTGAGCAGTAATGAGGTATTTTTTTAAGATCAACTCACAATGGACATATCATATAGAATCTTTCATTCTTATGACACTATATAGTATGCATACAAGATGTATTGGGGCCAATTCTTTTCTTTTTTCTTTACAGTATTCTCTTTTATGATAAGAAAACGCTCTTAGTTCAGTTCGGTTGAACGCGGGTCTCCAAAACCGATGTCGTAGGTTCAAATCCTATAGAGCGTGATTCGGATCTTCTTCGATCGAATTCAACGGAAACACTAACTTGAACTGGAACAGCAATCTTAATTTGACCTCCTAGATATTAAAGAAAGGAGGAGGTCAAAAAAGGAGGTGTGTTAATTAATCAAAGGTCCAACTGATCGCCACGCCTGTATTGTAAATATGCAATTACAAATAATCCAGCCAAAGTAATAGGAATTGGACCTAACACGATTCCAAAAAGAAAAACTTCAATCATTTCAATTTGTTTAAAAGGAGAAAAAAGAGGTAATATCTATACCTAAATATTAATCCTAATTACCACGAATCTCAATGACCAAGAACACGATAAGTAACTAGAAATACACAAAAGTTCGCGGAAAGATTTCCTTTTATGAATTGTGCAATTCATTTCAAATAAGTCGTATCTTGCTCAGACCAATAAATAGAGCTGAGGTTATAGTTAAAGCCGTTAGTAGAAAACCGAAATAACTAGTTATTATAGGCATCAAGGAGCTAAATGAAATATGTTATTTTTATACATATGTTTATAAAAAAGCACTTACCTGAGTTTCATTTTTTACAAAATAGGAGAGAAACAAAAATACCAATTGCAAGCTTTTGATTCAACTATCGTTATAGACAGCACTAACAAGGATAAAGTCACAACTTTAGAAAAAGAAATTGATTAATCGTCTGTAACATCTACGCATGCCGCGTTTGCAATCAGCGAATGCATTCTTGGATCATTTTTCAATTCAACTAATAAGAATTAGGTCGTGTAATATTGTTTTAAAACGAAACTCTTTTCGAATCATTATGGAATCAAATTATAAAATTATTACTATTTTTTTTATCGAATCGATTTTCAATTTTAGAGCAAACAGTAATCTTATAAAACTTTTACTTTAATTTTAACTAATTTTAACTAATTAGATTTCGTAATAGGTTCACTCATATAATATATTGAATAAATGAGAACAAAAAGTGATCGCATGATCACTCGAAAAAAAAATAGGTGTTTTGGTTCAACTATATTATAAGACTAGTCATTTCTATTCTCTTTTGCTTTATAAGTTCTAGTTTGTATCTTTCCTATTAGAAATCCGTCTCTTTGTAGTTAGGTCAAAAAAGAACCTTCAGATTTCAGATTTCATATTTCGATCTAATACAACAATGCATGTATTAGTGATTCCAATTATTTCATTTGTTGTTCTTTTTCGTTTATCGAAGAAAATTTCCTATTATTCCTTGTTACTGGACGACTAACCAATTCCTTAAAAGATAAACCAATTCCTTAAAAGATAAAAAAAGATTTCAACAAAAAGCGCTTATACAACTATGAATAACAAAGCTCAAATCTAGTTGCATTTGCGGTAATATTCTAATTCATTTCATGAATTATTAGAAACTCACTTATCAGATTCACATTTTACCGTATCCTTAGTTTATAGCGCTAAACTCATAATGGCGATAAATAGATTATTTGAAATTCAATAATTTTCTATTGAATGGGACATTATTTTACATCGACAAACAACAAGTAAAGGAAGAAAGAAATTATTTAGCACATTTTTCCAATACTTATTGAAAGTGCATTGTTGTGTCAGAAGAAGGATAGCTATACTGATTCGGTATACTCTAAAGACGCCCTCGGTACAATATTGACGATCTCACAAAGATTTTTTCAGTGAATTTAAAGTTACTGATCCAATCTTTTACGGAATCGATCACCTTTTGACTGTACAAGAATATGTGGAGCTCAGCATGTCTGGAAGCACGGGAGAACGTTCTTTTGCTGATATTATTACTAGTATTCGCTACTGGGTCATTCATAGCATTACTATACCTTCTCTATTCATTGCGGGTTGGTTATTCGTCAGCACTGGTTTAGCTTACGATGTTTTAGGAAGCCCTCGGCCAAACGAGTATTTCACAGAGAACCAACAAGGAATTCCATTAATAACCGGCCGTTTTGATTCTTTGGAACAACTCGATGAATTTAGTAGATATTTTTAGGAGGCCTCAATGACCATAGATCGAACCTATCCAATTTTTACAGTGCGATGGTTGGCTGTTCACGGCCTAGCTGTACCTACCGTTTCTTTTTTGGGGTCAATATCAGCAATGCAGTTCATACAACGATAAACCTAATCCGAATTATAGAGCTACGACACAATCATACCCAAACGAACAAAATGTTGAATTGAATCGTACCAGCCTCAGCCTCTACTGGGGGTTATTACTCATTTTTGTACTTGTTGTTTTATTTTCCAATTATTTATTCAATTAAGAAAAAGAGAGAGAACTAAAATAATAGACTAATCATTCTAGGTATTCTCTCTCTTAGCCCATTCGGAAGGATCTCATCTCATAATTATCCATGACTATTTATGTCTCTAGCATGACCACTTGATGAAATGTGGAGGGAAGTGGCGGAAATGGCCGATACTACTGGAAGAATTCCTCTTTGGATAATAGGTACTGTAGCTGGTATTCTTGTGATCGGTTTAGTAGGCGTTTTCTTTTATGGTTCATATTCCGGGTTGGGTTCATCCGTGAAGTAATAGGATGAATTGAGTTGTATACATGAAAGCGTAAGAACTCAACGGATTCCCTTCTTTGTTTGTCTGATTTGAGGGAGAAGGTCCCGTTGAGTTCTTAATAATTATAAGATTTTTTTATAAGTTCATTGAATAAGTTCTATTTACTCAATCAATTTTCCCCTCCTCTTTTTTTTGTCCACCACTTTTATATTTATAGTATATGTAATAATTCATTATTATAAGATAATATAATAAGAAGAAAAAATACGTAATAACTCTAAAAATCGTTCTGATACGTCTCTATAAATCGAAAATAAAACTAGGAATGTTTGACGAACAGTATAAAGATAAAGAATCATTATTATTTCGACACAAGAAAAGGGTGTGAAAAATCCCTTTCTTGTGTTGAAGACTAGGAAAACTAATAACCCCTCCCAGAAATATTTGTTCCCTTCATTTATCCGTTCTATTTCGCTTTTCGTTTTGGATAGGATCTAGCCAAAGTAAATTGTATTAGAATCAAATGCATTTTATGACATTTCAATCTCACAATAGTAACATAATAACCTCAAATCTAACATTAAACATGTTTAAACAACTATTTTAACAAAACTAGTAAGCAAAAGTTCGGTTCACGGTGTGGACTATTTACGGTTAAACCGATGTTTGTCTCTACAAACCTCCACCGTGGAACTTCATAAATAGGACAAACAAACTAAAAGAGCATAAGTTAAACAAGATTAATATTTTCAACAAGTTATTTAAGTGTATATATATCAAGGACCACGAAAGTCCTACATGAAGCCTTGCCTTACGATGTCTGAAGCTTAACCAATCGGAGTCGGTGAAGAAACTACCAAAGGTAACAAGGGGTGTGTATTATATATATGTTGTGCCACCATAAACAAGTATTAATAAGACTACATAAGCTAAATAGAATGAAAGATGAAGCTTGGTTTGACATTTGAAAGTCAAACCTTCAAGAACTCATAAATAAAACAACCTTGGATCTATGGAGAAATGAGACAGTTTTTGGAGATGTAGCAAGTGTGAAAATGAAGGAGATGGGTGTGTATATTTAGGGTAAGGGTCAAAGGCTTCTTTACAAGGTTACTTTTATGTTTACATGTAATTAGATTGGTTAAACAAACAAGCAAAGCACAAAACAACAAACAAAACACAAAAATATGAACAGACTTGGCTAGGAGCCGCGCGAGCTCCCCTTCGCCCTCTGGTCGCGCGGCGCGGCGTGCCCAGGGGGTGCTGGCCCAGCTCGTCTAGTACGGTTCGTTGCACGTCCTGAAGTTCGTTTTTGATGTATTTTAGTCGTTTTAAAGCCGTTTTCGAATCCGTAAAAGAGGTTTTTGAAATCGAACAAATGTGAATGTTTTGGTAACATAAAATATCCAATATTTTATATATCATGAGTTTCCGTTTACAAAACTGGTCGGTTTACAACATAAAACAATACAAATACGAATACAAACAAGACCCGAAATTGACGAATGTCACAGTATTCCCTACTTTAGGAAATTTCGTCCTGAAATTAAAATGAAGACGACGATGCAAAAAAATGTGGATACTTTTCTTTCATTGCGTATTCTCGTTCCCAAGTAAATTCCGCGCCACGCCGTGATTCCCATCGAACTTTGACTAACCGAATACGACTACGCTTGGTTTTCTTCTCGTTGTGATCCATGATCTCAACGGGTCGTTCAACCATGATCATCGACTTATCGACATGTACTTCGTCGAGAGGTATATGGAGATTACCCTCGGCTAGGCACTTTTTGAGATTCGAAACATGAAATGTCGGATGAACACCGGCAAGTTCTTGCAGTAGTTCGAGTCGATGCGCTTGTCACACCCCGACTAGGTAGTTGCGGAAGCGTAATACGGGAATGTAACAGATAACACTGGTATCAACCACATTGTTTATAAAGAAATTCAACAAACTATTTTACATTGTAATACATGGTTCGGTACTAAGTTTACAAACTAGATGAAAATCACATAACCATTTCACGGGCTTCTTATTCATTACTACGTATTTGCATCTATTCACAGCTATTCAACTTTGCTTCTCACACCAAGCATGTAAGCAATTCATTCCAACTTCGGCTTACCTGAAAAACATGTTAAAACGGGTCAACTACGTCTAGTTGGTGAGTTTCAAGTTTCACGAGTATGAACAAAGTCAGTATACGAGTTCGTAAAGTTCATAGTACGTATGTATATATGTATGTGCACGATGTATTATACTAAGCCACAAGTGAAACCGAAACGAGCTAAAACACATGGCCACCCCTGCCCATGCACTCCCGTTGGCATTTAACAAACACTTTGCCCCAAGTATGTACTATGTCTAACACCACATAGCAGTATATAATAAGTTTAAATGACAATGTGCAACTGGGTTAACATGTTCCGGCATACCCCACCGGCTCTGTCAGTTGGGTTTGTCAAACCGATAGTACTATCCACAAGTCACCAGCACGAAGTTAATCACTTGTGTTTGTGGGGACTTTCAAGTGTTAGTACTTAGATAATTCACATCATCACACGATTTCAAGTAAGTAAGTATACATAAATATGCTTTCCACCCCAAAAGTTGGTAAAACAGTTTAGAAAGTGGGGTCATGAAACTCACCTTATCATAGTTTGAGCGGGTAATACGTGTCAGTAAGCAATATGCCTCGATTATAGCTTGACTCCTAAATCGGTATCGTACTGATAATACTAGTACAGTGTTTAAACTAAATCCGGTTGTATAACTAGTCTGGGTATAGCTGTTAGGCCCAGAACATGACCATATTCTTAGATTGTGACGTTGTACACTATGAAATGTTCAAAACTAGATTTGGCTCAGTTTCACCGTTTTACGAGCCTAGCCAAGTTGATCGTTTATGCGTTTCGGGGTTAGATAAGTTCACACAAACTTAAGTAAATATATTGATTGAATAAATGATTTGATTTATGAAAGAATTTTGAAGTTTCGGTATCTAGTTTGATCGCAGGGTTCGTTTTCGTTTTCACACGGGTTTGATTATACAAAACGCGTACAATCCACCCGAATTGTCCGGAATTCTCGTAGAAATTTTGTTTTTATCAAATTCATCCAAAAATACGATATTTGACCACTTTTGACATTTTGACATACCAGTCAGTCCGTTAAACACAAAACTGCCGGTTTCGTTAAAACAATTATAGTTTAAATCTTTGATTAATCATAACTAATTATGTACTTACATATAAATTAAGGAAATTTTTTTAAAAATAAAATAAAATATGGAGAATTTTATAAAAATATTTTCAAAAATTTTATGATTAGTTATCTATTTATAAAAATTCATTTAATGTGTTATAATTAAGTAATAAATAGCCCGTTTATATCAAATGACATCCGAAAAATCTGATAATTTTTCCAAGTGGTCTCAATATCATCACATAGCCCCTTCAAAATCTCTAGAATCTAACTCTTTGGCCAAAATGCATTTTTGCATGTTTTTCGGCTATTAAAACTCGGTTAAAACACAATTGCACAAAAATTACTTAGACATCTCCAAATATTTTCAAACTTTTCCAGTCATTTTAACATAACATTTATGGGTTCCAAACCAAATTTCATAATTTTTCATGAAGATTACCTATTTTTCCCGAATAAACGCCAATAAACGGTAATAAATTCGCCAAATATTCTCCGTTTATCGAATAATTACCAAATTTTAACAGGAACTCATTTAGGTGATCCCTAATGTCCCTGAAACATTTAATAAGCTAAAAACAAGCACGTCAAAATCGAAGCACAAACAGCCCCTAAACGAGTTAACGGGTAATACCTTTTCGGTTTTCGGTAGATTTTGATGGTTTTAGCAACTCTCCAGGTCTTGGGTCACAAAGTCAGTGTATCTACATATTATATAACATCAAACCAAGCATAAATCATCCATGGAACAGCCTTGTTAACTAGGGTTTCGGTTTTGCTTTCAAACCGAACTTTTGAACCGTAAAAACGTCGTATTCATGTTCTAATCCGTGTTTTTGGTCAAAAATCTATATGTTTCTGCTTTGTAAACATGTTTAACATCAAAACAAAATTTTTGTTGATTTTTAGGATTTTTGGATGGTTAAACATGATTATCACTAATCAAGACTTAAATTTCTATGTTTAAATCATTTTAATCAAGTACAAAACTCATAAAAATAGAAATTACCTTTACGTTTTTGGCTGCTAAATTGAAGAAATCAGCTGAAAATTTGAGTTGGTGTGAGGTTTGTGAGAAAAAGGATAAGGAAAATATATATTTTATACCAAAATATCAAAAGGGGGGTGGGTTTTCAATAACTTGCGACCGCCAAAAGGGGGAGGCCCTTTGGGCCCCTCTTTTGGCCATCTTGCCTCGATTTGCGTGCCGGATGAAATCTCGAGCCCAAAATTTAGTTCGGACCGATTTTTCACTAGAAAAATATGTTTTGGTGTAAAAAACAGCGCGAAAACGGACGTTTTTCGACTCATTTTTGCAAAATAATAAAAATATATTAAATGGTTGTAAAAACCCAAAATATTTGCACGGATTGCTTAAAACATGCCATATAAGTGTTTTATAAATCTTTTTCGGCTTGACGGATGCTACAATACTCGTTTTGATGTTAACGATTGCGTTAAAACTCATAGCGTATCAATAAACGAAACCTTTTTCGTTTAAATGGTTTTAAATGTACTGGGGCCTAAATATCAATTTTTTAGCCTCTATAATATATGTATAATTCATGTATGACCCCTCAGTATATATACAGGTCATAATCAGTATCGGTCGGTTACTCATTTAAGCACTACGAGTTAACCGATTTATCGTTTACTTTCTACGTAGTGAATAAGGTATACCTTGTTTTGTCACGAATGTCACAGCGCTACTTTCCCAACACGCTCAAGGATTTTGAAAGGACCAACGAAACGAGGAGCTAGCTTACCCTTCTTTCCGAAATAGACTACCCCCTTCCAACGAGATACTTTTAGCAGGACAAGATCGTCAACATTAAATTCGATCGGTTTTCGCCATTTGTCGGCGTAACTCTTTTGACAACTTGTAGCGGCTAGGAGGTTCTTACGGATTTGATCGATGACATCAGTAGCTTCTTGGACCATTTTGGGTCCCGTGATTTGAGCTTCACCAATTTCGTTCCAACTAATCGGGGATCGACATTTACGACCGTAAAGAGCTTGAAACGGAGCCATTTCGATGCTAGAATGATAACTATTGTTATACGAGAACTCGATGAACAGAATGTGAGAATCCCAATTCCCACCGAAATCAAGAACACACGCTCGTAGTGTATCCTCGAGTGTTTGAATCGTACGTTCGGATTGACCGTCCGTTTGAGGATGATAAGCGATGCTAAGATCGAAACGTGTTCCCAAAGCTTCTTGAAGTGAACGCCGAAAATGAGAGGTAAAACGGGCATCGCTATCGGAGATGATAGTCAATGGTAAACCGTGTCGACACATAATTTCCCGAACATAGATTTGAGCAGCTGCTCGACAGAATACTTCTCGCGGATCGAAATGAAATGAGCGGATTTGGACAAACGATCGATGATCGTCTAAATACTATCGTTGCCTTTTTGGGTGTTGGGTAATTTGGTGATAAACTCCATAACAATGTCTTCCCATTTCCAAACGGGAATCGGTGGTTGCTTGAGTAGACCAAAAGGTCTTTGATGTTCGGCTTTGACTTTTGAGCAAGTAAGACATTTAGATACAAACAACGCTACGTCATTTTTCATACCCGGCCACCAAAAGGTAGCCCGAAGATCTAAATACATTTTATCCGCACCGGGATGAATGGAATAATGCGAATTGTGAGCTTCGTCGAGTATACAAGTACGAAGGTCATCGCGATCGGGAATCAACAAACGATTGACAAAGTACAAAAGACCATCGGGTTTGGTTTCGAGTTAAAGCTCGGCTCCACATGACATTTCGTCGTACATATTACCTTCTTCGACGGAGGTAAGTTGGGCTTGAAAGATACGAATTTGAAGATCGGTTTGAACAACAACGCTTAGAAGCATAACAGATTTAACATTAACCTTTCGACTTAGAGCATCGGCGACAACATTCGCTTTACCGGGATGGTAGCGAATCTCGTAATAGTAATCACTAAGTAATTCGGCCCATCGTCGTTGTCTCATGTTGAGATCTTTTTGGTCAAAAATATGTTGAAGGCTTTTATGATCGGTAAAAACCACACATTTTGTACCATAAAGGTAATGTCTCCAGATTTGAGAGCGAAAACGATGGCACCAAGTTCGAGATCGTGAGTCGTATAGTTCTTCTAGTTGACCTTCAATTGTCTTGATACGTATGCGATGACTTGACCTCGTTGCATGAGAACACAACCTTGACCTTTATGGGAGGCATCGCAAAATACTACAAAATCGTTGTTTCCATCGGGAAGGGTTAGCACGGGAGCATTGCGAAGCATGTCCTTAAGAGTACAAAAGGCTTCATCTTGCTTCAAACCTCATTCGAATGGTTTCCCTTTATGGGTGGGAGAGGTAAGGGGCAAAGAAATCTTGGAAAAATTCCGAATGAAACGCCGATAGTACCCGGTGAAACCGAGGAAGGATCGAATTTCCGTGGGAGTCTTTGGAGTTTTCCAATTCTTAACGGCCTAATTTTTAGCGGGATCTACATGAATACATTTGTCGTTTACGATGTGTCCTAAAAATTGAACTTCCTCGAGGCAAAATTCGCATTTGGAGAATTTGGCATAGAGTTTTTCGTTTCTAAGGAGCTCGAGAATGGAACGCAAATGATGTTCATGTTCGGCTTTGGATTTGGAAAAGATGAGAATGTCATAACAAAGACAATAACGAATTTACCAAGGAATGGTTTACAAACGCGGTTCATGAGGTCC
This sequence comes from Bidens hawaiensis, assembly GCF_021521415.1. NCBI lineage: Eukaryota > Viridiplantae > Streptophyta > Magnoliopsida > Asterales > Asteraceae > Bidens > Bidens hawaiensis. Next base: position 132,407 of record NW_027491963.1, read on the forward strand.
ATAAATACCGCGGGTGCATTTTTCAACCCGAAGGGCATAACAAAAAAAATTCAAAATGTCCATATCGAGTACGGAAAGCGGTTTTAGGAATGTCTTCTTCGCGAACACGCAATTGATGATAACTTGATCGAAGATTAATGTTGGAGAAAGAAGTTGTGCCTTAAATTTGATAGAATATGACGTCGATACGTGGCAATGGATCACGATTTTTAATAGAAAGATTGTTAAGTTCTCGGTAATCGAAGCACATACGAAACGAACCATCCTTCTTTTTCACGAAGAGAACGGGAGCGCCCCAAGGAGAAGAACTTGGACGAATGAAGCCTTTATCGGAAAGTTTTTCGAGTTGGTTTGACAGTTTTTGCATTTCTGACGGGGCTAAACGGTAAGGAGGCTTGGCCACGGGCATCGCGCCGGGCACAAGATCGATTTGGAATTCAATCGGACGAATGGGAGGAAGACCGGTGACATCATCGAGAAAGACATCGAGGAAATCACGAACAATGGAAATATCTTGGATTTTCCTTTCCTTCTTGTCTTTTGTGACCGGGAGAGCTAAAAACGGAACGTACTTTTGGCGTAAGTACTTTTGTGATTGAGCACACGACATGAGATTAAGCCTTCGAGGCGTTGCGTTGCCGAAGACCTTAAGAATTTTACCGGTAACAAGCGGAATACGAATGAATTTATCGAAACAAACGACTTCGGCATGGTGCAAAGATGACCAATCCATGCCTACTACGATATCGAAACTTCCCATTTGCATCGGGATGAGATCGGTGGAGAATTTATGCTTGGAAAGAATGAGAGAACAATCACGGACGACGGAATTGATGGTAATGGAATTGCCATTGGTGACTTCAACAGAGAACGGTCGGGAAAGCTTAGTTTGAGGCATAGCAAGTTTCGACTCAAATTTCAAAGAAATAAAATATATATGTGCACCAGTATCAAATAAAATAGAAGCCAAATGATAGTTCACCAAAAACATACCGTTCACGGCATCGTTTGCCACTTGAGCTTGATTTGCATTCATCATGAAAGCTTGCCCTTGATTACCATGGTTGACTTGAGGTGCTTGTTGTGGAGGTGGAGGTGGTGCTTGGATTGCTTGGATGGGTTGGATGATTGGTACATTGAGTTGGGGAAGTTGGGGTAGGTAAGTTTGGACTTGGTAGGCTTGGGTTTGGTAGTAGGTTATGGTTTGGTCTTGGTTGGCAAAGGTTAGGCGTGGGCAATTGTTGCGGAAATGGTTTGGATCGCCACAATTAAAGCAAGATCAGGGTTGTTGGGGTTGGTTTGGTGGATATGGTGCATATCGGTTTTGGGAATTTTGGGGAAAAGTTCTTGGTTGGTTAGTTTGGTTAGGTTGAGTTCGTTGGGTGGATCAGCATGTGGTGTGGAGATGGCCAAGTCGGTTACAAATGGTACAATGGCGACAAGGCATGTTTGGTGGGTGGTGAAGTTGGCAAGTGTTGCATAGCGGGGCGTTTCCAACATTGGGTTTTCGGTTTTGTGGTGGAGCTTGGGTTTGTTGTTGTGGTTGAGTTTGGGTGACGGCATAGTTTTGGTAGTTGGTTTTGGGTTTCTTTTTGTTGTTGTTGTTGTTGTTGTTGTTACGGGATGAGTTGAAGTAGTTGATGGCTTGTGGTGCGGGTTCAACCGTGGCTTTGGGAGCGGGCTCGGCTTTGGGTTTCTCGGTCATTTCTTTAATGGTGAGGGTACCCGCTTTCACGTGATTTTCCGACAGCGCGCCGGCAAAAGTGATGGCATCCTCGAGGGTCACGGGTTTGCTACTCATAACAGAGTTCTGGATTTGCATGGGTAGACCCCTAATATATTTGTCAAGCTCACGCTCGGTCGGGGTAACCAAGTGCGGGACAAGGATGCTCAACTCGTGAAATCTGAGCGAGCAGGCATCATTATCACCATTATCTTGTTTTAGGTTCCAAAATTCTTCCTCAAGCTTTAGGAGCTCGTGTTTGGGACAAAATTTCATCATCATAAGTGCCTTGAGATCGGCCGATGGAAGAGCCATAGCCACATCCAAACCTTGGAGGTGCATAACACTACCCCACCATGTTAGAGCGGTTTTCTTAAACATGCTTGAAGAGAAATTTGTCTTTTTCTCTTTGGGCCATTAGCTATGTCGGAACACACTCTCGATCGATTCAAACCATTGCAACGAAGTAGTCGCGCAATTGGTTCCAAAGAACTCGGACGGGTTAGCACTAGTAAATTGCTTAAGTAGGTAAGATGCGGTTTTGGGTTCAACAGGTGCGGGTTGGGCCGCTTGGATTTGGGTTATCAGTTCGGGAATCACAGTGGCCATTTGTTTGGCGACGAGAGCGGCCATACGTCGGGTGGAGTTCTTGCACGGTTGGCGTCTTAGCGGAGGCATGCAAAAATTTATAAAAAAAATGGGATAAGTTTTGGGTAAAAAGAAATGAATATAAGGGTGTATAAAGTAAAATAAGATATCATTTTTTTTATTGTGAATCCTAGTGTTGGTATGGAGAAGATGTTAGTGTTAGATAAAATATAAAACTTTGTATATAAATAACAAAACCGTAAACATAACGTAAATGATTTTGAGATGGTTAAAGCTTGAAAATTTTGAGATTTTGAGATTTATAGAGTCGGAAAATCGTGCATGAACCACCATGACTTGATATTCCAACACTAAAAAGTTTATAAAACACCATGTTGGAGTCTAAACATGTGCACGAACCACCGCGACTTTTTCATGTTTTAGACTCAAATAACAATAATAACACAATAAATCGAGATACAACGTCATGTCAAAACACTAGTCCACAAACCACCATAGTTCTATTGTTTTAACACCGAAAATTAGGATGGTGACCAAAACGCTCGCATTCGACTACTTAAAGAATTGACATATATAACATGATTTTTGGCCTAGAAAACGAGCACTATAACTCAACCATCCCAGGTAAGTAAATCACCTTCGATCCTTGGAATCTTTTTGTCAAATGGTCATTTTATAATGTCTCGTTTTCTATGATGGCTACAAACCCGATATAAACGCAACCTTTAAGGGATTTGAAATAACGGGATCCAAGTTAATCTTGTAATCCAAAAAACACAATAAAAATCTACTTTTGCGTTTTAAGGTAAGGATACCTTGGAAATACTATGAAAGTGTGTGTATGTGAACATTTAGGATATTGGTGAATTTTAAACAAGTTTTTAAATATACATGCGATATGAACAATAAAATAGAGTAAACACATATGAACACACGTATAGTTACCTAAGCATAACAATTCTAGGTCGTTACGTCTAACCACTTATCCTAATTGTCATGGCTCTGACACCAATCTGTCACACCCCAACCAAAGGCGGTGGAACATGTCGAGGTGTAACGATTGCCCATAAGTGCATGACACTAATTAAAGCGACAATATTTAACAAACTCATTTCATTTCACAACATCGAAAATGTCACATAACAATATTCAAGAGATAGTCAATACAAAATATAACAAATCAAATATTGTTCATTTTTGCTAATAACTTAAAGGTCTTGACATTCGTTTTCTCCACAAGCATCAAATTAACCGAGATGTAAACCTGTAACATTTATAAAATAAAGTTGGTCAACACAAAGGTTGGTGAGCAAGTCATAAGTTTGAGCAACAATAGTATATAGTAAGAAAAGCCACAAAACTAGTATACAAAACAATAAATAAGAGCTATAAACTTGGATAAAATAGTTATCGCTAACAAGTTAGTGACACCCAACTATAAGGAGATGTCAAATAGTTAAGGATTTTATAGTTATCGTTAATTGCATTACGTTAACGACACCTTGCCATGATGGGTTGCCAAATGGTCTAGGATTTATAGTTTCACCATCCAAAAGCGATAAACACATAGGCAATAAGCATAGAACACCAAATCGAGCAATTATTCAAGTACAATATACAACAACGTTTGTGGTTTAAGACCCAAGTATAAAACATTTAGTTTAGATAAGATGAAATGTTACCTCCAAAACAAAAGATAGAAAACGGTGTATGAAGTTACTCAAGTTCAAGTAATAAACTTGAAAGATTGATTATTTGGAGATTTGCCAGAACGACAAGTGTAACGTATGAAGCCTAAATAAAAGAAAGTCTTGGATTTAGAAAGGTTGTCATGAAGATCTTTAAATAAAATAATTCTTGCAAAAAGTAAACAATTAAATTTCAAGGTTTCTAATGTAACTATTTAAGAATTTATAATAATAACCCTTTAAAATGTAAGTTTGATCGAAACCGGGTTAAAGTATCTAACCTTGATATTTACTTAACCTATGTTAAGTAATAAGGTGAGAAAATGCTAAATGCAAGTTCCTTTGGGACAAAGATACTAAAACGGGTCTTTAACTAGTGTTCGGGTTGTTGGTTCGGGTCTTGATAATTGGTCAAACCCGAAGTCAACTTTCCAAAATAATGAATGTTATGAGATAACTCAATAAAACTTTATAAGACTTAACCAAGTATGCAGATCTATTGTTTTAGAACTAACAACGTACGTTAAGCAAGTATTCGGTTTTGTTGGTCCAAACTATGTTATGAGATGAAGTTGGATCCAACATTTCCAAGTACTTAAGAAAATAATTAAAATCATTTTGTAAACTAATTTTAGAGAAATATACAAGTCTTGATAGCTAAAAACACACTTATGTGTCTTAAGCGAGTAAAAATCAGATTGGTTAGTTTTCCATCTCACAATGTGTTTGTTGATGGTTTACACATGCCCAAATATCATAGATCTTGTATAATAATTTATAAATGAAAAATATTTAAGTTTTCCAACTAAAAAGTTAACAACAAGTCTTTTAATCAAAAATTTCGATTTGGTTCGGTTTCCATCTCCCAACGAGTTTATAGATGGATTTCACATGCTTAATATCAAAGAACTTGTAAAAATGATTTTTAAAACTCAAATCTAACATTAAACATGTTTAAACAACTATTTTAACAAAACTAGTAAGCAAAAGTTCGGTTCACGGTTTGGACTATTTACGGTTAAGCCGAGGTTAGTCTCTACAAACCTCCACCATGGAACTTCATATATATGACAAACAAACTAAAAGAGCATAAGTTAAACAAGATTAATATGTGCAACAAGTTATGTAAGTGTATATATATCAAGGACCACGAAAGTCCTACATGAAGCCTAGCCCTACGAAGTCCGAAGCTTAACCAACCGGAGTCGGTGAAGCAACTACCAAAGGTAACAAGGGGTGTGTATTATATATATATATGTTGTGCCACCATAAACAAGTATTAATAAGACTACATAAGCTAAATAGAATGAAAGATGAAGCTTGGTTTGACATTTGGAAGTCAAACCTTCAAGAACTCATAAATAAGACAACCTCGGATCTATGGAGAAATTAGAGAGTTTTTGGAGATGTAGCAAGTGTAAAAATGAAGGAGATGGGTGTGTATATATAGCGTAAGGGTCAAAGTCTTCTTTACAAGGTTCCTTTTGTGTTTACATGAAATTAGGTTGGTTAAACAAACAAGCAAAGCACAAAACAACAAACAAAACACAAAAATATGTACATACTTGGCTAGGCGCGCGCGAGCTCCCCTTGGCCCACTGGTCGCGTGCCCAGGGGGGCTGGCCCAGCTCATCTAGTGCGGTTCGTTTCGCGTCCGAAAGTTCGTTTTTGATGTATTTTAGTCGTTTTAAAGCCGTTTTTGAATCCGTAAAAGAGGTTTTTCAAATTGAAAAATGGGAATGCTTTGGTAACATAAAAATCCAATTTTTTTATATATCATGAGTTTCAGTTCCTATATATATATATATATAACAATATAAATACGAATACAAACAAGACCCGAAATTGACGAATATCACAGCGTGTGTAAGGCTTTTGCTGGCGTATAAGTGCATCTTATATAAGGAAGGTTATACTGAAAGTTCACATTATTTTCAAACGTATACACTTTGAGACTTACACGCTGGTTCGATGTTCAAATCATTTGTCCGTATAACTGTGTGCTTTTGATTTCACATTGTACTTGTGGTTGATTCGCACACTACAAGTATCATTCAAGGTACATATACATGTTTCTATGACAGATTTGTGAATGGGTTTGAGCGTTGAACAATATTCTTTAATATTTGGTCTTAATCGGACTTAATTGGATGTATTTTCGTAGGGGTTTGTTTTGTGTGTGGTTCACGTTATAATTTCGAACCTGTTTGTCCATAAATTCATGTCTATTGTTGTCTGATTTGATCAATTGTGATTTTACCTAGGTTGAAACAGATAAATATTTTGAATACTTATACGGCGTATAAGTTTTGTGAACTTATACGGCAGATAAGATCAAAATATTTATCCGTTTATAGGTTTATCCATTCATCTGGACTTTTACGGATGATGATATTATAGTTTTTACTACTAGATCAAACACATCAATTCGTTCGGTTTAAAGATTTCATAGTCAAAGTCATACTCGTTTCTAAAATATTCAACACGTTTACGGTAAAAAATCGAAATCAATTTAAGTTATGTTTGTAGTTATGTGTTAATCGTTTCTGCAAGAGTGATTTCAGTTAATTCATGTTGTGAATCAAAATCAAGAAATTGATTCTTGAACAACCGATGAAGCGTATAAGTGGGGCAGTTCTTTTCAACGTATAACAAGTCTTCTTCAGTATAAGGTCATTATCCTACGTATAATTTGTAGTCAACCTGTCCCTCCGTGTAAGCTTTAATTACCTTTCTTCCATATAAGTTTAATTTGTCACTAAGTATGGCGGTGGATAAAATTGATAAACTTACCCGGACGAATAATATTCACTCATTTGTCAATCTAAGTATGGAGATTAGAAACAGTTAAATTGATTAGTCAATTGTTGACAGCTGACTAAATTGATTTACACGGTTTTGTTTCGCCACATATTGATTAAAGGTCAAGTGTTGCGGCTGATTGAAAAAAATCGTAATCTAGTAGCCGCATAAAGTTTAATATACGTACACGTTTTCAAGGATATAGGGGTTTGGTCAACTATTTCGATTGAACTTATACGTTTTCATGCGCCTCATACTCAAGGTTATACGTTTATGGGGTTTTGGGCACATAATTTTTTAATGAAGACCGTTTGATGGTTGCATAAGTTGACAAGTACACGTATAAATTGATATACGTTTAAGTGTCTTTGTTATACATTTGTAAACCACTATACACATGCTTTCGTTTTTTACAAGTTCTTATAACTTTCTATCTTAAACTGATATGCGTTTAACTTGTAACGCCCCGTTACCAGTAGCCCTACTTTAACGTTGGATTTACTCATAAACGCCGTTCTAAATATCAGAGTTAACAAAAACTTTCGCGGAATAATAAAACTTCAACCATAACATTTTACATAACCATCAAATCATGTCTTATAAAACATTCGTAGTCAATTAAAACAAAACATAGTCTTTAAAACATCACAACGTTTCTTCGAGATGCCAGTATCTTCGATTTCCATGCCATGTGTCCTCAGTCACGCGAGCTGCCTCAACCTATTTGCCTGCGTGCATACTAAAAGTCAGCTATGCTGAGTGAGTTCTAGTTAATCACATAACTTACTTTTCATACACATATACGTGCCCGAAGGTACGCATTACATACATATCATGTTCATCATTCGTCCATACACATTCATATCTAACCATACATTATAAAGGGCGTTTCACCTACGTATCTGGTCCGGTCACCCTTCATCCTCGGATATTATTAGGGTCCGGTCACCCTTCATCCTCGGATATTATTAGGGTCCGGTCACCCTTCATCCTCAGATATTATTAGGGTCCGGTACCCTTCATCCTCGGGTATTATTAAGGTCTGGTACCCTTCATCCTCGGGTATTATTAGGGTCCGGTACCCTTTCTTCCATAGCTTCACACTATACCTGTCTTTAAATATTTTTCCTGACAATACGTGCAATCTCCGAAGAGCGTTCACGTACCATTAACTTATCATACGTACATTATGCATACATCATAAATATTCATACATACATCTTATCTTACATCATACATAGCAATCACTTCTTTAGCTACCACCTGACGGTACATGCAATATCCGAAGATCGTTCACGCACCGTCAAGCAATCATCATACATCCATCATACAAGGCATACACTTACCACTTAAGGTAAGTGTATTAACTATCACATCGAGTATGCACACAGCCCCGAAAACATAACAAGGAAGTGGGGCTAGAAACTCACCTCAATGCGGTTGCGTTCACCGTTTATGGTTATTCCCTTCTTGAGCTGTGCACGACTAACTGTATAATAATTATACGTTTCAGTAAACTATCACTACACATATCGCCTTTCTAGTTTAGTTATTACCCTCAACGAACGGAGGTCCGGGGGCAGCGCCCCTGGCAGCGGGGTTCTAGGGGCGGCAGCCCCTAGCGGGGTCCAAAGGGCAGAGCCGCTGGCTGGGGTTAAGCTGCCAGATCAGCTTGGAAAAATTTTTATTTTCATTAACTGTCTTAACACATTTTCCATTAGGATTTTGAATCCTTAAATAATTTGCTACTTAAAGTCCAAGGGCTTCTTTGTAATTAAATCATTCTTTTCTAAGTCCAGGGACTGTTATTGTCATTCAATTAAACTTCTAATTCGTTATTGGTTCATAGCGAATTGGATTATCCTAGAGAACTGGTTCTTATAACGAATTGAACCCTTAAAGAACTGGACTCCTTAACGAATCAGTACATATAGCGAATTGGACCTTCTAATTCGTTATTTCTTACCGAACTAATCATAACGAATCAAGGGTAATTCGTTACCCTTTTCGTTTAACGAATCAGAGACGAATCATAGACGAACTAGAGCTAGTTCGCTGTGCTCCCTTAAGCGAATCAACTAACGAATCACCTTCAATTCGTTAAGTCCCCATAGCGAACTAGGGTTAGGTCAGGGAATGTCAGAACATTCCCTGACATTCCTTATCCTCGTACCACTATTCCGGCGTCGCCTTTGCCGGAAAGCCGCCGGAAAACCGCGAACACGTCGGAAAAACGAGTTTAAACTCGTTTTTCACCGTTTTTCGTCCCGTTCGATCCAGATCTGAGCTAGGGTGACCCCTAAGCTCATCATAGGTTCGGTTTATACTCGATTCCACCCAGATCTCGTGACTTAAACGGTTTAACGGTGTCGGCTCGTCGTTTAGTGACCATAACTAACGGATTTAAGCTCATACAACAAAATACTATCATACCTTGGGTCGGGATCCGTTTCTTCTTCTATATTTCGGCTAGAGAGAGAGAATCTTAAGTGTGTGTTTTGGATGGTGTAAGGGATATGTGTAAATGAATTAAATGGAGGATTAAGGGTATATATATTTTTGATCATGGGCTTAAGCCCATGGTCTTTCCTTCATTCCTCCATAACCCAAGTCCATAACCCATATCCATTTACCCAACACAAGTCCATCTCGTATTCTATTCAACTAAACAGATAACGACCCGCTATAAAATAAACGAACTTTATTTTATCAATATAACCGAAAGTAGGATGTTACAACGTTTAAGTTTCTTTGTTATACATTTGTTGGGATTCACACTCGTATAAGTTGGCTGCTTACATATAAGATTTAAGGTTGAAGCTGATTTTTTTGATTTACGTGCAACTTTGAAGAAAATGGATCGTTCAAGTTTGTTTAATGATGAAGATGTATTGTGAAGAAACAGAAGGCAAGATTTGAAGAGAGAATTCAATATGCTTGATATGTTGACAAAAAATTGTTTGATTCGTTAATCAATCGATATTGGGAGCTTGTTAACGAAATGAAACATGTCGGGATTGAGAAAAGCGAGTTAGATTACATTGACAGGTTGGCAGATACGCTCGTTGAGAGGTCACCTGAAGTTTGGGGTACATTGGTTATAGCAATTCAATCAAATCCCAACACATGTAAATTTTCTCAATTCTTCGAGAAGATAAAGAATCATGTATTGTTTTTAAAATCTGAAGAATCGTCATTACCAGAAATTAAAAACACTCCAAAATTCCTTGATGATGGTGATTCAGAATATGATGAAGAGTTGGTTTTAGAATCATTATTGGAGTTAAATGTTGAATAAAAAGTCGAGGAAGCTAAATCTTTTGAAAAATGTGAGGAGTACATAAAGTTTTATATACGTACACGTTTTCAAGGATATAGGGGTTTGGTCAACTGTTTCGTTTGAACTTATACGTTTTCATGCGCCACATACTCAAGGTTATACGTTTATGGGGTTTTGGGCACATAATTTTTTAATGAGGACCGTTTGATGGTTGCATAAGTTGACAAGTACACGTATAAATTGATATACGTTTAAGTTTCTTTGTTATACGTTTGTTGGGATTCACACTCTTATAAGTTGGCTGCTTACATATAAGATTTAAGGTTGAAGCTGATTTTTTCGATTTACATGCAACTTTGAAAAAAATGGATCGTTCAAGTTTGTTTAATGATGAAGATGTATTGTGAAGAAACAGAAGGCAATATTTGAAGAGAGAATTCGATATGCTTGATATGTTGACTGAAAATTGTTTGATTCGTTAATCAATCGATATTGGGAGCTTGTTAACGAAATGAAACATGTCGGGATTGAGAAAAGCGAGTTAGATTACATTGACAGGTTGGCAGATACGCTCGTTGAGAGGTCACCTGAAGTTTGGGGTACATTGGTTATAGCAATTCAATCAAATCCTAACACATGTAAATTTTCTAGTTCATCGAGAAGATAAAGAATCATGTATTGTTTTTAAAATCTGAAGAATCGTCATTACCAGAAATTAAAAACACTCCAAAATTCCTTGATGATGGTGATTCGGAATATGATGAAGAGTTGGTTTTAGAATCATTATTGGAGTTCAAAGTTGAAGAAAAAATCGAGGAAGCTAAATCTTTTGAAAAATGTGAGGAGTACAAAAGGTTAAAAACTCACACTGACTTGTTACTAGATGAGCTTAATCGAGTTAAGGAATCTTATGATCAACTTCAAAAAAGCGAAAAGATACTTTTGGTGAAGGTTGATCAAATGAGAAAACAATAAATAGATTCATTGCCGAGAATGCTGCACTTAAACAGGAATTTTAAGCTATTAAGCGTGAGCAAGGTAATAAGGTTGCATTCGTACATGGTACGGCATCTGAGAGCAAGAAAGAAATCCAATACCGAAATCAACCCAATAAGGATTTCTTTGTTCAAAAAGACAAACGTAAACGAACTAAGACTTCTTCTTGGTACAAGAATATTTCTAAGTTTGTTTACATTCCAAAATCAGATGTGTGCAACCAAGATGTTCGGAAAACAGAAAACAAAAATTTCAAAATTCAAAATTCATAAATACAAGCTTAAATATCCAAGCAGATATTCCAAAGGGTCCTCAGATTCAAACGTTCAGAAGAAAAGACGACAACGTTAAAGATGTTTCAAAGAAGCCAAATGTTGAGATTGTTGATTTGAAAGATTGTGATGGGAAAAGGTTTGAAAGAGTAAAATTTTATGTGAAAAGATCCACTTCAAAGTTATATCATTGGATCGTTAAGAAAAAGGACTCATCCGATCAAGTTGATGTTGTAAAAGGCATATCCATCAAATCCGAAAGTTCAGAAACTTCAAGAGTTATACATGTTGATTCTGAAAGCTTAAGGAGGAGTGTGTTAGACTATCAAGACGATAGGGGGAGATGACTTGAAGAGTGAGTTTATTAGTCTAAGAAATATCCAAGGGGGAGTCTGTTGGAGCATAAAACGTCTACTTCTTAGACACCAAGACCAAGCAATATCCAATGGGGAGTCTGTTAAAGCATCTTTGTCTATCGCTAGGTCTTGGATTGGTTAAACGAGCTTATATTGTTAGATATGTTGTAAGGAACATATAAGTTGGGCAACGTATAAGCTTATACGGGCGTATAAGCTTATACACCACACCCACCTTATACGGTCTATAGTGTTTTAGTATAAATAGATACTTTGATGTCATATCTTGTAACAATCTTAGAGAGTCATATCTTGTTATCTTGAGAGAGAGAGAGAGACAGAGAGAAAACTTTCATGTCATATCAATATTAGAGAATCTTCGTGTGAATTGCCATGTGTTTATCCCTTTGATTAGTGTTTTCCGTCATTAATCATCGTAAAATAAACATAACGTAATTATGATCCGTAAAACGAACTTTTATTAAATTTGTAATCGATTAATAATTTGTGTTGAAAGTGATTATTGGACATAATCTTGTGTTTCTTAACTGTGTTAGGTGTTTAATTGCATATGGCGAGTGAAGATTTAACTGATGATGATTCGGATGATGACAAAGTGATGAGTTTCTCAAGTGTTTGCAAGGAAAGGACGAAAGGAAGATCACAAGTATTTTGTTCAAGTCTAATATCCGTAAGATGGTGGATTATTTTCCATAATATCACCCGTTCGTATATTGAATAGATTATATGAATCTATGACAGTGTTTTCTTGAAAGTTTTATTCGCCATCGCTACTATAGATTCGACTAAGGTCAACAGAATGAATCTCCAGGTGCCTGGTCAAGCAGCCATGGGTACTTTGATAGATCCAAATTTTCAATTTGATATGGTCGAGGTCTATTATATCTACAAATTATAAGTATCAAAAAAGATTTTTTGGTATAGATTGAAGACCTAGCACTATCCAAGGGGGAGTTTGTTAGAGCATTAATGTCTAATGCTAGGTCTTGTGGGCTAAATACGTTAGATGTATTGTTTGAAGGGCTCAAAATGTCAATTATGTAATTTGTTTGTAGCGTATAAGTCACAATCATCCGTATAAGACTTACACGGTCGTATAAGTCTTATACGCTGACCATGGACTTATACGTAGGTATTGTAGCAGTGTAGATAGGCTTTCATGTTCATTATTTTGTAACAGTTTTGGTAACAGTTATGTTTTTGTAATCAAGTTGTTATATCAATATATCAGAGCTTACAAGTGAATGTGTTGTTAATCCTTTACGATATTATTCCACGAGATTGTTTAGTATAGCAAATAACAAGTTAATCGGTCTGAATCATAACGTTTTCTGGTAAATGATGTCATGCATGATCTGGATCATGTACTTTCAATAGGTAAGTCCCTAAACTCGGGTCATTATCTAATCGCCTCAGACCGTGTCCCGGAAACGGCGCCAAAAACTTGATATGCGAAAATATATATATAAATTATAATCACGAATCGCAACAAAGCTTTAAAAACCAAACCTTCTATCCTAGTTCACACAAACGGCAAGTGTACCGATTGCATATAGCAAAGACAATGAAAGTCCGGATATCGAACTCGAAGACACGTGAGAACGACTCAGATTAAAAGCACTAACGGAGCTCTCAAATATGATGAAGGGGAACAACCTAGGTATGGTATCTTAACGACTATTGATGACGCTCGGGTGACAACGAACACATAAAACCGGGTTCTAAAGATTATCTAACTAGACAATGATAAGAAAAAAATAGGTCTCTACGGTCAGTTTTACTAAAGAAGGATAAAGCATTGTTGATTTTCCAATTACCCTAATGATATATTACTTGGTCCGTATCAAAATCACAAATTCCTCTAAGGCTCGTATTCCTAACAAACCTAGGGAATAAGGGGTAACTTAATATTAAAAATTAAATAAATCGGCTTACAAATTAACCTAATCAACGGCTAGAAAACCGCACATGGTCTCGCAATGGCTAACTAAATCGACTAAACCAAAGAGATATAACAATTCCTAATGTCTTGGTCCGACTAAAAGTAGATGAACTACTGAGATAAACAGCCCTAACCAATTAAACGCTATGGTGACGTCTACCACAAACAAAAAAACCACCAAGTAATTAGTAGCAAACATAGAATAAAATCACAATAATATGAACTTGACAATAGAAAATCAATTATGTTTTTGTTAATCAACCAAAAATAATCGTCAAAACATCGTCAACCAACCAAATCTAGGTAGCTCTAATGATTTAGCTACTCATAATGATAATAATAATAATAATAACAAAATCATACAAGTAGTACAACCCATGATAACAATAACGAAAAATAAGTGGCGCAGAGTTTTTAATAAAAAGTGAAAGGTTAACAAACCAAAAAGTGCTTCCAAACTCCAAACACTTTTACGGCTTCTGTTGTGTCCCTCGTCTGACCTCCAATAATATTTTGGCAATGAAAAATAATAACTCCTGTTGTTCGGTTGCCTTTTCTTTTCCGGAAGTAATAAAAAATATTGCCTTCAACCCCTTTTTCTAATGCTCTGACGTGATATTTTATATTCCCCTTGAACTGATATTTTGCAAGGTTTTTTTTTATTTTCCTGTGGCTGCCCCCAAATCACACATCTTCATGCGAGCCAATCAAATCTCAATAAATAGTTGTTGTGGGCCTATATTACGAACAAATGTTGGTAAAAGAAAATCAGAATATAAGTAATTTAAGAAGGTCACATGATAATTCTTTTCAATATATCATAGGTTTAAAATCATGGTTCACATTTAATCATTTTTTATTTAAACTCATTATGTATGAAACCCATAAATATATAACTAGAATTTAAATTAAGATATGTGACGCACCGACTTAATAAACCAATAAGTAGTTATTATTGTTGAGTTGGTTTCTCGTTTAAGCTCGTAGTCTCTTGACATATTTAATTCAAATACGAACCAGTTTAGACTAATATTTAATAAACACCAACTCAAAATCAGTTAAAAATGTAGGAAATACTTATACAAATTATATATATTTTAGAGCACATCAATGAACTCATTGAGGCATAACATGTAACATCCTACTTTTGGTTATAATAATAAAATAAATTTCATTATTTTATAGTGGGTCGTTATCGGTTTAGATAAATAGAATGTGAGTTGGGCTAGTGTTGGGTAAATGGGTATGGGTTATGGACTTGGGTTATGAAAGAAAGAAGGAGAGTCCATGGGCTTGAGCCCATGATCCCTAAATATATAAACCTTAAATCACTCATTAATCATTCATTTCACACATTCCATACACCACCAAAACACACACTTAAGCCTTCTCTCTAGTTTCTCTCTTATCTTAGCCGAAACCAAGGAAGAAAACCGATCCCAACCCAAGGTAATACTAGTATGATGTTTTATTAACTTAAACTCGTTATATTTAGTTACGAAACAACGAGCCGACACCGTTACATCGTTAAAGTCACAAGATTCGGGTGGAATCGGGTATAAACTGAACCTAAGATGAGCTTAGGGGTCACCCTAGCTCAGATCTGGATCGAACGGGATAAAAAACGGTGGAAAAACGAGTAAGATCTCGTTTTTCCGGCGAAACCGCGTTTTTCCGGCGACGACGGCGTCGAAAAAGTGTGTACGAGGATGTCAGGAATGTCAGGGAATGTTCTGACCTAACCCTAGTTCGTTATGGGAACCTAACGAATTGGAAGGTGATTCGCTAGTTGATTCGCATAAGGGAGCGCAACGAACTAGCTCTCGTTCGTCTCTGATTCGTTAGGGGTAAAGGGTAACGAAATACCCTTGATTCATGATGGACCAGTTCGATAGAAGAGATAACGAATTAGATGGACTAATTCGTTATATGGACTGGTTCGCTGTGGAACTGATTCGTTAAGGAGTCCAGTTCGTTAAAGGGTCCAATTCGTCATAAAGACCAGTTCGTTATAATGCTTGATTCGTTACAAAGCCAGATTCGTAATAATAGTTAGTTCGCTAAGAACTCCCATTCACTAAGGACTGAATAACGAATTAGAACTTTGAAAGAATGACAGAACAGTCCCTGGACTTAGAAAAAGAATGAATTAATTACAATTAAGCCCTTGAACTTTTGAGTTAGAGAATTAAGTAATGATTTAAAATTCTAATGGAAAATGTGTTACGACAGTTAATGGAAATAAAATTTTTCAAAGCTGACCTGGCAGCTCGACCCCAGCCAGGGGCTTTGCCCCTTGGACCCTACTTGGGGCTGCCGCCCCTATACCCCGCTGCCAGGGGCGCTGCCCCCGGACCCCCGTCCGTTGAGGGTTATAATTAGACTAGAGACGCGATATGGGTAGTGATAGATAATTGATACACGTAATTGTTATACAGTTAGTCGTGCACAGCTCAAGAAGGGGATTACTATAAACAGTGAACGTAACCGCATTCAGGTGAGTTTCTAGCCCCATTCCATGTTATGTTTTCGGGGCTGTGTGCATACTAGATGTGATTAGTTAATACACTTATCCTAAGTGATAAGTGTATGCTATATATGTATTATGTGAAATGTATGAATGATTTCTTGTCGGTACATGAACGATCTTCGGAATTGCATGTACTGCCAGGAAATGGTTTGATGTTATATGTATGTTGTAAGATGAAGAATGAATGATGTATGTACGTACGAAATTTACGATTATGTATATAGAAAGTATGTTAAGGAGGTAAGGAAGAAAGGGTACCGGACCCTAATAATATCTGAGGATGGGGGTACCGGACCCTAATAATATCCGAGGATGAAGGGTGACCGGACCCTAACAATATCCGAGGATGGAGGGTACCGGACCCTAATGTAACGATTCCGGCAAATTCAGGTATACGCTAGCCGGAATATACTATTTACGTGTTATTTAATGCCGAATATATGAATTATAATGTGTCTATACGAGTATATAAGATTCACAGTACGAATTATACTCGAATGTATAAGCTAGTCGTATTGGAATTACGATTAACCTATGAACGGTTATTGAAACCCGAACGAATCGGGGGTTACATTATATACGAAATATATGATGTTTAGTAAGGTTTACGAAGTATTAAATCTTCGGGATGAGTGAATTATAGCACAGAAAAAGGATTTCGATTTAATGGTACGTCGGTACGTTAAACGAAACCTTTAATATCAAACCAAGCAAGAGACGATCGATCAAGCCGAAAAAGATGCACAATTACCGACAATATGATGTGTTGAGTCAATAAACGTCATGGTTTAAGTTTTTTAATGTTTTTAAATCAGTTTTATATAAATTTCATTTTTAAGCCGAAAAACGACCGTTTTGGCCTCGTTTTGAGCGGAATTAAACGTTTAACCGAAAAACGAACTGAACCAGATTATCCACAACATTATCCGGATTACACAATCCGAATGTGTGGCTATGGTTGGAGATGTGGGCCCCCCACTAACATAACATGGACCGATCGGTCCATGCTACACACACATACACATTCATTTTTCTTTTTTCTCCAATCTTACTCCCAAAATCCTCTCAACCCCTTTACACATTCATCCAAAATCTTTGATTTCTAACAAGATTCTCAAGGTATAAACTTGGTTTTAATGGTTGATTCATAGTTTTAACTCCATAATCTTGAGAAAATGAGGTTTCAAATGAAAATGGGTGAAAACCCGAGATGAAACCGATTCTTGGAGGATCAAGTGATGTATACAAGTTATACAAAGGATCTTGGTCCAAGAAAGTAGTTAAAAGAGTCAAAAACGAATTTTTACGGTCAAAATCTTTGTTTTGATGTTTTAATCGAAACCATGAAAGAAATGGCTTGATTGTGGGTATAACTTGCTTGGTGTGGTGTTGTTGTGCTTGTAAGTGTTGTATCTAGTGGCTAGCAAAGGCTAGAAACCAAGATCTTTGCGATCTAACGCTAGAAAACACAAGGTAGTTCGGTTTTCGTATGATTTAGATAATTTGGACAGATTGTGATAGACCTAGAGTTGGGTCACGAAATTTCACAGAGATGATCTACACATGAAAATATGAGATCTGTGAATATTTGGTAATTTTTGGATAAAGGATGAATATTTGGTGAATTTAATGCTCGGTTTTGGCCAAAAATGGTGAAAAATAGCTAAACATCATGAAAAATTGTGGAAACTTTAAGATAAGCTTTTTATAACATATAAAAGTCACACACAAAATTTCAGGTTCATTGGAGAAGTATAAGTAGGCTTTTCGGTAAAACGAGTTCTAGGGATTTCTAGCTCGGTTTTGGTAAAAATGGCATGAAAAATGAGTTTTTGGTTCTGGAAAAATTACAGGGAACTATTTGGGTGACAGGGGTCATCCCAGAAAAATTTGGGATTTTTCGAAGGTCGTTTGGTATTTTCGACATATTTGGTGTTTAAATGACGTTTAAAAATGGTTAAATAAATTTTAGATATAAAAATTAATTCTGGAAAAATTTTATAAAATTCCTTACTGTCAAAATATGGTTTGTACAAAATTTCAAGGTCCGAGACTAAACGGATATTTATTTGGGCTAAATGGAACTTAAAAACAAACTTTTAAAGCTTAAAACGAGTAAACCGGCGAAGTTCGCCTAATCGAGCTGACTGGTGTTTGAAAACCTTAAAAATGGATGATTTTTATGAAACTAAGTTAATCAAGTAAAAATAAATCATCCGAAAATAATTCGGATGATTTGGGTAATTTTACCCGACTTAACCGTTTCCGGTGTATTAAAGGCGGAAACGGGCCCCGCGGCCAAACGGGGTGTCTAACCGAGCTCTAATTTCACCACTTTAATGAAAATATCAATAACAACTATTTTCGGGTCGTGTGTGGTCAAACTCATTTTTTGAAAACATAAAGACGGATAACCGTGCTAGGCACGCAAAACGAGAAAACAAACTAACGGTAGTTTTGACTAAAGAACTCTAAGTGATATCACAATCTAAGTCCTGAAAAGTATTTCGGGGTTAACATTGTCCCCGGATCGTGTACGGTACTGGGTTAACAGTGTCCCCAGACGTACCGGTTAACACGAATTTAAGTTATATTGATAAAAATTGTGTAGTAACGATTTGGGGAATCGTATTACAGATCTGTACCAGTAGCCGTGCACCGTAGTACATCTTGCTCACAAGAAGGTGAGTTTCACGAGCCCCTTTTTACTGAACTGATTTAAATATTTTCCCGGGGCGGAAAGCATGTTTTTATCAAAGTGTTTAAGTACATGCCGATTGCATGGAAATGAATGTATTTATATAATGTTCATTGTACGGGAATCGTACGGTAATGTATTAAGATGGTAATTAACTGAGTTGCTAATATTGTAAGGCCCGAAATAGTGTTCTGGGTTAACAGTGTCCCCAGAGGTTATTAAATGTATTTCTGGGTTAACAATGTCCCCAGAGGATATTGGAAATGTTCTGGGTTAACAGTGCCCCCAGAGGTTATTAAATATGTTTCTGGGTTAACAGTGTCCCCAGAGGTTATTAGATATGTTTCTGGGTTAACAGTGTCCCCAGGGGTAATTTGATGTGTTTCGGGGTTAACAGAGTTTTCACTTGTGAACTCAGTATAATTACATCGCTTATTTATGATTTTTATAATGATTTGTCATGGTTTATTTAAATTAGTGAAACTCACCAACTATTCGTAGTTGACCCGTTTTCTTTACATGCTTTCTAGGTGCACTCAAATTGGAATAAGTGATATGTGTTCGATGCTGTGTGCTATTTTGTGGAAGCTTAGAGAACTATATTTTGCATTAAAAATGTTAATGTACTATCGGTAACACTTATGTGATAACGCTTATATGGTTATGAAACTCAGAACAATGTAACACGTTTAAATTAATGTAGTGGTGTTTTCTTTATAAACAATGCTGTTGATATCAGATGTGTCTGTTGCATCCCGTGTACGTTTCCGCTGCGGTTACGGGGTGTTACAGAACTTGGTATCAGAGCCATTGGTTATAAAGAATTAGGATGTCTTTAAAAGATACCTAAAATATAACCAGTAGCTCAAGTATTATAGGATCTGAATATCAACTAATAATTTATTGTGACGAGATCGGGATGAACTTGGATGGACAAGTGGGTTATTATGGTCCGGAACATAATAACAGACTTGTCTGCACGAGGGAATTCAGGGAAAGTCACGGGGGACTTTAATAGGTAAAATTGGCAACATACGTGCAAATATGTGATAATATTGTTATGTGGTCAAGTTGTATAAGTAAGTGTATATTAATTTGATTATGATTTACACTATGGAAAGAACTATATGTTTGTTAACTTGTGTGCAGGTAAAATGTCAAGAACTCCTAGTTTGTCGATTGAGGAGGACCCGGAGGAGGTCAGCTCCGGGGACTCTGGGAGCCCACTCGTAGCATCTAGCACAGAGCCTAGCGAGGCTAGCCTTAGGAGTTCCGGCCAGTCCTCCCCAGCTAGGATTGCCAGATCCCCTACCCCACCCGCACCACAGGCCGCCCCTGCACCCCCCGGATTCGGACCCCGCCTCACGGCGCGGATCAGTATCCCACATGTCCGACCTACCTCGCCCCCACCCAGACCTGCTACCCGTAGGGGCGAGTCCTCCCGCTCTCAGCCCGAGCCTGCGACTCCACCTGTGTGGGGTCTTCCTAGACAGGAACGGGACGCGGCGGCCTGGCTCCGAGTGCTCACCGAACAGGTGAATGAGCACTCCTCCGCCCTGACGGTGGGAGTCCAGAGGAGGATGTACTTGGGGGATTGCATACTGGACCATCAGTATGCGATTGCCCAGCTGAAGAGGGAGTGCTCATACTCCCAATGGATGCTCGGCCGGATGGAGATGCGGGTCCAGGTTATGATGGCTGTGTTGGTGGTGTTGGTGGCGATATTGGTGGGGTTGGTTTACCACCGTGTTTAGTTGTGTTGGGATGGGAATAGACAGGGACCGTTTTTTTTTATACTCTGTGTAAGCAGTTAGTGGTGATGCTAACATGGAGTGAATCTTGTTTAGTTATAATACAACCACTGGCCCTTAGGGGGGGTCTCTTTTGTGGCATATCAGTATAGATACTTTTGGGTATCATTCAAGCACTGACCCGTTGCGGGTTATGTCGAGATGATGCCGACATAGGCCCTACGTATGAAAACTTAACTAATGTAATAGTGACAGGAAAGTAATATGAACGGATGTTTGTGTAACATGTACTAACGTTTATTAATGAATGGAATGTTTGTTGTGTTTTATGATTGGAACTTGTATTGATTATATATATTTTCTTGATGTTGTGTAGAATGTCACCAAAACGTTCAGCCCAATTGTCGGAAGTGGACGTGAGCCGTCTGATTGCTCGCCAGTTGGAGGCGGCGATACCGGATATAGTATCGCGCATCGCCGCCAGTATTAACAATTCGACCAATCCAACCCCTCCGAGCAATCAAACGACCACCAATAATGACGGGGAACGAAATACTGATCCTCCGCAGAATGATAACACGATTCCGAGTAATGACGCACCGCCTAGGGTGGTCGTTACAGACAGTAATGGCCCTATACCTACGGTAGAGACGAACCGTACTGAACCGATTCGTGCATCCAGGGGATGTTCGATCAAGGACTTCATGTTGTGCAAACCTCTAGAGTTTAGCGGGTCTGAAGGACCAAATGGGTTGGTTAAGTGGATCGAGAAAATAGAATCCGTGGTGAATATCAGCAACTGCCCCGAGGATTGTGTTGTTAAGTATGCTGTCTGTACATTCACGGACCATGCCTTGACATGGTGGAACACGATAGTGCAGACCCGGGGCCAGGCGGCGACAAACCGCATGACCTGGACGGAGCTCAAGGCTCTTGTACTGGAACATTTCTGCCCGAAAAACGAATTGCAAAAATTCGAAAATGAATTGTGGAATCTGGAGATGCAGGGGGCAGACCATTTGGGTTATACGAACCGGTTTAATGAGTTGTCGCAATTGGTACCATGGTTGGTCACCCCAGAGTCGAAGAGGGTGGAGCGTTATATTTGGGGGCTAACTCCAGTTGTAAGGAGTATAGTCAATTCTGGGGGACACCAGACATATGAGGGTGCGGTGACGCAAGTGGGTATCGTAACGTACGATTTCGTAAGGAGCGGGTCACTGAAGGTGGCGGGAGAGTCCGCTGGAGGAAAGCGGGGTACACATGACCATAGGACCCAGGAAAAGCAGCAAGGTAAACGTGCTAGACCCACTGCCCAGAACTACGCCATGACTAGTTCGGGCGGAAGGCAAGAACCGCAGAAGGGAACGTTTCCTAAGTGTGGGAAATGCGGTTACCACCATGGTGGCATGTGCAAAGAGGTGGTGTGCCACCGGTGCGGCAGGATTGGGCACTACGCACCGAGCTGTAGGACAAACCTGAACAACTTGAACCGGCAACTGCAACCTATCCGTGCGCAGCCATTTAGGACCCAATCAGCCCGACAACAAAACCCACAAGGAAATCAAGTGATGACCACCAGTCGTGCTTGCTTTGAATGCGGTAGCATAGATCACTTCAAGAAAAACTGTCCGAAGCTGAACCAGGGAGGAAATGGGCGGCAACCCGCGGGTCAGGCATCGTCGTCCAATCCGGCGCGAGGCCGGGCATTCGTGATGGGGGCGAACGAGGCACGCCAGGACCCCAGCGTAGTGACAGGTACATTCCTCGTCTCTGATCATTACGCTTCTGTATTATTTAATACAGGCGCCGATAGAAGTTTTGTCTCCGTTAGATTCCTGTCGATAGCAAACCTTCCTATTGGTGAAACCATAGAACCTTACACCGTAGAAGTCGCTAACGGTAAAACCATGATAGTTAATCAGATAGTTCGGAATTGCCCTTTTATTCTGAATGAACAATCCTTTCCGATTGACTTGTTACCGGTAGAATTGGGTAGTTTTGACATAATAGTGGGAATGGATTGGTTAGCACGTAACAAAGTAGAAATAAACTGTTAAAAGAAAATCGTCAAGATCCGGGTGTCGGATGACGAGGAGGTATTAGTGCAAGGAGAAAAATCCGGCACCATGATACCATTTATATCCCACCTCAAGGTGTTAAAATATATACGTCAGGGATGTGTGGCGTATCTAGCGAGCCTGACGGCCACTGATTCTGAGGAAAAACGGGTGGACGATATTCCCGTGGTACGCGAATTTCCACAAGTTTTCCCAGAGGAACTTCCTGGATTACCGCCAACCCGACAGGTCGAATTCAGAATCGACTTATTACCTCAAGCTGGCCCTGTTGCTAAGGCGCCCTACCGACTTGCACCATCCGAGATGCAAGAGTTATCCAACCAGTTGCAAGAATTGTTGGATAAAGGATTTATACGTCCTAGTTATTCCCCGTGGGGTGCACCGGTACTATTCGTGAAAAAAAAGGACGGAAGCCTTAGAATGTGCATTGATTACAGGGAATTGAACAAGTTGACAATCAAAAATAGGTATCCTCTCCCCCGAATCGATGATCTGTTCGACCAACTACAAGGTGCGAGCTACTTCTCAAAAATAGATCTTAGATCGGGATACCATCAGGTTAGAATTCAGGAGGAGGATATCCCAAAAACCGCATTCCGGACTCGCTACGGCCATTACGAGTTCTTAGTTATGCCGTTTGGGCTAACAAATGCACCAGCAGTATTCATGGATCTCATGAATCGAGTCTGTAAACCCTACCTCGATAAATTCGTCATCGTGTTTATTGACGATATTTTGATATACTCGAAGAGTAAAGAAGACCACGAGCAACACTTAAGATTAATTTTAGAGCTTCTAAATCAGGAGAAGTTTTATGCAAAATTCTCCAAGTGTAACTTCTGGTTACAAGAAGTGCAATTCCTTGGTCACGTTATAAATCACCAAGGAATACACGTTGATCCAAGTAAGGTTGAAGCAGTTAAGAATTGGCAAGCGCCTAAATCGCCAAAGGAAATCCGCCAATTCTTAGGCTTAGCTGGATACTATCGTCGATTTATAGAGAACTTTTCCAGCATCGCCCAACCTTTAACCCTCCTGACTCAAAAGGATCGAAAGTATAATTGGGGAGAAGATCAGGAAACGGCGTTTCAAACTCTAAAACAAAGATTGTGCCAAGCGCCGATCTTAAGTCTCCCCGACGGAGACGATGGTTTTGTCGTGTATTGTGACGCATCCCGTAGAGGATTGGGATGTGTGTTGATGCAGAATAATAAAGTCATAGCCTATGCTTCCCGACAGTTAAAAGTACACGAGAAAAATTACACTACTCATGACTTAGAACTGGGAGCAGTTATCTTCGCACTTAAAATCTGGAGACATTATCTCTACGGTACAAAGTGCACCATCTTCACCGATCATAAAAGTTTGCAACACATATTCGATCAGAAAGAACTGAATATGAGACAACGAAGATGGGTCGAATTATTAAGCGACTATGACTGTGACATCCGTTATCACCCCGGCAAGGCTAACGTCGTAGCCGATGCCTTGAGTAGGAAGGATCGGGTTAAGCCATTGCGAGTGCGAGCGCTGGGGATGATAGTCCAGTCGAACCTTTCGGATTTGATTCGAGTCGCTCAACGCGAGGCGTTGGAAGAGGAACAATTGGAAAAAGAGGGACTTTTCGGTAACGAGAAGAATTTCGAACAGCGCAAGGACGAAATTCTCTACTTCAAAAATCGGATTTGGATCCCGACCCTCCATGATCTTCGTGAATTGATCATGAACGAAGCGCATAAATCGAAATATTCCATACATCCGGGTTCGGATAAGATGTACAAGGATGTGAAAGAATTCTACTGGTGGCCGGGTATGAAAAAGGATATAGCCACGTACGTCAGTAAATGTATGACTTGTGCGAGGGTTAAGGCGGAACACCAGAAACCCTCGGGAATGTTACAACAACCGGAAATTCCTGAATGGAAGTGGGAGCATATCACAATGGATTTTGTGACACACCTCCCCAAGACGTCCCGAGGACATGATGCAATTTGGGTAATCGTGGATCGATTAACCAAATCGGCACATTTTATTCCGATTAGGAATAATTATAACACTGAGAGGCTTGCGCAGATTTATATTAATGAAATTGTGTCTCGTCATGGTATACCCATCTCGATCATCTCTGATTGGGATAGCCATTTCACCTCCAACCTTTGGAAAGCTGTCCAAGAAGCGTTGGAAACGCGTATTGATCTAAGCACAGCTTACCACCCTCAGACCGACGGTCAGTCTGAGAGGACCATCCAAACACTGGAGGATTTGCTTCGTGCATGCGTACTGGATTTTAAGGGAAATTGGGATCAACATCTCCCACTCGTTGAATTTTCCTATAATAATAGTTACCATAGCAGTATAAAGGCAGCACCTTACGAAGCATTGTATAGACGGAAATGCCGATCGCCACTCTGCTGGACTGAAGTGGGCGACACACAGGTTATTAGATCAGATCTGGTCCAGGAAACGACCAGCAAAATCCTTGAAATTAAAAACAATCTGAAGGCCGCGAGGGATCGGCAGAAGAGTTATGCCGATACCCGTAGAAAACCGTTATCATTCGAGAAAGGTGATAATGTGTATTTGAAAGTATCACCGTGGAAGGGTGTGGTTAGATTTGGAAAGGCGGGGAAGTTAGCCCCTAGATACATTGGACCATTCGACATTACTGCAAAAATCGGTCCCGTAGCATACCGATTAGAACTGCCTGATGAACTGAGTGCAGTTCACAATGTGTTTCACGTGTCGAACTTGAAAAGGTGTCTGTCGAATGAGACATCGGCGTTACCCTTAGAGGGTGTCCAAATAAGTGATAAACTCAACATTGTAGAGGAACCCATAGAAATAGTGGATGGGAAAATCAAGCAACTTAGACACAATAAGATCTCGTTGGTCAAAGTTAGATGGAACTCGCAACGAGGTCCAGAATATACGTGGGAACGAAAGGACGAATTTCGGAAGAAATACCCCCACCTATTTCCGCAAAAGGAAGTAGTTGATGCGTAAAATTTCGAGGACGAAATTTTTGTAACGGGGGGAGAATGTAACGATTCCGGCAAATTCAGGTATACCCTAGCCGGAATATACTATTTACGTGTTATTTAATGCCGAATATATGAATTATAATGTGTCTATACGAGTATATAAGATTCACAGTACGAATTATACTCGAATGTATAAGCTAGTCGTATTGGAATTACGATTAACCTATGAACGGTTATTGAAACCCGAACGAATCGGGGATTGCATTATATACGAAATATATGATGTTTAGTAAGGTTTACGAAGTATTAAATCTTCGGGATGAGTGAATTATAGCACAGAAAAAGGATTTCGATTTAATGGTACGTCGGTACGTTAAACGAAACCTTTAATATCAAACCAAGCAAGAGACGATCGATCAAGCCGAAAAAGATGCACAATTACCGACAATATGATGTGTTGAGTCAATAAACGTCATGGTTTAAGTTTTTTAAAGTTTTTAAATCAGTTTTATATAAATTTCATTTTTAAGCCGGAAAACGACCGTTTTGGCCTCGTTTTGAGCGGAATTAAACGTTTAATCGAAAAACGAACTGAACCAGATTATCCACAACATTATCCGGATTACACAATCCGAATGTGTGGCTATGGTTGGAGATGTGGGCCCCCCACTAACATAACATGGACCGATCGGTCCATGCTACACACACATACACATTCATTTTTCTTTTTTCTCCAATCTTACTCCCAAAATCCTCTCAACCCCTTTACACATTCATCCAAAATCTTTGATTTCTAACAAGATTCTCAAGGTATAAACTTGGTTTTAATGGTTGATTCATAGTTTTAACTCCATAATCTTGAGAAAATGAGGTTTCAAATGAAAAATGGGTGAAAACCCAAGATGAAACCGATTCTTGGAGGATCAAGTGATGTATACAAGTTATACAAAGGATCTTGGTCCAAGAAAGTAGTTAAAAGAGTCAAAAACGAATTTTTACGGTCAAAATCTTTGTTTTGATGTTTTAATCGAAACCATGAAAGAAATGGCTTGATTGTGGGTATAACTTGCTTGGTGTGGTGTTGTTGTGCTTGTAAGTGTTGTATCTAGTGGCTAGCAAAGGCTAGAAACCAAGATCTTTGCGATCTAACGCTAGAAAACACAAGGTAGTTCGGTTTTCGTATGATTTAGATAATTTGGACAGATTGTGATAGACCTAGAGTTGGGTCACGAAATTTCACAGAGATGATCTACACATGAAAATATGAGATCTGTGAATATTTGGTAATTTTTGGATAAAGGATGAATATTTGGTGAATTTAATGCTCGGTTTTGGCCAAAAATGGTGAAAAATAGCAAAACATCATGAAAAATTCTGGAAAATTTAAGATAAGCTTTTTATAACATATAAAAGTCACACACAAAATTTCAGGTTCATTGGAGAAGTCTAAGTAGGCTTTTCGGTAAAACGAGTTCTAGGGATTTCTAGCTCGGTTTTGGTAAAAATGGCATGAAAAATGAGTTTTTGGTTGTGGAAAAATTACAGGGAACTATTTGGATGACAGGGGTCATCCCAGAAAAATTTGGGATTTTTCGAAGGTCGTTTGGTATTTTCGACATATTTGGTGTTTAAATGATGTTTAAAAATGGTTAAATAAATTTTAGATATAAAAATTAATTCTGGAAAAAATTTATAAAATTCCTTACTGTCAAAATATGGTTTGTACAAAATTTCAAGGTCCGAGACTAAACGGATATTTATTTGTGCTAAATGGAACTTAAAAACAAACTTTTAAAGCTTAAAACGAGTAAACCGGCGAAGTTCGCCTAAGCGAGCTGACTGGTGTTTGAAAACCTTAAAAATGGATGATTTTTATGAAACTAAGTTAATCAAGTAAAAATAAATCATCCGAAAATAATTCGGATGATTTAGGTAATTTTACCCGACTTAACTGTTTCCGGTGTATTAAAGGCGGAAACGGGCCCCGCGGCCAAACGGGATGTCTAACCGAGCTCTAATTTCACAACTTTAATGAAAATATCAATAACAACTATTTTCGGGTCGTGTGTGGTCAAACTCATTTTTTGAAAACATAAAGACGGATAACCGTGCTAGGCACGCAAAACGAGAAAACAAACTAACGGTAGTTTTGACTAAAGAACTCTAAGTGATATCACAATCTATGTCCTGAAAAGTATTTCGGGGTTAACATTCTCCCCGGATCGTGTACGGTACTGGGTTAACAGTGTCCCCAGACGTATCGGTTAACACGAATTTAAGTTATATTGATAGAAATTGTGTAGTAACGATTTGGGGAATCGTATTACAGATCTGTACCAGTAGCCGTGCACCGTAGTACATCTTGCTCACAAGAAGGTGAGTTTCACGAGCCCCTTTTTACTGAACTGATTTAAATATTTTCCCGGGGCGGAAAGCATGTTTTTATCAAAGTGTTTAAGTACATGCCGATCGCATGGAAATGAATGTATTTATATAATGTTCATTGTACGGAAATCGTACGGTAATGTATTAAGATGGTAATTAACTGAGTTGCTAATATTGTAAGGATCGAAACAGTGTTCTGGGTTAACAGTGTCCCCAGAGGTTATTAAATGTATTTCTGGGTTAACAGTGTCCCTAGAGGATATTGGAAATGTTCTGGGTTAACAGTGCCCCCAGAGGTTATTAAATATGTTTCTGGGTTAACAGTGTCCCCAGAGGTTATTAGATATGTTTCTGGGTTAACAGTGTCCCCAGGGGTAATTTGATGTGTTTCGGGGTTAACAGAGTTTTCACTTGTGAACTCAGTATAATTACATCGCTTATTTATGATTTTTATAATGATTTGTCATGGTTTATTTAAATTAGTGAAACTCACCAACTATTCGTAGTTGACCCGTTTTCTTTACATGCTTTCTAGGTGCACTCAAATTGGAATAAGTGATATGTGTTCGATGCTGTGTGCTATTTTGTGAAAGCTTAGAGAACTATATTTTGCATTAAAAATGTTAATGTACTATCGGTAACACTTATGTGATAACGCTTAGATGGTTATGAAACTCAGAACAATGTAATACGTTTAAATTAATGTAGTGGTGTTTTCTTTATAAACAATGCTGTTGATATCAGATGTGTCTGTTGCATCCCGTGTACGTTTCCGCTGCGGTTACGGGGTGTTACACCTAATAATATCCGAGGTATGTAGGGCGAATGCTCTTTATAACGTATGGTTAGTTATGTATGTGTATGAATGATTGATGGGCAGGTTAAGTATGTACTGCGTACCTTCGGGCACGTATATGTGTATGTAAAGTAAGTTATGTGATTAACTAGAACTCACTCCGCGTAGCTGACTTTTAGTATGCACGCAGGCAAATAAGTTGAGGCAGCTCGCGTGACTGAAGACACATGGCATGGAATCGAAGATACTGGCATCTCGAAGAAATGTTGTGATGTTTTAAAGACTATGTTTTATTTAATTGACTATGAATGTTTTATAAGACAAGATTTGAAGGTTATGTAACCTATTATGGTTGAAGTATTAATGTTTCGCGAATGTTTTAATTAACTCTGATTTAGAACTGTGTTTATGAGTAAATCCAACACCAAAGTAGGGCTACCGGTAACGGGGCCTTACATAACATTAAACGGTTAGTGCGCATGCTTAGTTAAGCCTAATTTAAAAGAGATAATAGATTAAAAAACTTATGAATAAATAAAGAAATATTTTTCATTTGCGATTCCAGTAAGGATATGTTCTGTTAGTACTCTATGGAAGTAGGTTTACATAGTGCAAAGATGTAACATCCCGAAATTTCTAATGTAATATTTAATATATTATTTTGTCGGGTGAAATAAACGAGTTAGTGGAACGATAATAATAATAGCAAAATATGAAGACTTAGTAGGATAGTTAGATGGGATTAAATAGGGACCAAAAGGAAATATGGGCCTTCGGTCCATGGGCTTAAGGGAGTATAAATACCCCCTTAAACCCCAATCCTTTCCATTCCATCCATTTATCCATCCTAATCTCTACACACTCCAAAACACACACAACCCGAACCAAGATCCAAAGGCGAGGACCCGAGCTCGTTGGTGCTAGATCGTCGTGACGAACCAAAGCAACAAGACCAGCTCGTGTTCGTTGTTCGACTCATTTACGGTACGTTTATATCGAGAACTTGTTCGTTTAGGTTTGGATTAGTATAGAAATGATAGATCTGTGTTTGTATGGTAAAAACGAATCCAACAAAGCTAAACTTACTGAAAATGGTTACGATTTGATGGGTTAATCGATTGATAAAAGAACCCGTAACCTATATGCCTAAATCGCACCCTTTAAACATCGATGTTAGGTCGATTTGATGGTTGGGGTTTGTAGGCGCTGGTCAGACGATTCCGTGGATACCTAAATCGAGTTATTTGGTTAAGAAACGAAGATGATTAAGGACGAACAGTAGCTGCAGCTGACAACTTCGCCTGCAAGCTAAGTTCGCCTGATGAACTTCGCCTGCAAAGCTAAGTTCGCCTGATGACAACTTCGCCTAAAGCTAAGTTCGCCTAAGGTTTAACTTCGCCTAAAGCTAAGTTCGCCTAAGGTTTAACTTCGCCTAAAGCTAAGTTCGCCTAAGGTTTAACTTCGCCTAAAGCTAAGTTCGCCTAAGGTTTAACTTCGCCTAAAGTTAAGTTCGCTTAGAAAATAAATTAAAAACCTAATGAAAAATGTGTTAAGACAGTTAATGGAAATAAAATTTTTCCAAGCTGACCTGGCAGCTCGACCCCAGCCAGGGGCTCTGCCCCTTGGACCCTGCTAGGGGCTGCCGCCCCTAGACCCCGCTGCCAGGGGCGCTGCCTCCGGACCCCCGTTCGTTGTGGGTCATATAAAGATAGAAATACAATATGAGTAGTGATAGTTAATTGATACGTATACTTGTTATACAGTCAGCCGTGCACAACTGAAGAAAGGGATTACGATTAACGGTGAACGTAACCGTGTTCAGGTGAGTTTCTAGCCCCATTTCCTTGTTATGTTTTCGGGGCTGTGTGCATACTCGATGTGAAGTGTGAATACACTTACCTTAAGTGGTAAGTGTATGCTATAGATGTTATACGAGGTAGCTATTATATAATACTTGTTGGTGCGTGAACGATCTTCGGATATTGCACGCATCGCCAAGGATAGTGATTGCCAAGTGGTTATTAGTGTGTATGAATGCTATGATGTGACTTGCTTATTATGTAAATGATATGAAGCATGTTGTAGACAAGTAGAGGTAGAGCGTGTTAGAAGTGGCAAGAGTGTAGTAAGAGTGTTAGTGGCACGACGATAGTACGTGGTAGGGTAAGCCTATACGTGACTACGTTATTAAAGCGGCAAAGTGGCAAAGTGGCATAACGTTATACGTTATTAAAGTGGCAAAGTGGCATAACGTTATACGTTATTAAAGTGGCAAAGTGGCAAGGTGGTAGGTGTAAATAAGAGGCTAAGTGGTAAGGTAAGCAGGTTAGATAGTGGACTACGTGTCTGCGGATACGTATATGATGCATGTAGTGGTTGTATGATAAGTTGCTTGATTAACTAGAACTCACTCAGCGTAGCTGACTTTTAGTATGCACGCAGGTGATCAGACCAAAGAACTAGCATGAGGATGGCACATGGCATGGATTGAACGGCAGGCATCTTAAGATGGAAGAAAAGACGTTTTAAATATAATGATTTGTTTTATAGTATCAGAGAAGAGATTGAATGTTTTGTAACGAATGCTTCAAGTAAACGTTTTCGCGAAAGTTTTAATTAACTCTGATTGCAAGAACTGTGTTTATGAGTAAATCCGACGCTAAAGTAGGGCTACCGGTTTGGGGCCTTACAAAAGAATATAAACCCCCATGTATTGGTCCTATACCAGTGATGTGCAAAGAATATAAACCCCCATGTATTGGTCCTATACCAGTGATTATACCACTAGATGATAGACTCTTCATATAATTCAGGAACTCCAAATTAGATCAAATAGTAAGAGGAAATAAATAGAAGAACAGGCCAAAATCATACTAAGAAGAATTATTGCTTTGCACATAAATTCGTGATCCTAAATCCTAATTGAAGTTGCCTTAGCTTGACCACAATATGACATCAAGAAATTGGGATCGAATTACCATAATCGAACCCTAAAATCATGTATCCCGATTACTAAAAGCAAATTAGTGATTAGTTTCTAACCTAGGAAGGTTTGTGGAATGAAGAAGAAGGATTCAGCAAGCAATTGAATCTCTCTTGAAAATAGTAGCAAGCTATCAAATCTCACTGACAAATGTCTCTACAAAGCCCTCTGCCACGTTTTGGATCCAGTGGCCGACAATTCCGAGAGACGGTACGACGAATGTCGTGATGGTGGAAATGATCAATCTAGTGGACAGGTTTCTGGAGTTAGTGACTTGGCGTAATAAGAAATAAAAAGAAAGGAAGTGGACAAATATACCCCTAGTTCCCTACTTTCTTTTTAGTTGCACAATGAATTCACCCTACACACATGGATTCTCATATTGCATATCACACCTAACAAATATTAGACAAGACAATGAATTATTCGCTGGAATTGATTATGTTCTCTCTTCTGTTAATCAATGGTTCAGATCAACTTCTTGCACTTCTCGCTATAATTTTAGTTCTCGCATGAACCAACCCATATCTACCTATATAATAAAATAGTGGATTTTTACAAAATTCTCTATTATTTTGCCACATGGCATATTACTTCTCCCAAGTTTATCCACGTGTAATCACTCTCTAATTGCAGTTTTAAAGGTTACAAACAAACTACTCGATCAACTCCCATATCATATTCTTTTTAACCCTAATCGCTCCTATCATTCTCACCATATCATCAATCGTTTATCGTCTTCGGTATTAGAGGGGTGAATCATCTTAATGTGCAATCTTCTTGAAGATCACAATTATAAAACTAGCCCTAATTTTGTTTTACATGTTCGTTACTACTCAATCAACAAATTCTGTCATCGTTTTCAACATTCAAAGTATCGCAGTAACCCTAATATTTATTTCAAGTATCGTTTAAACTCAACCAACATCTAATTTTAAACAAATCCTGTTTTTAGGATCCTGCAATTCTTATTTTTAATTTTGGATTAACCTAACCGTATATTTTCATATATTGGCCGCATAATTTATTAAATATTCTCTCTTTTTAGATATATTCACGTGTTTGTATGCTTTGTTTTACTTATATTTGTTTCACTTCATGATGTTTGTGAGAGTTTTTATCCATTTTATTTATATGTTTGTTTTTTGTTTCTATAGGTCAATTCGCCAGGGTTGAGAAATACATTGAAGCAAATTTGCTTAAAGTTAAAGTATTTGATATTTTGTTTGTGATTATGTTGAATGCTTTATTTATATTACTTAACATCACTATAAATCATGTGGGCTACTTTCATTTGAGCGCTTCTTTATTAATTTAACTAGGTTATTGACTCGTGGACGTCACGAGTGGAAATATAAAAATCGTATAATAAACACATATAACTTTAACCGACAATATTGTCCGTTCTTGAAAGTAAGTTCATTGAACTTGTCTAAAATCGAAGGATAAACAAAGTCTATTAAATCATATATTGGATATAATGAATTGTTAATTAGAAGATGACCGGAAATTTGTACACTCATTCGTCATCATTTGGACACCCCCCCCCCCCCCCGGGAACATTCCCTTCACATAAATCCAATAGTTAATTCGTAAATTATTTTTATCTCTTCAACATGTAAGTTTGGCATCCAACTGTGAGCCTCGTGTATTTTTTGATAGTTTAAGTACCTTTCACTTTGACAAGATGTAGGAAGAATTAATTGAAGTGTAATTTAAAATAAACACGAACAAAAGTCTATACAATTTAACTATTTATTTAACAAAAGTATCATAAATTAGTGTTTACAACTCCCTAAATACTTCCTTGTATACAAGGTTGTAGCATTTCGTTGTTGTCAAAGATTAATATAAATAGGAACAAACTGGTTTTTTTAATAGCTAATAACTAAACACTTACAAACATCAATTGGCTTATATGACTTGTTTAACGATTCATAGAGCCATAACTTATATACACACTAATATTGACTTGAACTTGTTATGACTTTAACTCAAGATGCTAATAACCCATATTAGCTCAAACATGTTTTAAATCATGACACGAACTTGCACAACAATACATTTTGGCAACCCTAACTACATATCCATATGGCTGCTAATAACAGTCCGGATGTGGCAACCATTCGATATAGTTACGTATTTTATTTTCCATTATTAAGATACTAATAATGTATCCATCTTTTAATACATACAAAAGGAGAATAAAATAATTTTAGTGGTTCTTAAATATTTAGTAGTTCTCATGGAGCCCAACATCATGTATAAATCTTAAAATATTGGTTTTAGTTATTGATCTGTATTGATAATCTTTACATCCACAAAGACAAATGTCTCCAACATATGATGTATTGATAATACAAAATCAAATTGCACAATGATCTTGCCTATAAAATAGTTTAATATATTATAGAAACAGAGTTTTCTCTTTTTACAATATTATTTGTAAATGTGTTTAATAGACTTTCCCTAAATCTTGTCCATATGCAATCAATCTATTTTTTTTCCTCCTACAAAGTCATGCACTTGGCCATTAACATCTTCTCCATCTTATTTTTGCTGATATTGACCTTGACTTTTGTTAATGGTAATTGCAAAACAAACTACAACTGAAAAAAAAAATACTTTCTATTTAATTTGAGCGAAAGTTTCTTATCTGAAGGTGTTAGACCACAATGAATTATAAAAGTGCGATAATCAGTATTAGTACCTGAAATAACTTTTACTTCAACAAAACGCCTATCCAAATTAATTGCTCGCAATCTAGTTCCATTACACAAACCGTTCTTCTGATTCATATTCCTTCGTAACATTATTGGCACACTGACTTTTAGAACCAATCTACGAGTCAAAATGATTTTGGTATTTTTGATTTTATTTAGTATAATGTGTTTATAAAAGTTATATTTCAAATTAAATATGAAAAAATAATTTGTATGATCTTACTTAAAACCAAAAAACTGATTTTTATATGGACCACAACTAAATTTGTGAATTTTGTTGCTAAGTACGGAAACAATACAAATTGAGTAAACCAAATATGAGTAATAAATAATGCAGAAATAAGTTTTTAAATTTGCAGTATACATTAAATTGGTCAAATAACATATTAAATTGGTCAAATAAATTAACGTGTATTTAATACAAAATATATTAACTTTCTAGTATAATCAAAAGTAATTATTTAAATTTCCAGTATACATTAAATTTGTCATTTGTACTAATTAAAAATTGGTCAAATATAAAAGATGGAAATTTTTATAACATTGAATACTATTAAAATCTATAAAAGATTGTTGCAAAAGTCTTCAATTTCGGTTTTGTAAAACCAGAAATAAACAAATGTAAATATTATTATAATTTTTTCCATTTTTCTTGGAAATTCATTAACTAATCAATATACTATTAATTTTTTTAATTATCACGAAATTATTGTCAACACTTTATG
Organism: Bidens hawaiensis; assembly: GCF_021521415.1. Lineage (NCBI taxonomy): Eukaryota > Viridiplantae > Streptophyta > Magnoliopsida > Asterales > Asteraceae > Bidens > Bidens hawaiensis. Next base: position 167,749 of record NW_027491963.1, read on the forward strand.
TCACACCCCAAAATCGTTAACTTGGCAACGGAAGACTTAATTTTGTTAATTTGGGCGGTGACAGACGCTGTTCAGCCAATCATATTCAAAATAATGAACCATTAGTTGGACTTTATTAAATATCAGAGTTTTACACGTGTCAAACATGCACGGTTCTATTTTAAATTACAAGTACAACTATCATTCATTCAAACGCACAACATCATTTTCCCGAATCATTCACGAAGCATCCATTTCTTCATTTACCTGAAAAGTATGTTAAAATAATTTTGTCAACACGAATGTTGGTGAGTTTCTAAATTAAAAACCAGGATGTAACAGTTCTCAACTTTACTCCCATTTATTCATCATTCTTTTCAATGATAAATTTCATTATTCACCATTCTTTTCAATGGGAATTTAATTTCTACTTTTCCAAACATAGCTATATATTTCTTAAACAAAATGTGTTAGTTGTAAACGAGCAAAGAGTACAACACATGTATGACTATCATTATAATAAACACGAAACATACCAAAATCAAAATATTCCCACCTTTTCAACCAGAGCGACTGGAAGAGTGGGGGCGTCACCCCGATAGATCTACCATTATTTTTAGGCCCTTTCCCTAGGATAACGATTTTTCCTTTTATAATGACTCATCCCATTTAACACAATTTGTAAAATATATAGCCCTTTTCTTTACATACTTTTCCCCCAAAAACATTTATAAATCATTAAAACATTTAAAAGTGGGGATTTACGAGAAAACTCACCTTTGCCTCAGCTCAAATAACATTTATGTGTGATAATATGCCAATCAATGTCAAGATCTTATTAATAGTCATCCAAATGATAACCAGATTCATATGTTTAATACCAAGTATATTAACACATAAACATAGATACAAATGGAATTCTATTATAACTTAATTTATTTATCCTCACGTGTCTTATTTATAATAATTTTAATAACTAAATTACAAACTTTTATTGTTTAGGAAAAATCGTAACTGAATCGAATGTTTTAAAATATCTTATAAATATATTGGAACACCATAGTTTCAAATAATCGTTGTAAAACTAATATATGATTTTGAAACTACACTTGGACGTTATTTAATAAAAGTATATATAGTTATTTTAAAATATAATATTCTTTTATTAATAGACGAGTGTTTGAATTCTGACAAATATATTATATACCACTTTCTTAACAAAACATAATATAATCGTTATTATTATTTATACCGACACGTGTTATATTAATATTCTTAATATAAAAACTTTGTTTTCATATTTTATATAAAAATTTACATTTTCTAAAAGTATATATTTATTTTTAATATTAATTGTGGTCACTATCCGGGTAAACTATTTCAGTCCAAATATCGTGTTTATAAATATATATAAACGCACGAAATCGTCCAAGTCTCAATTGTACCATTTTTATCACTCGATAGTATCTAGCGGTTTTCTAAATAATTATTAACAAGATTTTCATTGTCCAAGTTATTTCCTATAACAATATTTATATTAATTTTCTTGTTATCCAATTCTTTCAACACTTAAAGGAAATAAACGATATACCTCCTCGCGTACGGTTCGAGTCTAGAAATCTGCTCAAAACCCGCATGCAATGCGATCCGGATACATCAAGGCGTTCGTTTTTGCGTCATGAACGTTTCTCCGGTCTTCGATCGTCCGTACGACACCTCAAAACCTACATGCAACTCGTTTTAAGAAACTATTTTCGTTCTATAATCTGACCAGTAACTTACTAATCTTATAACTCACCATCTAAACAACTGATCATAGATCCCTTCTGTGGAATCAAATATATATATGTTATACACGTTCACCGAAAATTCCAGCTAGATCCGATGGCCAGATCTCCGGGAATCTGCATTTCTTTAGAGCTGTGTTTTTAAAATCCGCCCAGCGAGCTGTACAATAAAACGGGATTAGAAACCCAGCCTAAGCAACTCCAATCCTCATCTCCACCATTCAAAATGATTATATATGGGTTATGAACCCTCTGTAAAAATATCAAGAAGATCGGACCGTTAGATCTTCGGTTATAGACCGATCTTTGTGGACATGCAAGAATAATACAATCTGTCCAGATTTTAAAACTTGTTTTTAACAAGCTTAAGCTCAAAATTTGGACGATCGGAGCTTACCATTGCGTTCGGGAGGTCGAAAAATGGTTCCGGGTAAAATACGAAATTCGGCCGCCACAGGACCACCACGCCGGACCACCACCGGCCACCGCCGGACCGCCACGCACCACCGCCGGACCTCCCCGCTCCACCACCGGAGTTCTCAGCCTTCTCTCTACTCTCTCTCTCTCTAGATTTCAGAAAATATGTTGTTAAATGGATAAAAAGTGGGGTGACCCACTTATATAGGTGCGGTTTGGAACGAGTTTTACGATCGCGTTTCAGTTTCTCGCTTCAACGATCCCGCTACTTCGAGTGACGTTGCATTTTCCAAATTCATTTCATCAAAATAATTATTCCGTTCTCGACTTAAATTTGTCTCGTTAACTTATTATATCCGCTAATAAGTTATTATCGATCGTTTACCGGTGTCGGTTCTGTGTTACTCCGAACTTAATAAACATAGTATGGTGTCTATTCGGTTTATTTTATCCAAATAATAAACCTCAATTACGGAGATAATATCAACTTTTACAAGCTCATCGGTACATGGGCTTTAATGACCGTGTTCGAAAATATTAATTTGCGTTTTCCCGCTTCGTTATAACTCAGAATTGAGCCACGTTTTCTCCTGTGTTCTTGGTTTTCGATCCTATAAAATATTCAAATGGATTCACCCCTGGACACCTTCTTGAATGTCAGGTTAAATTTTCACACGTTTAACCGAATATGTTCGTTTCTCCGTTATTTATCACCGGAATTTCTTTATTCCGTCTCACTTCTCACATGTTTTACAATATATATATTCCCTTCATTCTTAACTTAAAATACTATATTTAACTTATGGGTCTTAGTCTTCACTTAATCCAGCCTAAACATGTCCTAATCTCGTTTATGGAATATAATAATACTTTTTATTTTGCCGGGTATCACATTCTCCCCATCTTATTTGAATCTTGTCCTCAATATTTGACTGAGCATAGAGGATATAACATTCTAATGATTTGATTTAACTTGCAATCTTGTAAGTAACTTATCATTATATAAATTCTCAAATTCTTTATCGTGACTTGGTGCACGTTTCTGATTTAAATAAATTCTTTAGTCGGTATTAACGACAATATCTCATCTTGATCGTATGGTTATCTTCACTGAGACAACAACGTTAGCTACTTATCATGGTTTGCGTTTTTATATCAAGATCCTTAATTAACTCCAAATCATAAGTCAAATAGTTGTCTTTATGAGAGCAACTGTGCTGTGTAGTAAAATCCATACTCTACTCCCTCACGTAAGCACACACCCAAACTTTGATAAGTCTACCAAAGTAAACTACTAGATCTTGTCTCTAGATAAAACAGTGATTCTTTGAGGTTAATCTTATCTCTGACATGCGGAGGAATTTATTGTGACACCCGGTAATTTTCCATATTCTTTAATCTTTATAATTGATCAAAATTACGTGTCATTTATATAATTTATATGAGGTATAAACCATAGTATACTTGAAATGTGGACGAGAACAGTCGTTAATGCCTATAGGATTGTATAAAGTGCCGATGAGAACGGCTATATGATGAAGATAGCCCAGTAATAGTTTAGAGGTGACAAATATATCAAGCTAAATATATATCTATGATCCAATATAAGGGGTAATGGTAAGACCATGCCCAGTAATGTCCTAATTCCCTAATTTGGACCAAAACGCCATAAACGTTTAAATAATGGAATATAGTCGCTGAACCGGCCAAATCAATGATACATTATACAGTGAGACGACCAAGATATGAAACTATGAAGAAATTAAAGGTATACTAGTCAAAATAATATGAAGTTAATAATTTAAACAATCCATGAAAGATTACAATATGGAGCACTATTTAACCGAATATAACTCCGGGCTAAATTTAAATATACATCATACCGGGAACCGAAATAAATACCGGGTTCCATACCATCTATAATACTTTATAGGTGACCAAATAAATTAAGAGAAGCTCATAATACCCAAGTCCAATATAAATTCCATAACTTGTTTACTCGATGATCAACTCGTCCTAACGACTATCCACTTAAGACCCGAACCAAGATTGAACTTAGCACTACATTTGGACAACCAATATATTTATTAAATGACCATAATACCTTCCCTTTGCAGCCCAAAGCCGAACCCCAACCTCTTCCCATTCAGTTTTAATGTACAAGGAACAAACACCACATTAAATCTTACAAACCATTATCCATGCATCCATATGTATCATGATCATGTATCATCATCATCTTCAACATCATAATTGTGAATGTACTACATGATCAAGCAAAAATCTTCCTACCCATTCCCTATGGCCGCCTCCCCCATTCCCTCAAATAAACAACAATAAACACCATACTTTGATCACTATTGCACTTGATTTGATAAGATTATAATCCCCCAAACCAAGGGATGTGTTCCCTTGGGTTTTCCTATAAATAAGACCAAGTACTTGGATGGAAAACACCACACACAAACTCAAGAAACATAGCTCCAAACCAACCTCTTCTTCTCTCGGCCGAAGGCAGCAGCAGAGCACCACCACAGCCGCCTCTTTGCAACCCGTTTTCTCTATAATGCTGCTCTGAACATCTTGAACCCTATATATCGTTGGAAAGCTAGAAGAAATCCTTAAACCGTGGTAGAAAGCCTTGAACGGATCTCTGCCCGGAAAACTCGGTAAGAAGCTTTGAACCTTCGAAGGTCACTACTGGAAACTGCATTTTCCAGCAGTACCCCCCCCCCCCCTCTCTTCTTTGTTCATATCTCACAAACCACTTGGTATTTTTGGGTGATTCTTGTTTAGGAATCCAAGGAAACTCGCAAGGATCACGAACCACCTTTTGAACATCCATTTCCGGCTTCATTTCAGCATTAGGTAAGCCGAAAACTCGAGTTGTAACAGTTTATGGTGGCTGGAAAAACATAGATTCTGTCCAGCCACGGTCTCATCATTTTACTTGACCCTAATCCACCTATTTCATGTTATTTGAACATATTGTAGACTCTTAACATCGTGGTTAACGTCAAGGAACTTGGATCTCGTCTTAAATCGCTCAAAAACCGACATTCCCAAGGTACTAATGCCATATAATGTTTAGTAGAAAAACATGGACTAAGCCTAAGATACATATACATAATGAGGTGATTAGACATAAACATAAACTTGAAGTGTGTTGAAATGACATATAATTAAGGATAAATCATGTTAAGTAAAAGATATAAAGGATTTAAAGGGTGTTTAAGGAAGGTTAAGGTTAATAGAACACCTAGTTAAGGTAAAAATGATCTTGAGTAGTAAAACCCACTTATAAATAAACAAGATGATATAAATGTAAAGATGGAATTTTGGTTATGTTAAACTTTAAAAAGGGTATAACTAACGTATTAAAAACCGTATCGGGTTTGTCATAAAAGTAAAAATAATAATAGTAATAATAATAGTAATAATAATAATAATGATAAAATATGAGTACTAGTAATAAAGATAAAAGTATAAATAAAAGTGCACATTAAACATAAGGTGCAATCCTTGCATCAAGTCTTGGAAATAAAAATAACGATGATTGTACGGGTAAAATACAAGGTACACGTATATTCCTATATACGCAAATGAAAATATAAATACCCATGTATAATGTTATAAAAACAAAGGATGTGATAACTATATGTTACGAAGACGAAAATACTAATAATACTTATCGTATACATGAGGAAATGATATATACAATTAATACACATATATTCCTATATATGTGCCATACGTATAAATATAAAATACGGGTTTTTGTGATGGACATTGCGAGTAACTGGAAGGGTGGAGGTGCCGGTAGTCGGGACGTCCTGTCTAGGCTGGTAACTGAATATATCATAGATGGGCCCGTTACCTACCTGGGGACTAACGATGAGAGCTCAAAAACCTATTAGGCTAAAGCATGTCACGAACGTCATGATTACCGACGAATAATTTGTATCGAGCATTCCCTAATGCTCGGAGGATATATATATAAAGAGGATATAACGGAAATACATAACAAGTATAAGACGTTGTCTAACGTCCGTATCGCTAATGTATAAAAAGTATACATATATACCGTCACCTCATAAGTATGTATCGGGCTAAGTATTAATAGTTATATATTATGTACTGAAGTGCATACGTATACGATATAATACAGGAAACTCACCAAGTATAACGGAACATTATTCCTCATTTAAGGTGAGTCTCACAGCCCCTATTTTCACTATTTTCACTATGTTTTAAACTGTTTTCGGGGCGAGGGACACGTGTTTAAATATGTTTTATCATGGTGTATATCTTGATTTACAATGTGCGTGTACATGAGATATTTGGCGCGCTCATGGTACATAAAGTCCCCGGTATATATTGTAACCATAAACTATAGGCAACTATAGCCGAGGAACTCTACGGGTAGTACTACTGGTCTGACCAACCCACTCGTAAGTGGGCGTGCCACTTTATAAGACGGGTGCCTAGTTTTCCGATTTATTTATTCCCTCGTGGACTCGTGGGATGTTATGTGGGGCTTTATGGTGTATATATATAGTCAAGGAATGGTTACGAACTCATGTATTCACGTTACACTGCAAGTCATGGATACTGCATTCATGACGTTATGAGAATTATATTATAAAGCATTTTATCGAGTCACAAAACTTGTGAACTCACTCAGTTTATACTGATTAAATTATTTTACGTGTCTTTCAGGTATTTAGCTACGTGGAGAGGTCACGGTGTCTCACTACGGTTTTATGTTTAACTATGGAAATTTCATGTATGAGGATTTTATATTTTGGAGTTTTCACGGTTATATCTCCCTTCGGCAGGACATAACTGTGAAATCTCAATATGTTATATGTAAACCTTTCTATGGATATTTTTGTAAAACTTATATTATGAATGAAATCCTCATGTATTTTATCATATAGTTGTTGCTTAACCGCGCTCTCGAAAAACCTTTCATGAGTCGCACACCGGTTGTTTCCGCCTATGGACCGGGTGTGACATTTATCTTGCATGTATCCGCTTCTATAATTACCATCCTTCAAAGTTTGTCTTTTCTGAAACGATAATAGCCGGTCTTTTGACGGACTACTACAATTCTGTGCATTTCACGTCTTGAAAAGAGATTTATGCAAACACCTTCTCTTTATATTTCTTCTATTTATGACGAGTCGTAAATAATTTTGTCCTAAGATTATCTCTTAGAGTATAAGGGATCTATTACACTTTAAGCACAAACATTCATTCAGTATTACATAAATGCTAAATTTCATTATACATAACGACCTAAACATTTAGTATTTCTTTACCACGAAAGTTTGGTAAATAGTGTACGCTGGAATCAAATAGATTATGAAAACAATGATGTCACAATAGGGTCAAAGAATTGGTAGACGTAGCTACAATGATACTTAAAGATCATAGAATATTCCGGTTGCAAACGCTGCACAGTATTCAAAGAATATGAAGTTGATGAATATACAAAGGATAACACCTTAATACTATATTTGATTGACAAGGAGTTGTGGCTCATTAACGTTTTCCAAGAATGCAATCGGGATCAAATATGGAAGGTAAGCCTTTCACATAGTTCAACATCACTATATACAATTCGGCGTGACTATATATAGTTTGTCGTGACTATGTTTATGAACAGGGTTCACATATATACTTTACCAGGGAATGGTATACATGATAAACTAATTACATGGAGTTGTGTGTGAACTACTATCACACTTTGTTATAGCATAAGTACTAGGTATAACTTAATATGACTTCACAATACAAGCATCCGATTAAGATTTAATCTCTAGTGTCAAAAGTATTGTATAATACCCTTTAACATATGATTGGGTGTGCTTATATATATATATATATATATATATATATATATATATATATATATATATTTATTACTTCTATCTAAGCACACCAAGCACACATTTTCATTAGAGTGCTCAAATTTTCACAATGTCGATTTGTTATTACAAAATACTTCGGAGTATGATTCTTAGATTACGTAACATCCTAAGAAGTATAAGTCACAATATAACCATTCATTCCATATTACTTAATGTTTCTCTAGCTAAGGAATAGGTCGACTAGTCGTTGAACATTAGTAATTCATACTTATTTTTATGTTCGAGCCTAAGTCTTACGAGGCTATACTCATCTTTAATTGCAAGTAAGCGTAGACAAAATAAGACGTTGATCCACTGCTGTCAACAACAACCATCATTGTTTGTTGAAGTGGCAACACTATGATGTTATAAGGGAATGACAAAATTTATGTATATACGCAATACAACTGAAAAAGTAAATTCAATAGTGGTTAATAGGAACAAGGATGGGATCTCTTTACATTAGACCAACTTATTCATTGAAAGATACCTAATTAATGAGTGTTCAATTCTTTAAACATCGCAAAATTAGTGTATCATACGAATAAGACTGAGCATTAGTATGGATATGCATGACGCGTGTCATGTTACTAATGATCTAAATTTAAGTTGGAATGTAATCGAGATAATATGTTTAAGGTCAAACTATTCAATCCTATTTAGGAACTTGAGTGTTGTGAGAACCAAGGTGGTTCGACTCAAATTAACGGAGAGAATTGTTAATTATAATTCTATGCTGCGAAATCTTGCTACCAAGTAACGATATTAGTACCAACTGCGTGTTAGTTATCATTACTAAAGGAAGAAAATAACGAAATCATAGGTGACGAATTCCAGACAAAAGATCGTGCATTTATTGCTCGGGGCAATTGATAAGTCGAGTGAAATTTCAGTTTGTGGGTTAGGTCTAAAAGTACAGAGTGAACGAAACTAAAACTTGAAATGTATTGCATCCAAGGATTATTAAAATGACCACGTGTCATTTCAAATCCAGTAGTATGCAACACAATACGGTAATAATCCTACAAGATTGTTATCGTATGCATTTAGAATAAATATTATTACGATAACTTGGTTCTCTAGTCCCAACAATTTTATTTGATCTTATAGATGTCAAGGATATTGAAATTCCTTTTAAAGAAAATTAAGGATGGATACATTTTTCTTGAAGTCTTAATCTCACAAAATCGTTATTTACGTCGAATTGGGGTCGATGTTTCCACTATGAGAACTGAGTTGTAAGTTTTTACTAGATGATGATCCTGATTTTATTTTATTTTTATTATTATTATTTTTTTATTTTTGCTATGGTTCAAGATTATTGAGTTTAAGGGTGTGATTATATTCGTCATCGTTCTCAGTAGTGAGGGGCTTGCTGATTTGAGAAGATCACTCTTCGCTTAATTATGCAAATAACATTTTCAAACCGATAATACATTCTATTTTGTGAAAATAGCATTATCATCATTTAATCTTTATGGACAATTGATCGGTTGAGGATAACTTATCTTTTGTCCATCAGAAGAGAATATGAAACATGGAGGTTAATAAAATTTTGCGCATACGTGTAATTTTTGGAGCTTAGTGGGCAACTGCAAATATGCCAGACCTGATAGTACACTAAAAATCTCCAAAGTGCCTCAAATCATAAAATTGGTTTAGTGATTGTTGAGGTAGTAGCGTAGTTAGTTCTTTACCTATAGATTTGAGGTCGCGTGTTTATAATGGGTGCATTAGAATTTCAACAAGAGCTACGATGCCTGCTTGTCTTTATTTTATTCGTTACACCACATCTAGGTTTCACACACATATAAAGATAACGTTACTTACTATACAAGAGGCATATAAGGGAAGTGTCAGATTGGGATATTTAGCGAAGAAGTCATTATGATTTCGCAAGGAACTAACTCATTCAAGTGTAGTCTCAGTCTTTGGTATAACAAATAGGAATGTCCTACTTATGCCTAAATTTCAAAGAAGACAATTTCTTTAACAAGGATATGATATTATCCTTCATGCTCAAAACCCTTTGATGTATCTACTTGAGTCAACTGTACTATCCCAAATCCGCAAAAGAATTTGGATAGAATTTATCCTAATGATATGATCATCAAGATTTTAGATACGGAGCATAACTTGTTTAGGAAAAAGAATCAACACCTATGTCATCACGAGATCAATATAGTCATCACGTATGAATGCAATCATGGTGCAAGGCCCATCGCAAAATACAAATGACTAAGCTCAGAGATGATGGAATGATCAATGGGGATCGAAAGAAAGGGTTCATCAAAATCTTAAACTAGATTATTATCTCAATAAACTCCTGATTCGAGAATCCACTTTTGTTTTAGCACGACATTATACAAATGGATGGGTGACTTGATGATTACAATCGCTTCGTCCATAGTAATTAATTAATATATTATACTCATAGGTCATCACAATAGAATTTCCTAGAATTCTCTCGTACCTGTAAATTCATAATTACGTGATATCAAATGTAATTGTCAATTTACCTTACAGGATCATTCTAGTATTCTCCTATTGTGGGTTATAATTATAGGTATCACAAGTTTACACAGAGATACATATATTAAGTACTAATCACATAATCCACCAATTCAATTTTTAGAATCCATAGAATGACTTTATTTTGTGTAACCCGCGTACACCAAAGTTGCCCAATTCTTTACACCACAGTTGGAATATTTATACTGAAATATTAGGCATTGGCTTTTTCACTATTCTAAAACAGTGTCAACGTGTCGAGAGATCAGTTGAGATAATTCTTCAGAGTAGGTCGGTAATCCATATCTTCTACTAGCACAACTGTGTCTTGTTTTCAGTGGCATGTTGTTGTTCATGTTATTCTCGGATAACATAGATAAAACAACATTCATTATTAATTATTATATGCGGGTGACTAAATATAGGAAATAATCAGTTCGCACAATAATCAATAAATCAGCCAAAGGATCACTGTGACATTTTAACTTGGAAAATTATAATACTTGTTTAAAAGTTAATAAATTAACTACTAAAATAGGTGTTCATACGCATCAGCACCTGTTACAAGTCTTTAAATTTTCCATACCAAAATATCCAAGACATGCGATGCCTATATAGATCAACAAGAAGAAAAAGAAAAAAAAAATTATTGGAGATCCAAGTACTCCATCAATTGTTCTAACACTTGAACTGAAACAACTATAGCACCCTTGATTGGGTTACAAAACCTCGAGAATTGGTAGAGGTAAGGTCACATTGTCATCCTCAATCCACCTATTACATGAGTTAGCCATAGGATAGCCAATAATAACAAATGCAATTTGACCTGTGTAGAAAGATGGCATGTAGCCTAAAGCTAGTAGGGGAGTAGGTTATAGAAGTATGTGCACAGTTTCCAGCATAACAGAGGTAGGTGGAAGCGGTCCCCCGACTCACTATTAATGTTGTATATTTCGTATATAGTGTGTGAATAAAACGTTTGTGAATAATCCATACAAAGTAATCCTAAAAACATTAATATTTAAACAACATATAGAAATTTATCAATTAAATTTCTCATTACACATAAACAAATTAAAAAGCAACTTCTCTTTTGCATTTCTTATGAAAATTTGTTTACAAAATCATTCAGCTTCGTGAAGTGGGAAAACGTTTGTTCTAAATATTGGGTTATAGTCTAGAAATTTCTACAAAAATTTCTAGTTCGCTATAACCATTGGCTCTTATACCAACTTCTGTCACACCCCAAAATCGTTAACTTGGCAACGGAAGACTTAATTTTATTAATTTGGGCGGTGACAGACGCTGTTCAGCCAATCATATTCAAAATAATGAACCATTAGTTGGACTTTATTAAATATCAGAGTTTTACGCGTGTCAAACATGCACGGTTCTATTTTAAATTACAAGTCCAACTATCATTCATTCAAACGCACAACACCATTTTCCCGAATCCTTCACGAAGCATCCATTTTCTTTATTTACCTGAAAAGTATGTTAAAATAATTTTGTCAACACTAATGTTGGTGAGTTTCTCAATTAAAAACCAGGATGTAACAGTTCTCAACTTTATTCCCATTTATTCATCATTCTTTTCAATGATAAATTTCATTATTCACCATTATTTTCAATGGGAATTTAATTTCCACTTTTCCAAACATAGCTATATATTTCATAAACAAAACGTGTTAGTTGTAAACGAGCAAAGAGTACAACACATGTATGGCTATCATTATAATAAACTCGAAACATACCAAAATCAAAATATTCCCACCTTTTCAAGCAGAGCGACTGGAAGAGTGGGGGCGTCGCCCCGATAGATCTACTAATATTTTTAGGCCCTTTCCCTAGGTTAACGGTTTTTCCTTTTATAATGACTCATCCCATTTAACACAATTTGTAAAAAATATATAGCCCTTTTCTTTACATACTTTTCCCCCAAAAACATTTATAAATCATTAAAACATTTAAAAGTGTGGATTTACGAGAAAACTCACATTTGCCTCAGCTCAAATAACATTTATGTGTGATAATATGCCAATCAACGTCAAGATCTTATTAATAGTCATCGAAATGATAACCAGATTCCTATGTTTAATACCAAGTATATTAACACATAAACATAGATACAAATGGAATCCTATCATAACTTAATTTATTTATCCTCACGTGTCTTATTTATTATAATTTTAATAACTAAATTACAAACTTTTATTGTTTAGGAAAAATCGTAACTGAATCGAATGTTTTAAAATATCTTATAAATATATTGGAACACCATAGTTTCAAATAATCGTTGTAAAACTAATATATGATTTTGAAACTACACTTGGACGTTATTTAATAAAAGTATATATAGTAATTTTAAAATATAATATTCTTTTATTAATATACGAGTGTTTGAATTCTGACAAATATATTATATACCACTTTCTTAACAAAACATAATATAATCGTTATTATTATTTATACCGAAACGTGTTATATTAATATTTTTAATATAAAAACTTTGTTTTCATATTTTATATAAAAATTTACATTTTCTAAAAGTATATATTTATTTTTAATATTAATTGTGGTCACTATCCGGGTAAACTATTTCAGTCCAAATATCGTGTTTATAAATATATACAAACGCACGAATCGTCCAAGTCTCAATTGTACCATTTTTATCACTCGATAGTATCTAGTGGTTTTCTAAATAATTATTAACAAGATTTTCATTGTCCAAGTTATTTCCGATAACAATATTTATATTAATTTTCTTGTTATCCAATTCTTTCAACACTTAAAGATATAAACGATATACCTCATCGCGTACGGCTCTAGTGTAGAAATCTGTTAAAAACCCGCATGCAATGCGATCCGGATACAAGAAATATAGATAATAAGACAAGTGTTTTAATATATATTTATATATATATATATATTAATTATATATATTAAATTGTAATATATATTATTATTATATGAATAATAGTATACAAGAAAATATATATATATATATATATATATATATATATATATATATAATATATATAGATTTAATAATTCATATAATAATACTCATTAGTTATAAATTATTTGATAATTATTTATAACACGATATTTGTCATATAGCATTTATGATAATATAGTATTAATTTATGATAATATATTATTGATTTTTATTTAATATATTATGTAAATTAATATAATTTATATATAATTAACATATAAATTATATGTATTGTATTTTAAGTTGACTTATATTAATATATCACAATTTTATAGGGGTCATTGCTATATGTTAATTTACCTTTGAGGCAAAGGTAAATTATATTATTCACTAAATAATTTAAGAAATATTTTAATAACTTATATGTTAATTATGATAATTTATAAGCATTTAAAATTTATTAATATATATAGTTAATATTAAATATGTAATTTAATATTTAAATTACATAATATTTATTAATTTTAAATTACATAATATTATTTATCAAAATTATGATAATAAAATTTATTAATATATATAGTTATATTAACAAGAAGTAGCAGGTTCGAGTCTAGAAATCTGCTCAAAATGATAATAATAAGACAAGAAATGTAGATATAATGCATGTGTGAGTATGAGCTTTACGTAGGCATGTATATGTATATGTGTGATGTGTGTGTGTGTGGGAAGTGATTGATTTAAATGTGTAAGTGTGGTGGGTACAGAGCCCACATACACACATATGCATGTTAAAGTTTACTTTTGGATAACATGATGACTTTTGTACTATTATTATTATTATTGTGCTCATGAATGTCTATGTGTACTGCAAATATGTTTTGTGTGTGTGAGGGTGCCATACACCCACATGCATGCATACCCACATGTATAAGATTCCTTACATAAATTGTTTATTAGTAGATGGACGATTCTTGATATTTGATAATGAAAATGCACATTTAAATTCCTTTGGATTATCTTATAAGTGATGAAATGGGTTATGGTTGTGTAAGAAAGAGAAAAACGAGAAAGAGAATAGGAGAAAGTGTGTATGTTACTCTTTAATAATTAGTGTAGGTAATGTTGTCATGATTGTATATTGCATAAGATAATTTTGTTGAAACTTAATATCTTAATAAAATAGGTTCATGTTAGAAATGTTTATTTGAGTATTGTGTGGTTATAAAAACCTCATTGTTATATTTTGATGAAATGATGATTTAGCCTTACACATGAACATAGGTATACTTGAAACTTTATTTGTTAACAAATTGTAAACCTCTAGCTTTGTTTAATGATGTTGAGTGACTTGTACATATATTATTAGAGAATGACACTTGAATAACATGCATGTTAACTTGATTGATAAGATGATTATTTGGAATAAATGTTGCATGCTCAATCTTGGAAAATTTGTTAAGTAATTATGCTAGAAAATTGTTATATGTAAAGAATATGAAAAAGGTAAAACTTGGATTATATGAGATTGATAGAGACATGACAATGTGAGAACAAAATCTAGAAATTTAAGTATATTGAATTCATATTGTCTCATGAATATTGGTTTGTTTATTCCTTACCACATTTAGTAAGTTAAAACATGTGCATGCTATACTTGAAATTGCTAAAAAGTGATGTTTTGTGCTAAGTGATTAAATCTGGAAATTTGGTTCAAAATATACATTATAAATATGTGTATTAAGTATACAAAGTGTTTGACATATTTAGTATAGCTTAAATTGCTTGTCGGTAGCTTTAACGATCGAAAAATACGACTTTTAACGCGAACCGACAACGGTTTTGCGAACTGTTTTAAAACAGCCCGTAAACCCAAATAATATATATACCTTACATAAGTAAATGTATATATTAAGGTCAAGATGGAATAACTTGATCTTTGACGATTCGTGTCGCGAAAAAACCGACCCGAAAACGTCAAAATTGCTAGTTTTGTGAAATTAATAACTAAAATAAGAAATGTACTATTTTAATAAAAGGACTTATAACAATTGTGTATTTTCACACTTAAAGTATTTAAAAATAGTTAAGAACTCAATTTTATAAGAAAAGTTAACCGGTTCACCGATTAATATAAAACCGACAAAACCGACCCAACCGAAAAACGATTTTTATAAATGTGATTAGTATAAAGGTATAAAATAGTAAATATTCCAGCAAATAAAATATATATTATAAAACTTAATAATATTATATAATATTAAACAATATTAAATAATATAATAATATATTATTATTTGTTTATTTGCTAAATAGAATATTTGTGCATAAAATGTGCTAGTTGCTACTTGGGTTAAATTTATAAGTTTAGACATTGTGCGTGTTGAATGATCATATAGGAATTTGACTTGGACGAAATCGCCAATGTGTCGTTAAAAATAAAATAAACACACGAACAAAAGAATAACATTTTTTTTTAGAAATAAGATGTGTGAAATATTTTAAGTTGAAGAAATAACTTAAAATATGAACAAAATATTAATTGTGTACTATATAATTAGGACACAAGTAGAGTTGGAATAACTGATCATCTACCGAAACGGTGAGTTTTCTCGTAAATCCCCACTTTTAAATGTTTTAATGATTTACAAATGTTTTTGGGGGGGAAAGTATGTAAAGAAAAGGGCTATATATTTTACAAATTGTGTTAAATGGGATGAGTCATTATAAAAGGAAAAACCGTTAACCTAGGAAAAGGGCCTAAAAATATTGGTAGATCTATCGGGGCGACGCCCCCCACTCTTCCAGTCGCTCTGGTTGAAAAGGTGGGAATATTTTGATTTTGGTTTGTTTCGAGTTTATTATAATGATAGTCATACATGTGTTGTATTCTTTGCTCGTTTACAACTAACACGTTTTGTTTAAGAAATATATAGCTATGTTTGGAAAAGTGAAAATTAAATTCCCATTGAAAATAATGGTGAATAATGAAATTTTATCATTGAAAAGAATGATAAATAAAATGGGTGTAAATTCGAGAACTGTTACATCCCGGTTTTAAATTGAGAAACACACCAACATTCGTGTTGATAAAATTATTTTAACATACTTTTCAGGTAAATGAGAACCTTGGAGGCGCCGCGAGGAAGGAGATGGGACAAAGAACGCGTGTGGTTTTGATGTTATGACGTGTATGGACTTGTAATAATAATACTTTATGTAAATTTAGACATGTGCGCTCTGATAAATAAACAAGTCCTTTTAATATAATTAAGCGTTCTGTTTCGTGATTTGGCTATCGGCATCTGTCATAAACCCGAAATTAAATTAGTTAAGTCTTACGCTGCTAAGATAAGATTTTCGGGGTGTGACAGAAGTCTGTCACACCTCAAAATCGTTAACTTGGCAACGGAAGACTTAATTTTGTTAATTTGGGCGGTGACAGACGCTGTTCAGCCAATCATATTCAAAATAATGGACCATTAGTTGGACTTTATTAAATATCAGAGTTTTACACATGTCAAACATGCACGGTTCTATTGTAAATTACAATTCCAACTATCATTCATTCAAACGCACAACACCATTTTCCCGAATCCTTCACGAAGCATCCATTTTCTTCATTTACCTGAAAAGTATGTTAAAATAATTTCGTCAACACGAATGTTGGTGAGTTTCTCAATTAAAAACCAGGATGTAACAGTTCTCAACTTACTTCTGTCACACCCCAAAAACCTTAACTTAACAGCGGAAGACTTAATCAACTAATTTGGGCGGTGACAGATGCTATTCAGCCAATCATATTCAAAATAATGAACCATTAGTTGGACTTTATTTAATATCAGAGTTTTACACGTGTCAAACATGCACGGTTCTATTTTAAATTACAAGTCCAACTATCATTCATTCAAACGCACAACACCATTTTCCCGAATCCTTCACGAAGCATCCATTTTCTTCATTTACCTGAAAAGTATGTTAAAATAATTTTGTCAACACGAATGTTGGTGAGTTTCTCAATTAAAAACCAGGATGTAACAGTTCTCAACTTTACTCCCATTTATTCATCATTCTTTTCAATGATAAATTTCATTATTCACCATTCTTTTCAATGGGAATTTAATTTCTACTTTTCCAAACATAGCTATATATTTCTTAACCAAAACGTGTTAGTTGTAAACGAGCAAAGAGTACAACACATGTATGACTATTATTATAATAAACTCGAAACATACCAAAATCAAAATATTCCCACCTTTTCAACCAGAGCGACTGGAAGAGTGGGGGCGTCGCCCCGATAGATCAACTAATATTTTTAGGCCCTTTTCCAAGGTTAACGGTTTTCCTTTCATAATAACTCATCCCATTTAACACAATTTGTAAAATATATAGCCTTTTTCTTTACCTACTTTTCCCCCAAAAACATTTATAAATCATTAAAACATTTAAAAGTGGTGATTCACGAGAAAACTCACCTTTGCCTTAGCTCAAATAACATTTATGTGTGATAATATGCCAATCAACGTCAAGATCTTATTAATAGTCATTCAAATGATAACCGAATTCCTATGTTTAATACCAATTATATTAAAACATAAGCATAGATACAAATGGAATCCCATCATAACTTAATTTATTTATTCTCACGTATCTTATTTATTATAATTTTAATAACTAAATTACAAACTTTTATTGTTTAGGAAAAATCGTAACTGAATCGAATGTTTTAAAATATCTTATAAATATATTGGAACACCATAGTTTCAAATAATCGTTGTAAAACTAATATATGATTTTGAAACTACACTTGGACGTTTTTGGTAAAAGTATATATAGTTATTTTAAAATATAATATTATTTTATTAATAGACGAGTGTTTGAATTATGACAAGTATATTATATACCACTTTCTTAACAAAACATAATATAATCGTTATTATTATTTATACCGAAACGTGTTATATTAATATTCTTAATATAAAAACTTGTTTTTATATTTTATATAAACATTTACATGTTCTAAAAGTATATATTTATTTTTAATATTAACTGTGGTCACTTTCTGGATAAACTATTTCAGTCCAAATATCGTGTTTATAAATATATACAAACGCACGAAATCGTCCAAATCTCAATTGTATAATTTTTATCACTCGATAATATCTAGCGGTTTTCTAAATAATTATTAACAAGATTTTCATTGTCCAAGTTATTTCCGATAACAATATTTATACCAATCTCTCGTTATCCAATTCTTTCAACACTTAAAGATATAAATGATATACCTCCTCGGGTACGGTTCGAGTCTAGAAATCTGATCAAAACCCGCATGCAATGCGATCCGAATACATCAACGCGTTCGTTTTTGCGTCACGAATGTTTCTCCGGTCTCGGATCGTCCGTACGACACCTCAAAACCTACATGCAACTCGTTTTAAGAAACTATTTTCGTTTTATAATCTGACCAGTATATTACGAAGCTTATAACTCACCATCTAAACATAGGATCATATATCCCTTCTGTGGAATCAAATATCTATATGTTAGGAAAGTTTACCGAAGATTTCAGCTTGATCCGATGGTCAGATCTCCGGGAATCTACATTTCTTTACACCTGCGTTTTCAAAATCCACCCAGCGAGCTGAACACTAAAACGGGTTTAGAAACCCAACTTAAGCAACTCCTATCTTCATCTCCACCGTTCAAAATGATTATTTATGGGTTATGAAGCCTTTGCAAAAATATCAAGATGATCGGACCGTTAGATCTTTAGTTAAAGACCGATCTCTGCGGACATGCAAAACTATTACAATCTGTCCAGATTTTAAAATGAGTTTTTAACGAACTTAAGCTCAGATTTAGGACAAACAGAGCTTACCATCGCATTCGGGACGTTGAAAAATGGTTCCGGGTAGAAGACGGGCTTCGGCCGCTGTCACACCCTCAAAATCCACTAACGGAGTTTTACCGTTAGAGGGTGTGAACTAACAGGATCGGATTCATTAGTTATAATCAAACACCATAAATAAAGTTTTCAAACCACGAAACATTAAGTTTAAATAAGTGCGGAAGCGTAAATCATAAACCAAGTGTTGCGTCACGCAGGACGACTTAAAACCCAAATAATAACAGTTTAAAAAAAGAAGTTTGCAAAAACGATAGAGTTCAATGAAATGCCATTTCCTATACCGTGCGCCCGCCTCGGCTACCTGAGAATAACATACTAAAAGTGTCAACACAGGGTTGGTGAGTTCACATATATAAATAGAGAAAATGTTTGCGTTTAAGTGTTTGCGTTTTGCGTTTGCGTTACCAGATAATGTTATGTCAATTATATATCGATAGGTAGCTAGCCTATAAAACAAGTATTACTAAGTGTTCGACACCGAAGCTGACTATTTATCAATTGCCTTGCCACCATGTCTACCACGACCATGGAAAATGTGTTAGCCAAGATTACACCCACTCGACCTGCCGTCGAGTTTAGAGTTGGGTGGGGTTTGTCAAACCCAGTAGTACTACTCAACAGTGACTCGCTATTATCCAAATATTAACCGGTTCGATGTTATGAAGGACTTTAGTTGGTTCGTTTGCCACTTAGCCTTACAAGTGATATATAACTAATAACAAAATCTAAAGCGTTTTGGAGTATGTTATCTCCCCCAAGTAAAAAGCGTTTAAAAGAGTAAAAGGGGAACGTGAAACTCACTGTTTGCGAAGAATTCAAAAACAAGCCAACCGAGAGATGCGCGTCACAGAAAATCCTCACTAGCGCTCTAAAACAAGAACGAGATTTTCTAAGTGTTGGAACTATTATTGAGTCTCTAGACCCGGCACATAATGCCTATGCATGAGATACGTTTCGTGTTTCGTTTGTGAATTATGTGTGACTCGACAAACACATTGGTGACACGTTACATGTGTATACAACTACTTAAGCATCAAATACTAACATTGTACATTACTAGTAAATTATATCCCCACAAGGGCAATTTAGTCCAAACATGTCAATTATCTATTAACAAACACGTTTCATGTATTTTCACATAGTTCAGCAGCTAGTTTTACCAAGACAGATTTCTACTTGAAAGATTACTCTATTCAACAGATCATAACATATCAATTAATTCCCCAACAATCGTCACAAAAGAACACATGAGTTAGGTTTGCAGAACTATTTTTATTGTATTTTTATTCCACATAGTTTTCTCACAAAGACCAAAACATTACAGTAAACTCACAGCAGTCAAAATCGTGCGCAACAGAATGATATTTGTTATTCCCGTTAAATGGTAAATTAAATTAATGCAAGACCAATTGGGTTAGATTCTTAACTCAATATGTTAACTTCCAAAAGTGGAACTAACCTATTTGGTCTTGTAGTTTATGAGATATGATAATTTCAAAACAGCCTAACAGCAGACCTCACAATTCAGACTTGCACTTCAGTTTTGTAAAATAATAAAAGTTAACTTTTACATGTCCAAAAATTACAAACTTGGACTTTTTAGAAACTAGACTCAACCTAGTACACTGTAGTGTTAATAATTTCGACCAATTACCACATTAACATTCAGTTACAGTCGTCTAAACATAAATTTAACAATCTGTCTAGTACCAGTTTACATCAAAACTCAACATAACAACAATCTATGAACCATAATCCATGCATATAACACTCTAGTCACAATATTTACCAACCATGCATATCAATCTCACATTACACACATAGTTAGGGTTTTTCTTGAAAGTTTAAATCAAAGAACAAGTGATTATCAAACAACAATAACACAACTAGTTATCAATTTCATTAGCAAATCATCATCAAGCATATAATCAAACCCTAACTCATCTTAATCATCAATTTCGTGAATTAGGGTTTTGGATTAACCCATTCAATATCAAAATTAAACATATAGAACGCATAGAGGAGTTGTTAATTACCTATTTAGCACTCTAATTCCTTCAAGAAGCTTGAAAAGATTGTATGTATGTGTGTGTATGTTTACGGCAGCCAAGGGGAAGGGAGAGGGAGGCCGATCGGTTGTGAGGGAGAGGGAGGGAGTGTAGGGTTTTGTTATTAATTAATAATAATTATGTTACACAATGGCCCCTCTACTTCTAGTTATTACTTTTCTAGTGTAAACAATTAGTTCTTGATTCTTGTGTTTAGCATTACACATAACATATCAAGTAACATATAGATTATAACACATACTTATCAAGTATTTGTTGTTTTGATATTTGTCGTTTGTTCACCAATGGTTTGAGTCAACTCGTTTGCGTTTTGGTGCAATCCCGAAAGACTACATGTGTAGTGATTGTCAAGCGTCATTTAAAACCCTAGTTTAAATGTAATGAGATGTGCGTTATAGTTCTAGTGATCTTAAGTTTGAATTGACGGAGTTTGGATTAACGGAGTTAACCTGAAATTGACGAGTGTCACAGCCGCCACCAGACCACCACGTCGGACCACCACCGGCCACCGCGAACCACCACCGGACCGCCGCCGGCCGCCAGCCACCTTGCCGGAATTCTCTAACCTCTCTCTACTCTCTCTCTCTCTCTAAAAACGTAGAAGTTTGATTTAAAATGAATATAATGTGGGGTAACCCACCTTATATAGTCCGGTTTTAAACGCGTTTTGCGATCGTGTTTCGGTCTCTCGCTTTAACAATCCCGCTACTACAAGTGACGTTGTATTTTCCAAATATATTTCGTCAAAATACTTATTCTTATTCCGTCTCGACTTGAATTTGTCTCATTAACTTATTATTTCCGTTAATGAGTTATTGACGATTGTTACCCAATGTCGGTTCCGTGTTATTCCGAACTTAATAAAACTAGTGTTGTTTTTCCCAAAAAAAACTCGTCCAAACTTATGGTGTCTATTTAATTTATTTTATCTAAATGCTAAACTTCAAATACGGAGATAATATCAACTTTTACAAGCTCATCGGTACATGTGCTTTAACGACCGTTTTCGATAATACTAATTTGCATTTTCCCGCTTCGTTATAACTCAGTTTGAGCCACGTTTTCACCTGCGTTCTCGGTTTTCGATCCTTTAAAATATTCAACTGGATCACCTCTGGACACTTTATCGAATGTCGGGTTGAATTTTCACACGTTTAACCAAATACGTTCGTTTCTCCGTCATTTATCACTTGAAGTTCTTTATGCCGTCTCACTTCTCACATGTTTTACAATGTATATATATTCCCTTCATTCTTAGCTTAAAGTAATGTATTTAACTTATGGGTCTTAGTCTTCACTTAATCCAGCCTAAACATGTCTTAATCTCGTTTATGGAATATAATAATACTTTTTATTTTGTCGGGTATCACATTCTCCCCATCTTATTTGAATCTCGTCCTCGAGATTTGACTAAGCATAGAGGATATAACATTCTAATGATTTGATTTAACTTGCAATCTTGTAAGTAACTTACCATTATATAAATTTTCAAATTCTTTATCGTGACTAGGTGCGTTTCTGATTTGAATAAAATCTTTAGTCGGTATTAACGAGAACATCTCTTCTTGATCGTATGGTAATCTTCCCTGAGACGACAGCGTTAGCTACTTATCATGGTGTCGGTTTTTCTATCAAGATCCTTAATTAAGTCCAGGTCATAAGTCTAGTAGTTATCTTTATGAGTGCTACTGTGCTGTGCATAAGCACATACTCGACTTCAATATGTAAGCACACGCCCAAACTTTGATAAGTCTATCAAAGTAAACTACTAGATCTTGCCTCTAGTTTAAGCACTGGTTCTTTGAGGTTAATCTTGTCTCTGACATGAGGAGGAATTTATCTTGCAGATATCCGCATCCATATTTACCATCCTTCTAAGTTAGTCTTTTCCAAAATGATAGCAGTCGGTCTTCAGGCGGACTACTACAATTCTGTGCATTTCGCGTCTTGAAAAGTGATTTATGCAAACACCTTCTCTTTATATTGCTTCTATTTATGACGAGTGGTAAGTAATTTTGTCCTAAGATTATCTATTAGAGTCTAAGGGATCTATTAAACTTTAAACACAAACATTCATTCAATATTACATAAATGTTAAATGTCATTATACAGAAGAACCTAAACGTTTAATATTTCTTTACCATGAAAGGTTGGTAAATATTGTACGTTGGAATAAAATAGATTATGAAAACAATGATGTCACAATAGGGTCAAAGAATTTGTAGACGTAGCTACAATGATACTTAAGGATCTTAGAATATACCGGTTGCAAACGTTGCACGGTATTCGAAGAATATGAAGTTGATAAATATACAAAGGATAACACCTTAACACTATCTTTGTTTGACAAGGAGTTGTTACTCGTTAACGTTTTTCAAGAATACAATCGGGATCAATTATGGAAGGTAAGTCTTTCACATAGTTCAACATCACTATATACAATTCGGCGTGACTATATATAGTTTATCTTGACTGTGTTTATGAACATGGTTTGTATATATACTTTACCAGGGAATGGTATACGTGATCAACTAATTACATGAAGTTGTGTGTGAGCTACTATCACACTTTGTTATAGCATAAGTACTATGTATAACTTAATATGACTTCACAATACAAGCATCCGATTAAGATTTAATCTCTAGTGTCAAAAGTATTGTATAATACCCTTTAACATATGATTGGGTGTGCTTAAATATATATATTTATTATTTCTATCTAAGCACACAATTTCATTAGAGTGCTCAAATTTTCACAATGTCGATTTGTTAGTACAAAATACTTCAGGGTATGATTCTTCGATTACGTAACTTCCTAAGAAGTATAAGTCACAATATAACTTGAAAATTGTACGGATAACACATTCGTTCCATATTACTTAATGTTTCTCTAGCTAAGGAATAGATCGACTTGTCGTTGAACATTAGTAATTCACACTTATTTTTGTGTTCGAGCCTAAGTCTTACGAGACTATACTCATCTTTAATTGCAAGCAAGCGTAGACAAAATAAGATGTTGATCCGCTGTTGTCAACAACAACCATCATCATTTGTTGAAGTGGCAACACTATGATGTTATAAGGGAGTGACAAAATTTGTGTATATACACAATACAAGTAAATTCAATGGTGGTTAATAGGAACAAGGATGGGATCTCCTTATTTAATATTAAATTCAATTTGACATGTGTAAAAAGATGACATGTAGCCTAAAGCTAGTAGGGGAGTAGGTTATAGAAGAATGTGAACAATTTCCAGCATAACAGAGGTAGGTGGAAGCGGTCCCCCGACTCACTATTAATGTTGTATATTTCGTATATGGTGTGTGAATAAGACGTTTGTGAATAATCCATACAAAGTAATCCTAATAACATTAATATTTAAACAGCATATAGAAATTTATCAATTAAATTTCTCATTATACATAAACAAATTAAATGCAACTTCTCTTTTGCATTTCTTATGAAAATTTGATTACAAAATCATTCAGCTTCGTGAAGTGGGAAAACGTTTGTTCTAAATATTGGGTTATAGTCTAGAAATTTCTTCAAAAATTTCTAGTTCGCTATAACCATTGGCTCTTATACCAACTTCTGTCACACCCCAAAATCGTTAACTTGGCAACATAAGACTTAATTTTGTTAATTTTGGCGGTGACAGACGCTGTTCAGCCAATCATATTCAAAATAATGAACCATTAGTTGGACTTTATTAAATATCAGAGTTTTACGCGTGTCAAACATGCACGGTTCTATTTTAAATTACAAGTCCAACTATCATTCATTCAAACACACAACACCATTTTCCCGAATCCTGCACGAAGCATCCATTTTCTTCATTTACCTGAAAAGTATGTTAAAATAATTTTGTCAACACGAATGTTGGTGAGTTTCTCAATTAAAAACCACGATGTAACAGTTCTCAACTTTACTCCCATTTATTCATCATTCTTTTAAATGATAAATTTCATTATTCACCATTATTTTCAATGGGAATTTAATTTCCACTTTTCCAAACATAGCTATATATTTCATAAACAAAATGTGTTAGTTGTAAACGAGCAAAGAGTACAACACATGTATGGCTATCATTATAATAAACTCGAAACATACCAAAATCAAAATATTCCCACCTTTTCAAGCAGAGCGACTGGAAGAGTGGGGGCGTCGCCCCAATAGATCTACTAATATTTTTAGGCCCTTTCCCTAGGTTAACGGTTTTTCCTTTTATAATGACTCATCCCATTTAACACAATTTGTAAAAAATATATAGCCCTTTTCTTTATATACTTTTCCCCCAAAAACATTTATAAATCATTAAAACATTTAAAAGTGTGGATTTACGAGAAAACTCACATTTGCCTCAGCTCAAATAACATTTATGTGTGATAATATGCCAATCAACGTCAAGATCTTATTAATAGTCATCCAAATGATAACCAGATTCCTATGTTTAATACCAAATATATTAACACATAAACATAGATACAAATGGAATCCTATCATAACTTAATTTATTTATCCTCACGTGTCTTATTTATTATAATTTTAATAACTAAATTACAAACTTTTATTGTTTAGGAAAAATCGTAACTGAATCGAATGTTTTAAAATATCTTATAAATATATTGGAACACCATAGTTTCAAATAATCGTTGTAAAACTAATATATGATTTTGAAACTACACTTGGACGTTATTTAATAAAAGTATATATAGTTATTTTAAAATATAATATTCTTTTAAATAGACGAGTGTTTGAATTCTGACAAATATATTATATACCACTTTCTTAACAAAACATAATATAATAGTTATTATTATTTATACCGAAACGTGTTATATTAATATTCTTAATATAAAAACTTTGTTTCATATTTTATATAAAAATTTACATTTTCTAAAAGTATTTATTTCTTTTTAATATTAATTGTGGTCACTATCCGGGTAAACTATTTCAGTCCAAATATCGTGTTTATAGATATATACAAACGCACGAAATCGTCCAAGTCTCAATTGTACCATTATTATCACTTGATAGTATCTAGCGGTTTTCTAAATAATTATTAACAAGATTTTCATTGTCCAAGTTATTTCCTATAACAATATTTATATTAATTTTCTTGTTATCCAATTCTTTCAACACTTAAAGGATATAAACGATATACCTCCTCGCGTACGGTTCGAGTCTAGAAATCTGTTCAAAACCCACATGCAATGCGATCCGGATACATCAAGGCGTTCTTTTTTGCGTCACGAACGTTTCTCCGGTCTCGGATCGTCCGTACGACACCTCAAAACCTACATGCAACTCGTTTTAAGAAACTATTTTCGTTCTATAATCTGACCAGTAACTTACTAATATTATAACTCACCATCTAAACATCTGATCATAGATCCAATATGTGGAATCAAATATCTATATGTTAGAAAGGTTCACCGAAAATTTCAGCTCGATCCGATGGCCATATCTCCGGGAATCTGCATTTCTTTAGAGCTGTGTTTTCAAAATCCGCCCAGCAAGCTGAACAATAAAACGGGTTTAGAAACCCAGCCTAAGCAACTCCAATCCTCATCTCCACCGTTCAAAATGATTATCTATAGGTTATGAACCCTCTGTAAAAATATCAAGATGATCGGACCGTTAGATCTTTGGTTATAGACCGATCTTTATGGACATGCAAGAATAATACAATCTGTCCAGATTTTAAAACTTGTTTTTAATAAACTTAAGCTCAAAATTAGGATGATCGGAGCTTACCATTGCGTTCGGGAGGTCGAAAAATGATTCCGGGTAAAATACGGAATTCGGCCGCCACCGGACCACCACGCCGGACCACCACCGGCCACCGCCGGACCGCCACGCACCACCGCCGGACCTCCCCGCTCCACCACCGGAGTTCTCTGCCTTATCTCTACTCTCTCTCTCTCTCTCTCTAGATTTCAAAAAATATGTTGTTAAATGGATAAAAAGTGGGGTGACCCACCTTATATAGATGCGGTTTGGAACGAGTTTTACGATCGTGTTTCGGTTTCTCGCTTCAACGATCCCGCTACTTCGAGTGACGTTGTATTTTCCAAATTCATTTCATCAAAATAATTATTCCGTTCTCGACTTAAATTTGTCTCGTTAACTTATTATATCCGCTAATAAGTTATTATCGATCGTTTACCAGTGTCGGTTATGTGTTACTCCGAACTTAATAAACATAGCATAGTTGATTTTCCCAAAAACAACTCATCCAAAATTATGGTGTCTATTCGGTTTATTTTATCCAAATAATAAACCTCAATTACGGAGATAATATCAACTTTTACAAGCTCATCGGTACATGGGCTTTAATGACCGTGTTCGAAAATACTAATTTGCGTTTTCCCGCTTCATTATAACTCAGAATTGAGCCACGTTTTCGCCTGTGTTCTTGGTTTTCGATCCTAAAAAATATTCAAATGGATTCACCCCTAGACACCTTCTTGAATGTCAGGTTAAATTTTCACACGTTTAACCGGATACGTTCGTTTCTCCGTTATTTATCACCGGAATTTCTTTATTCCGTCTCATTTCTCACATGTTTTACAATATATATATTCTCTTCATTCTTAGCTTAAAATACTATATTTAACTTATGGGTCTTAATCTTCACTTAATCCAGCCTAAACACGTCCTAATCTCGTTTATAGAATATAATAATACTTTTTATTTTGCCAGGTATCACACTTTAGCATCATTACCTTGTTTAACAATAAATTTCATTAGCTAATTATTTTTTCAATTTTATACATTAATCTTGACAAATAGCCTAATTTAAATTTGGCCAACTATAAAAGATGGAAATTTTTTATTTTCTGTTTAGTTTATTTGTTTACTTTTTAATTTTTCCTGAATAATTTAGACAAATCGGTAATTCTTGACATTTATGTCTAATTAAAAATTATTCAAATATAAAAGATGGAAAGTTTATTGAGATTGAAGACTATTAAAAACTACAAAAGAGTGATCAAAGTTCGGTTCTTAAAAGCATAAATAAATAAATGCATAAATGATTAGAATATATCATTAAAACTAAAGATGATCAATAATTAGCATAAATAAGTAATTATAGTGAATATCTAAGATTTTCTTAAATACAAATTTGAAATAAGTAATAAACAACATATTAAATTGGTCAAATAAGTTAATGTGTATTTAATACAAAACTTATTAACTTTCAAGTATAATCGAAAGTAAATTATTTAAATTTTCAGTATACATTAAATTTGTCATTTATGCTAATAATAAAATTGGTCAAATATAAAAGATGGAAAATTTGTTGACATTAAAGACTATTAAAAACTACAAAAGATTGTTACAAGAGAGGTCAATCTCGGTTTTTAAAAACAGAAATAAATAAATGTAAATATTATTATAAAAACTTTCCATTTTTTTAAAAGTTTACTAACTAAACAATATAATATTAATTTTTTTAATTATCACGAAATTATTGTCAAGATTTTAGCTTCATTACCTTATTTAACAATAAATTTCATTAGATAATTCTTTTTTATCTTGACGTTTATGCCTAATTAAAAATTGGTCAAATATAAAAGATGAAAAGTTTTTATTTTCTATTTAGTTTATTAGTTTATTTTTTAATTTGGCCGGAATAATTTAGACGAATCGGTAATCTTGACATTTATGCCTAATTAAAAATTGGTCAAATATAAAAGATGTAAAGTTTATTGAGATTGGAGAATATTAAAACTAAAAAAAGTGTTCAAATTCAGTTCTTAAAAACAGAAATAAACTTATTTATAAGATTGATTATATAAAAATCAATTAAATTACATGAATATTGAAAAATACATAAATACATTAATAATAAAAAAATATACATCCAATCTTGTACAAAAAGTAAGACATTTTTGCAGCAAATACTCCATCCATGACATTAGCTATTCTAGTTGGGAGCCATAAGCTGAAATGATAAAATTAAATAAATGTTGAACAATATATTATTTGGACTAAATGGAACTTTGGTCCGGGCTTTGAATATACCATTTCGTATTGCAAAATCATTTCTGTCGACCAATCTTCTCTGGGCTTTGAATTGTCCTTGAGACGGCAAAGTTTCAAAATATGCACCTTGAGGATATAGTCACTGTGTAGCGCATCCAATTGGTTCAACATTGTGATGTTTGTTGGCTCCATCTTCCTAGTGGTGAAAAAGAAAACAAAACATTAGTTTCTGAACAATAACACTTTTAACCAAAAACTAAAAAACAAAATGAATGATATAAACAACAAAAATATAAACCTTAGAAATCAAGAAAATCGTTTTAGCTCAATTTAGTATGATAGTGTAAGAATTCTTGTGTGAAAGTGAAGTATTTATACATAATTCATTAGTAAATGATTGAATTCAATGGAATTAGGTTGTTTTATATTGAATTCAATGGATGAAATATCAATTATTATCTCAAATAAATTAAACCTGGAAGGAAGCCTGATGATTAAACTGACCGGAGGCAACGTTGATGGTGAGCACCTTCATCGATGGTGGACCATGATTTTGACAGATAAATGAATTGAAGGTAGTGATAGGTGGAACAAGATGGAACCGTCAATGAGAATGGAGGTGTGAAAGAGAAAAATTGATTTTGAGTTTATAGGTTAAGTTATATTATATATACAGAATAATAGAAATAACATAAATAATAAAAATCGTAATTAATTAATAAATAAATTGGTTAATCATTATTACATTAAAGATTAAATTAAAGTAAAAAAGAATCATTAAAGAGAATTGATTGTATCTTATTTTAGTTTAATTTCGATTTATTTTATTTAAATAAAAATTAGATAGGTGGTAGATACAGATGGAAAGTTTAGGAAACAATCAATAGGAAGAGGGGAAGTTGAGTTAAAGCCTATTGGTTTAATACTATATATAGATTAAATGTGTATAAATATAAAAATGTAAATTAGAAAAGATGAGAATATTTTTCATCATGATTTTAAGCAAAGAATTATGCTTTTGAGATATCTTCCTTCTTTTCTCATCCAAAATTCCTAAAACTAAAAAAACAAATCAAAACTATGAATGTGTAGATTTGACATATATTAAGACAACCTAAATCATATTGATCATCCGTATAAAAAATATATAGAAACACAATAAAATTAAATGTATAATATTAATCAAGGGGAACTTGTGTTCACAACTTACAAATATAAATTAGAAAAACAAAATAAGAATATTGTTTTGAGTCATCCTCATTTCAAGCAAAGAATCATGCTCATGAGATCTTTTACTTATTTCATAAAATTGAAAAAAAAAATCTTAAACTAAAACACAAATCAAAACTATGAATGTACAGATTTAGTTTTCCCATGATCATGACCATAATACCAAAGATACCACTTAATAAACTTCTTCAACCCGGTCGCCGAATCCGTCGTCAGCTTATACCCAAGTTCCCGTCTAGCCAAACTTATATTCGCATGCGTAAATGGAACATCAATATAACAATCAACGGCCTATTCTCACCAAGCCACACGTCATGCTTGGGGATGCAAGCCTTCCTTACATAAGCTTGAATTATGTTACCCTGATACATTATTATTAACATCAGTACAAAATTTTATGAATAATATAGTAAAATTAATGAATATGTAACAATACCATTTCGTTTTGCAAAATCATTTCTATCGACCAATCTTCTCCGGGCTTTGAATTGTCCTTGAGACGCCATAGTTTCAAAATATGCACCTTGAGGACACAATCACTGTTTAAGCACATCTAATTGGTTCAACATTGTGATGCTTGTCGGCTCCATCTTCCTAGTGGTGACAAATTAAAAATAAACAAATTATTAATTTCGAAACAATAACACTTCTAACCAAAAAACTAAAAAACATAATGAATTATATAAGCACGACAAAAAATATAAACCTTACAAACAAACAAATTCGTTTTCGCTAAATATGGTGTAATAGTGTAAGAATTCTTTTGTCAAAGTCATAGTATTTATACATAAGTAGTAAATGATTGAATTTTTGAAGAGTTGAATAAAGAAGGGAGGTATAAATGTAATTAATTAAAAACATAAAATTATGGATTTTGAATTAGCATAAATAATGGACGAATATTCGGAGATCTTAATTAGGGGATTTCAAAATTTGAAATACTTGAATGTAATGTTCTTAAATTATATTATAAATACAAAATAATTAAAATTGGTATCTTTAAATCTATACCTTAATTTCAACCCACAACATTAAATTTTTAATGTAGAAAAATAACTTACTAATTTATTTATTAACAATAATACAATTAATCATCAATTCAATGATTTCGTATATGTAAACTTGATTATCAATTACCGTATATCTAAAATTATAATAAATCATGATATATTTAAAACTTTAATTATGTGGTTGAAATTTATAAAAATAGTCAACATAATATAATTAATCAGTAAATTAATAATTAAGTAATTGATATAAGTTGTGCAAAAATAAATCACTAATTTCTTTTTTATTTGTTACCATTAATATAGTTTCAATTGAATTAAAATACAAAAAATAAAACCTGATGATTTAAGTGACCGGTGGTAACGTTGATGGATTGTGAACACAGTCATGGATAGGCCGATATGCTGTAGATTAAACGTCCGGCTGGTGAAAAGCTTCATCGATGGTGGACAATGAATTGGCCGGATAAATGAATTAAAGGTTGAGATCGGTGGAAGAGAATGAAGGCGTTAAAGAGGAGATAACTGATTAGGGTTTTTAGGTTAAATTATGTCATAATGAAAAATGAATACATAATAATAGAAATAATAGAAATTCATAATTAATAATTATAATAATTAATCATTAAAGAGAATTGATTGTAGATTATTTTAATTTAATTTTGATTTATTTTATTCAAATGAAAATTAGAGAATTAGTAGATATAGATAGAAAGTTTAGGAAACAACCAATAGGAATATATAAAATTGGCTTAAAGTCTATTGATTTAATAGTATAGTTAGAAGAGTAGCAGTTATGAATTATGGTTTCATTATGCTGAAATTGATAAATTTTTTTCATTGAAAAATACTTGTATATTCAGGTTACAAAGTTACAGTCAAAAGGAAATACTAATAAAACCAATATGGCTTCTTTACCCACTTGGCTGATGATCTTTAAAGGATGAGTTAGATATAATATTATGGTTTTTAGATACCTATTAAAGCTATCTATAAATTTTCGATACTTAATTTTAGTTTTTTTTAATATGGCTTAAATCTTTTTATGATAGTCTTTTTATTCAATATGTGCACAACAAGAATGATGGCTAATGTCAATGATGCAGTATTTGTAATGAACCATTTTGGTTGTAACAAATGTCATTGTGAATGCTTTATAACATATTTGCTTATCTTGAAATATTTATCTACTACCATTATCAATATTCTTTTATATTATTTATCATTATGTGAATTCCTTTTCTTAATTACACTGTATTTTGTATACTCATCAGCTGTAATTTTGGATGTAGGGATAATTTTGTTAAGTGTTTTAACAAAAGGTTCATGTTCAGCTTCAGTTTATTGCCGATATAAACGAGTCTGTAAATGGGTCATAGGACATTTGGGTGATTTGGTATACGTGAATCCTGCTATAGGTTGTACATCATGATGCGATTCTTAGGTTTCATTGCAATTAAATTTCGATAACAGTTCAAATGTACAAGGATTAAACATGAAAATTTGGTAATGGTTTGAGATTTGACTTAGTGAAGTTAGACGGCAGGTTTTTGAGTTTTTTTTTCTTTTTTCTTAACCGAGTCATTCGATTATTTTTCTTGCGGTACATATGTAGATTTGACTTTTGTGGTCAAATAATGAGAAATGTGCAATTTCAACTTTTAGGATTTATACTTTTTAAAAAAAAATTATATTTGTATTTGACTTTAAAAGTTGATCAATGTTTTTACCCATTTATATTGTAAACTTGTAATCGTTTATATGGTATGAATCCAAAAATGTATATTATTAAATTCAGTTGTATGTTGTTTTTGTTTATTTATCAACCCGTGTATTACACGGGTTCTAACCTAGTATATATATATATATATATATATATATATGGCAGGTCAAAAGGGAACTCGAAAAAGTGAGAAACTAGGAAAATCTTCATTTTACATATAAAAAAGTCATATAAAACTCGATTTCACATGTAAAAAATTAGTTTTAGCACAAAATGTTTTGGACTTTTTGTTTATAAATACATGTAGATTATATCCCAATAAATAAAATTAATTTTTTTAAAAAAATTTACCGTTTTTTAATTGAAAATATTTTTTTTAAAACGACTTTGCCTGTGTTTATATGCAAAAAAACAATAAAAAATTATGTAAAAATGTGTTTTTTACATGAAAAATAAATAATTTTTAATTCTTTTTTACATGTAATAGAAAGAATTCACTAGTTTACTAAATTTTTTAGTTCCCTTTTAAATATGTCTCTCTCTTTCTTTCTCTCTCTCTCTTTATATATATATATATATATATATATAATGTATAAGTGATTGGCAAATTAAGACGATCTATTTTAAGAGTTTCACAAATTTTCATGCACATAATACAATGTTAAATAGGGGTAAAATAGTCATTCTAACATTAAATTTAACGTGTTTTTCTTATTTCTTCAAATTATTTACAAATTTGCCCTCTCAACTCTAATCTACTTTTAGAAATTTAAAGAATAATTAAAATTTTGATCCCCCTCATCTTTTAACTATCTATTCTTTATAATTTCACAGTTAACCCAAATTCCCCCAATTTTTAAACGGTCATAACCTTTTCACGCGTTAATATTATTTTTTTTAAGTTGCGTCATAAAAACTAGCATTTAATTCTCTTTAATCTGATTATGATATTGTCATAGTTTATTTTTTGTTAAAAAAATAACATTTTAAGCGTCACACCCCCATCTAAGGCATAGGAGCGTGACCCAACAGTTGGTATCGTAATTGTAAATAAATCAGAGTTGCGTTAATTTGCGGAAGACTTATAAAACTTTAAGGATCGAAAGTGTAATTTATATATATATATATATATATATATATATTCATAAGACGGGAATATAAAATACCCGCTTAAATTGTTAACAAAAGATGTTACTTGTTTATGTTTTACAACCACCATATATATTAAGTTTATATAAAATACATCCGAGCCATCAGATATCATAGTACTTCGTCATTCCAAGCTCTAACTTTGTTCACCTGCAAAATGTAAGAAAATACGTCAGCAACGAATGCTGGTGAACATGCTGACGCAAAATAACTTCTTATACTTTATTACCCCTCGAGACTACGCCTGCCTCGGCCCAACGTGGCTTAGGAATAACAAAGTCAAATAACACATTATAAAACTAAAGCCTCTACACTAGGTCACCTCACAAACACCGCAGCGTTTGACTTAGTTAAGTACCCGTAAATATACACATACGGTCGTACTCCCTGCAGGAGAGCGTCCTACGACCAAGGGTGGTGTGATCATGCCCATACATCGCATAGTACCACCTATGTAAGGATCCAGACATACGTATACCACAGCCTGAGGGCTAGATTTATACCCATAGTTATAACGGTTTTAGGAACACATAGTTCCTTGTAAACAATTTCATATAACAAGTTTGACTCATTTTGAAAACAAGTTTAAAAGTTTGGGGGCGTATTCACCTTGTCTTTTTAGGATCGGCTTCACTCACCGTCCAAGGGTCTTTCCCTTTCTTTATCTCGCACCTATAGTACGAGTATAAATATTTGTTAGTCGGATACACGATCCGGCTTAAGACCTTTAGTCTTATATCTCAATTCTCGATTGAACCTTTTAGTTCAATTCTTTATATACTTAAAAACTTCCAGTTTAAAAGCAAATTATAAACCTTTAGTTTATATTGAAAACCCGACGTTTCTTCTTCTCCAAGAAACGTAATCTTTTATTATTTAAGAATACTCTTTATTCATTAAATAATAATTTCATAACAAAGAATATAATCATATATACTTACACACATATATATATGAATTCACAATATTCAATAATCAAACTTTCATTCGTTTCTTTGTTATGTTTTCTTTTCTTTTCTTTTATCGAGGTATCGAGTATAACCTCGACTTAAGGCCAAAGCCTTTAATATAATATTGAATTATATTGAATTCGTTATTACGCCTAACCTCGTTGGCGTATAGAAACCCTAGGGACTTGAGTAACACTCCAACGCCGCTTTACTTTTCTCGATCAACTTTGATATGCCAACTTCAACACTCGTCGGCACGTCTTTCGGGACTCTTTGCCATTACAACAACGCCTTCTTGATGAATGAGGGTGGAGGGTGGTATGAACTTTCAAGGAAACGATGATACACAAACGAGATTCGAGGCACGCTTATCGAGGAATTCGTGGCACGTCTTACGAGGTATTCTAGTGAGAGAGTAGAGAGAGGTGAGAGCTGTGTTTGGATGCAGAAATGGAATGCCCTTGGCCGTTATTTATAGGCAATATTTTGGACCCCATCGTGGTACGCGATGGGTCCCTCAGCTGACCTATCGCGTACCGCGATATAGGTCTGCTGACGCACAGCGTAGACCTGCCACGTGTCGACACGTGGCAAGCGCCGCTCCACGTGGCAGCAGTGTTGCCACGTGGTGACACGTGGTAGCACATAGTGCCACCGTGTGCCACGTGACACACGTGTCACACATTGTCAGACACCCCATCGCGGTACGCGATGGGTGTCTCTTCTGACTCATCGCGTAGCGCGATGGGTCAGGAAAACCAAATTTTCATTTTTAACTCTCGAGTTTGGATTTTGGCAATTTTAGTCCCTAGATTTTGGAAAGTTGATACTTTGAACTCGAAATTTTCACGTTGTTACATTAAGCATAGTCGTTTGTGGTCCGGTTTTGATGGTTATAAATTAACCCGTGAGCCAAGCCATTTTTTGTCACCGAAAATTAAAACCAGACCATTGAAAATTATAACCCAATAAATCAGACCATTAACAATGGTCAGGTTTCAGTTTCATTTGTACTTCGATAATAAATTGAGTTTAAAATAAGTATTCTTAATCCACGGTTTCAAACGGAACAATGAGCACCCAAAAATCTCTTACATGATTACCAATGTCTGTATTTCCCGCTGCATCGCATGGGCAATCGTCTAGTATGTATATATATATATATATATATATATATATATATATATAGGGGAGATTTCAATTAAGAACCCCTTTGAGTTTTAAGAATTCGAAAGAACTCAGTGTAACGATTTTTTTTTCGAAATTTTTTTTACACATGCGTAATATATGTAAGTTACATACACGTAAAAGAATTACAGAATTTTTTACGCACCGAGTCGACATTTTACACATGTGTAACGGACGTAAAAGTTAGTATAACCACTTACATATTTATTCTATCTCCTACTATAAATTTTTTGCCAGATTTAATCTCAACCACATATTCCAATCCATTTAATTAAATGTGTGGCCTAAAATTGAGTTCTTAAGTTCTTAAAACTCGATATGGTTCTCAAAATATCCCTCCCCTATATATATATACATACTATATTAATATACATATAGAAAGAGCAATTTTTACACAAAACTCTTAAAACTAGAGTTGTATAACTCTTATTGCATGTATTACAGGTCACAAAGCTTTTAGCTATTCCCACCGTATCAAAACCCAAAATCTGGATCCCAATTCAAAATTCAAATCTCTTCTCTCTCTCTCTCTCTCTCAAAAAAATTAATTCTCAAGCAGCTCAATTGAGGCTCACCGGCGTCTCCACCACTCAATCAATCGTCACATCCCTTTACCACATCGCCACTGTATAAATCTAACCTTGTGGTTTATTAAATCCATGAATTTGAATTCATATTTTCTGTTCAATTTAACTTTGACTTTCTAGGGTTTCGATTTAAATATGATGTGATAGAATTAGTTGTTGATATAATCTGTATTGATGTTGTGGCATATGGCTGGTCAAGAAATGTATCATAGTTTGGATCCCATCTACTACAACACTAGCACGGTGCTATTTTTATTATCTGCTTGAATTTAAGCTTCATAAAAAGTTGTTTATTTATGTTTTTTTTGTTTATGAGATTGGACTAGAATTAATATTTGTGTGTTTGGAAAATTACAACAGAAGTATGCAATTACACCCCATTTTTACTTCTTTAATATTGACAAATGAATTGAGTGTTTGTAATTTATAGTTTATTTCTTATTACTTTATTCCTTACTGTGCAGTTAATTTTTTTATGACATATAGCGTAAATGTAATTAGCAATTAGTCTAATTAAGATTCATAATTGTTTATAATATTTGGGGCGTTTTTATGTAGAGGAAGAAAGAAATGGAGTCGTTGTGAGCTCAAAATTCGGCTACGTTTGTCCATCACTGATTTAAGCATAGCCTAATCTTGGACTATATGTACTTTTACAGAAATCTGGTAGTCTGCTACATGTATTTTGCAATTTTCAAATAGTTGGTTTTGTGGTAATACAGTTTGTTAATATATTAAATCAGAAAAATAATATATTAAATAATAGTGTTTACATGCAATTTTTAATTTTCACATATTTCATTTTTCTGTTAATACAGTTTGTATATACTTGACAAAGTGAATCTGCAATGAATACATTATCAACTTAATTTGGTTTGTTTTGGGCTACAAACAGTTTGAGATAGTTGAGGTTGATATGCTGATATGAAAACAACTTATCTCGGGAACGGATTGAGGTTGTTAACGAGCCACAGTTTGGTTTCAGTCGGGTACGAGTCAGATTTCTAAACATGGGTCAAAGGATTTGGTGATGAGTTGTTTACTTAAGTTGTTGTAGGTATGAGTTAATATCCATCAACCTACTTTGAATAATTTTTCTTGTAGTTTGTTTATCAGATTATCAATTATGATATTGAAAATGCTAGCTTTATTTTTTTTTAATTAGAAGGTCAAAGTGAGGCTGCAGCTGCATTTGGTGTATATCTCGAGAAGTACATTTAAAATCCTAGACACGTTGAGTTCCAGGTAATTGGTTGTTTTTATTTCAAATCAATTTAGATTAAATTGTTGAAAGTGCAATTACTTTGTTGTTAAATTACGCACTTAGGAAGAGCATTATACATATTACAAGGTTGAAGAGCATTTACTTATTAAGCCTCATGCTTTTTATGTTTTAAAACAGGACTGGAGGGTCGGGGACAGAAGTGCACAACAGATCATGGGTATGTAAATATGTAATATGTTTCCTTTTGATGATTTAAGTATATATGATGATAATCTCAACTATAGTTTTTATTTATTTTAAATTTTATGATTTCTTTATTAGACACTCCCAAAACCAAGCCAGTTGAGTATAAGTAAAATGGTATTAAAAATTTAGATTCTAATTTGCGTATTTATTAAAAGGTGATCTGTGATGTATACTTGCCACATCGTGAAACTATCCCGTCAAATCAAGCAACAGTGCGTCAATGCGATTATATTTCAATCTGTTAGTCTATGAATGTTATAGTCACAAAATTGACATGGAATTTGATCATGTTTGTTTAAATGCAATTTCTTATTCTTAAAATATCTTGCCTCTGCTTTATTTGAAATGGTCTATTAAAAAAATCTAAAATGGTTTGGGTCGAAATGGGATGTGACCATATTTGAATATAAAAAAGAAAAATGTAGATCAAACCAGCTTCTGGGAAGAATTGAGTTCATGTCAAAACGGGCCATTTTAAAAAGAAATATTACATTGGTTTGCGCCTAAACGGTTAGTGACCAAATTTAAAATAATAAAAAATTTAGTTATAGTTTGGACAAAAAGTTCAGATCAATTTTGGCTTTATGCTTGTTGCAGTATGTGGCAAAAAGTTATTTAAAATTATTGAGTCTTTGTCTAATTAATATTATAGTTTTTGATATTTGGGGCGTTGAAGAGGGTGTAGTGCTTACCATTACACTGCAACATCATTTCGTTACATTATTCAAAGCGAATATTAGAAATTCATTTTTGTTCTACGGTTTTTGTTTTCTCGTGTTGGGTTGTTCGGGTGTTGTTTAAGACTTTAATCAGGTTTCCAGCTGCTTTGGGTTGGGTTAGGTAGCTTTATATGTTTAAGCAGGTCCGGAAGTCAGCTTTCGGACTGTTTGGGTCGGGTTTAGTGATTTAAGTGTGGCTAAGTCATGAGTTGTTTACACAGGTTTCGGACTTTCGGGTATTGGATGGTTTCGTATCACTTTTGGTAATAAATAATAGTGTCTTAATAAAAATCTAATTATTTTAATGAATTTACTAATTTCGTATTATTTTATTTTAAATTAAATTTGACATTTCATATTTGTTGCTAAAATTTTCAGATTTTGCTTTATTGATGTGGTTTCAGAACTGCGCCAGTGTTGTTGTCACCCGTTCATGCTTGAGGGAGTTGAACAAGAAGACACCAATGCGTCTTAGCAGTAATATATTTTATCTTTTTTTATCTTTAGTTTTGTAAACGAACCGAATGAACATGAACGGGCGCATGTTCGTGTTCTTTTGTTCAACTATAGCCGACAAGGCAAACTGTTCTCTTTTTTGCATTCTTGAATTACTTTTGATAACTTATTGAGGTCTTTTAAACATGCAGACGAGGCAAAACCGCTATCCCTTTCTGCCATGGTGCCACCCATAAATAGAAGGTACAATTCTTTTAGCTCAATTAATAAGATGTGTTTTTTTTGTGTGTTTTAGTTCAACTTTTGTTTTATGTTTGTTTTCTAATATTTTCATAAATATATCCAACGAGTCGAACTGCTCGTGGAGAAGGGCAAAAAGGAAATGTTATACTTTTCCTTAAACCAGAAGAGTAATAGTTTCTTCGCTAACTCAAGGTGTTGTATTAAGAAATAATAATAATAATGATAATAATAATAATAATAATAAAATCTATGCTCTTTCAACATGTAATTTATATTCTGGTGTGAATATGAATAAACCAATCTGTTTTTTCTGAATTTGTGTTGATTGGTGTTTTGGTTATTAGGCTACAAAAGTACCAGTTATGGTTATGGAGCATGAGTTTGATGAAAAGATGGCTAATGTGCAATCGCACCTGGTATGTAATTTGCTTTAATTTTTAAATGATCATAGAGAACAATCATGTGAATAGAAGATGTTATTTAATTTTGTTTAAAGGTAGGGTTTCAGTTATGTACCTTTTTTTGTGATGATCATTGATCAGCACCGATTGTACTAGCACCGTTTGTACTTGTAACGTCCCGAAATTTCAAGATAATATTAATTATATTACTTAATAATAGAGGGAAAGTTTACTCGGGTTATCAGGAAATAAATAAAAGAGTAGGAGTTGGTATGGGTCGGGCTAGTGTCGGGTAATGGACGTTGGTTATGGATTTGGATTAATTGAGATGGGTTAAATGAGAATGGGATTTCAGAGATATAAATACCCCCAAAATCCCAAAATATCTTTCATTTACATCTATTTCTTCACACACTCAAAACACACACATTCTAACCGATCAAGATTCGAAGACGAGACCCGAGATTTTGTTGATAGATCTGAGTTGGTAAGGTAAGAACAAATCCAACAAAGCTAATATTACTGAAAATGGTTAGGATTGGATGGGTTAACCGGACCCGAAACCCAAACTGCCCAAATCGGACCCCTAAAACGTCGATTTTAGGCCGATTTGATGGTTGGGATTTGTAGGCGCCGATCATACGATTCCGTGGGTACCAAAATCGAGTTATTTGGCTAAGAAACGAAGGATTTATGGGCAAACAGATCTGCAGCGCGATAAATAAATGAGATGTTAGAACCCGTTTAATAATCATCCGGGTTTGGTAAGTCTCATACCCACGAATTCGGGTAAAACGCATGAGAAGTTACCATTTAGGAAGGGAGCAATCTGGTGGCCTGAGAGGGGGTGGGAACCAACCACATCGCGACACATATGAGTTTTATGTAGCCAATTATATAGATGGATAGATAGAGATAAGTTAGCGAGAACATTATTACCTTTGCCCTTAAAAATGTTTTTTTAGGTAGTTGCATATTGATGTCTAACACCAAAAAATGCAGACCTACTTTAAATGTAGAGAGACTTATAAGAAATCAAGATATATTTTCACGTAATAATATAAGATTAGGCATGTACCGTTCCAAATTATATGTTTATGTGATAAACGACTAACTACATCCTTGAAACAACTCCACTACCTAATTAAGGTTACCATAAGTTTATTTCACAACACTTTAATTGACTCCACTACCAAATTAAGGTCACCATAAGTTTATTTCACAACACTTTAATTGAGGTTCGTAATTATATAAGAGAGATATTAAGAGTGGCGTAGCCAAAGAGTTTTTCCTTGGCAGTGGAAATTTTCTATGGACGAACGACCGATTGTCTACCACTAACGTTCGGCTTTTTTAGTCCCATTCAGGTCGAATCCCATAATAAAAATAGCAAATGTAAATTAAAAATGCGAAAAATTTGTGTTATGGGCTTAACAAATTATTATTTTTTTATCGAAATGTGGTTAAGATTCATTTTCAAGATACTAAATGTTCATTGCAAAGGTTTCTACAAAAATGTTGAAATTTCTTCAGGTCCAATTTCGAAATACCTAAGTATATAACACCAAAAAAAATTTACTGGCGATTTTTTACTCTTGCATGTGCTATCGCTATCACAAACAACTGAAGTTTCATCCTAATTAACAAATGGGAGCCGTTTTGCAACGGATTTTAACAATAAATTTATTTTTAGCGAATTTAGCGAAGATACTCGAATATTTACAAGTGAATTTTATCTAGTTATTATACCAAATCCGCAACTTATTTAAAACCGAGAAATTTGCGACTGACTATGTTAAGACCAAACCAACATATATGTGGCGAACTTTCATTCGGAAAAACGCAACGAACTTGCTCCATTCCCTATATTATTGAAGTTTACACAAAACTATATACATATTCTCGGACCAAATAAGATATTTCATAAAGTTGTTGCTTTAAACTTTAAACATGGCGTTGCGACAAGGACGTAGCAGGTTGGTCGATATCGGTTTGTTTGTTATTGTATCGGATGCTATAGAGCCGTAAAAAAAACCAGGTATATAAATTCGTAATATGACAAAATGATGTTATACATGGGCTCGTTTACGTCACAAACATGAAATCCTCAAGAAATTTATTAACAACAAGAAAATGAAATGTTGGGATGATAAGAAAACGAACAATTAAATTAAAATATATAGAGATAATAAGATTGTTATCATCAACTTGACGACAACATATAGAATACATAACTGAATTCACCAAGATCTCACATATGAGTTTTAATAATCGGTGAAGTAAAAAACGTAAATGAATATGGAAAACCAATTCTCTCATTCAAAGATGTTTCTCTCATTCAAAGAAGGTTCTTCTCCCCATTTTATTATATAAAAGGATGCGATCATTTATGAGTTAGACCACTCTCTAACTTGTCTCCCTTAAATGCTAAGCCACAAGAATCCAATCCAACAATAGCCAAAACTCATTAAAGCCCAACAAGTAAAAACAACCCGTCATGAAAAAAAATATAATTACAACAATTAGAAATCATTTCTACAAATTGTTAGATAGCTATTTTGTGTTCCTGAGTCTCATTAAAAACAGAAAAGGAGAAGAAATGAAAAGAAAGAAAAAAGTTGGTTTGTTCCCAAGATGTTTTTCCAAGAAAAGGAGATGAAAAAAAGAATTGTGTGTTTCTAAGTTTCACTAAACGAAAGAGGGAAAGAGAAAGAAGAATGGGGAGAAACTTTCTGTCTAAAATGAAAAGAATTTGAAAGAAAAAAAAAAGAAGAGTGAAACAAGAAGAATGGGAAAGAAAAGCATTCCTTTTCTCTCGGTAAGTAACTTGGGAACAAAACATTAATGTTGATATGAAAAGAAGCACATATATATGAATAGTTTCGTTTCCTTCTTGCGCATAAAAACGTAACCATGAAAAAGTTATGTGCTAACTTACAAAAATCATGTTAGAGCATTATCATCCCCTCCATCATCACTAAATCTTAAATTACACTAAAAACACTATAATTTATCTCTTATTTTTAATTAAATAATATTTTTATCATTACCTTTTCTCTTTATTTCACTCACAACCACTTTTAACAAATATTAAGAAATTATAAGGGGCGAACAGTTTTTTATAAATATACAAAAAAATCATAACACCCTAAACCACTCCTTAAATTATAAAAAATCGACTCATAAAATTTAATAGTTTGAATACTCCATGCTCTTATACACCGCAAAAGTTTGCATGTAATTATTGTGATACCTGGCTAATTTAAGCCTAACCAGTGCTAATGTAATATATGCTTATGTAAATAAAATATTATAATAAATGAAATAATGATATTTTAGTTCCAAAAACTCAGATCTACTATTATAATAAAACAACAAGGTTTTATTGGACACGTCATTTAAACATCAAACCTCCCCTTTTATTTTCACTGTCTATAATTGTTACATCTGGCTTGATCACAGTACACAATTTTACAGTTGAGAATGACAGTTACGTAACTCCATCCCTGTGTAATTTAATAATTTTAGAATTCTTCCAAGCTTCATTCCCACAATCTGCAAGTGAACAATTAAACAATTAAAATTCGACCAATAACAGGTTCTTCGTCGGGGTCGCTTTGTGTAACGATTCCGACAAATCCAGGTATACCGTAGCCGGAATATACTATTTACGTGTTATTTAATATTGATTATATGAGTTATAGCACATTGATACGAATATATATGGTTCACAGTATGAATCATACTCAATTATATAGTGAATCATATTGGAATTACAATTAACCAATGAACGATTATTGAAACCCGAATGAATCGGGAATTACATTATAGACGAAGTATATAATGTTTAGTGATGTTTACGAGGTATGAATGCTTCGGGATAGGTGAATTATAGCACAGAAAAAGGATTTCGATTTAATGGTACGTCGGTACGCTAAACGAAACCTTTAACACCAAATCAAGCAAGAGACGATCAATCAAGCCGAAAAAGATGCGTAATTATTAATAATATGATGTTTTAATGTCATGGTTTAAGTTTTTAAAGTTTTTAAGTCGGTTTTATGTAA
This sequence comes from Bidens hawaiensis, assembly GCF_021521415.1. NCBI lineage: Eukaryota > Viridiplantae > Streptophyta > Magnoliopsida > Asterales > Asteraceae > Bidens > Bidens hawaiensis. Next base: position 212,456 of record NW_027491963.1, read on the forward strand.
ATTTTATTTTGACCCGAAAAACGACCATTTTAATTTCGTTTCAAGCCGAATTACGAGTTTAAACGAGAAACGAACTGAACCAGATTATCCAAAACATCATCCGGATTACAAAAATCTGAATGTGTGGCCTAGAATGGATGTGTGGGCCCCACCCCACACATAATGTAGGCCGATCGGCCTTGTTTATGCACACACACTTTTCATTTTTTCTTTTTCCATCAAAAACTCTCCCAAAATCCCTTCATATCTTTCAAGAACACAACCAAGATCATCCATTTTTCACCAAGATCTTCAAGGTATAAACATGGTTTTATGCTTAAATCTTGTTTCTAATTCTACAATATTGAGAAAAGGAGGTTTCCATGTGAAAGACGGGTGAAAACCCGAGATAAAACCGATTCTCGTATGATCAAGGGATGTATACAAGTTATACAAAGGATCTTGATCCAAGTAATGAGTTAAAAAGTGTTTAGAATAAAATTTTACGGTTAAAATCTTGTTAAAATGAGTTTCCAAGTGAAAGATGGGTGAAAAACCGAGATAGAACCGACTCTTGCATGATCAAGAGATGTATACATGTTATACAAGGGATCTTGGTCCAAGAAATGAGTAAAAAGAGTCGGGAATGGATTTCTACGGTTAAAACCTTTGTTTTTACTTAAAAACCGACACTAGGAAAGAAATGGCTTGATTGTGGGTATAACTTGCTTGGTGTGGTGTTGACGTGCTTGTAAGTGTTGTATCTAGCGGCTAGCAAAGGCTAGAAACCGAGATCTTTGCGATCTAAAGCTAGAAAACACAAGATAGTTCGGTTTTCGTGTGTTATAAAAAAATGGACAGATTTACGTGTGCTTAGAGTCGGGTCACGAAATTTCACAGAGATGATCTACACATGAAAATATGAGATCTGTGAATTTTTGGTAATTTTTGGATAAAATATGAATATTTGGTGAATTTAATGCTCGGTTTTGGCCAAAAATAGTGAAAAATAGCAAAACATGATGAAAAATTCCGGAAAATTTAAGATAAGCTTTTTATAACATATAAAAGTCACCCACAAAATTTGAGCTCAGTTGGAAAAGTCTAAGTAGGCTTTTCGGTGAAACGAGTTCTAGGGCTTTCTAGCTCGGTTTTGGGTGAAAATGGCTTGAAAAATAAGTTTTAAATTCTGGAAAAATTCCAGGGAGTTATGAGGATGATAAATATCATCCCAGAAAAATTTGGGATTTTTCTAAAGTGTTTTGGTATTTTTGATATATTTAGTGTTTTAACAAGATTTAAAAATAGATAAATAAATGTAAATGTAGGAAAATAAATCTGGGAAAATTCCAGAAAGTTATGAGGATGATAAAGATCATCCCAGAAAAATTTGGGATTTTTCTAAAGTGTTTTGGTATTTTTGATATATTTAGTGTTTTAAAAAGATTTAAAAATAGATAAATAAATATAAATGTAGGAAAATAAATCTGGGAAAATTCCAGAAAGTTATGAGGATGATAAAGATCATCCCAGAAAAACTTGGGATTTTTCTAAAGTGTTTTGGTATTTTTGATATATTTAGTATTTTAATAAGATTTAAAAATAGATAAATAAATATAAATATAAGAAAATAAATCTGGAAAATTTTTACAAAATTCCTTTCTGTCAAATTAAGTTTTGTGCAAAATTTCAAGACCCGAGACTAATCGGGTAATTATTTGTGCTAAAAAGAACATAAAAACAAGTTTTTAAAGCTTAAAACGTGTAAACCGGCAAAGTTCGCATAAGCGAGCTGACTGGTACATGAAAACTCTAAAAATAGACTATTTCATAAATCTAAGTAAATTAAGTAAAAATAAATCATCCGAAAATAATTCGGATGATTTGGGTAATTTTACCCGATTTTACCGTTTTCGGCACCGAAATACCGGAAATGGGCCCCACGGCCAAACGGGGTGTCAAACCGAGCTATAATTTCATCACCTTAACTAAATTGACTGTCAAACTCTAAGCAATGTCAATCTGAGTCCTTAGAAGTGTCACGGGGTTAACATTGTCCCCGAATCGAGTACAGTACTGGGTTAACAATGTTCCCAGATGTACCGATTGATATGTATTTAAGTTATGGGAATTATATAGTAACGACTAGATATTATATTACAGATCCAGGCACGTAGCTGTTCCTTATATTACTCACCAACTCACAACAAGGTGAGTTTTCACGAGCCCCTTTTAATGAATTGTTTTAATTATATTTTCCCGGGGCGGAAAACATGTCTTATTTAAAGTATTTAAGTACATACCGATCGTATGGAAATACTTGTACATTTATATATATATGGTCTGATGCACAGAATATATAAAATGTTTATCATGGGTTATTATTGTTCTGGGGTAACATAGTTCCCAGGGGTTATTATTGTTCTGGGGTAACATAGTTCCCAGGGGTTATTATTGTTCTGGGGTAACATAGTTCCCAGGGGTTATTATTGTTCTGGGGTAACATAGTTCCCAGGGGTTATTATTGTTCTGGGGTAACATAGTTCCCAGGGGTTATTATTGTTCTGGGGTAACATAGTTCCCAGGGGTTATTATTGTTCTGGGGTAACATAGTTCCCAGGGGTTATTATTGTTCTGGGGTAACATAGTTCCCAGGGGTATTTATTGTTCTGGGGTAACATAGTTCCCAGGGGTGTTATTGTTCTGGGGTAACATAGTTCCCAGGAAGTTAATGGAAATGTTCTGGGGTAACATAGTTCCCAGCATGATTATATTGTTAATAAATGATTATTAAAATGATTTGTCAGTGTTTATTTAAATTAGTGAAACTCACCAACTATTCATAGTTGACCCGTTTTCTTTACATGTTTTCTAGGTATGCCCAAGTTGGATTGATTGATGTGTGCTTAACTATCTGTGCTACCTGTTGGAAGCTTGCTGCACTATGTTTTGTAATGAATTTATTAATGTCTTATCGGTAAAATATGTGTGTAACACCTAGACAGTAATGAAACTCGCAACAATGTAATATGTTATAAATTAATGTAGTGGTATTTTCTTTATAAGCAATGCTGTTGATATCAGATGTGTCTGTTGCATCCCGTGTACGTTTCCGCTGCGGTTACGGGGTGTTACACTTTGTGACGAAGCCTTGCTTTTCTTGACGCAATCTTTCCATTCTTCGTCTCAAGATCTTTTCCGGTAACTACAACATATGATACATACAGTGGATGAATTTTGATTGTGAATAAGAATGTTATATTTACCGTAGGAGAAAGCGAAACCTCTTTTTCTTTTTACGAATTAGATGAAGTTTATGTCAGTATGATGAATTTTGGGCTGTTTTTGAAGATCATATCTATTATTATAATAAAGAATCAATAGCAAAGAATTTATAAATCCCTATTAATTTTGCAGAGTTTAATTGATGAACACCTTGGGTCATTTAACCGAGATGCTCGATTCTGCAACTACTGTCTCAGTCGCAGCTACGTACCAATACTTGGGATTTTCAAAATTATTAATACAATTAATTTTGATAGCATTAAGCGGTGACTTAAAGAGAACTCAAAAGTAAGTTTTCTCTTTAATATCTGAAATCACTACATGCATTCACAACAAGGTGCCGATTTACTCCAACTAAATTCTAAAATTTGTGATATGGTTATAGTTAAATTGAAGAAGCTGATCTCTTGTTCCATGCAATTGACGACCAAGACGAACAATCATGTAGCGTTCAAGGTAATGTTATTGTGATTAGTACTATATTTTGTTCTGATTTTGATGTGAAATTGAATCAGACACTAATGTAGAAATATAATTTTCTTAGGTTGTAAATAATCTTGCTAATTAAAACTGAACAAAAGGCTTAAACTGAAAACAAAGTTATAAGTTCTTTGTCGTTGTAAATTAAGCATTTTATCATAAAATGATTTTACAATTGTTACCTAATGGCCTAGCCTTGTGAAATATCTAAAAGAATATTGTTGTTAATGAAGATCATTTAATGTGTAAGGTGACCAAAGGGCTCACAATTGAGGGAATACTAGCGAGTTGGTCGGATATTTAACCGGTAATAATGGAAGAATGTAGTGTAAATAAAGAGAAATTTGTAAAAGGGCCAAACATGTTGAAGTTATATTAGTTCAGTTGTTTATCTTTGGTCATACCAAAGTTAGTCAACGGTCCATTCTTAGTCAGTTTCGCATAAAATTCTCAACTTCTTTCATTTAACTTTTCTGGTCTTTGATTTTTAGGCATCTCCAAATCAATCAGCAGGACGACAATTTGGTAACAGCAATAACAACAGTCGTGGTGAAAGTATGTGTCACTTTATGTTTTTTTTTTTTTTTATTTTATTAATCGTAATAATTTATTACATTCATAATAGGGTAGTCAAATTTAAGGGCAGGGGCAATTTGGTAACTTTGTCAGGCACTTCAAAAATATTGATGCAGGCATTGCTGATATATTTTGGTTATTTGAGTAGGTTGATGATAGAGGGCGTTATGGTGGCGGCTCTTATGAGGCAATGATTTCTATTAGTTTTCGGCATGCATCTCAAACGGGCGAAAGGTTTTGTTTCCTTTTTACTATAATGGTTTTGGTTTCTAAATAAATGTTTAGGCTGTGATTTTGGGACCATTGTGTAGTTAACTCTGTTAAGTACAATTAATAAACAATTTTGGTTGTAGATAACTAATGTATTTAATCATGATTATATGATTATTAAACTATAAGAAAGAATGCTGCTCTATTTTATTTTATAAGTTATTACATTTGTTTTAATATTTTCTTATTTATAATTAGGCATGTATACATTTAGTATATCTGGTTTCTATATGTTTACTAGCCCAAGGAATGAAACATATTGTGATCACATTAGATTCTTCCGATGTTAATGCCTTAAAAGAGCTGAGATTTAGGGAGACTATTGCCAAAGTAAAAGTTCTCTATGAATTTCAATACACAACTTAATTATCAATTGTGTTATTCACTTAATAAAATTTTAGATATTTTATTCTTTGTAAGGCATCTAGAGAAGCAGTTGGGAGGATGAAGATCACAGCTTGAACTAGCCAAAAATAAAAGTAGCACTTGCTTTGATAATTGATGGGAGACTGTTAGCTTTGCTCTTGATAAAAATCTTGAAAATGATGTTTAGTTGTCATGATTAACTATCCATATGTCATTTTCTGTGGGGTGAGATTTGAGCGGCGGCAATTAAAGACCAACAAACTGGCAAAGCTGCATAATATGAAAATCCTGCAACATGTATGCTTAATTACCAACACAAAGCAGTCTTTTTATAGTTATCATGCTCACTTTTAGAGGAAGTACTAAGTGGTATCCATGTTATGCGAGGCATGGTGGACGTGCTTCCAGTGATGAAATTATGGGGTTTGCCAAGTTGTTCAATGATGAACTCGCCTTGGACAACATCAGTAGGTTTTCATAGGGGTAATCTCCGGACCAGTAAGTTGGTTGTTGCTGGTATTTGTATTTCCATCATTGGATGCATTTTGTATTTTTCTCTGGTAAGTATGTGTATTTCGTTTGTTACTACATATCTCAATTGGTGAATATGTGCAAATATAGGGACATCAGCCTGTGTATTATAGATGCATATTTGTGTTATATATAATTTAATGTTCTATGATCTTTGTTCTCACTCATTACTCTGTATTCCTTTATTTAGTGGTATGAATCGAAATTTATAATATTATATTTTTGTTTTGTTACCACCCTGTTTGGTATACATGCTTAGCCTACTGGAGTTAAGTCTTGAATGAGTGTTTAGACGTAAATAAGACTTAAATGTCTACTAAAGGAGAATATGTATTTATAAATGAAACATTGTTAAATTCATTTGTATTTATTTATTGTAAGTTATTCTTAAATTCAAAATGTTTGGTACTCAGTCCCCGTGAAGTTCACGGGTTATAACCTAGTATATATATATATATATATATTATTTTTTAATTTCAAAAAAGTTCATGTTTGTCGCGTAGCGAACGCTACGCGAAGCAAACAAGAGTAACAACTTAAATATAAATAAATGTCCAAACGTGTCAGGAATGACTCGAAAAATTATAACTATAATAGAAACATCAGTATTAAGTGAAAAACTTGTTTTTAGAAGTTTCATTTTGAAAAATTTAGAAAGTTTACGGATCAAGAGCCAGTGTCGGACACCAGACGGGCCCGAACTCAAATGTCACCAAATTTTAGTATCAATTTTAGTATCTTTAGTTCATATTGTCAGGAATCTATTATTGGATAAAACTTGACAAAATGTTTTAGAAACGGAGTTCCTTTAGTTAGCTAAATGTAATCCCGAAATTTCTATTTAATATATTATTTACGAGGGAAGGATTAAATTGAGTTAGTAGAAAAATAATAATACAAAAATATGGAATTAGTTATGGGTTTAAAATGAAGATGGGCCTAAGGTTCATGGGCTTAGGGAGTATAAATACCCCTTAAACACTAGATCCTTTCCATCTCTATCCATTTTACACCATAGCCTACACCATCAAAAACACACACTTAAGCCAAACACTCTCTATACTATTCCATTCAACGATCCAAGACCAACCGAAGGTAAGAAATCATTTATCTCAGCTGACCCAACAATTTAGAACCCGACAACGCAGCCCCAGGATGCCGAATGAGCCATTTGAATCTAGATCTAGCTTTAATCGGGTGTTTAATCAACCAAAAACGAGCTTAAGGGCCACCTTAGCTCAGATCTGGACACCCCGAAGCTACCTGGGTCATAAACAATCAAACTCCGACCAACCTTGGTGGTTAACGGCGGCTGACAGCGCCGGAATCGAAGAAAAACCTTAAAAACGCGAAATAGAAAGCTGGTCTGCTCACATAGGGCGTATAAGTATGTACGACGTATATGTATAGACCGTATAAGTAAGTTTAGGCTGTATATGTATGATCAGCGTATATGTATATGTAACGTGTATGTATATGTAGCATATATATATATGTAACGTGTATATGTACATGTAACGTGTATGTATGCTCAGCGTATATGTATATGTAACGTGTATGTATATGAAGCGTATATGTATATGTAGCGTATATGTATATGTAGCGTATATGTATATGTAAATTGTAGGTATATGCAACGTATATGTATGTATGTCGTGCATGTATATGTAACATATATGTATATGCGACGTGTATGTATACATGACTTACATGATGGAATGAATTATACGGGGAAATAACTTACACGCCCAAACTTATACGGACCTGAGTGATTTTCCAAATAAACGAAAGATATACAGCGTATACGTACATAAATGATATATATGAATTTATATGATATATGAGCTAAAGATAAGTAATTAATTAATAATGAAAGGTAATGTTTAAAATGAGAAAGACCAAGAAAAGAAGGGCAAGTACACAAACTAGAGTAGTAGTTAACTTATGTGCCTTATTATAGTCAGTCATGCACAGCTAAGGAGGGGGGGTTATGATTAACTCCGAACGTAACAGAATCCAGTTGAATTTTAGCCACATTTCCTTGAAATGTTTTCGGGGTTGTGTGCATACTCGATATGATTAGTTAATACACTTGCCTTAAGTGGTAAGTTTATGATATGTGATTGTTTTACGTATGATGTTTTAATGTTATATAAATGTTATAGAAGAGATTAAGAGTATGTACGAGAATGCATATATATATTAAGTATGGTATGGTACAGAAGAAGGGAACCGGGCCCTAATAATACGTTGAGGAAGAAGGAAACCAGACCCTAATAATATCCAAGGTAGAAAAGGGAACCATGCCCTAATAATACTCGAGGAAGTAGGGCGTAATGCTCTTTAAAACGTATAATTATGTAAAGTAAGATTAAATATAAAAGTACGAAAGAAATAAAGGATGAAAGAAAGAATGAAGGTATATACTTATGTATATACGAAAGAAAGTTAAACAAGTTAAGTAAGTAATACGTGTCTTCGGATACGAATGTGAACGTATTGTATGTTGTTTGATTAACTAAAACTCACTCAGCGTAGCTGACTTTTAGTATGCGCACAGGTAGATAGTTTGAAAGAGTTGTTGAGTCAAAGATTTGACCTAAGTGAAATATATGGAAGATTGGAATCTTCTCAACCTCCTCAAAATTCACTAAGTATGGATCCGGGCACACCTTAGACCTCTGAGCAAGCTTTTACTTAGCTGGGCTTGATATTTTGACTATCGGGCAAGGTTATCTTCAAGAAGTCTTCTTTAGTGGATATCCGAGCAAGGTTTACAAATTAGTGTATTACCGGGTAAGGTTCACTAGTTTATGCCAATCCGGGCAAGGATCACTACATCAAGCAAGTCTGTTCTTCATTGCCAAGTAAGGTTTACTTTCGAGTAAGCTTTTGGCTAACCAAGCTCTGAAGCCAAGTGATTGGAAGACCGGGCAAGATATTCATTAATAATGCAGTGGTCCAAGTAGGCTTGATGATTTAATGAAATATCCAAGTAACACCGGGCAAGGTTCAACTCAAGCAAAGAACAGTGCTGCCGAGCACGCTTTGCTAATAAGTTATTTTGTAGCAAAGAGTTGAAAGGGACCATAGAAGAACAAGGTTGCTCGTAAGGGTTTGTCGGGCAAAGTCAAGAAGATTGAAGTCTACCCGGTGAGTATTTTACTTGGTAAAATACTCTTCAAGTAAACTCTACCCGGAACTGATCCCGGGCACACTTCTATGTTACCAAGTTCTGAAGGATGGCAGAGCACACAGCCTACTCGGAAAATGAATATTGTTGCAAAGCCTACCCGGAAGACTTGTTTTACACTTAGAATAATTCTGACTATGTAATTTTGAATATGTATTATTGTTTGGGGTTTCTAGAAGGAATGACAACTCTCCTAGGTTGGCAGGCCTATAAATAGAATAATTTAGGGCACGCCTCCTACGGATTCTAGCCTTTACACTTTTCAGATAAGAAAGAATATTTCTCGAAAGTGACGGCTGTCCTAGAATAGTACGGATATAACTTTCCTATCAAGAAACCCTAAATCGATTATCCTTTTGTATGATGAATGTTATATAAATGGAAATCTTTTGAGTGAATCTTGTGTGTGTTGGTTACCTTTGATTATTGTTAGCAACTACCCAGTTTATTATTGATTCCGACTTTAATAAACAGTAATATTTCTAAATATAGAAACCCGTCATTAACTCCCTTGTCGACACATCTATTTGTGTGAGTTATGACTTGATTCGAGTAAGATCCAGCTGAAATCGGGGACCTGATAAGTGGTATCAGAGCTTGTTGCTGCTATTTTGGAAAGATTCTTGTTGCTGATTGAAGATTTGAAGAAAGATGACGTAAGCAGACCAGTGTTCCATTGAAAAGTGACGTCAGCAGCTTTGTTCTTCGTTTTTCTTCCAGATCTACAATCTTTTGGTGTCTTCTTTTCCTTATTTTATTTAAAGCTTTAATTTTTATATATAAATATCATCTTGTTCTAATCGCATCAGACACATCAGATCTGAACAATCGGTTTTCAGATCTAATTATTTTTGAACTCTGTTTTTACAAAGAAACTATTTTTTATTTCTCAAAATGTCTGGTTACAAAGAACAAGAAGTGTCTACTAACAAGATTCGTAGACTGTATGGACAGGAAAATTTCACTAAATAGAAGGTCTTGTTTGAAGCAGCCGTTTGCTATAATGATGTTGATATGTGGAACTCAATCAGGAATGGTCCACAAGGCACTGTTGAGGATGGTGCAAATCCAGGTGTAACTGCTGCTGTGAGAGAAAGAATGAGAAAAGTAGATGACAAGGCTTTAACAATGTTGAAATTAGGCCTGTCTTGGGAGATACTTACCAAGGTTGCACATCATGCCACCGCAAAGGCAATGTATAATGCAATACTTGAAATGTTTAAGGGAAACACTGAGCTTAAAAACATCAAGAAGCAAAGGCTGAAGCAATAGTTGGAAAGTTTTAAGAATAAAGAAGGAGAGAGGTTGAAGTCAATTCTTGAAAGGTTCTTAGCAATAGTGAATGATCTTAGAACCACATATTATGTCATGACTGACTTTGACTTGAATACCAAGTTGCTCAACTCAATGCTAAAGGAATGGTACACTGCTTGCAAATTCATCCTTCAGAAGCACAACTTCAATGATTTGAAATTGGATGATGTAGTGTGCTTCCTTCAGGTTGCAGAGATTGAGATGATAGAGAATGAGATGATTAAGGAGGAAAGACCTTGCTTCAATGTTTCAAATGCATTGATTGCACCCATGGGAAATCTGACTACCAAGAATCAACAGCAAATTCCCATTATTGAAGAACCAGTTGAGATTAATGTTGATACTCCAAAATCTTTTGTTGGTGGTAGCAAGAGTAATCTTGGAAACCAGCAAAGGTTCAATGTGCAACTGATTGATGACACTGATTCTGCCTCAATGGCAAGTGGGCATGTACCTCATACTAGTGGTGGAAATGGTCAAGGCAGTGAAACACATGCCTTGTTTTCAATGTTACAGAGTCATATAATGCATTTGTTGCAAAGAATTTAATTCACACAAGTGTGGTACAAGATGATCTTGAGCAGATAGATGCTGATGACTTGGAGGACATGGATTTGAAGTGGCAAGCAGCCATGTTGGCTCTTAGAAGCAAAAAGGCTATACAACAGGACTGGTAGGTCACTCCTATCAGGGCCAAATGAGAGAATTGGTTTTGATAAGTCAAAAGCCATTTGCTATAATTGTTAACAACCTGGTCATTTTGCAAGAGAATGTAAAATACAAGAAACTTTCAAATGAACCAGTTTCAAAACCAACCAAGAAATCAGCAACCTCAATATCAACAGAATCAGCAGAGAATCAACAACAACAACAACTTCAACAACAACTTTAACAACAATCCCAACAACAACTATAATCCTAAATTCAACAACTTCCAACCTCAAATGAACAATCATAATCAAGGAGTGCCTCAGAATCAAGATTTTCAGAGAAACAACAACCAAAACCTTCAAACTGTTCCAGACAACACTATTCCAGCCAACCAAAATCAGGTCAGAAATCAAGGAAATGTTGTTGTAACTACACAACATGAAGGTAACTTTGATTGGAGCAATCATGAAGAAGACATAGCAGATGATATCAAGAAAGCAAATGTGGCATTCATGGCCATAATTGAGAAAGAAACTGGATCATCATCTCAGGTACACTCTGCTCCTACTATTGATTTAAATGAAATTACAATGAGTTAAAAGTAAAAGTAGGCAAGCTGGAAAGTGAGTGCTTTAGGAAACAAAGTATTATCAATGCATATGAGACAAGTGAACTAATAAGTGAAGAAAGAATGAAAAGTTTGGAAGAAGATTGTGTAAACAGTTACAGAGCTCAGAAAAGGTTCACAACTGAAATTGAAGGGTTGAAGAAAATGATTATAGAAGAGAAGGTGTAGAACACAAAACTGCAAGTTGACAATGAATTGTTGAAGAACTTGGTCACCACTGGAAACATCTATGGTATTCTAAACCAAGTAAAGGAAGAAGAAAAATACAAAGCAGTTCCACCACCATTCAACAACAACTTTATGCCAAAAGTTGATAAAGAGAAAAGAGATGCATATCTACAACAATTCAAAGATGTTTTTCAAGACAAAGAAGAATTTGTGGATTTATATAAGAATATTGAGGTGAGTGAAGAAGGAGAATTTGTAGTGAAGAAAGATATGAAAGAAGAAAAGTCAATTGGAGTTCAAGTCTCCGAAGATGACTTTGATTCAATTGATTTGAATCAAGATGACTTGAGTGATTTGAGTGATCAAATCACTGATGAGGAAATTAAAGATGCTGAAAGAGGAAGAGAATACAAGAAATCAAAATCCCTTGACAAACTTCCAATGTATCCACCTGTCACACCAAGAATGAAGAAACAGAATGAAATAATGAAGAGAGAGCATGTGTCCTTTGACATATGTGAGAAGAAGAAGGTGACTTACAATGCTGTAAGGCCTCCAAGCAAAGAACTATTGGAAAAGATAAAGCAGAACAACAAGAAAAGGGTGAAAGAAAATGTGGATGTTGAAAATTTTATCCCAATTTACCCTATTTTCTCTAATCATGAGGTGCTTGATATTGGAGAAGTGGAAACCATGGAAGAATATGAAAAGAGACAATCAAGACATAGAGAGAGTCAAGATGAAGAACCACTGAATATGCAAAAAATTGTGTTTGTAAAGAGCAAGACTGAAAGACAAGACATCAAGATTGAGGAGTTTGTTCCTTTCTCAATCAATTTTAATAGTCTAAAAAATCAGAAGACCATTGGAGTCAAAGAACCCAGACCAAGTGAAAGATTCAAGAAAGAAAAAGAACATGAGAAATACAAAGGAAAGGTTTGGTGCAAGAAGTGTGATGAGTATGGTCATCATACAGACTCTTGTAATGAAAGATTCAAATTCAAGCCTTTTCATGTCCCAGATGAAACAAAGTTTGGACAAGACTTTGTTGTGTACAAGCAAAAGTATGATGAATACCTGGGAAAGGGAAAAGTTTGTGGAAAGGAAGAACTGAAGAAAGAAAGCCAGAAGCCATCAGTGAAAGCCAAGAAAGATGTGGATAAACAAGCTAAAAGGAGTAAATCTCCTGTAAAGCATGAGAGAAATGTCAAAAAGAACTTTCAACCCTTGAGAATCATTCCTAAAAGGGATACACAATCAGTCAAATCTGATAGTTCTCAAGGATCACCAAACAATGAGGAGACAAGAATCAGAGGTGTCTTTCCTAGAAAGAAACTAACTGAACTTACTGGTGATGAAAAGTTTCTATTGAAACATGGGTTTGAACCTGAAGGGTTCCTTTGGAAACCTAAGGATGAAACTAAGGTTAAGACAGTTGCTGATGTAAGAGACTACTCTGAAAAGAAGGAATATGTGATAAAGGAGTATGCCACTGACTCAGCAGAATGCCAGAACTCAACCTCATTTGTTAAAACCCCAAGAGAGTGTGGTTATGAGACAGACAATTCAGATAATATAGAAGTCACTCATGAAGATCCTGAACCAACAACACTCACTTCCCAAGCTGCCACTGAAACTGAAATTGATGAGTTGCAAGCTGAAACAGCCTGCAGTTCATCACTCAACTAATCAAACTCTTTCTTTTGTGCAGGAACAGTCCACTCCTCTGAATGACATATGGTATATGGATAGTGGTTGTTCTAGGCACATGACTTGTGACAAAAGATCACTTGTCAATTATGAAGAAAAGTTTGAAGGTCCTGTAGCATTTGGGAGTGATGAAAATGGTGGAAAAATTGTTGGGAAAGGAATTTTGACAAATGGAAAAGTTTCATTTGATAATGTGTTTCATGTTGAGGGTCTACAGTATAACCTACTGAGCATATCACAAATGTGTGATAAGGGGTACAAAGTCAGTTTTGATGATTCCCACTGTTTCATACTAAAACCTAAGTTTGTAATCCCACTTGAAATGATTATGATGATGGCACCAAGAAATGGCAATTTATATGAATTGAATATGAAAGAAGCTGTTTCAAGGGGAGGAGCATGTTTTGTGTCCAAAGCCACTGAAAATGAGTCAAAATTGTGGCATAGGAAACTTTGTCATGTGAACTTAAAGAACATGAATAGACTTGTCAAAGGTGAGCATGTAATAGGCTTACCTACAAGAGAGTTCAAATTGGAAGATCATTGTAGTTCATGCCAAAAAGGAAAGCAACACAAATCTTCTCATAAGACAAAGCTCATCAATTCAATTGATCAAGTACTTGAATTACTTCACATGGATCTCTTTGGTCCTGTGAGTGTACCAAGTATAGGAAAGAAAAGATATTGTCTTGTGATAATTGATGACTATTCAAGATATACTTGGGTTTATTTCCTAAGTACCAAGGATGAGACTGCAGAGTTGATTAAGGGATGTGTAACAATGAATGAGAACAAATTGAGTAAGAAGGTTAAAATGATGAGAAGTGATAATGGTACTGAGTTCAAATGGAGTAATGCAAGAACTTTGTGCAGAAAAGGGAATACTTCAAAAATTCTCAGCTCCTAGAACTCCTGAACAAAATGGTGTTGTAGACAGAAGGAATAGAACCTTGATAGAAGCTGCAAGAACCATGTTAGCAGATGCTAATTTACCTGTTACTTTTTGGGCTGAAGCCATTAATACAGCCTGCTATGTTCAGAAGGGTACTTGTAAACAAAAGGCACAACAAAACTCCTTATGAAATATTCCACAACGGAAAGCCTTATATCAAGTTTTCAAGCCCTTTGGATGCAAATATTTTCTTCTGAACACAAGAGACTATTTGAACAAGTTTCAAACAAAATCTCTAGATTGTTTCTTTGTTGGATATTCTACACACTCAAAAGCATACAGAGTATATGTGAAAGACCATTTGAGTGTTATAGAATCATCTGACATCATTTTTAATGAGAATCAATTCAATACAGTTGATGGTGCAGCATGGCTGTTTGATCATGAGAAGTTGATAAGGTCTTTCAAGATTTATCCTGAAGACTTTGATGACTCATTCTACAAGACCAGTGTAATTGAAGAGAAAAAGAAGAAACCATTAGACTTAGAAGAGTTTTGGAAAAAGGTAGCTAGAAAAGAAAAGGAATACACTTTTGTGAAGAGTTCCTCAAGTGATATTGTTGAACAAGATCAAGAAAATAATCAAGAAAACAATCACAGTCCTGAACATGATCGTATTGAGATTAATCAAGACAATCAAGAAGTACAGAATGATCAAATTCAGAATGAGGGAAATATAAGTAACCAAGCAAATGAAGAAGAAGCTGTATCTACTGCAAGATTTCAAGATCTATTTGAGAGATTGAATTTAGAAAACAATGGTGCATCCACTTCAAGACAAAATTATGAAGAAGCACCAGAATTTCATGATGCAGAAACTGATTTGATTACTGAAGAACCAGATCTCAATGAATCAAATCTTGACACAAATGTGTCTGCAGATATGATTGTTCAAACTCCTAATGTAGAAAAGAATCATCCTTCTGAAAACATCATTGGAGATTTACATGAAAGAGTCACAAGAAGTCATTCTGAAATTGCAAACATATGTCTTTACTCCTGCTTTTCATCCCAAATAGAGCCAAAGAACACTGCTGAAGCACTAAAAGATAATAGTTGGGTAGAAGCAATGAAAGAGGAACTGGCACAGTTCAGAGATTTACATGTGTGGGATCTTGTTGATAGGCCAATAGACAGATATGCAATAGGAACTAAATGGGTTTTTAGAAACAAAAGGGATGAGAGGGGTTTGGTGATTAAGAATAAGGCTAGGCTTGTGGCACTGGGATGCCTTCAAGAAGAAGGAATAGACTTTGAGGAAGTCTTTGCACCTGTTGCAAGACTTGAAGCTATCAGGATCTTTCTTGCATATGCTGCCTCAAAGAACATTAAGGTGTTCCAGCTTGATGTTAAGTCTGCATTCCTAAATGGAAAGATTGATGAAGAGGTGTATGTTGCTCAACCTCCAGGTTTTGAGGACCCAATGTATCCAAACAGGGTGTATAAGTTGAATAAAGCCCTATATGGATTGCATCAAGCTCCTAGAGCTTGGAATGATGAGTTTTCAAATCATCTTCTTGAAAATGGCTTTCAAAGAGGAGCCATTGACAAGACACTCTTCTACAAGCAAAAGGGATCAGATTTGCTTTTGTAACAAGTTTATGTGGATGACATCATCTTTGGATTTACAAATGAACAAATGATCATGAAGTTTGAAGGGGTAATGAAGTCCAAATACAGCATGAGCTCTATGGGAGAAATGAACTTCTTTCTTGGACTGCAAGTTCAACAGAAAGCTGAAGGGATTTTAATTTACCAAACCAAATATGTGCAAGACATCTTGAACAAGTTCAATTGTCATGAGTACAAAACTGCTTCAACTACAATGGACACTAAAGATAAGATGATTGCTGATGAAAAAGGGGGAGCCTGTTGATGAACATGAATACAAAGCCAAAATTGGATCCCTGATGTACCTTACTGCAACAAGACCAGATATTATGTTTGCTGTATGTGTGTGTGCAAGATTCCAATCAAATCCAAAAGTCTCCCATATGAATGCTGTGAAGAGAATTTTTAGATACTTGAAGGGAAGGCTAGACTTGAGAATTTGGTATCCAAAGAATAAATCTTTTGATCAGATTGCCTTCACAGACAGTGATTATAATGGCTGTAACATGAGCAGAAAGTCAACCTCAGGAGGATGTCAATTTTTGGGTGAAAGGCTAGTGTCATGACAATGCAAAAAGTAGACTACTATCTTAATCTCCATTGCAGAAGCTGAATATATTGCTGCATCTGCATGCTGTGCACAAGTTTTATGGATTCAAAATCAGATGCTGGACTATGGTTTGAATTTTCTGAACAACCCTATTCTTATTGATAATACTGCTGCATATTTTACTGTTAAGAATCCAGTTCAACATTCTAAGACTAAGCACATTGAAATCAGACATCACTTTATAAGAGATTGCAGTGAAAAAGGTTTGATTGAAATACAAAGAGTTGACACAAGTGATCTTTTGGCAGACCTATTCACCAAACCACTTGACAGAACCAGGTTCAACTTTCTTTTGAAAGCACTGGGGATGATCAACTCTGATGAGATCTAATTAAGGATGTGTGCGTAGTTGTGTACCTCTATGTGCTAACTGATTATATTGTTAGAGGTTACACATAATGAATGTTAAGTGAATATGCTTGATTATGTTACTTGACATGTTAACTGTTATGTGCTTTAACTGATTATGAGTGCAAAGTTTGACATGATTGATATGATTGATATGCTTACATGTTTATCAGTTGATGTGCAATTGTGATGTTAGAATAAGTGTTCTTGTTATGATTTACTTGTTAGAGTAAGCTTATCTGACATCATTGCTTAATTGCTTGAATATGTGCTTTATCTGATCCTTTGATGTTATTAGGATAGGCTAAATCTTGAATGATGGTATTGTTTGCTTGTCTTGATAATGTTATGTTTGATTAAGATTTGATTATGTTACAACTGTTTATGTCAAAATTAAGTGATAAAATGAATTTTTCTATTGAATTTTGCATAAATACTTTATTTTGGTCAAAAAATGAGCAAGTTGTTAATGGTGTTGAGATATGATAAGATTATTCAGTTCAAGCTTTAAAGAATCTTAAAAGAAGGATTTTTTTTAAGAAAAGTCTCAAGTAGTTATTCTTGCTGAAAATTGAGTCATTTGCCCAGTTGGAAGGACATACACTTGTGTATGTTTGGTCAAAAAATCTCTACAGATTCAAAGGATAGCCATTAACCTGAAAACTGAATGCATTTGGGGAAATTATAACTTGTTTCTTATTCCTTCACTTAAAACTATGTCAATAGCTCTGACTTTGAAAGGACATATATTCACATGTATGTTTGGTCCTGTTGACTACTTATGATCAAACATGATAGCCATTTACCTTGCAATGAAGAGATATTGGGGTGACTGAATATTAAACCGTGTTTAAAAGGGAAATGATAGTACATTGACTACTTAGCCAATCATATGGATTTATAGGCTAAAAGGACTTTAGTATAGTCATTAACATGTATGGTTGCTTTCCCATGATGATGTAAAATCTAAGGTGATATAAACATAATGAATATGCTAATCTTTATGTGGAGATACATAGTTGTCTTTGCATGTCTCAAGATAAATCTCTCCAAATGATAGGCAGAAAAGTGATTACCCAGTCATACACAAGCCGTTGTTATTTGGTCAACCAAAAATGAAGCATTTTTAAATATGACAAAGAACATGCTTAATAAAATTTGAGAAAATATCAAAAACAAGGGGAAGAATGAATAAATCAACCACAAGTTGATAAGTGTTTTAAATATTTTATCAAACAAGAGGGTTACAACTAAGAACTACAAAGATGTTGACAAAATCTGTCTCATCTTGAATGAAAGGCATGTTATTTAACTGTAAGTCCAACGTTCAACCTCTATATATGTTTGAAAATCAAAAATACAAAAAGATCCAATAAGTTCTGTCATATAAAAACAATTTTTGACCAAATACAGGAGGTTGGAGTCAAATTGGGGTGATATGGGGAAAGCCAAATAAGCTTTGAGAAGAGATATGATGCATCATAGCACAGTGTTGACCATTAATGCATTGTGCTACTAAATGAACCTTAATCATATCACCAAAGAGATGAAATTCATGCTAAGTTAATACCTGCTGTTAACCTATCTATGTTGTCATAATAATGCTGAGAATGAAGTATTGAGAAAGATATTTAGTCAATACGATCCCATTCTTGAGATCTTTCCAGAAAATAGAAGAAACTGTTTTGAAGAGAAATACAACTGAAATTTGTTCTCTAAATGCACCATTTGCTCTTAAACTATGATCTTAAATGAAAAATATACTTTGACAAGTGGTTTAAGTCAAAAAGTGTTGCATTTTGCCTTTAATAGGTTGAATATGTAAGTTCGGGTAAGGTTTGATGTTTTCTAACCTTTCCGGGCACAAAATGGTTGAATATGGTTGAATATGTATTTTCGGGTAAGGTTTGATGCTTTATGACCTTTCCGGGAAAGCTTAGTCATTTTTGACTAAGTTTATGATTTTCGGGCATGCTTTGAAGTGTTTACACTTTTCGGGTAGAGTACACTATTGTACTAGTTTCCCGAGCAAGATTGAAGTCTTGAGATGAATATGTGTTATAGCTAGCTTTTAACAAGAAATTCTTGTTCCGGGAAAGCTTTGCATTTTATATGCTGATTGTTATTCCAAGCAAACTTTGTGAACTTAGGATTAGTACACCTAGTAAGCTTTGTGATTTGTGTGAATATGTTTTCTTTGAAATTACAAGTGTTTCCGGGCAAACCTTGTTTTTCGGGCACACTTTATATTTCGGGTACACTTTAGTTCCCTCAATATACTTGGTAATTTCAAAACTTAACTTTCCAAGTACAATGTCTGCTAGAAGTCCTTTTCCGGGCACACTTTGTACTCTAGAAAGGTTATTCGGGTATAATTTGCATAAGAAGGTTGTCCGGGTACACTATACATCAGGAAGGTTGCTCGGGCACACTGTGCAAACAAGTATGCTTGTTTGAATATGTTTCTTATTCTGATAGGGTTTATGCTAGATTGAGTTATTTAATTTGAATTTAAGAAATTTATATGGGTGTCTTAATTGATTCTTAGCAAGGATGTTTATTTGATATTTTATACTTGATTATTTGCCTTGTGATTAAGTTCTCAAGAAATCTTGTATTTCGGGTAAGCTTTCTTCATAGTGTCTTGAATTTAAATTACTTAGCTTGACCAAGCAAGGTTTGTGAATGGAAGGGATCGGGCAAACTTTGTTAATTTAATAATGAAAATTTTACCAAGCAAGGTTTGATATTTTTATCGAGTAAGCTCTGTGTAAGTGGAAGTATACCGAGTAGACTTTGCAAAGATTTACTTTTCCGAGTAAGGTTTGCTAAACCTAAATGATAAAGAGTTATATGTTTTACAAATGTTTTAAAAATATCAAGTGGATAATGTTACTGTTTGACAGCTAATAACTCACTAAAAGACAAAGAGCATTTAAAACCCACTTTCAAAAGGTATATAAGAGGGAGTTAGAAATATTTTTCGACATTACTTTTCCCTCTCTCTCCTTCCACTGCAACTGCTTAATCACAAAGAAACCTAAACCGACGTATCACATTCATTTTTAATCCAAACCCTAATATTAATCAGCCCTCTAATTCTGACTCGGTAAGCAATAATAATTTTTTTCCGATCACGATTAGACTATAATGGGCTTTGATTATGTATTTTATTACTAATAATCTATTTTTGTGTTTAGGTTATAAACTTGTCGAAGAACAGGTTCTTGATGATTTTTCTCTCCTTCTTCTTCATTTTTATAACTTGAAATTACTTAAAGTAGTGAACTTTATGACTAATTTCACTTTGAATATGTTTGATTGTGTTGTTCAGATATGGCAGAAGAAGAAGTTCAACCGAAATATTTCTTTGAAAAGAAACACAACATGCGTGCACTGTTACAAGTCACACCTGATAACGAGCCGGTGGCAAGAATGATTACATGGATGGCTAGATCGAATGTCAGTTTTGCTTTAACAGAGAGCCCAGTATATAGAAATCATTCAGTTGATTTCTGGCGATCTGCAAGACTTGTGAATGACATAAATGGTCGAAGAATCGAAGCAACTGTTGCAAGCCTGAAACATGTGACAGAGAGAATGATAAGAAGATGCTTGCAGTTACATGATGATGACCATAACTCTATAAATTTCAATATAGCTCACCTGATGAGGATCTTTGAACAAACAATGGGATATCAGGGAACTTTACATGATGGGCAATTCCAAAAGGGAATGTTCCCTATGCTGTATAGATTCTTAATTCGCCATGTAATACAGGGGTTTGCTCCAAGAAAAGGATCATGGACTCTGATGAGTCGTGATTTAGCAAATGCCACTGTTGGTATTATATATGACCTACCATTCGATTTCTCCAAGATGATCTTTGAAGGATTGGTAGCAAATTTGAAGAAGGCAGAGGTGGATAGATTCCTGCAATACCCCAGATTCTTACAGATAATCTTCAACAGGGAATTACAAGACTTACCCACACTTGGCATTACACATCTGCTGAAGAATCCCGACACATATAGAAGAATTGCAAATCCGGGTGCTGCCAATAGATTTAATTCCAACATTCCTTTTGAGATTTTACCATGGTTGTTGAACCACGATTTGGAGATAATGCTGGTTCCTGAGCTGAGCTCAGAGGAGGATGAGGAGATTGATGAGTTGGATGATGAAGATGATAATGATGATGATGGAGATGAAGGAGGGGCTAGAGTAGCCATGGATGTTGGTGCATTTGATCAGAGGGAGCAACCTGAGGAACCAGAACAACCTATTCCAACACCACCACAATCACCACCACCCATTGACCAACCCATTATACAATCACCACCACAAACTCCACCACACCAAACCACTCAATCCCCACCCCGAACCTTAACCATGAGCCAGCCTGAAACATCAACTCATATATCCCCAACACCACAAACACCACCAACCACTAGCCCAATTCACTCAGATCCATTTATTCCAAGCCCACCTCATACACAATCACCACCACAATCTATTATCCAAACCCAAATCCCAAACCTAGAACAATCAGAACCTGAACACTTCACTACATCACCGCCTACAACACCACACACTGACATAGACTTATTCCAAAGAAATTTGAACTCGTCGAAAGAGAATGATGAATTGAGAAAGAGGAATGAGGAGGTCACCATGGAAAATGTTATGTTGTTGGATAAGTTAGCTCGAGCTGAAATGAGAATTCAAGCCCTGGAGCAGGAGGTTGAGAATACCTCAGCTGCCCCAAAACAAGGGGAGAATGAAAAGATGCTAGCTAACTCTATGGTGAATGTTGAGACTGAGATGGAAACAGGTGTAGAGACTGTGGATGGTTTGAAATTGATTTTGAATGCATATGATGATGAGGAGGAGGATTGTGAGGAAAGGAGATTGGAGGATGATGAGTATGAAGCTGATAAATCAGATGTAGGAGAACATGATTATGACGTGAATGATGAGATTATGAATGTTGTATGGAATGAAGAGAATGTAGAGGAGACTGTGGATGAGATTAAAAGGATAAATGATGAAGAAATAGAGGCTCCACTGATGTGGTCACTAATGTGTTACCAGAAACTCAAACTGATGAAATTAATGAAGGGAATGCTGCTACTGAGGAGCCAATCACTACTGAAGTTGAGCAACCTGAAAGCTCTAAGAGGGTAGAGTATGACCGTGAATTAGAAGCACTTGAGAAAGAGATTGATGATTATCAACAAACTGATGAAGAGGAAGAAGTGCAAAAAAGAATGGATAAAGGTAAAGAAAAGATAACAGAAGAAGAGACTATTAAGGCTTATCCTGAGAAAGACATTCTGTTTAAAGATGATGCTGAAGCTGCTGCTGCTGCCTTGAGAGAACATGAAAACATTATGAGGGAAACAAGGGAAAGAGAAATACTGGCCCAAACCATGGACCCTGTAGAGTTGGCAGAGCAGGAAGCCTTGATCAATCAAGCCAATATTGCCAAAGAAATTAATGAAGAAGTGGCTGATCAAGATGTGATTGAAGCTTTGATTAAGTTGAAAAGAGTTGAGGAAGCAGACAACTCTTTGGCTATGGTGGTTAGCATGTTTCAATCCCAAAGTCAACCAGAAAATAAGTCAACAGAACTGCTGAACCAACCAATCTGAATACTGAAATGATGATTGAAGAAGAGATTGGTGAGTCTATTGCTTCTATGGCTGCCAAGAAATGGGCTGGGCAAGTGAAAGAAGATCTAAAGAAAAATCCAACTGACAGCTGGTCTGAAAGGGTAAATGTGACTCAACCTCAAGAATCAGAAACAATTCATCAAAAGAAAGAAAGACTTTCTAATCTGTATTAACAATTTGCTGAAAAAGTCTGCAGATTTGCTAAGATCTATGAAAGAAAAAAGAGGGCAAATGAGCAAAATAAATATGAAAGATCTGCAAATAGAGGCAAGTGGGATGAGAAGAACAAATGTTTTGTAGAAACTCCTGATGATGATGCAAGTCCAATCAGGGCAGTCCCATTGCAAACCCTGCAACCAGGAGAAAAAGTTCAAGGTGTTCCTGATGTGCCTATTAGAAGTGAACCAAACCCAGATCATATTTATTAGTTAAGATTTTCGAACATGCTTGATGTTTTTTTAGTGCATAACTATTTACTAGCAAGCTATTTAATATGTTACTATTCACTAGCAAGCTTTGTGACCTTAGCTTTATCACCTTTAGTCAACCGAGCAAGCTTTGTGATTCTAAGTGTATGCTTGAATGAGTAAGTAAACTTCACATTCTAGCACACTTAATGACTAGTGTGAATATGTCTCTTTGAAATTACAAGTGTTTTCGGGCAAACCTTGTTTTCCGAACACACTCTATATTTCGGGCACACTTTGGGTTTTCAAATGTTCCCCTAATATACTTGGGTAATTTCAATCTAATTTTCTGAGTACACTTTGTGTTATAAATCCATTTCTAGCACACTTTGTATTCTTGAAAGTTTTTCGAGCATACTTTGCTTCAAAGTATTCTTGACTGATTTTTACTGTTTACTTTTCGGGTAAGGTTAGTGATAAGATAAATTATTCAAGCAAGGTAAGTAAATTAGAAGTATGTTACTTGGGTATCTTAAGTGATTCCTAGCAAGGTTGCCTGCTTGAAGTTTAATACTTGATTAGTTTAACTTGTGATTTGGTTCTCAAGCAATCTTGTATTTCGAGTAAGCTTCCTTCATTTTAACTTCTAATTTGTACCAACATATATAACCGAGTAAGCCTTGAGCAAGTGGAATATACCGAGCATGCTTTGCAAAAATTACCTTGACAATTTCCGAGCAAAGTTTGCTAAAATTTATACTTAGAGTTGGATGTTTTCAAATGTTTAAAAGGTTAAATGGATAAGTTTACTGTTTGACAACTAATAACTCACAAAACGACAAAAAACATTTAAAACCCACTTTCAAAAGGTATATAAGAGGGAGTGAGAGATTTTTCAACATTATTTTCCCTCTCTCTCTCCTTCCACTGATTGCTCAAAGAAACCCAAACCGACTCATCGCATTCAAAATTAATCCAAACCCTAACTTTACCAGCCCTCTAATTCCGACTTGGTAAGCAGTAATTATATGTTTTCCGACCACGATTAGATGATAATGGGCTTTGATTATGCATTTTTGCTAACTCTCTGTTTTGTGTGTAGGTTATTAATTTGTCGAAGAACAGGTTCTAAATGATATTTCTTTCATTCTTCTTCTATTTTATAACTTGAAATTGCTTAAAGTAATGAACTTTAGGACTAATTTCACTTTGAATATGCTTGATTATGTTTTCCAGATATGGAGAACGAAGATCAACCGACATATCCTTTTGAGCATAAGCACAATATGTGCGCTCTATTAGAAGTTACACCTGACAATGATGAAGTAGCACCGATTATACGATGGTTGCAACGATCGAATCTCCGATTTGCTTTAACGGAGATTCCGATTATCTATAGAAACCACTCGCTGGATTTTTGGAGATCAGCGAGGTTGCTTGATGACATAAATGGAAGAAGGATTGAAGCAACAGTTGCAAACCAAGAAATCAGGGTGACTGAGGCAGTGATTGGAGATGTTTGCTCCTGAATGATGATAACCCTAACCCACTCCTTCTTACAACTGCACAATTATTAAAGGTATTTGTCAAAACGATGGGCTATCAAGGAAATATTCATGATGGACAGTATCAGAAGGGAATGTTTCCACTCATTTACAAGTTTTTGATCTATCATATTATACATGGATTTGCTCCACGGAAGGGATCATGGACCCTGATGAGCAGGGATCTAGCCAATGCAACTGTGGGTGTGCTTTTCAATCTACCATTCAACTTTTCAAGAATGATTTTTAATGGAATGGTTCAGAATATGACTAAGAAAAACAAGCAGAAGTTTTTGGTTTATCCAAGGTTCCTACAAATCATATTTAATCAAGAATTGGAGGGATTACCAACTGTTGGTACAACTCATGATCTACAAGACCCAGACACTTTCAAAAGGATTGAAACACAAGCAAGTTTGAGCAGATTCAATCCAGATGAGGTGTATGAAGATTTACCTTGGTTGTTTGTTGAGAATATTCGAATTCCTAGGTTACATGAGTTATTGTCAGAAGATGAAGTTGGTATTGGAGGAGATGATTCTGATGGAGATGGATATGATAATGATAATGCTGGCAATATGGAAGGAGGTGATGCAAACTTTGAGGTAATTACACAAACTCAGGGGGAGTATCAAATTATACAAGAACAACCATCAACACCATTTGGCACTCCACCACAAACACCACCCTACCCACCATCACCCATTGACCAAACTTACCAAACTCCACCACAATCACCACCTCAAACCTCCCAAACCTCACCCACTCAAACACCTATCCTAACCCTAACCCATACTGAACCATTATCCCAAACTCCACCTCAAACCAGATCCCAAACGCCACCTCAAACCACAACACAATACTCACCCCAAAACCAAACAACAATCCCAATACCAGAATCTTTCCACACTTCACCATCCAATACCCCTCCCTCAAATGCCTTCCTACTACAAAGAAATTTTGATCTTATTTGCCAGAATATTGATTTGAAGGGAGTGAACTGTGAGTTAAAGAAAGAAAATGATGAGCTGAAGCACAGTTGGCTGCTACTCATGAACGAATTCAAACCATAGAGCAGGAGGTTGAGAAGACCTCAGCTGCCACAAAACAGGTGGAGAATATATTTGAGCCAATTGATGCTATTATCAGTACAGATGATGTTGTGATGGAGGATGCAGGTGGTAGAGATGTTGATGGGCTGACTTGTTTGTTGAATGCCTATGATGATGATGAAGATAGTGAAGAAAGGAGGACAGTTGATGATGAGTAGGAGGCTGACAAGTCTGAGGGTGATGAGCAAAACTATGATGCTGAAAATGATATTCTGAATGTGGTAAACAGAGATGAGGATGATGGAAAAGGAGAGAAGGAGACTGAGGTTGAAGATGAAATGATAAATGTTGAAGAAAATGTGGCTACCACTAATGTGGCCACTGATGTCTTGACTGATACTTTAACTGAAGTACAAACTGAGGTGATCAATGATGATGATACTGCTACTAAGGAGCTAATACTCACTGAAATTGAACAACCTGAAAGCTCCAAGAGGGTAGAGCATGATGAGGAGATAGATGAGTTATATAGGGATATTGATGATTTCCCACCTGAAACTGAGGAAGATTTTAAAAGAAGAATGGATAAGGGGAAATAAAAAGTCTATAAGGAAGAGCCTGTTAAGGCAAATCTGGTTACAGAAAGAATGATTGATGAAGAAGAGGAAGCCTCTGCTGCTACTAGGAAAGAATTTGAAAATGTTGTGAGAGAAACAAGAGAAAGGGAAGTAATTGCCCAAATCTTGACCCCTGAAGAGCTAACAGAGCTGGAAGCCCTGATTGATCAAGCCAATGTTGCTAAAGTAATTGATGAAGAGGAGGCTGATGATCAAGTTGTTATTGAAGCTTTGATAAACTTAAAGAGAGTTGAGGAAGTGGATAACTCTTTAGCTATGGTGGTAAGCATGTTTCAAACTCAAAATTAGCCCCAAAATGAAACAAATGAAACAACTGAGCCAACAAATGTGAATATGGAGATTAATGTGGAAGAAGAAATTGGTGAATCTATAGCCTTAATTTTTGATAAGAAATGGGCTGAACAGATCAAAGATGATATCAGACAAAACCCATCTGAATGGGAATGTGTAGATGATTTAAAATATGGGAAGATATATTCAAGAAAGAGGCACAGACCTAAAGTATATGAACCAGCTGAAAGAGCTGAGTCAATAAAGAAGGGAAAATGGGATGAAAAGAATAAGTATTTTGTGGAAACCCCTGATGATGAAGCACGTCCTCTAAGGCCAGTTACTTTGCAAACTCTAAGGCCTGATGAAGTAGTTCAAGGAGTTCCAAACATTCATGTTGCTGATAACCCAACATCTGATGTCCCACAGTATGATGATGAGAAGATAGATGCAGTGAATGAATCCACTGAGAAAGAAGACTCTACTGATGAATATGATAATGATGATGTTGATCAAAATGAAGCTGAAAATGCTAATGTTGTGACTCCTGAAGTAACAATGACTGAAGAACAAAGGAGAAACATTAAGCAGAGCTTGATTGAAGCCAAGAGGAAAAATCCTTTAGTTATCAAGCTGATGAGTCTTGGAATAAGCTTTGAAACCTTATCTTCTTTGAATGATGATGAACTACAAAGAATATTGAACAAAGAGGGGAAACCATTGAAAAACTCATACAACAAAATAACAAAGATGCCCAAAAGTATAGAGAATATTTGAGAAAGTATGGGTATTCTGAGATTGACTTAACTCACTTCAAGTTTGAAAATCTAAGAGAAGCCTATAATAACACCAGAGAAGAAGTGAAAGAAATATTTGTTAGAGAAGATGAGGCGGCTGAAAAACCTGAAGCTTTGAAAAAGAAGTTTGGAGGAATATGTGGGTATTTATTGGACAAAGGTATGAAACCTGATATGGTTGAAAGTCTGGATAAAGCTACTGCTGAGTCCATTTACAACAACATGAAAAGAAAATAAAACTTAAAAGGGGTTCAACCTGAGCCATCAAGTGTACAAGAAAGGAGAGATCAAGATGAACCCCCTGCAAAGAAAATAAGAATAAGAACATTGAAAGAAAAGTTGAAAGATCAATTTGAGAAGAAGACAGATGATACCCCAATCCCAGAGGAAGTCAAAACTGAGCCAATAAATGAACCTATTGTTCCATGGGAAAATGAAGAATGATTGAGATTTTGAGAGGGGTAATGGTAAATCAGAAGGGGATGGATGTGAACACCTTTAATGCACTTGACAAACATCAACTGAAAGAACTATTCTACTTGCAAAAAGCTGAATGGGAAAAAGTTCTTTTGAAAGGTGAAAATCCAAGAAGTTTTGTTGCAGGAAGGTTTGTGCCTGCAGGATTGATGAACGATCCAAGGATGGCTGAAATGATTACAAGACTTGTAAGAGATGCAGGTGAAAACTTTGCAAACATGATCTACTATCCTGGTGAACTGATTGAGTCAATATATTTGAAAGCTTTTGCTATAACAAGGCCTAGCAAACCAATGAAGTCTATACCAACTAGGCCTTCTACATCAAGGCAACATACCACAACACACAGAGGTGAGTCAAGTAGAGCCGGATCACAAAGAACAACAAGACCACAATCAGATGTGGATCTTCCAAGAACTCTATTCTATGGCTCAATCTCTCAGTCTCTGAAGGTGATTTTGGAAAGTAAACAATTGAGAGACATAATTTTGAGAGATGATTTTGCTGAATACACTCAAGAACAATTGGAGAAAATGGCCACACTTGATCTATATGACTATCATGACACAAACAAGTTGGCTGGGAGACAGCAAAATGAACTTTCAAAGTACCCGAGGGATGAAGCTGATAAGGGATTCCCATTTTTGAAAGAAAAGAAAAGGTGGAAATTGACAAAGCATGATAGAACAAGAAGAGCAACAATATTGAAAAAGATAGCTAGTGCTGAATTGAATTATCAGTTGAAAGTCAAATACAAGAATCACTGTCAAATATGAACACTTGTATAAGCCTTGAAAGAAGAATGACACACCCAAACTACACTGTTAAGAAGAATGACATCATTGCTGAAATTGAGTACAAGGAAACTACTGGCCATTATATTCTTCGCAATTCTGATGGGATTATCTTGGGCATAATCAGAAGAGATGAAGATCTGACCTATTTGCATAATGAAGATCTCAGAGATATAAGGGATTTGGACATTCCTGAGAGTCACACTCATTACCAAATCCTTTCTATCTTTAGACAAAGGGCAGGAACTGTAATTGTGAATCAAAGAAAAGCCGCCTACAATGCAAGAAGAAGATGAAGATCTTTAGAATAGGCTTTGATTTGTACTGTCTACGGACAGATTTTTGAATATGTAATAGTTTAACTTTGTTGGGTTTTAACAATATTATCAAAGTCCATATAACCCATTATATAGAAAAACGCAGCGGAAATAAAGGTTTAAATCTTGTTATTACCTTACACATAAACCCATTTATGTTAAACCCAATGCCCGGATCCATATACGAAATATATACTATTAAAACAACCATAGTGTGTTTCATGAATCATACCTTCAAGTCCGAAAGATAAAGAGGATGAAAGATATAAATGGCTAGCTTCCAATGGAGGAAACCTCAAGCTTGTATACCCAACGAGCTCCAACAAACACCTTGGTTGCTAGGGACCTAACACTTGATGCAAGAACAACCTTTGTTCTTTTCTTCTTCTTGTTATCGGCCTCAAAGGGAAAAAAGAGAGAAAGATGTGTGTGAGAGAGAAAGTGTGGAATGCTTGGTTCAAGAATTATAATCCTCCAATACTTTCTCTTGCATGTCTTGAAAGAAATAAAAGGAGGAGAGAGAAGAAGGAAGAGATTTTTCCCACCCAAATTTCAAATCCTCTTTTATTACTTACCATTTATTTTACTTATCATGTTTATATTATAAAACATAACATAAGTAACATGCAATATGTTATTTAACCAATTTAAATAACATCTCTCAAAATATAAATTATCCATATAATTTATTTAACACACATATGCAAATATTTAGAAAACCCAATTTCCAAATATTATAAGTGTTGATAATCATTACTTAGATCATATCTAATAATAATTATCGTGGTGTTTGTCTAGCTTGTTATTGGGTATGACCCGACTTGGATCAATACGTACTAGCCACATCAACTCTAATATGTGTCTTGGGCAGATCGATTCCAACAAACTTTTGATATGTAAAAGTTTGATTTTGATTTGAATATGTATTTTGACTAAGTGTATGTAACCTTAGAGATGTTTTAGGACAGCTGAGGTGTTCCAATCTAGGGGGAGATTGTTGAGTCAAAGATTTGACCTAACTGATGTATAAGGAAGATTGGAATCTTCTCAACCTCCTCAGAAATTGCTAAGTATGAAACCGAGCACACTTGGACATCCTAGCAGGGTTTTACTTGACCGGGCATGATATTTTGCCTTTCGGGCAGAGTTATCTTTTAGAAATCTTCATTAGTGAATATCCGAGCAGGGTTCACTATGTCAAGCAGGATTGTTCTTTATGGCCGAGCACAGTTTGCTTCCTAGCAGACCCTTGTCTGACCAAGCTTTTGAAGCCAAGTACTTGGAAGATCTAGCAAGGTATTCTTTAATAAACAATGGTTCGAGCACGCTTGATGAAAGTTAAGAATTATCCTAATGACACATCGGGCAAGGTTCAACTCAGGCAAGCTACAGTGTAACCAAGCACACATTGCTTTGCTAATAATCTATTTACTAGCAAGGAGTGGATATGACCATTAGAAGAACAAGTCTGCTCGTTGGATTATATCGGGCAAAGTTGGATATGATCAAGAAGACTGAATTCTTCTTGGTAAAAGTAAAGTCTACCCGGGAACTGTTCCCGAACACACTTGAAGGTTACCAGGTCTACTCTAGGACAAAAGGCACCGAGCATACTCGGAAAAGACAAGTGATATAAAGTCTGCCCGGAAGACATGTTTTTACACTTAGTATAGTTTTGAATATGTAATTTGAATATGTGTCAATCATTAGGGTTTCTAGAAGGAATGACAGCTGTCAGGAGGTGACGGGCCTATAAATAGAATATTTTAGGGCACGCCTCCTACGGATTTTTTCCTTTACCCTTTTCAGAAAAGAACGAATATTCGTGATTGAGTGTGACAGCTGTCCTAAGTTATCATTGAATATAAATTCCGACAAGAAACCCTAATCGATTATCATTTGTATCAATCACTTTATATAAATGGAAATCTTTTGAGTTATTGTTCGTGACTGTTACCATTATTAACCTATTAGCAACAAATCTTGTTTGTTTCTGATTCCACCGTTAACAAACAAGAATCCTTCCTTATTTAGCAATTCGTCATTAACCTTCTTGTCGACACATTATGTGTGGGTTATGACATTGTTATTGATTATTGAGTGATTATTCGGTACCGACACCACGTGACCTAGTTCACCACATAGAAAGCAAGTTCTCATATCAACACGTTCACGGTGAGGTGGTGCAAACAGACCCAACCGAAGGTCGATGATAAACTCCAGCAATTGGTCCTTTATCTAAGTCATCAAATGTCACCAATTTCCTTTTCATGTAGAGGTCTAGATTTGAGCAATTAGAAAAACTTTGCAATGAATCAGTTCCATGATATTTTATAAATTGAACCTTTTTACCTGATTTTAACAATTGTTTTGCTTTTACTAAAGGATCAACAACATTTGATGTCTTAGATTTTACAAACTCTTGTTCAAGATTTTGTAATTTGGAAGTTTCATTTTGAAAGACACTTTCAATCAACTCAGGCTTGATTAGATTAGGGGAATTTCTTTCTCGGTGAAAACTTTGCTAATTCCTTTTAGCTTAAACACATGCCCAGTTGAAGAATCGGAAACTGAAGGATTGACAAAACGTAGCAAATCCTCATCCGAAATATTTGGTTTTTCAGATTTGTTTGGTTTAACCTTAACTTGTTTCTCCTTTTTCACTTGAGTTGTATTTGAACCATACACAGCTTCCTCAAATTCATGAGGTTCATCTAAAATGTGATTCGAACGTGGAATGTCCTAATTTTTGTGTATGACTTATGGTTCAAATACATCCTCAACAAGTACTTTCTCAGCATTATTTTCGACAAAGACCTTTTTGCTTTGAATATGAGGTTTTTGTGATGAAGATTGAACAGTTACATTGTCACTTTTAGCAATTTTAGATTTTGTGTCAACAATCGGTTCATTAACAACAGTTTCTTCCTTTCCAGCAAAAGGATTTGCTATGTAATCGTTGTGAAATGGTGGTGGTACTTCAACAAAACCTACACCTTTCTTTGAATCTTTTTGCTTACCAGATACTTCAATAATTTCGTTTAGCGAAAATGAAGAATTTTTAAATTTTCCCAATTTATTCTTCAACTCAAAAACCTCATTTTCAAGTTCAGTTATCTTGGAACGATATTTCAAGATTTCTTGAAATTTTTTATCATTAATTTTCATTTTGACAGACAATTTAGCCTTAAGATCATGATTACTAACAGACAATGCTTCAATTTTCTCCCTATATCTCATTTGAGATTCTAATGATTGTCTATACGTGTCCTTAAGTGAAGCAAATTCTTTTACCAAACTATCATTATGTGCTTTCAAAGTTTCTAAATTAGGTTTATTTGTCTCACAAGTAACACAAGGAACATTAGCAGACCATTTAATAGAGTTAGAGGAAGAAGGACTAACCTCATCAATCTTAGCCATGCAAGCAAATGTAGTTGGCTGTATATGACAGGAATCATCAGAATCTGAATCAGTATCATTGTCAGATGATAATTCATTCACACTTGTATATTGAAATCTTTCATATGTATCAAACATAGCCAAATTCCTTTGATTCTCATTGCATAATAAACGTTGAGACCAATCAGTTCCATCAGCAGCAGAAAGTAAGGCTTATGATCCCGAAGCAGACGGTTTACCACCAGATGGTTTGTCAGCATTAACACCCTTTCTGTCAGAATTTCGCGGTCCATTATATTCTTTCTTTGGTTTATCACACTCTTTCGCGAAATGACCAAATTCTTGACAGTTGAAGCACTTGACTTTCAGCTTGTCAAACTCAGTATTCTTGTTCAACGCAGGTAAATCTTTTCCCGTTCTTTGAATGAACTTCTTCACTTTTCTCACGATCATTGCCACGTTCCACTTTAGATCTATAATTTCCAAATCATCAGGGTCTACTTGATCATACTCTTCATCAGTCAATTCACTTGAGGCAATTTTACTACCCACCAGATTCTCATATGAAGTCATAAATGCATAAAGAAACGAAAAGTTCTGTTTAGCTTCTTTGATGTTCACGTTTGGTGGTTGAGTGAAGTTGTTTGAATAAGAATCTCCACCAGATTTCCTAGTGTTGCCAGTGTACCCAGATTCCATAAAACAGGCATTTGGATCACTACAAGCTAAAGCTCCCACATTTGCATTTTGAGTGAGAAATGTAGTGATCGGAGTTGTAATGCTGCTTAGAGGCATACTTCCTCCATAGAAAGATGGATCATCTTTTGATGATTTTTGACACTTTACATCATATTCTCTAGGTTTAATCTTTGGCATGAAATAAGAAGCAGTCAAATCTTCGTTCATGAAATAATTATTCTCTTTTAAAACCATAAGAAACGTAGAATATGAAGCAGGTAAAGCGTTCTTTACAGTGTCAATCTTATCACTTTCATATGGTTCCAATTTTAAATTAACCATATCAGCTATCAGATGATTAAACCTTGTAGTCATTTCCTCAACAGTTTCTCCTTTCGACAAGTTTCAGAATTGAAACTTCAACATTACCTTTTTGCTTTCTTCAGTATTACTCATCTTCGCATTTTAACATGTTGAAGCATAGATCTTAATACTCCAAACTTGATGGAATATATTATCAGGTAAATCCATAGTAAGAGTCGAGTATGCTTTTGTCTCAAATTCTAAAGCTTTCTTCTCTTTTTGGTAATACTGTGAAAATGCCTTAGGAGTTAAACCAGTAGTCTCATCACCAATCATTGGTACAATATAAACTTCATCGAGACAATAGGAACAATCAGGATGAACATAACCAAGATGAGCATGAAAACATTTTTCCCATTTTGCAAAATCACTGAACTTCATCAATCGAGGACATTTGGAATGAGATCCAATTTCAGCATCAAGATGTAACATTTTTTGCATGAGTGCGTTCTGAGAAGCCAACGAGCCATTTTAAACAAACAAATTCAAATTTAGTTAAAAATCAAACTTCAAGGACTTAAAGTGAAAATTTTATAACGAACTATGAATAGTGATTGTAACGAACTGAATATAACGAATCAATTGTACGAATTGATTGTTATCTGAATAACGAACAAGGAACAGTAATTGTAAAGAACTAGCTTATAACGAATTAGCAACGAATCAAGTAGACAAATCAACTTGATGAATCAGGTTGACGATTTAGTTTGAAAAAACAAGATGACAAATCAAGAACAGTTAATAATGAATCGGGTTGACCAATTGACGAATCAAATTGACGAATCAGTTTGATGAATCAAAGTAACGAATCAGGTTGTTAAACAATTATAACAAACTTTGCCACATGGCACAAGTTTGTTAGAGAATAGATTAATGAATTAGACTGCGTGTCTAACGAATCAAGCAGAACGAATCAAGCTTGATAGAGAAATGGCGATGACGAATTACAATTTTTAACGAATCTTCAACCAAATGATGAAGATCTTCAAATCTTCAACCAGATTTTCCAGAAATCTGGAAAATTTCCAGAATGAAGAACACAAACTACCAAACACGAATCCGTAATACTATCTCAATACATCATCAAATCGTTCAAATAACTACTTAAAATGCTCGTACACAAATCGCGAAACCAAAATACATCATCTCGTAATCTCAATCAGCCAACACAAATAACAATCAAGCCAAAATCATCCTATGTTTCGTAATAACTCAGATCAAACCAAAATCAAACCATGTCCATACCAATTACCAATTCCAATCACACAAACAATCCTTATACCTTACCAGACACTTATCAACCTCAAATCAATCCATAAACCACCAATTCAATTGTTAATTCAACTGAATTCAAGTTAAATTTAATAAAACCGAAAAACAATTGAAGATACTTCAATTATCAATCAATAACACAATCAAGAGCAATTCTAACGGCCGAAAGCTCTAATACCACTTATTAAACCAACATATCAATCCAGATCTATAACAGATTAACCTAGATCTAAACCATAATAGAATCTAGTTCATGACTACTCTTAATTAGGTTATATATTGTGTATATTAGTTGTATTAGGGGTATATAGATTAATAGATTAACGAATTTTGGATCGAGAGAAGATTTTGACAGAGTGTAGTTACTTTAAACCAAAACTTAAATTACGTAGTGGACTAAGCCTCTATATATAGACGATGGATCTAATTCGTTACACATCCTGTAATGAATTAGGATCCAGTTCGTTAACATTAACGACTCAAAAGGAAACATAACGAATCACTTGATTCGTTATGCTTCATTCGTCAACATTCCATGACGAATGGGAACATACATAACGAACTACAAGCCCATTCGTTAAACATCCTTAACGAATGGGTGTTACATTAAAAAAACAGGATAGTTCGCTAAACATCCTTAACGAACTAGCCTTACATTAACGAACTAACTTAATAACATAAATATCTTTTCCATTATAATAATAATAATAAAAACAAACACGATAAATACAAAGACTCGAGACGCCAAAAACATGCACTAACAAGAATTTGTAAAGAAGTTAGTTTAATTGCTAGGGATAGGAGTGTATGATAATATGAACTGTTTGATTGCCTAACTGTTCAGAGTTAGAACTAGCACAAATAGACTCACAAATGGAAGTATGTAGGACACGGAAAGTAACGTGATCAACTAATCACATCTGGCCACTGTTATTACCTGTTAGCCTTAATATAATTATACTAAATAGTTCCTTGAGTGATGCCGTTTGTGTTTCCATATAGAATATGAATGGATAGAGCAAGGAAGGATGTTGGCCAAGGAGGTCGTACTAATCGTCGTGGTAGGCCACGTATAGTTCGAGAACCTTCTGTATGACATGTTACTAACACAAGAGAGGAACTAAGTGCAACTTTGCGAGATTAGAGCAACAACGAAGGGTATCAACTTGATCGTGTTGTTCAAGCCGCCATTGCTTAAGCTGTAGCTGCTGCAGTGAAGATTTTACATCCTAGAAAGTCTGCTGAAAGTCATGCAAGGACCGCTGAGAGGGCGGGGGAGGATGGGAAGAAAGTCGATGAGAATGAGGAAGGTGACTCGAGTGAAGTTTTATCTGTGAAAGTTGATGAGATAAAGAGAGGTTGAGGTGGGTGTAACTACAAGTCGTTCAAAGGTTGCGACCCGCAAAAGCTGACTGGTTTAGAAGATGCGATAGCTAATCTTCAGTGGATAACCGCAATAGATAAAGTTATCCGAATTAGCGAGTGCCGCCCTGACCAAGCAGTGGGTTATGCTACCCAGTCGTTTGGCGATGAGTTTATGTTTTAGTGGGATACTGTCAAGCAAAGAAAGACTCGAGAAGAGATTAAGGTTATAAGGTGAGATGACCTGAAGGAGTTGGTGATGAAGCGGTTGCGCTAATGGTAAGGTTGAGAGAGCTGAGATGAAGTTTGTGAATCTGAGGGTGGGTAAGATGACACACTGCGAGTATACTACCGAATTCAACCGCATGTCGAGGTTGGCGCCTGACATGGTGAACGTTGAAGCCAAGCGAATCAAGTGTTACATCCGAGGGCTGCCACCGAATGTCCGCACTTTAGTCAGGACTAGAAAACCTGCTACCTTTGACTCTGTTGTTGAACTCGTCGAGATGGTTTACGACGATTTGGTTGTGGAAGATGTGGTGGTGGTGGAAGAGAATAAAGAGAAGAAATGGGTTGCTCCTACTAAACGACCTGGTACCCAGATGTGGAATCCCAAGGATAAGAAGCAGAAGATGTGGGAGAAAAAGCCCTGTGAATGTAGATGGGGTATTGGTTCTGATACGTGTCACAAGTGCGGGAAAATCCATGCTAGGGAATGCAAGCTTGGTTCGAATGCTTGCTACAAATGTGGGAAAATGGGACACTATGCTAATGAATGCAATGCAAAGCCCGCGTGTTACAAATGTGGTAAGACGGGCCATGTGGCAAGGGAATGCACTGATGGTGAAACTAAAGTAAGCAGATGGGAAGATGCCGACCAGTGAAGGCCAAGGACCAAGGCCTACATACTGAATCAGGAGCAGGCTAAGCAGATCCTAGATGTTCTGACAGGTACGTTTCTAGTGTACTGTATTTCCGCTTCTGTGTTGTTTGATTCAGGTGCAAATAGGAGTTTTGTAGCTACAACATTTAGTAAGTTAGAAAAAATGAAATGTTGTCGTGTGCCTGAAACTTTCATAGTACAACCCGCTAGTGAAACCTCGGTTAGGACAATGAGAATGGTTAAGGATTGTAAGATAGAGTTAGAGGGACTTGAGTTCCCTGTTACCCGGTATGTTTTGACCGTAGGAGGGTTCGACATGGTTCTGGGGATGGACTGACTATTTGAGTTTAAAGCTCAGATAGTGTATAAGAGTAGGTTAATAAGATTAAAATCCTTGGATGGTAGTACGGTGACGGTTTATAGTGATAAAGAAAGTTTGGGGCTTAATGTCATTTCGATGATAAAAGCTGAAGGATTGTTAAGGCGAGGGTGCGGTGCCTACCTGGCGTATGTTGACGAAGCTACGACCGAGACGAAAGAAGTGAAAGATGTAATGACTTACACGCTGGAATGACTTATACGGGGAAAAAACTTACACACCCAAACTTATACGGACCTGAGTGATTTTCCAAATAAATGAAAGATATGCAGCGTATACGTACGTAAACGATAGATATGAATTTATTTGATATATGAGCTACAGAT
The DNA here is from genome assembly GCF_021521415.1 of Bidens hawaiensis. Lineage (NCBI taxonomy): Eukaryota > Viridiplantae > Streptophyta > Magnoliopsida > Asterales > Asteraceae > Bidens > Bidens hawaiensis. Next base: position 249,764 of record NW_027491963.1, read on the forward strand.
AAGTAATTAATTAATAATGAAAGGTAATGTTTAAAATGAGAAAGACGTAGAAACAAGGGCCAAGTACACAAACTAGAGTAGTAGTTAACTTATGTGTCTTATTACTGTCAGTCGTGCACAGCTAAGGAGGGGGATTACGATTAAATCCAAACGTAACAGAATCCAGGTGAGTTTCTAGCCCCATTTCCATTTTATATTTTCGGGGATGTGTGCATACTCAATATGATTAGTTAATAAACTTACCTTAAGTAGTAAGTGTATGATATGTGATTGTTTTACGTATGATGTTTGAATGTTATATGAATGTTATAGAAGAGATTAAGAGTATGTACGAGAATACATATATATATAAAGGTATGGTACAGAAGAAGAGAACTGGGCCCTAATAATACTCGAGGCAGAAGGGAGCCGGGCCCTAATAATACTCGAGGAAGAAGGGAACCGGACCCTAATAATATCCAGGGCAGAAAGGGGACGGGGCCCTAATACTATTCGAGTAAGTAGGGCGTAATTCTCTTTAAAACATATAAGTATGTAAAGTAAGATTAAATATAAAAGTACGAAAGAATTAAAGAAAGAAAGACGATATATACTTATGTATGTACGAAAGACAGATAAACAGGTCAAGTAACTAATGCGTATCCTCGGATACGAATGTGAACGTATTGTATGTTGTTTGATTAACTAGAACTCACTCAGCGTAACTGACTTTTAGTATGCACCCAGGTAAATAGATTGAAAGAGTTGGCTTGAGGGAGACACAAGGCATGATCTGAAGAGGCTGGCATCTGAAGAAGAATTGTCATGATGTTTTAATACGATGTTTTATGTTATGTTTAAAGACAATATTTGAATGTTTTGTATTAAATGTTTGAAGTTTTATATAATGCGAAAGTTTTTAATTAACTCTGATATTTATATCTGTGTTTATGAGTAAAACCAACGCTAAAGTAGGGAACTGGGAGCGAGGCCTTACACTAAAATTCGTAAAACGTAATAACTTTGAACTTGTTTAAAATTTAACAAAAGCCACTCATACCCTACCACCCATTGTTTTGCATGCATTCATCCTCATCATTAGCCAAGTGTAACATCCTACTTTTGGGTTATAATAATAAAATAAATCTCGTTTATTTTAACAGTGTGTCGTTTATCGGTTTAGATAAATAAAATATGAGTTGGGCTTGAGTTGGTTAAATGGATATGAGTTATGGAATATTTGGGTTAAAAGGAATGGAGAAAAGACCATGGGCTTAAGCACATGACCCAAAATATATTACCCATAATCACCATTTAATTCCTCATTTACACATATTCCATACACCACCCAAAACACACACTTAAGCTCTCTCTCTATTTCTCTCTTTACTCTAGCTGAACCAAGGAGGAAAAAAACCGATCCTTGTATGATATTGTATGGCTTCAAACCTGCTAGATTTAGTTACGAAACGACGAGCCGACACCTTAAACCGTTAAAATCACGAGATCCGGATGGAATCGGGTTTAAAACGATCAAAAGATAAACTTAGGGGTCACCCTAGCTCAGATCTGGATCAAACGGGATGAAAAACGGTGCAAAAACCAGTTTTTCCGGCAATGATTGCGACGGAAAGGTGTACGAGGTAAAGGGAATGTCAGAGAATGTTTCTGACATTCTCTGACCTAACCCTAATTCGTTAACGGGGATTTAACGAACTAGGGGTGATTCGTCAAGCGATTCGCTAATGGAAGCTTAACGAACAAGCCTTAGTTCGTGTTCCAGTTCGCTATTGAAAAGATAACGAATTACCCCCGATGCACTATAATCATTCGTTAGCAGAGATAACAAATTATATGGTCTAATTCGTTACATGGACTGATTCGTTACATGGCTGATTCATTATATGGACTGGTTCGTTATATTGACTGATTCGCCAAAGGACCAGTTCGTTAGAGGGTTCAATTCGTTACAAGGACCAGTTCATTATGACAAACCAATTCGTTAAAGAACCAAGTAACGAACTAGAAGTTTAATAAAATGGCAGAATGGTCCCTGGACATAGAAAAAGAATGGATTAATTACAAAGAAGTCCCCAAACTCTTTAAGTTAGCAAACTTAATAACGAACTAAAAATCTAATAGAAAATGTGTTAAGACAGCTCGACCCCAGCCAGGGGCTCTGCCCCTTGGACCCTGCTAGGGGCTGCCGCCCCTATACCCCGCTGCCATGGGCGCTGCCCCTGAACCCACGTTCGTTGAGAGTTATAATTAGACTAGAAATGCGATATGGTTAGTGATAGTTAATTGATACGTGTAATTGTTATACAGTTAAGACCGTGCACAACTAAAGAAGGGAATAACTATTAACGGGGAACGTAACCGCATTAAGGTGGGTTTCTAGCCCCATTCCTTGTTATGTTTTCGGGGCTGTGTGCATACTCAATGTGATTAGTTAATACACTAATCCTAAGTGATAAGTGTATGCCTTATATGTATTATGTGAAATGTATGAATGTTTTCTTGTCGGTACGTGAACGATCTTCGGATATTGCATGTACTGCCAAGTAATGGTTCGATGATATATATGTTATAGATGAAGAATGAATGATGTATGTACGTATGAAACTTACAATTATGTATATAGAAAAGTATGGTATGTAGGTATGGAAGAAAGGGTGACCAGACCCTAATAATATCCGAGGATGGAGGGTACCGGACCCTAATAATATGCGAGGATGAAGGGAGACCGGACCCTAATAATAACCGAGGATGGAGGGTACCGGACCCCAATAATATCCGATGTATGTAGGGTGAAATGCCCTTTATAATGTAAGGTTAGCTATGAATATGTATGGATGAATGATGAACAGGTTATGTATGTAATGTGTACCTTCGGGCACGTATATGTGTATGTAAAGTAAGCTATGTGATTAACTAGAAGTCACTCAGCGTAGCTGACTTTTAGTATGCACGCAGGTTAACAGATTGAGACAGCTAGTTTGAGATGGACACATGGCAGGATTGAAGAGGCTGGCATCTGAAGATTGTAATGATGTTTTGAATGTTAAAATTTATGTTATGTTTTTAAAAGACAAATTATGGATATTTGTAACGAATGGTTGATGTTTTATATTATTCCGCGAAAGTTTTAATTTACTCTGATATTTAGAATGCGTTTATGAGTAATTCCAACGTCCAAAGTACGACACCGGTAACGGGGCCTTACACCTAGATATGTGTTTGATGATTTTAAAAAAGGCCCAGTTAACCTACACAAACACATCACCTAATCTAATCACACGCGTCACCACTCTCATCCTCCTTCTTCCTCCCTTTAAATACCATGACACCCCATTACCACTTTTCATCATTTTCAAAATTCATTCACAACACACATATACACCATTAAATATTAAGCTAGAATGAAGGTTTGAGTGAGCTGCATGTGGATAGAAAGCTATAAGAAACAAGAAAATCATGTCATTGTTAGGAGCTTTTATCATCTTTTAAAGTTCACCCAAAAATCCAAGGTAAAATCATAATGCATGAGTTTGGTATATTGATTTTTAGTTACGATTTAGTATTAATGGTTAGAGAAATTTGAAAGATGAAAAGGAAAAGTGTGTGTGCATGTGTGTGTAATCGTGAATTTGTTTGTGTGTACGGATGCGGGACAAAAAAACCCAAATGCATGTGTGCATACCTGAATTTAGTTATACTATTGTTGGATTGAGAAATAATAGTCTTGATTTGCCACTTTAAATGACTATAATATAATAAATTTGATATTTATAAAGTTGGTTTGTACATAAGTGTTGACTAGATAATGTTACTTGAGTTCATTGGTATGATTTTAACATGATCTATATAATAATGAAATTGAGTGTTTTGGTGTTTAATTAAAAAGTTAAAATTTTGTGGTATTATACATGATTCTTGAAGAAATTGGTTACATGATTTTATTAGAATACATCATTTGATAGTTGAAATATGTCTAAGTTAGACTATTGTAAAGACCTGTTGATTATTACTAAAAAGGAAACTTTTTATTAAGTGCATAGTTATTTTGATTTTGACATGAATGTTTAATATATTTGAACTTGAGAGACTGTTAAAAAGTGATTATGATTATGATAAGAGACACCATGCTAGCATTAATAAATGTTTGGTGGAAATATATATATAGTTGGTACTTACAATAGATAGAAACTTTATTTGTTATACACATGAAAAAATCTCTAGTTGATGAAATAATGACATGATACTTGAACACACATACATACATGATGAATTGATTATAAAGAATTTCATATTAGTTGGTCATGTAAAAATCATTCACTCATTATTAGGTTATATGCTAGAAAGTTATTTACTAGTCACATATATTGAATAAGAACATGAAGTGTGTTATAGTTTGGCATCTTATATGAAAGGTCTTTACTTGTTAATAAGGAATAAAAAAAGTCAGATTCTAAAAGTATTGAATGATATGATGATTGATAAAGTTGCTACTTTGATTATGGTTGTTTCATATGCTAGAATAGGACATAAATTGCTTACTTGAGACTTGCTTAAACAATCAGAATCTGGAAATTCTGGAAAAATTAAGAGTTTGAAAGACTTAAGTTGATGTACAAAAGTTCCTAGGATATTTGGTTTAACTTAGTTTGCTTGTAGGTAACTTTAACGGTAGAAATATCGACTTTTAAACGTGAACCGACACGACATTTAGGCACTATTTTAGAACAGCCCCTAAAGTCATAAATACTTGTACATAACCTAAGTTAATGTACAAGAAGAGGACAAGATAGAAAAACTTGATCCTAGACGGTTCGAGCCGCGAAAAACGACACGAAAACGTTAAAATTCGCTATTTTGAGGAAATAATAACTAAAATGAATACTAAAGTATTTTTATAAAAGAACTTATAAAAATTAATTATCTTCATATAAAAAGTGTTTTCAAAAACTTAAAGTATAAAGTTTCACACAAAAAGTTAAGTTGTTCGCCGTTAAACACGAAACCAGCAAAACCGACAAAAACGATACTATAATCATAACAAGAATGAAACTTATAGTTTTAAAATATTTCGCAACAAAACTATATTTTTATATAAACAAATAATATTAAAATACAATTGCAAGTTGTATTTTAAATAGGATATATATTAATTAATGTTACTTGTTTATTTATCTTTAATTGGTAAGTAAATATTGAAGTATAAATTAGGAGTTTTATATGATTGTATGCTTGTGTGATAACATAGAGTTAGACTTAATAAAGTTATCAACCAGTCCTTGTAAACTCAAAATATTATAAACAACATGGAGTGTATATTTAGTGAAAATATATTAGATAATTAGAGGACATGAGCCATGTTGGACAATCTCTTAACAAGCTACAAACCGTGAGTTTCTCATAAATTCCCACTTTTAATGTTTTACAATTATTCTTTGGGGGGGGGGGGGGGGGGAGACATGTTACTTAAATATCACTTTATTTTACAATTATATTAAATGAAACGGGTTAAATTAGACTTGCGTGAAATACTAAGGTGAGGAAACAACCACCCGATCATTATAACCGTTAACCTTTGTCTAGGACGTACGAATATTGATAGAGATATCGGGGTGATGCCTGCCTGCTGACCAGTCGCCCTGGTTAAATGTTGGGGGCAAATATTTTGAGTTTGGGGTGTGCCAGGTTATAGGTTTAATTCCTTTGCATGTTGTCATATTTCTTGCAAACTCATGACTAATATAATTATTAATGTAAATAAAATGTTGATTTTGAATCTTTGGATAACATTTGATTAATGGATTACCTTCGCAAGTGTACGAAGAGGATTATTTATATTGGTAACAAATGTTTCAAAATATGGTTTTGAAATTTGAGAACTCACCACCCTTTATGTTGACAAACGTTTTTGACATGTCTTTTTGGTAAATGAAAAAGTGGAAATTTCGTGAAGGGCGCGGGAAAAATGACGTGTGTGTTAGAATGGAAACTTTTGACTTTTCAAAGTTTTGACTTGTATTTGAATAAAATCGTGTATTATGACACGTGTATAAACTCTAATGGTTGAATAAAGTCCAGCTTATGTATTATATGTAAATTTGATTGTGATTGGCTGAAATGGCATCTGTTACCACCCGAAACGACTTAGTCAAAGTATTCCGTTGTTTAATTTAGATTTTCGGGGTGTGACACTTATCTTACAATATTACATACAATTGTATAAATGTATTAAATTTGTTATGAATCACATAAATATAATACATAATATCTCTTCAGTATATAGCAATATATATGGTTCCAGGCATGAGTAGTTGTATTTTTATCCCACTTGCTTCTACGTATTGTTGATGTTCTAGTCGATGGATATTATCTAACTATCTATATAATTTCCTACCATTAATCGAATTTATGTTCACTCTAAATCGATTTGTTTAGCGACGTTACTCTTGTGTCTCCTTCAATTGCTATTCATTCATCTCTCTCGATTTGAGCACATGTACATGATTTTGCTGATCATAATTTATTAAGATGTTGTCTATTTTACAACAACCTAGGTTGGGTCTCCGGCAAGGCCCACGATGTTACGGAATGAAACCATTTCAAGGTATGGGACGTGTCCCACATCAGTTGTATGGGCAACTGATGTGGTGTCTATAAGCCAAATGGGTTCCCTCACCTATCAGAATAGTATTTTGGGTTGAGTTCTTCTGTTTGGCTTGTAACGTTGGTATCAAAGCCATCCTAGGAATGGTGGCCCACAGAGTGGTTGCCTGAAGGAAGTCAGTCGTGACCAACGTGGCCGTGACCAACGAGGACTCAAAGTGATGGCCCACGGAGTGGTGGCCTGGAATGAGCTAGCCGTGACCAACGTGGCCGTGACCAACGAGGACGTTGCCCCTTAAGGAGGGTGCATTTTTACGGACTGAAACCATTGCAAGGTGTGGGAGTTATCCCACATCGGTTGGTTGTATTGGCAACTAATGTGGGGTTTATAAGCCAAATGGGTTCCCTCACCTATCAGACTAGTCTTTTCGGTTGAGTTCTTCTGTTTGGCTTATAACATTGGTATCAGAGCCAACCTCAGAGCGGTGGCCTGGAGGAAGCCAGACGTGACCAACGAGGACTCGGAGTGGTGGCCTGGAGTGACTAGCCGTGACAAACACACGCAGTTGCCCATACAATCGATGAGGGTTAAACCCCACATCAGTTGCCCATACAACCGATGTGGGACAAGTCTCATAACTTGCAATGGTTTCAGTCCGTAACACACGAAGATTCTATTCTCAAATCCGACCAACTGTCAATTTCTGTTCGAATTTAATTGTGAACCGTCTGCTTGGTGATTATTGTTAGGAATTAGGGGTTTACTGAACTTTGTAGGTTTGAATTAGGGCTTTTATGATAGTTATATAACGATTTGACAAACAAGATACACCCAGTGTTTAAGACTAAATGTTAAGTGGTACCTGTAGGTTAAGTTAATGCAAGTAATTTTCTCACTAATTTTTTGAGTGGTTGTTGAAGGTGGTGTTACAGATTTGTTTGGGAAACCACTTTTCTTCTTTTTGTGTGACTGGTTCATAGAAGGTAGTTACTTACTATTTTCCCACATGTATACGATAAAGATATACATATTCATATGCACATGCAACAAGTACTTGTATGAAAATCGTGGAATTATGTTATAGCTGGGATGCTCAAAACTCTTGGAATATGATCAAATCACAAATTTAAAATAAGGATTAGCTTACAAGTAAAAGAAAAAAAAAGTGATTTTTTTTGGCATAGCTAAAAAATTATGGGTGTGCATTTATGACACAACACGAACCTAACACGAAATTCACGGGTTTGGTCGTTTGGGTCAGTTTCGGTTCGAACCAGTGAACACATTTAGCTAAATGGGTTTCTTCAGGCTGAATTGACGGGTTCGTGGGTTAAGACGTATATGTTTTTTGGATTTTTATTATGCAATGACTTATAATCTTTTAAATGCTAGAACTTGAAATCTAAGAGCGAAACTGACAATCTGACATCAAGTTTTATAATTTAAACGTATTTATATATACATTTGTATTTCTTTTTATAAAAAAATGTACGTTTATACTATTAGTATGAAAAAAAATAGTTTTTAAAAGGGTTGTTTTTGCAGAGGGGAAATTACTAGAAGATGATCCTGCAGTACTTCCTCCATTACCTTTAGTTATTAAAAACGAGAAGCGAAAATTATCGTATTCAACACCACAATCGAAGAAACTTGATTACCGGGTTTGGGATATTGAGCTCATGCCGCCACCTGGGGGTTTGAAAATAGAGTATGCTGCCCTGTTGGAGATCGATCAATCACTTGATCCAAATGAACCCTCTTACTGTGTTTGTCATCAGGTTCTAAATACATTCAAAATTTCAAATATAAAATTTAAATTGTGTAATTTAATGTGATTTGGTTAAAATTGATTTGAATAACATCAAGGATAATTGTTTTCTCTTCAGTTTCATATGGTGATATGATTGTGTGTGACAATGAGAATGTAAGTGAAGAAACACGGATCTGCTCCCCTCAACGGGTCCTAGATCCAATGAGTCAAAAGGGTAGGATACAGTTAACTGACAATACGATATGAACTCAATTGCCCAAAGTCCAGTGATTAAAACCTACAAAACAGACACCGTAAGCTCGTTACGGGAAGGACAAGAGGGGGGGGGGGTCTTCCCGTAACCACCCTCCGGCGTGAGAATAAGTACAGTTCTGACGAAGATAATGCACTTAAGTAATTTGAGAGAGTACAGTGGGAGTGAATGCATACCTCATGATGATTGAGAGGGTATTTATAGCCGAAGGGCGTGTGTAAGTGATTGGGCCAGCTGTCCCTTTAGAAGATGCTCTTATAACCGCCTGGACACGTGTCCTCATATGATAGGTTCAGCTTATATGTTGCATGTGCATGTATAACAACCTAGACACGTGTCCTTCTGATATTGGTTAAGGGGTAATATTAGCCATGTGCATGGTTATAACGGCCTTGCCAGGTGTCACTGGCTAATTGGCCAAAGGATCATGTATTGCCCAAGAAAGCATCTTGGCAAATCTTCTAGAAGGTAATTAGTTATTGACGGTTGTCCCGGAGCATTACCTCGTGGTCATTTACACGGAAAGGTATTCCTTCTTGCGGATGACTTTTGAGGGTGCCAGGATGCTTCCGCATGTGCCATGAGAGTGCTTCTTCCTCAAATTATTTCTGCGGATGGTTCATATGTCCCGCGGATGACCTGTGACGTACTCTTGGTTGACCCGCGGGTATTACTTAAGGGTATTTGGGTCTTTTTGGTACCCTACCTTTATAAGTCCCCCCAGTCCAGTGTTTCTTCCGTATGAAGTATTTTATGCGGGTGAAATTCTGGACTTAATGCGTATTTGAGGGTTTTTAACTTTGCAAGTTGCCGAGAAATATCTTTTGTTTCTTGTGGATAATCATGAAAAAAGGACAAGTTGACCACTCGCAAGCGCGTGTGCAGGTGACAGGACGTTTATGACGGTTGTCACTGTACCCGACTGTACAACTTCCCCCTTTTTCGAATTTCCCGCGTGACATGGCGATTGTCTATTGGGCGGTTTTTTCTCTCTCCACTGTTCGCATCCCATCGCATTAATTGCGATGAGTATAAATAGAGGGAGTTAACTTCTTTTTGAAGTTTTATCGCCTTTGAATTCTGAATACTAACTTGATTTCTTTCACTGAAACTTTCGATCTTTCCTTTAATTTCTTTTGAAATAATCCAAATATTTCACCAAGTGTTTTCCATAATGGCGGCTGTTCAATCTGAAGTTGACTAAATAGAGGTCCAATGGGACTTGGATGAGTACCGGAAACTCATCACGACCTACGGCATTCCACCGGAATGGGGATCGGAGTTTCCTTCTGCCGGCTCTATTGCCAGCTTTCCACCCCCTGGGAAGATGGCTTTGTATGCCGACTATTTTGACCGTGGGAACTTTCGTCTTCCCATCACAAAGTTTTTTCAACGAGTGGTGAAAGCTTATAGAATCCACCTATCTCAACTTCACCCCCGTGCCGTTATGCAAATTCGTCATTTCGAGTTTGTATGTATGGCACTGAGATAGTGCCCCGACTGGATCGGTTCGTTGTCTTCTATAAGATGGCAAACCGAAATGAGTGGTAACTTGCCATAGTTTGCCTGACAGAGTTATCAGCAACGTGACTAAGGAGACTTCCAAGGAGTGGAAGAAAAAGTTCTTTTGGATCTCCGAGGACGTGGTACCTGATATACATCTATTTATACATCTCGAATCCCGTGTAAAGTTTTGTTTATTTAATGTTTTGAGTTGGGTTTAGTTCATGTTTCATTTATCTTTTATTATTTAAGTTCTTGAGTCAAGTATTTCATATTTATCATGTTTTGAATCGTTTGGTGTCTTTCATGTTTTACTTAATTCTTTCTATCATTTCATGCGAAGTTTATGTTCGTTTTACTTGTCAATGACTACTTGATTATTCCACTTAGAGTTTCGATTTGTTTTCATGTAGATGGTGGCTTTGGAGAAGCAAGGGAAACAAGTTCTAGAAGATTCTTTTCGTTACTTGGAGTTCAAGAATGAATATTATCAAGATTTAACAAGAATAATCAAGAAATAATAAAAAAATCCGGATTTTCCCTTTAGAGGGCGCCGCCGCGCGCGAAGGTGAAAGGCAGTATGCCTTCGCGGGGCGCCTAGACCTTCTGATTAGAAAAAAAGCAAGTTGCCGCACACGAAGGAAGGGCCGCGGGGCGCCTAGGGCTCACTGTTCACACGTTTTTACAAGCCCAATCCGGTATTCGCTTATATAAACATCATTATGTCCCTAGCCGATTTTGGAGAGGATAGAGCCAAATTGAAGGTGTTTTTAGAGCTAGGAATCAAGGGAGATCATCGAGATTTCATACGGGTGTTCAAGGATCGATTAAGACGGGTTCTTTCATTCTTTTTCATTGTCTTTGTTCATTACTTTCACGATGTTTCTCTTTGTTTTTTGGATTAGTTATTTGTCTATTATTATAACTATGCTAGGCTAGACTTCATGTCTACCTAGGTTTGATGAACATGTCTTCGACATGATTCTTGCTTTGGATATTGTTTTGATTATGGATTTTGTTATTTAGTAGTAAATACTTGATTTTGCTTTCATGATGCATATGAGTATTTGTTATCTTGATTGATTATTAACTATTGCTTCACATAGATCTTTTATCTTTTGATTGTGTTCTTTAGATTTAGGGTTTATGTTTAAATCATTACTTGGTGTTTTGATTATTGTGATTAAATGGGCCCATGAGATCATAGAAGCTTGTCGATTGTTGATTAGGATTTTAAATGTTTTGCTAAATTCCAAAAGCTGTAAGGTGAGGAGTTGTTCATGTGTCTTGGTCAATTGCATGCTAGGATAGTAATGACAATATTCTTGCTTATTGTGTTGATCCATGTTCATGATGTCATGTTAGCTTATTAAGTTATCTAGGGTTTAGTGTTTCGTAAGATTGCTTGCTTTAGATACTATTAATTAACCCTAATTGATGACTTTGCGGAAATCAATAATACTGATTGCTTAATAATCTAATAATTGTTCTTTGGGATTTCATTTGATTCAGTCAAAGGTCCTTAGGGTTTTATTAGATGAATATGTTTAGAAATCAGTTTCCATAATCATGTTATTTGTCCATTGCTTGATGATTGTTGATGCATGGGATTCTTACCTAGGTAGATTCCTTCTCTTATTGGTTTCAATCTTGTGATTTATCGCTTGTTTCTCGTTTACTTGTTTATTTACTTTCTTAGTTTAATATTAGTTTAAAATCCCCCTTAAAACATTAATAATAAATAGTCGTGTCGTAAGTCGAGTCTAATTAGTTAATTAACGTAATTTATAGAGTCCTGTGGGTTCGATATTCCGGATTTACTTAGCTTTAATACAATTGATCGGTTCACTTGTCGGTGTTTGTGTAGTTGAGTCTTAGGTCTAGTTTTTATTACTTGTTTAATTAGTTAATATTTAATTGACTGTTTTCACCACATCAGTGCCAGAGACCATGATCTGTCATGCTGTTAATGACGCTCTCATTGATATTACTCCTGCTACCCATGAGAATCGCGATTGGTTCCACAAGCTGACTTTTTCACCAACCTCGATACGGGAACTCCCTGAGGAAGCCCTTGTATGGGCGGGCATGAGCCGGCTATGGTCGTCTCCATACCTGGAACCTGTTTTCATTGAGCTGGACGACCGTAATTTCTACTACTCTGTTTTTTGTCTTGTCTTTTTGAAGTTCTATTATTGATGTCTGCATCTGTTTTTAGGTCTTGGATTGATGTTGAATGTGCTAGATGACGGCTAGGGCCGCGTGGGTAGGAATATCCGCGATGCGAAGGATACGCCTGTCCTTGAAAAGACTGCAAAGTATTTTCTATTCCCGGTCAAAGTGCGTGCTGAACCGGTTGTTTCGAGGGCTATCTTCGAATCAGGTGCATATATCCTGAACCCTCCGCCTCTTAGCGTACTGACTTCCGACGGGACAATCTTTATGTTAAGTGACGATTCTGCCATTGTTGATGAGGAAAGATCAGATGATGCCTCAGAAATTTCATCTGTCTCACATTTGCTGGCAGAACTTTACCGGAAGAGGCCTTTTCACGTGCCCCAGGCGAGTGACGCAGGTACCAGTTTTGCGAATGCCGTGAAGGGGCCTAAGATGAAGAAGCGCCAGACACATCGTCCAAGGAAACCGCCACCGCCCAGCCTTGCGGAGCGTCTGGGGACGGTGACTGGTGAGCTCTTGCTTGTTAACTTTTATTGTGTTTTTGAAAATGAGATCTAACTATGATTTTCTTATGCAGATCTGTCAATTGCGGAAGGTCATGTGGTTGGTAGGCTGCCAACGCCAACACCGAACGTTGAAAAACAGCTGTCTCCTCCTTCGGAGAAGGGGGCGGATAAACCTGCTACCCCTCCTACTGAAACAACCATGGAGGGGGCCAACGTTCAGCCGGTGACTACCGAATCCTTGGACTATCTTTTTCAAGGTGGAGGAGCCACTGGTTTTCAAGATGATAATCCTGAAGTCACTGCAGAGGGCTTCAGGATTAATGAATCTCCTCCGCGATCTGATCCTCAATTTTATTTTACTTCCTCACCCATTACGTCGGGCGGAGGAGGTGATTTTTATTCGGACCATCTGTCCATGAGGCTGGAGGGGGTTCCTCACAAGGTGCCCCACAACAGTCTTCCTCACCCCTGTTCGTCTCGGAACCTCAAGTTCTCAATATTTTGGGAACGTACAGTTGGGAGGAGACTATGACTTGTTTGTCCTTCCTTGGGACATTGTCAATGGGTCTCGGGTTTCTCATCCCAAGACATGTATGAGTTTTGTTGAACATTGCATGCCACCTGCTGAAATGGCGTACCAGCAAACTCGTTCCCGCCAAGACCTTCATACTGATTTGTCCGTTTCTTTGACTAAAAACTTAGCCTGTTGTCAAGAAATCTTACGGGAGTGGCGAACAATGGATGGGAAGCTGGGTGCAGCTTCCGAAGCTGTTAAGGCTGCAGAGAAGGATACTGCAGTGCAACGTCAAGCAGCGAGTGCAGCTAGGTGGAAGCAAGTCGACGCCGAGGCTGCATTCAAACAGGAGAAAGAGCGAAGTGTTGCTGCTACTCAGGGTTGGAAGGAAGCCTGCGAGAGGTCTAACGCTACTTTTGAGGCTGCCCGGGCTGAAACTCAAAGGAAGAAGGACGATTTGGCGAAGGTACAAGATGAAGTGTCTCGCCAAGGCGCCCGGATCCAAGAGCTCGAGGCTGAATTGAAGCTGCAGAGAGAGCAGTCCAAGTTAAAAGATAAGACTGCTGTGGAGATGCAGTCTGCGTACGATTCTTTATTGCAGTCTCGTACTGAAGCAAAGGCCCGCGCTGCCAAGGAATTACAAGAGCTCCGTGACCGGGTGGAACGTGCTGAACGAGAAAGGCAGTATTTCCTCAACCGTGGCCTTGACTCTGTAGGAGTTTCTCATATGTTATTTTATCTACACACTTCAAGTTTTGTGTGCTAATATGTCCCTTATGTTTTGTTGTTAGGTCATTCGTCATGTCAAGAAGAGCACGGAGCTTACTGTCTGCTTCGTGAATATGACGACTGCTTTGGAAGGCGTTGGCCGGGTAAAAGGCTTTAATGAAGGGTTGGCATTTGCCAAATCTGGACAATCTATTGAGAGCCATCTACTTCATGGCCTTGATGCGGAGCAGGAGCTTGGTATGCGGGTCAAAGAATATGATGACCTAATCTTCCCGCTGCAACACATGCTTCTGGAATTCGCCTTAGCTGAAAATGGCGTGAAGTAGTTGCGTGTCTATATAGATGATGAATCTGAGGATGACGAATCTGATGATGACAAGTCTGAGGATGCTTCCCAAAATGCTCCGGAAGGCACCTCGGCCCCTAACCCATAGGATAGATGTAGGAGCTAGGACTTGTAATTTCTTTCCATATTTTTGTAATCATCATTTTAAATATTAATGGAAAGAACTTTATGTTCAATAAACACTGTTCATGTTTATGAGAGAATATCATTGTGAGATATTTTTGAATTTTGAATATTGGTGCAGGTTGGATAGTATTGGTGACGTGGTGGAGAGAGAATTTTTAAGCGGTGGCTGACGAGACGTGTAGGACGCCTTTATACAGCCTGTCACGCTTTTTCGAATTTTCCGCCTGATGTGTCAATCAACCCTTGGTCTGCAATTTCTCTTTCTTCTGTCAGTCAGACGGTCGCATTAATTGCGATGGGTATAAATAAGCCTTTGATGTCTCCAATCTATTCTTATCTCTTTAAGATTTTTCTTTCAACCATATCAAAGAATTCTCTCTCACTCATATTACTTTCAAAATTTCCTTTTCGATCATATGGCAGCTCAAAAGAAAAATCCTACCGCTATTCATGAAGTCGGGTGCGACCTTAAAGATAAGGATTTCTAAGATGTTAAAATTTTTTACGGCTTTCCACCGGAGTGGGAAGCCGAGCGTCCGTCGGCCGGGGCAATTGCAACGGCGCCTCCGGCAAAGAAGATTGTCATTTATTGGGACCATTTTACCACGGGTAACTTCCGGTTACCTGTGACGAAATTCGTCCGGTCTGTAATGAGGGCCTATGGGCTTCATTTATCCCAAATCCACCCATTTGGGATGCTGAGGATTCGACACTTCGAATTCTGTTGCCAATCCCATAATTATGACCCATCTGTCAATATGTTTGCCATTTTTTACAAATTGACGTATCGTGACGGATAGTATGGTTTTGCCACTGCCGAGAAAGGTCCGATTGGCTTCGAATGGATCCAGAGCATCCACGGGTGGAAATCCAAGTTCTTTTGCATTCGTGAGGACGTCATTCCATTTACAATGGCTCGACGGAAGCCGCGGGACGCGGCCCCCGATATCCCAGCCATTGAGTAAGAAGGTCATAAGTGGTTTGACACTTTGACCCAAACACCAACACCCATGCGCCCTATTCACGAAGGGGCGATGGTTTATGCGAAGATGAGCCGGTTGTGGCCGTTTCCTACTTTGGAGCCTTACTATGAGAACACTGACAGAGGTAAATTCTTACTTGTAACAATCCGGTTTTTTCATTTTTTTATTTTAACATTCACAAATTGCAGGTGAAGGTACAATTTTTTCCACTCTGTTGGACAAGGTGGGAGGCATGATGGTACGCCGCCCCATCACACAGCATGACGTGCCTTTTTTGGAGCGCACGCGGAGTAACTTCTTTTTCTCCACGACATTTACTCCTGAGCCTGTTGTCTCCGAGGCAATGTATGCTCAAGGTGAGGAGTTTGTCACAGAGTGTGAAGGTATTCCCCAACCCCGCCCTATAACTGCCGTTACTTCGAGCGGAGTGATAGTACTTCTTTTATCCAGTGAGGAGTCGTCACTCTGTGAAGTAGGGTTATCAAGTGGTGCTGCTAATCCTTCGCATTCGACTGTAGGTTTGGCCCGCAAGCTAGATTCAAAGGCCACCACCGACCCGACGACAGGTGAGGAAGGTGGTCCTCAATCTGTTGAGGGTGAACCTCAGGTTATGGATGCGGGTACTTCAAAGGCTGCTGGCAAGCGGAAAGCACAACCTTCCAATGCTGCCCCTAAGAAGAAGAAGAAGAAGAAGAAGAAGAAGAAGAAGAAGAAGAAGAAGAAGAAGAAGAAGAAGAAGAAGAAGAAGAAGAAGAAGATGGCTAAGGTTCTGGACTTGGGGGCTCGCCTTCGAGAGCTTTCTGCCCAAGACGTTTCCAAGGGTAAGTTTTGAACTCTCATGATTATACTGGGACTTACTACTTCTTGGAGACTTTAAAAGTTTCACTTTGTAAATTTTTCAGGTTTCAAGAATTCAATTGCTGCACAACTTCCGACTCCACCAACCTCACCATTAAACACTATTCCAGATCCGATTAATCTGTCGGATACATCTCCTATCAGGGAGAAGGAGGTTGGTGAGTCCGAGCGTCTCCGCACATCTCCACCCCATCATGAGCATCACTTCCGAAATCAGGATGGGGTTAGTGTGTTTAAATATGGGGGGCAGGCTTCCTCGTATCAAGTGGATGAGGATACTGCTCCGCACAATCCTCGTTGGTCACTGCGCCGGAACTCAGTGTTGAGCGACGCGGACGTTTTTCACGAATATCTCCAACAGAGCCTCCCTCCTGCCGAAAGGGAACGACAACGCCGCCGCATCCGCCAAGAACTATTAGATTCGAACTCTTATCACATGGCAAACACTGTTTCCACCAATCAAGAAATACGCCGTGATTGGTTGGCTATGAATGAAGAATTGGATGAAACCGAGATTAAGCTACTTGACGCCAAGAAAGAAGCTCTTAAGGCGTTAACCGAAGCGTGGGATAGTCATCTGGCCATGGAAGCTGAGAAAGCCAAACGCCTTGTCACCGAGGAAGCCAAAGCTATTCTCCAGAAGCAACTGGATGAACAAGATGAATTAATAAAGACCCTTTAGGCTGACTCAGCTACCAAGGACACGCGTTTATCCGATCATAACACCAAAAATCGAGACCAAGCCTTGGAGTGTGCTGGTCACAAGATGGATCTTATCCGGGCTTAGACGGATAAGAAGTGGCTTCTAACGACGACAATTCCCAAGGTATCAAGTCTTTTTATTAGCATAACTAATTCGGATTTGTATGTGTTCACACCTGTTTATATGACTTAACAGGTTATCACTGACGTCCGGAATAGTGACGACCTTGGGAATTGTGTTGCAGTGCTCCTTCGTGCTTCCGAGCAAGCAGGCCGTCAGATGGGTTTTGAAGAAGGTTACAAATTTGGTTCTGAGGGCCGTCTCCCGGAGGAGTATGTGCTGGCCGGCAAGGACACTGCTTCTATTCTCATTGAGAAAACCAAAGATTTTGATACTTTGAAGTTTTCCCTTTCTGATCATATATCAAATCTTGCGGACAAGGAAGATGCAATAGAGCAATTAAAAGAGCTATTGGATCTTGCTGAGGAAGGAGAAGAGGGGGAGGCCGATAATACTGCGGAAGACGAAAATGTCACCTCGTAGATGTATATATGCTTTCCTTTGTAAATTTCCCTTCTTTTGTAATCTCTTTTGATCAATAATAAGAAGTCTTGCTTTCTTCCGGTGCACTTTGTCTTATGTATTATAATATAAGTGTTTCTCCGGAACTTCGTTTTTGTCAATAAAAGATTACAACGTATCAAAATAACATGAAACTAGCGCAAGATTCTTCATATATTGGGCATAAGCCTTCTTACAATAAAGGAAATTACAAAACTTGCTAATTTATATAGGCACGCATGCCAAAATAAAAGAACAAATAAAGCTGCTATATTAGCATTTCTTTAATTGTGCTGTGTTCCAAGTTCGAGGGATCTCAGTCCCATCCAATTTTTCCAACTTGTAGGCACCTTTAGATAACACTTGCTTGATTTTATAAGGTCCTTCCCAAGTTGGGGCCAACTTGCCCGGAGGCTCCTTACCGGAAGCCTTGTTATTGCGGAAGACAAAATATCCCGCATCGAATTCGCATGTCTGGACCGGCGAGTTGTAATACTTCTGAAGCTGTCGCTTATAATTGTGCTCGCGGATCGATGCTAATTCTCTTCTTTCTTCAAGTAAATCAAGATTCATCCTGAGTTCATGATAATTATCATCAATTAATAGAACCCTCGCGGATGGAATCCCGATTTCTACCGGGATCATGGCTTCGGTGCCATAGGTTAAACTAAATGGCATCTCCTTATTACTAGAGTTCTTCTGGGTGCGGAAAGCCCAGAGTACATGGGGCAGTTCGTCAACCCAACCCGTCCGTTTAGTTCCTAACCTTGCCTTGATCCCTTCTTTGATAGTTCGGTTAGTCCTTTCGACCTGACCATGTGCTTGCGGGTGAGCTATAGATGTGAAAACTTGGGTGACTTGAAGTTCTTTCAACCATTCCTGTAGTCCGTTGTCAACAATTGAGTCCCATTGTCACTTACCAATTCCTGCGGAAGACCAAACCGGCAAATGATGAATTCCCAAAGGAATTATTTCACGCTTGAAGCCGTTATTGACGCAACAGGTTTGGCTTCCACCCATTTGGTGAAGTAATCAATGGCCATTATCAAGAATTTAACTCGTCCCGGGGCTTCTGGGAAAAGTCCCATAATATCAATAGCCCATTTTTGGAACGACCAGGCAGATGTTACCGGAATCAGCTCGTTTTTTGGACGTAGGGTGTTGGGGGCATGTCGCTGGCATGAATCACACTTTCTGATTTCTTGCACAGCGTCCAAATGCATGCCGTGCAAATAGTACCCTGCATTCATTATCTTCGCAACTATCATTCTTGGTCCCGCGTGTAACCCGCAAATGCCTTCGTGAATTTCTTGAATTAGGTAGTTTGCGTCTTCCGCTTCTAGACAACGTAACAGCGGACCAAGGAATGATCTCCGGTATTAGATACCATCAGTCATCTGGTAATACAGAGCTTTATGCTTAATCTTTCGAGCCTCAGCCTTTCCTACTGGAAGTGCTTCGGAAGATAAGTAAGCTTTAATGGGCGTCATCCAAGATTCAACGCCAGTTTGGATTACCAGGACTTGGTTTTGTGGAACTGATGGATGATCTAAAAGTTCTATACGAATATCTTTGCAAAATGCTCAAAATTCGTTGAAGCTAGCTTGCTAAGAGCGTCCGCCGATTTGTTCTCACTCCTCTTAATGTGAAAAACATTGAAAGAGGCAAATTGACGAATTAAGACCCTTGCTTGTGACAAATAAGAATCCATGACATCATTTTTGGCTTCTTATGTTCCATTTATTTGTCCTGCAATAAGCATGGAATCCACCTGTGCTTCTAAATGTTTCACCCCAAACTTTTTTGCTATCCGCAGGCCTGCCAGGAAGGCTTCATATTCCGCCTCATTATTGGTACTTTTAAAGTCTAACTTGATGGAATATGTAAATTCATGCCCCTCGGGGTTGACAAGCCTTAACCCCGCACCTGACCCTTCACTGCTCGAAGCTCCATCCGTGAACAGTGACCAAACTTGCCCTTGTTTCGGAGGTGCTTGGGGTTGTTGTTCGATTAAACATTCTTGTTCTTTGTGTTGCTGAACTTCTGTGAAGAAGTCCGCCAGTACTTGCCCTTTGATTGCCAGTCTGGGTTTATATTCTATCGAATGTTCACCCAATTCGATAGCCCACTTTGCCAATCGCCCAGACAATTCGGGCTTACTCAACACGTTCTTGAGTTAGTATCCGGTTAACACATTGATGGGGTGACCCTGGAAATATCTGTGGAGCCGTCTGGCGGCATTAACCAATGCCAAAACCAACTTTTCCAACATTGAGTATCTTGTTTCCGGGTCCGATAGTGTTATACTGACGTAATAGATTGGAGTTTGAACATTTTTCTTATCTGTCAATTGGACAGCCCCCACGGCAATGTCGGACGCCGACAAATATAGTGTTAATGGTTCACCCGCATGAGGGGCTGTTAATGTAGGTAATTCCATTTGACACTTCTTGACTTCCTTGAATGCTTGCTCGGCTTCCGTGGTCTATCTGAATTGTGCCTTTTTGAGACAGTTTCTTAACGTTGAGATAAACGGGTAAGATTTAGCAGCGTGGTTTTCCAAAAACCTATTCAACGCCACCAATATACCATTAAGTGTTTGAACTTCTTTGAGAGATGCGGGAGATGGCATGCGGGCCACTACCTGGATCTTGTCTGGATTAGCCTTAAAACCCGTGTCTGTCACTATTACCCCGAGGAACTTTCCTTCCTCCATCCCGAAGGAACACTTTGCTGGATTCAGTTTCATGTTGATGCTTCTCAAAGTTTCAAAAGTTTCCTCTATGTCCCTCAACATTTGATCTTCTTCAGTGCTTTTGATCACCAAATCGTCCGAATAGACTTCGAGGTTTCGACTTATTTGACCTTTGAACGTCTGATCCATCAGTCTTTGGTATATGGCACCCGCGTTTTTTAACCCGAAAGGCATCATTCTGTAACAGAACGTTCCTTGGTCAGTGCGGAACGCGGTCTTGTCATCATCACCAGCTGCCATATGAATCTGATGATAACCTTTGTAAGCATCGAGGAAGCACTTGAACTTGAATGGGGCCACATCATCTACTTTCAAGTCGATTTCCGGAAGTGGGTAACAATCTTTCGGACATGCCTTGTTTAGATCTTTATAATCTATACACATCCTCCACATTCTGTTGCTTTTTGGGACAATCACTGGGTTGGCCACCCACGTTTGGTACTTGATTTCCTGTATAATCCTGGCGTGAAGAAGATCTTGCACCTGCTCATTCATGTCCTTCGTTTGTTCCGGGCCCATCTTTCGCTTATTTTGCACAATTGGGGTGATTAGTGGATTCACCTTTAACTTGTGCTCCGAAAGGCTCCGCGGGACACCTATCATGTCCGCGGGCTGCCATGCGAAAATGTCGATGTTCTTCGTCAATAATTGCTTCAAGAAGGTTCGGACGATTTCAGAAATAGCCGGGCCAATTACTACGGTTTGATCGGGAAATTTCTTTTTAAGAACCCATTTCTCTGGCTCAGTCCTCTGATTTTGTTTTGAAACTTTACTTGGCCTCGAACTTTCGGTTGTGAAGCAATGTCGATTAACATGAATTATTGCTACACCAGTGCGGGTCGGAACCCCTACTGCTCCGTGAGCTGTGGACGGGTGGGCATTGAAGTCACCAATTGCTTCTCGTCTGAGAATAATATCATGTTTGGAAGTTGCCGGTAAAACTAAAAATTCGACTTCCCCAGTTCTTGAGTGGATCCCGTCACTAAGTGTGACCGGGAATGTAATGACACCCCGCGGGTGCATTATTTCCCCACCAAACCCAAAAACAGGTGCATGAATAGGTCGTAATCTTTTTTTATCATCTTCCTCAAGTTGTTTGAAGCACTGTTCATGCATAATGTCGGATGTACTTCCAGTTTCGAAGAACACATACTGCGACCGATTATGCCCGAATAGAGCTGTGATTATCAGAGGATTCTTGTTGCACGGTCCTCCTCTGTTACGTGGAAAAATTATTGGCTCGTTTTTCCACTCCTCATCCGCAAACTCTTTCATCTTACCACTGAACAGTTGACCTCCCTGAATCATGTGGATGTTCAAATCTTTTATTTGCCTTTTTCCCGGGCCCTGGTTATCCTTTGTGGGAGGTTTACCAGGCCTTGGTCGTACACTTTTGACCAAATGATCCAACTTTCCGTTCTTTACAGCTGCCTCTATTTCATTCCGTAGGGCCACACACTTGTTCGTATTGTGCCCTATATCATTGTGGTATGTGCAATGTTTTTTGTTATCGAGGAATGATTTCCTCGGTAACGGTTGAGGCTTGCGAAAAGTCAAATTCTCAGTTGTGAGGATCTCTGAAGGAGTTTTTAACAGCTGAGTCCAACTGCTGTTGGGAGATCGTGTTGGAAAGTTACGCTTGTTCTTGTTTCCAATCAACGGTCTCGCATCAAACTGCTTTGGTTGTTCTGTGGTCGATTGCAGCCTTGACCAGATTGTTCCTTTAGCTTGTTTATTTGGTCTTGGAGTCTGGAACTCGACCCTTGGTAATTGCTTCTGGCTGCTGGACCCCAGTGTTTTTTCAGTTCTTGCAAACAACTTAGCCACTGTCATGATTTCATCCCAGGACTCGGGCATTCCGTCCTTTCTGGTTAGTGTGCGGATCAAGGCATCACTATGAACGTTCTTGTGGAATGCTCCCCGCAGCATATCTTCACTAACCCCTCCAATGTTAAGGCTCTCGTTATTGAAACGAGTAATGAAATCCTCAATGGATTCATTATTTCTCCTTTCAACATCCATATTTCCTAAGGATCACGTGTATGCTTTTTTTGTTGGCTAAAATGTTGGGAGAATTTTTCCACAAAATCCTTCCAACTTTTAATCTGTCCGCATGGTAATTTTTCAAACCATTATCGCGCCGCCCTAGTGAATGTCTGTGCAAACATGTGACACCAATATGGAAGATGTCACACCCTCAAAATCCACTAACGGAGTTTTACCGTCAGAGGGTGTGAACTAACAGGATCGGAATCATTAGTTATAATCAAACCATAAAAACATTTAAATGAAAATAAGTGCGGAAGCGTAAAAACCAAAAGATAAAAGTTGCGTCACGCAGGACGACTCAAAACCCCATAATAACAGTTTAAAATCAGGTTGCATAAACAAAAGCATTTTAAACAATGCATGATCCTATACCACGCGCCCGCCTCGGCTACCTGAGAATAACATACTAAAAGTTTCAACACAAGGTTGGTGAGTTCACAAGTTTAAACAAAATAAAGCGTTTAGCGTTTGCGTTCAGCTTTATGCGTTTAGCGTTTTGCGTTCAGCGTTTTACGTTTAGCAGATAGTGTTAAATCAATTATATATCGATAGGTAGCTAGCCTATACAACAAGTATTACTAAGTGTTCGACACCGAAGCTGACTGTTTATCTAGTGCCTTGCCACCAGGTCATCCAGACCATGGTATGTGTGCCAAAATTACACCCGCTCGACCTCCAGTCGAGTTTAGCGTTGGGTGGGGTTTGTCAAACCCAGTAGTACTACTCAACAGTGACTCGCTATTATCCAAATATTAACCGGTTCGATGTGTAGGACTTCAATTGTTTCGTTTGCCACTTAGCCTTTACAAGTGATATATAATTTACTAACAAAATCTTAAATGCGTTTTTCGGAGTATGTTATCTCCCCAAGTGAAAAGCGTTTGAAAACAGTTTAAAAGGGGTAAGTGAACTCACTGTTTGCGAAGTATTCCCAAAATAATTCACCAAGATGCGCGTCACAGAAAAACTCTCTCTAGCGTTCTAAAACAACAAAGAGATTTTTCTAAGTGTCGGAATATTATCGAGTCTCTAGACCCGGCACATAATACCTATGCACACAACATGTTTCGTGTTTCGTTTGTGAATCGTGTGCGACTTTAACAAGTGTATTTGTGATACGTTACATGTGTGAGCAATTATTTACGTGTCATGTATTCATAATGTACATCACTAGCAATTACTCCCCGTAAGGGCAATTTGGTCAACACATAACAATTAACTAGCAATTATTCCCCACGAGGGCAATTTGGTCAAATCATGACAATCAATTAGCAATTATTCCCCGCAAGGGCATTTTGGTCAAAACACGACAATTAATTAGCAATCATTCCCCTCAAGGGCAATTTGGTCAAAACACGATAATAAATTAGCAATCACGTTGTTTCATGCAACTTTCACAAAATTCAGCAACTAGTTTCTTAACGACAGAATTTCTACTTGAAAAACTAGTCTATCCCACCGATCATAGCATCACAATTAATTTACCAAAAATCATCACAAAAGCATATATGTCCTAGGTTTCCAGAACATATTTTATTATATTTTTATTCCACCTAGGTTTCTCACAATAATCAAAACATTACAGCAAACTCATAACAGTCAAATTCATGCGCAACAGAATGTTATTTGAAATTCCCGTTAAATGAAAAATTCAAAAAATGCAAGACCACTTGGGTTAGGTTCCTAACTCAACAAGTAAACTTCCAGAAGTGGAACCAACCTAATTGGTCTCGTAGTTCATGAGATATGCTAATTAAAAAACAACCTAACTGCAGGTCTCACAATTCAGATTCGCACTTCAGTTTTGTAAAATCATAAAGATTAACTTTTACTCGTCCAAATATTACAAACGTGGACTCTATAAAAACTAGACTCAACAAAGTACCCTTTAGTGTTAACAACCTCAACCAATTTCCACATTAACATTTATTTACAGTCGTCTAAACATAACTTACAATCTGTCCAGTACCAGTTTTGACCTTTAATCACAATTAAATCGTTTGACCAACCAAAACACCTCCAAATTTGGCGTGGTTGGACTTTCTGAAACCTAGACTCAGAGTACTACCTTGTAGACTCATAATTTGCTCAGTTTGCTTTTATATTTAACAAGTTACACATCATTCAATCTTAACAATCACTGCTGTCAAAAACTCAGCAAGCCTAAACAATCATCTAACATGCATCCTAAGCATACGACATAACCCAAAACATGTAATACACATAATTAATCATAGAAAATCAGTAGCAACCCTCTAGGGTTTACAAACAATCAACGATTCATCAATCTTCCACCGTTCAAAATCACATATGATCCTCAATATCAACAACCAATACATAATCAATCATCCTCTAGCAATAATCAATCATAAGAACACTTAATATGATATTCAATAGTTAGGGTTTCATATTTATACCTTAAAACGCAGAAATAAACCTAGGGAAACGTGAGGGGTGCTTAGAAACGAGTGTAGGATGCTCCGATTATGAAGAATCAAGCTTAAACGAGTGTGTTATGTGTGTGTGTGAGGCTGCCGTCGCAAGAGGGAGGGGAGAAAGGGGCTGGCCGATCGGGTTTGTGAGGGAGAGAAGGAGGTTAGGGTTTTAATATTATTAATAATAATATATTACACTTTGGTCCCTCAACTTCTAACTTGTACTTTTCTAGCCTAAATTAACTAGTTTGCATATTGAGTTAGCGTTTTATACTATGTTATCACATAACACATAAGTCTAACACATAATTATCACATAATTATTGTTTTGACGTTTTTTGTTTATTCACTAATCGTTTGCGTCAACTCGTTTGCGTTTCGGTGCAATTCCCGAAAGACTACACATGTAGTAAGTGTCAAGCGTCATTTAAACCCTAGTTTAAATGTAATGAGGTGTGCGTTATAGATTCAGTGATCTAAAGTTTGCATTGACGGAGTTGAGTTAACGGAGTTAACCTGAAATCGATTGTCACATCATTCCCATGTTAAAGAATTTTTTTCCCGAAAATTTGAGTCAAGTCGTGATGAGTGTCTGAAAAAGTAAGAAAAATTTTCAGTTTGTCATATCATCCCCTAGTAGAAAGAAATTTCGTCCCGAAATTTAATTCATACCTCCGGTGATTTCTGACGGTTTGCCTGGTTTCGCGGTTTTCTATGTTTGGTCAGCCCTTCAAAAAGGTGTGGATACTTTTTCATCATTTGATCCTCGCGTTCCCACGTGAACTCCGGTCCACATCTCGAGTTCCAACGAACCTTAACAATTGGAATTTTACTGTGCTTGAGTGTTTTGGTTTCCCAATCCAAAACTTCGACTGGTTCTTCAATGAAGCGTAACTGTTCATCAACTTGCAATTCGTCCAAAGGAACTGCTTGGGATTCATCGGAAAGGCATTTCTTCAGATTGGATACGTGGAATACATTGTGTACGCCACTGAGTTCCGTTGGTAGGTCCAGTCGGTACGCCACCGGACCAATGCGCTCAGTTATTCGATAAGGGCCAACGTATCGTGGGTTGAGTTTGTTTCGCTTCCCAAAGCGAACCAGACCTTTCCTAGGTGAGACTTTGAGTAATACTTGGTCGTTCACTTGAAATTCGAGGGGTTTTCGGCGCTTGTCGGCGTAACTCTTTTGGCGATCTCGTGCTGCTGCCATGCGATTTCGGATTTGAACAATCTTTTCCGAAGTTTCGAGTACCAGTTCTGGACCAGTGATTTGGCTGTCACCCACCTCTGCCCAGCAGAGAGGTGATCGACACTTCCGTCCGTACAGTGCTTCAAACGGCGCTGCTTTAATGCTTGCGTGGTAGCTGTTATTATACGAAAACTCTACCAAAGGTAGGTGGGGTTCCCAACTTTTTCCGAAATCCAACACATATGCACGCAACATGTCCTCTAAGGTCTGAATAGTTCGTTCGCTTTGCCCATCCGTCTGAGGATGGTATGCTGTGCTCATATCAAGACGGGTGCCTAGTGCGCTTTGTAGTGACTTCCAGAAGTGCGAAGTGAAACGGGAATCTCGATCAGATATGATTGAGACAGGCACTCCGTGTCTAGACACTACTTCTTTCATGTAGATACGAGTTAACCTTTCCATTTTGTCCGATTCCTTAATCGCTAAAAAAAGTGTGCCGACCTAGTCAACCGGTCAACGATCACCCAGATGGTATCGCATCCCGTCGGTGTCTTAGGTAATCCCGTGATGAAGTCCATTGAAATGTGTTCCCATTTCCACATTGGAAGTTCCGGTTGTTGTAGTAGACCAGATGGTTTCTGGTATTCTATTTTGACTCGGGCGCAAGTCAAGCATTTGCTCACGTAGGTGGCAATGTCGGCCTTCATGTTTGGCCACCAGTAAAGTGCCTTTAAGTCATGGTACATTTTATCTGAGCCAGGGTGGATAGAATATCGGGACTTGTGAGCTTCGTCCATCACTAGTGTTCTCAACTTTCCATATCGTGGAATCCAAATCCGGTTCTCAAAATATCAGACCCCGTCCGATTTGGTTTCAAGTTGCTTGTTCATGCCCCGCATGAGTTCTGATGGAAGATTATCATCCTTCAAAGCTTCGAGTTGGGCATCACAAATCTGATCGGGTAAGCTGGCATGAACCGTGAGTTACAATTCTCGCACTCGTCTAGGTTTATCTGTTTCTTTTCTACTGAGGGCGTCGGCCACTACATTGGCCTTGCCAGGGTGGTACTTGATGGCACAATCATAATCTTTAAATAGCTCGACCCAACGACGCTGTCGTATGTTCAGCTCTTTCTGATCATAGATATATTGGAGACTCTTGTGGTCGGTGTAAATGGTAAACTTGGTACCGTACAAGTAATGCCTCCATATCTTGAGGGCAAACACCACAGCTCCGAGTTCCAAGTCATGGGTCGTGTAGTTCTTCTCGTGAACCCGTAGTTGTCGAGAGGCATAAGCTATAACCTTCTCGAGTTGCATCAGCACACAACCGAGACCTTGTATCGATGCGTCACAATGTACCTCAAACTTCTTCGTTCCCTCGGGTAGGGCTAGAATAGGGGCGCTACAGAGTTTGGTTTTCAGCAGTTGAAAAGAGGATTCTTGCGCGTCACCCCAATTGTACTTAGTGCCCTTGTGAGTCAAACCAGTGAGGGGTTGAGCAATCTTTGAAAATCCTTCGATGAAACGCCGGTAGTAGCCGGCCAGTCCTAGAAATTGCCGCACCTCAGTTGGATTCTTAGGTGCTTCCCTGTTTTTGATGGCCTCTACCTTACCGGGATCGACATGGATACCGTTCTCGTTGATCACATGTCCTAAAAAGTGAACCTCGCGAAGCCAAAATTCGCATTTCGAGAGTTTAGCGTACAGTTGTTCCTTCTTCAATAATTCCAGAATTACCCTTAAGTGTTCCTCATGGTCAGCCTTGTCCTTGGAGTAGACCAGGATATCGTCAATAAACACAATCACAAACTTGTCGAGGTACGCCTTGCATACTCGATTCATGAGATCCATAAATACGGCTGGTGCGTTGGTTAGTCAAAAAGGCATAACCGAAAACTCGTAGTGACCATACCGTGTTCTGAAAGCTGTCTTTGAGATATCTTCTTCGCGCACTCTTAATTGATGGTAACCAGACCGCAGATCGATCTTCGAATAGTAACTCGATCCTTGGAGCTGGTCAAACAGATCATCAATTCGGGGTAAAGGATAACGGTTCTTGACCGTCACCTTGTTCAACTCCCGGTAGTCGATGCACATGCGGAAAGTCCCGTCCTTCTTTCTGACAAATAAGACAGGGGCTCCCCATGGCGATGAGCTAGGTCGGATAAAACCCTTATCCAACAAATCTTGCAGCTGAGTGGATAGTTCCTGAAGCTCCGCCGGTGCGAGCCGATACGGGGCTCGTGCTATGGGTGCTGCACCGGGTGTCAACTCGATTTGGAATTCGACTTGTCGTATATGAGGGAGTCCAGGCAAATCCCCGGGAAAACTTCCTGAAAGTCTTGCACAATCGGTATATCTTCAATTCGCTTCTCCTCTGCGGGTTTCTTAACGATCTGAGCCAAAATTTCCAGATGACCCTTTCGTAGATACTTCTGCGCCTTCATGAGGGTAATGACGCTGGTGGTCATGCCGCTTCTCTCGCCCCGGATCGAAACGATCTCACCGGAAGGGGTAGTAATTTGGACTATCTTGTCGTGACATATAATCTCCGCTCGGTTCTCGGATAACCAGTCCATGCCGACCACGACATCGAAACTACTAAGCGTAAAAGGAATAAGGTCGATATCAAAGACATGACCTGACAGTTTTAACTTACATCCCACAAGTACATGAGTCGTTACTATAGTCTTACCGTTAGCTAATTCAACAGGAAAGTTAGCATCTAATGGGGTTGGGGTTAAGTCTAAGAGTTGGCTAAAGGCTTTCGACACAAAACTCCTATCAGCTCCAGTGTCAAACAATACAGAAGCAAAACAATCATTCACAGGGAACTTACCAGTCACCACGTACGGATCATTGCGGGCTTGACCCGACCCAATAACAAAAGCTCTTCCTTTACCATTGTTTCCACCACCACTGCCACTTCCATTACCTCCATCGTTGTCGTTCTGTTTCAGCTTGGGGCAGTCTTTCTTAAAATGTCCCTCTTGTCCACACTCAAAACATCCCTTGGTTGTCATGGGTGGTTTAGGAGCACCCTTTGCCGCAAGGTCTCCTCTACATTCCTTTGCCTGGTGACCCATATTTCCGCATCTCTGACACTTGACACGGTCACACGGGCCAGCATGTTGATAGTTGCACCTGTTGCACTTCGGATATTTCCCAGCATATCCGCTCGAACCCTGCCCGCTACCGTTGTTATTGTTGTTGTGACCCTGATTGTTGAAGCTCCGAATGGGTTCGGGCTTACGGTAGTGGTGTTGCTGAGGGGGGTTCGAGGATGAGGATCTGGTATTGTCAAACTTTCTCTTTCCGCTGCTCGGGTTGTTGTTGTTGCTGTTGTCAGTGTTCGGGTTGTCACGGGCTTTAGTGGTTGAACACCTAGGTGGTAGTGCACCCTGGGTCACTGCTTGATCTGTCAGTTTGTGAGCTAACCGGATCGCTTGTTGAATCGTGGTTGGTCTGGAAGACGTCACCATGCCCTGTATCTGCGGTGCTAACCCATCAATATACATTTCAATCCTCTTACTCGGCGGGTCTACCATCCGCGGACACATCACAGCTAACTCGTGAGAATGGGTAGTGTAGGCTTCTATTTCTGAACCCACCATCTTCAATGACCAAAACTCGGATTCCAACTTTGCAATCTCCTCTCTCGGACAGTACTCTTCTCGCATCATGTTTTTGATGGTAGGGTGTTGGGGTAAGCAGGGTGGTTCGCTCTCGCATAGCGCATGTAACCCACGTCACACTCCAAACAAGAAACGACAGTTGCGAGAACTCGCTCTACAGGTTCGGTTATGGGTGGTAGGGTGTTGGGGTAAGCAGGGTGGTTCGGGGGTGGTAATGGGGGAACTTGTTCACGATAGATCATACGTTTGATCATATTAGGGTACCAATCCCAGCTAACTTCGTTTTCGTACATGCCTCCGGATAAGCGATACCTCTTCGGTGCGGGAGCTTCGAGTTCCGGGACTACTCGGGGTGGCGATGCGGTAGGTAACTGCGGTTCCTTCCCGTGAGCATGAGTCATCGGATCGGATGATGATGAGGGTGGCGTCGACATCCCTACAGGTAAGCCGTGTATGCGCGCATATGAGTGAAAGAGGTAAAGAGATAAGATTACAAAGACTACACAAACATATGCAGTGCGTATCATTATAACTAATGGGTCGTCGCGGTTATAGTCTAGTATGCATGCAGCTTCTAGTTCGCTATAACCAATGGATCTGATACCAATCTGTCACACCCTCAAAATCCACTAACGGAGTTTTACCGTCAGAGGGTGTGAACTAACAGGATCGGAATCATTAGTTATAATCAAACCATAAAAACGTTTAAATGAAAATAAGTGCGGAAGCGTAAAAACCAAAAGATAAAAGTTGCGTCACGCAGGACGACTCAAAACCCCATAATAAAAGTTTAAAATCAGGTTGCATAAACAAAAGCATTTTAAACAATGCATGATCCTATACCGCGCGCCCGCCTCGGCTACCTGAGAATAACAATCTAAAAGTGTCAACACAAGGTTGGTGAGTTCACAAGTTTAAACAAAATAAAGCGTTTAGCGTTTGAGTTCAGCGTTTTGCGTTTAGCGTTTTGCGTTCAGCGTTTTGCGTTTAGCAGATAGTGTTAAATCAATTATATATCGATAGGTAGCTAGCCTATACAACAAGTATTACTAAGTGTTCGACACCGAAGCTGACTGTTTATCAAGTGCCTTGCCACCAGGTCATCCAGACCATGGTATGTGTTAGCCAAAATTACACCCGCTCGACCTCCAGTCGAGTTTAGCGTTGGGTGGGGTTTGTCAAACCCAGTAGTACTACTCAACAGTGACTCGCTATTATCCAAATATTAGCGGTTCGATGTGTAGGACTTCAATTGTTTCGTTTGCCACTTAGCCTTTACAAGTGATATATAATTTACTAACAAAATCTTAAATGCGTTTTTCGGAGTATGTTATCTCCCCAAGTGAAAAGCGTTTGAAAACAGTTTAAAAGGGGTAAGTGAACTCACTGTTTGCGAAGTATTCCCAAAATAATTCACCAAGATGCGCGTCACAGAAAAACTCTCTCTAGCGTTCTAAAACAACAAAGAGATTTTTCTAAGTGTCGGAATATTATCGAGTCTCTAGACCCGGCACATAATACCTATGCACACAACATGTTTCGTGTTTCGTTTGTGAATCGTGTGCGACTTTAACAAGTGTATTTGTGATACGTTACATGTGTGAGCAATTATTTACGTGTCATGTATTCATAATGTACATCACTAGCAATTACTCCCCGTAAGGGCAATTTGGTCAACACATAACAATTAACTAGCAATTATTCCCCACGAGGGCAATTTGGTCAAATCATGACAATCAATTAGCAATTATTCCCCGCAAGGGCATTTTGGTCAAAACACGACAATTAATTAGCAATCATTCCCCTCAAGGGCAATTTGGTCAAAACACGATAATAAATTAGCAATCACGTTGTTTCATGCAACTTTCACAAAATTCAGCAACTAGTTTCTTAACGACAGAATTTCTACTTGAAAAACTAGTCTATCCCACCGATCATAGCATCACAATTAATTTACCAAAAATCATCACAAAAGCATATATGTCCTAGGTTTCCAGAACATATTTTATTATATTTTTATTCCACCTAGGTTTCTCACAATAATCAAAACATTACAGCAAACTCATAACAGTCAAATTCATGCGCAACAGAATGTTATTTGAAATTCCCGTTAAATGAAAAATTCAAAAAATGCAAGACCACTTGGGTTAGGTTCCTAACTCAACAAGTAAACTTCCAGAAGTGGAACCAACCTAATTGGTCTCGTAGTTCATGAGATATGCTAATTAAAAAACAACCTAACTGCAGGTCTCACAATTCAGATTCGCACTTCAGTTTTGTAAAATCATAAAGATTAACTTTTACTCGTCCAAATATTACAAACGTGGACTCTATAAAAACTAGACTCAACAAAGTACCCTGTAGTGTTAACAACCTCAACCAATTTCCACATTAACATTTATTTACAGTCGTCTAAACATAACTTACAATCTGTCCAGTACCAGTTTTGACCTTTAATCACAATTAAATCGTTTGACCAACCAAAACACCTCCAAATTTGGCGTGGTAGGACTTTCTGAAAACTAGACTCAGAGTACTACCTTGTAGACTCATAATTTGCTCAGTTTGATTTTATATTCAACAAGTTACACATCATTCAATCTTAACAATACTGCTGTCAAAAACTCAGCAAGCCTAAACAATCATCTAACATGCATCCTAAGCATATGACATAACCCAAAACATGTAATACACATAATTAATCATAGAAAATCAGTAGCAACCCTCTAGGGTTTACAAACAATCAACGATTCATCAATCTTCCACCGTTCAAAATCACATATGATCCTCAATATCAACAACCAATACATAATCAATCATCCTCTAGCAATAATCAATCATAAGAACACTTAATATGATATTCAATAGTTAGGGTTTCATATTTATACCTTAAAACGTAGAAATAAACCTAGGGAAACGTGAAGGGTGCTTAGAAACGAGTGTAGGATGCTCCGATTATGAAGAATCAAGCTTAAACGAGTGTGATATGTGTGTGTGTGAGGCTGCCGTCGCAAGAGGGAGGGGAGAAAGGGGCTGGCCGATCGGGTTTTAATATTATTAATAATAATATATTACACTTTGGTCCCTCAACTTCTAACTTGTACTTTTCTAGCCTAAATTAACTAGTTTGCATATTGAGTTAGCGTTTTATACTATGTTATCACATAACACATAAGTCTAACACATAATTATCACATAATTATTGTTTTGACGTTTTTTGTTTATTCACTAATCGTTTGCGTCAACTCGTTTGCGTTTCGGTGCAATTCCCAAAAGACTACACATGTAGTAAGTGTTAAGCGTCATTTAAACCCTAGTTTAAATGTAATGAGGTGTGTGTTATAGATTCAGTGATCTAAAGTTTGAATTGACGGAGTTGAGTTAACGGAGTTAACCTGAAATTGACGATTGTCACATCATTCCCATGTTAAAGAATTTTTGTCCGGAAAATTTGAGTCAAGTCGTGATGAGTGTCTGAAAAAGTAAGAAAAATTTTCAGTTTGTCATAGAAGAGTCCAACCACTGACTCCTCCTACTGCTTCAAACCAAAGCAAATGATCACTAGGATCCGTCATTCCACTATATGTTCCAACGGATGTTGGAATTTTTGCGTTTATCGGGAATGGAGCCGTCGCGATGGCCGGAATGAACATCGATTTTTCTGCGAAAAATTCCGGACGGTATGGTTTAAGAAAATCATGTTCAGCACTACTATAGTATTCCGCATGGCGGACAACCGGTCGCGGGTAACTAGCCCCTCCGTATGAAGGGAGACGACTATCCCTGCTATAATAACTACCGTCCGGGTGATAGGTTTAATCATG
Organism: Bidens hawaiensis; assembly: GCF_021521415.1. Taxonomy (NCBI): domain Eukaryota; kingdom Viridiplantae; phylum Streptophyta; class Magnoliopsida; order Asterales; family Asteraceae; genus Bidens; species Bidens hawaiensis. The sequence continues at coordinate 283,287 of NW_027491963.1, forward strand.
TCCATCTAGTTCTTCCTCATAGGATAGTACCCGCATATCTATGCGGGGACGAGGACGTAACCTTCGGATCTCACCTAGGTTTTGTTCTAGTGGTTGGCTATACTGAATGTGACTTCCCCGTATGGGTGGGGAAACTGATCTCCTGGGAGAGTCATCGTATGTCAGGATACGAGCATGGAAACGCTCATTTCGTACCCTCCGTTCGTACTCAGCAACCAGACTTTCTTGTTGGATGCGGAGCCATTCATCTGGGGATAAGAGTCCTCCAAATCTAGAGTTACGCTGTCGAACTCTTCTTGGAGCAGAGTCGCCGGAATTTTCATCCAGGCCTAACTCTGAGTGAGTTCGATTAGCATCTCTCATAATTCGGTCCATATCTCCGAGATCGGAACCTCTTGGAGCCGTAACGCGCCCCAAATCAGTAGTTGGTGTAACAACATTTCCGGTGTCTACTATAGTAACACCTTCTTGTTGAGCAAACAATCCCCGAGCCGTCGAACCACCCAAGGAAAAACCTCAAGGGTTGACGGCATCGGTTCTTGTGACAGGAGTCGAAATTCGAGCAAACACAGACGTTGTTCCTTCACTTGTTTCAAGGTTGGGACCACGTGAAGATTGTGCTGGATTCTCCGTCGGCCCTTTAGGTAACTGATTCATATCGTAAAGAGGACGGAAATTTTTTTTGCTGTTCTAACAAAAGCACGGATGGCGCCAATGAAGAAACACGAATCTGCTTCCCTTAACGGGTGCTAGATCCAATGAGTCAACAGGGTAGGATACGGTTAACTGCCAATACGATATGAACTCAATTGCCCAAAGTCCAGTGACGAAGACCTGCAAAACAGACACCGTGAGCTCGTTACGGGATGGACAAGAGGGGGTCTTCCCTTAACCACCATCTGGCGTGAGAATAAATACAGTTCTGACGAAGATAATGCACTTAAGTAAATTGAGAGAGTACAGTGGGAGTGAATGCATACCTCATGATGATTGAGAGGGTATTTATAACCGAAGGGTGTGGGGAATTGATTGGGCCAACTGTCCCTTTAGAAGATGCTCTTATAACCGCCTGGACATGTGTCCTCATATGATAGGTTCAGCTTATACGTTGCATGTGCATGTATAACAACCTAGACACGCGTTCTTCTGATATTGGTTAAGGGGTAATATTAGCCATGTGCATGGTTATAACAGCCTTGCCAGGTGTCACTGGCTGATTGGCCGAAGGATCACGTATTGCCCAAGAAAGCATCTTGGCAAATCTTCTAGAAGGTAATTAGTTATTGACAGCTGTCCCGGAGCATTACCTCGTGGTCATATACGCGGAAGGGTATTCTTTCTTGCGGATGACTTTTGAGGGTGCCAAGATGCTTCCGCATGTGCCATGAGAGTGCTTCTTCCTCAAATGATTTATGCGGATGGTTCATATGTCCCGCGGGTGACCTGTGACGTACTCTTGGTTGACCCGCGGGTATTACTTAAGGATATTTGGGTCTTTTTGATACCCTACCTGTATAGTAAGTTTATATGTTCCGACTTTCATTTCACTTTTTCAATATATTTAGTAAATAATCAATGTGTTTATTTCGGTTACACAGACACACCAATTGTAATAATAATATAAAAAAACGTTTTCTTTTGTGTGTGCTTGACAGCTAACAACTTTCGCTGTATGTTAGTTTTTGTTTTCAAGACATTTTTAATGGACTTTTGTCAGAAAATATAGGAAGTGTGTTGATTTTATTAAAAGTCTCTGCTCTAATTAAATCTATCCTTTTGTTTCATAAATGTTTTTTTTTACATTTGCTTAAACTTTAGTATCATAAATGAGTGTTGAGAGTCAGCCAAGGCAGGTTTTATCAAAATGGTCTAATAAAGTTGTTTTATTTAGATTTAGTTTATAAATACAATTATTGTAGTAGATGTTGATAAACCAATGGACTATTGGTTCATAGGAAAGTTTATTTTTATTTTAATTACGTGTGTAATTCATACGACATCTCATATTTCTAAACAGGTTGAAAAGCAATATGCTCATATTTATTCTGTTAGGATAACATATAAGGAAGCACAGGCTGGAATAGTTCACCGAGCTCAATCTGCAGAAAAAGCATGTTGGTTGTATTTGAGTTTATCAGGTTCTCACCATCTTTGAGAGGGATGATTCGGGTCAACCTGTTGGATAGTGACTCAGTTGCAGATACAATGGATTGTGCATGGGGATAAGCGAGCCCAAGAAGCAAATGATTGAATAAGACATGATAAACATTAGGCTGAGGGGTGTGGAGCGCGAGAAAGGGCGCAAGAAGACAGCCACTCGCGCCCCGGGGCGCGAGCACCACACCACCGAGGCGCGAGAGGGGCGCGAGAGGGGCGCGAGCGCGGAAAAAGAGGCAGGCGCCAGGGGGTTCGCGGGACAGGTTGAGCGTGAGGGGTATGGGGAGTGGTGAAAAGAGCCGTTTGAAAGATAAAATGAGCCGTTGGCTCTTAATTTAAAAAAAAAAAAAAATTTCTACTCCTATATATTACCCATTTTATACAACACTTTAACACAACTTCAAAAAACACCAAACTTACCCATTTCTTTATACAACACTTCCTATATATTACCCATTTCTTTCAAACTTTTTTAAAAAAACCTTTACAAAATACTATATAATACCCCTAAATCAACCCATTTTTACCATATCAAACACAACTTCAATCTCCAAACAACCCATCGTCCCATTTTTTTTTTAAAAATAATGTCGTCGTACTCGTCTGATTCCGACTCCTCCGAAGAGGATGATTTGCTTCTTCATGTAGGGGGAGTTTTGACCGCAGCCGTGGTAAATCTCTTGCAAAATCAAGCCCATCAACCCCGACTCCCGAGGGTTAGAGCACCACCTCGTGATCGTGATCGATCGGGTGCTAACGATACTTTGATGAGGCATTATTTTAGCCCTCAACCGGTATACGCGGAGTCGGATTTTCGAACTCGTTTTCGAATGAGCAGGCAATTGTTCACGCGTATAGCGAGTGATTTAGAGGCACGGTATCCCTTTTTCCAACAAAGGGAGGATGCTAGGGGTCTTCCCGGTTTTACCCCTCTTCAAAAATGCACGGCTGCTATCCGTCAACTAGCGTACGGCATCTCGTCGGACGCTTTGGATGAGTATTTACAGATGTCGAAAAGGGTTGCACGTGAATCCCTTCATTTTTTCTGCCAAGGTAAAAAACATTAATTTTACTTTTTATTAAATATTTATTACATTTTTTAATATATATTGTACGTAGGAGTCATATCGACTTACGCTCGGAGATATCTGCGTAAACCTACAACGTATGACATCCAACGCATATATGAGGTGCACGCAGAAAAACATGGTTTTCCTGGGATGCTAGGTAGCATCGATTGTACGCATGTTGGATGGGCTATGTGTCCAACGGCCTGGCGAGGTCAGTTCCACCGTGGTGATCATGAAGGGCCGACCCTCATACTTGAGGCGGCGGTGTCACAGGATCTTTGGTTTTGGCATGCTTTTTTTGGTGTTGCTGGGTCAAATAACGACCTTAATGTTATCGATCAGTCACATTTGATCAACGACCTTATCGACGGGGTTGAACCACCTCAATCTTTTGTTGCAAATGAAGAACTCTTCAAGTACGGGTACTATCTGGTCGATGGTATTTACAACGAATGGGCTGTGTTAGTTCAAGCTTTTACAGATCCAGTCGCCGACAAACGGAAGTATTTTACGAAGAAGCAAGAGTCTGCTAGAAAAGATATTGAAAGAGCTTTTGGAGCTATAAAAAAACAATATTATGTTCTGGCGAACCCGATACGTTATTGGACTCGGGAGAGGATAATGGACGTCGTCTACACGTGTCTTATCCTACACAACATGACGTTAGAAGACGAGGGCAAAGCTATATGCCAAAACTACCAAGGTGACATTCCGCCACAACCGTCCACAATCAGTGATCAACAAAAACTTCATAACGTAGCAAATATCAAGAGCCGTGAGATACACGGGGATCTTCGACATGAGTTGGTTGAACATTTGTGGGCGAGGCGACCAGAGGATCTTGTATTAGATTAGTTTTATTATTAAATATTATTGTTTGTTTAATTTTTAGTATGTTTTTTTTATTATATGAATTTTCAAAAAAATGTGTGTTTTTTTAAATAATTTTTGCGTTTTTTTAATAATACGTTTTTTTACTACATTTAAAAAATAATAAAAAAAAAACCGCTCGCGCCCCCTCTCGCGCCCCTCCACACCATGTCCCGGGGCGCGATCACCACTACCAACACCCATCTTATCAACTTTCTCTCTCTGCCACACGTCACAATATTATTGGCTGGCGCCCCCACTCGCGCCCCCTCTCGCGCCCCCCACACCCCTCAGCCTTATAGGTATGTCAGTACACATGATATCGGATATCGGCCCATAGCTTTATGCAAGATTTGAAAAAAACTTGCATCGATCATGTGAGAAAGCACATAATCCTATATATTTCATCTTTGTTTCTTGATTTATTGGTTATAACAGAATGTTGAGTTGGAAAATCTCAACGCTTGTATAATTAAACATAATTATACAAAGATACAAGTAAGTTATTCTTATATTAATACCAATACGCCTGTATAATTAAACATAAATGATAATAAATCAGAGCGAGCTTGCCATTTATGTGGAAACAGATGGCTGAGAGCATGCAATGGTTAAACATGAACGCCGCACAGGAGTATAATGCATGGCAAGCCTACATGGCTAGGAACACACTGCACCTGAATATATTGGGGAATATGGAAGATATTCCTTCAGAATACTCCATTGCTGAGAAGCCATTTGCTTTTTGTGAAAATTTCGGGCTTGCAGCATAGCATGGTGTTTCTAAGGTATCTAACCTAACTATTTTATGCATCTTGTAAACATAACCGAACTTTCGGCTAATCACAGAAGATAAACAAGCGGTTCCAGTTAGTCGGTTATGGTTAATCGGTTTTACATATTGGTTCGGTGAGTTATGGGTCGTTAACCGTTAACTAGATTTGGTCTTGAAATGTCTCGACTTAACTAAAATAGCCCAAAAAATGTAATTGGGTCTACAAGTTTGTGCTCTACATTTTTAACCAGAAAATAAATCATTATTATACATTTGGGCTTGAATAATTTTAGTTTGCCATTTGACATTTGCATCATTCGGTTATACATATGGGGTCGGTTGGGTTAACCGTGAATTTACTAAAACTTGGTCCGGGTTGGTTTTGTCGGTTATGGAATTGTTGATAACCAACGCCGACCCACTACTTTCGGTTTTCCATAAAATACTAGCGACACGTAGGATTTTGTGGTTGACAATCATATAGATAATTAGATATTTTTAATGTATTACTGTCCTCAATTAATTTTGTAGAGAAACATAGTGCATGTTCCTCCTAGGTAACAGGCCGCATATATAACTCTTTCGCTACTCCCCTCAATTTCTACTTATAAGTAACATTACGGTAAGTTTTATTTTCTTTTCCGACAATTTAATTGCTTCTCAGCCTCCATTTTTTATAATAATTAGCATATAAATATTAGGGGTGTTCATGGTCCGGTTTTTAGGTTTATTCGTTAGTAACGGTTTTTTGTTATTGAAAACCGAATCCGAACCGTTAAAAATTAAAACCGAATCAAATTTAACCGTTATTAACAGTTTGGGTTCACGCTTTCGGCTTGTTGGGCTTTTATAGAAAATGCGTATAAAATTAAAAATTTTTGCAAAATATATAAAATGAGTTGTCCAAAATAACTAGTAGAAATTTTCTATTGTGTAAATTCAATATTAATTCTTTTACATAAACTGAAATGGCATTATTTTCCAATGACATCAAGTTCTCTATAGTTGTAAATAGGAACCATCCTTGATCTTATGCATTATATTATATTTCATTTTCTATTTATATGCATATTGCTATAGAGTTGACTTAACAGTGTTTAAATTATATTGCTATAGAGTTGACTTAACAGTGTTTTAAATTAATTGAGTTTATTGTTATCTAAACCATAAACCAAACGTATTGTTAGAAGTTTAAAACATCGATCAACCTAAACAAGATTAAAAAGCCGTTCAAATAAAGAAACCAATGAGCCATTTGGACAGTTTTAAACCATTGCTATAAAGTTGACTTAACAGTGTTTTGGATTAATTGAGTAAATCTAAGTAATTACTGAATGTTATGGCCTGGTCGGGTTTTTTCCAGTCGGGTACGAGTCTAAACTATAAACCAAACCGTTTGATACAATTAGAAGTTTAAAACATCGACTAACCTAAACAAAATAAAAAAACCTTCCGTTGAACCAAACCAATGAGCCATTTGGACAGTTTTACTGAAACCCCGGATACCCCCTACCAAAAATCAACTTCTCGGAGACATTTTAATTGTAATGTATTGTTACAGTTTATTTTTGACTTCATTGCAGGTCTTTATTTTTTTACTCCTTATAATCTTGTGTAATGGTTTTTTACCTTTGTTAACTTTTTTTGGTCAAAGTTAAATTGCCTAACAAAAAACAAACGATGGAAAACATGTCTACAGCAAACAAACCTAACATTTCTAAAATATACAGAAAATTAGCAAAATAAATAATCGGTTTGCACAAATCACAAGATAGGCTTCTTGGTAGGTTCTTATACTTTTCAATGTTTTGCTTTACTTTAATATTTTATTATTAATACTAATTATTAATAAATCCATGCAACTTGGCCGTGTAGATGCCTTGGAAGGCAACTGAATGTTTTAAGAGTTCATTTCCAAAGCAGGAAAGGTAAGGAAACAAACTTTATTTAGGCTATTTATTTTGTCATATTTTCAATTTAATTATTTATTTTTTGCTTTATAGACAACCGTTATGACACTGTTGTTGGTCATGGACTCATGGGAGTATATATTTTTTTTATGTTTTACATAATTTTATATTATGTTTGTTTTATTGGTGAGAAATTTGCATTTGATCATTAATTATCCATAGTATATACTTAATTAGAGTGGAAATATAATCTTGGAAATATATGTAATTCTAGAATTTTTATGCCTTATCTTGGAAACACTTACGTCTTATTCTTGAGTTTTTTAACCAATGAAAGAAAATAAAAGGAGAGGGAAGGATAAGAAAGGAAAGGGAAGGAAATGAAATTTTTTTTTAATTAGGTGTGTTATTAATTTGGAAGGAAATTAGAGGAAAGGAAATGATAACTATGTTCTTACGTTGGATGGAAAGAAAAGGAAAATAACACTTTTACAAAATTGGGTGTTCTTGACCTAATGAAGTAATGAAGAAGATGAAAAGATTAGTGGGTAATATTGTAATTTGGTTTTTTATCCTTAGTAATCAGCCCATTTTTTAGAGGATAATTTATTGGGAAAAAACATCAATTTAATCTCTCCTAACTCTTCCTACTCCTTTCCTTTCCATCCTAAAAAAAACTCAACAACACTCATTTTTTAACTATCCTTAGTTTTCCTTTCCTTTCTCTCCTTTAAAAAAACTCAAGAACATGGCGTTAGGGTATGTTTGGTTGGAAGTAACAGAATGAAGTGGGAATGGAATGAGAGAATGAATGAAATAAACGAGGGAATTAAATGGATCATTAACATTCATTTGTCTTGTTTAGTTAACCTAAGAGAATGAAATAAATAATTACTTTATGTTGTTTGGTATCCTAAAAAAAATTGTATGAATAAAATAGAAATAATAAAAACATTCCTATCTCAAAATATATTTATTCTTTTACAAAAAAAAAAAAAACTGAAATGGCCACGGTGGTGGTAGCTCCAGTGACGAAAATGGTGGTGGTGGGGTGGTGGTGGTGGCATTGGTAGTGATGGCGATGGCACGGTGGCAGCGACGGAGGTGGTGATCAGGCAACGATAGTGGTGGTAGTGGTTATGGTCAGGTGGCAGTGGTAGCCCTGGTGGTTAGGTGGTGGTGGTGCGGCGGCGGTGGTGGTGTTGGTGGTAGCATTTATAGTGATGGCGATGGTAGGGTGGCGACGACGGAGGTGTTGGTCAGGCAGCGATAGTGGTGGTGGAGGTTATGGTTAGGTGGCGGTGGTAGCGCCGGTGGTGGTGGTGGCGACAGCGGTGGTGGTGGCCGTGGCGACAACGGTGGCGATCAAGTGGTGGGGGTGGCGATGGTAGTGGTGGTGGTTGTTACGTGGTGGTGGGGGTAGTGTTGAGAAAGTAGTGTGAGGGAGGAATGGAATGAAAAAAAGAAGGGGGTGAGAAGGAATGATTTTGATGGAATGAGATTCCATGTGTAATGGATGATGTAATTCCATTGAGCAACTAAACACCACTTTGTTCATTCCCACGTAATGAATCATTTCATTTCCCATTGTTATTCCTACATACCAAACGCTACCTTATGATGTAAATTTTTATGCCCTTTTGTTGATTTTATAATCTTTAATGATCATTTTGATGTTTTTTTGGGAGTTTCATAAACATATTTTGACTCAAGCCTTTGGAAAGTATTATATATTTATACTCATGAATTAAAGTTTCTATTTGAATAGTGTGTTTTGAGGGTTGATTTTGTGAAAACTTATTGTGTCTTTCCTTATAATTATAATAAGGCTTAGTGAAAATTCAAATTTTATTTGGTTATAAAAAATATATTTATTAATCATATTATTATTGTACGTAGTACGTAATTTCAGTTATATATTTTTTACTCGAATAAAGGGTATATTTTATTCATTAACTCTAATTGTACTTTTAGCTACCATGTATTCGCCATCTTCAAACTATCCAAGCTCCTTAAAAACACTACCTCATAACGAACAAAAGCCTTGGACTAACCATCTTCCCTCTCAACCAGAGCCCTATCATTATCCTTAATATGAAACCATTCTTTAATATAAACAATTGGTTCATCATTTTCACTATGATCTTCAAACTTCCAAGCAATGTCTTTAAACTTCCAAGCAATGTCTTTAATCAATGACGCTTCCTCAACATATGAAAACTACTTATTCATTCAAATCAAATATATCTGCGATTGAAACCTCTCACTTAATCAAAGAAATAAGACTATTAAATCTTTCAATCTTAGCATGATCACTAAGAACAAAGATGAAACGCCCTAGTCCACTAAAATATACAAACCTACTAAAAGCCAACCCAACTATAAACATGCTCATCTCAATCTAAAGAGTAGATATGGAGATTAGGTATTTGTTTAATACTCGATAAGACTTGTTTAGCAAAAAAAATACATTATGCAATTTTATACTTTTTTATAAGAATAATTAAAACTAGGAGGCTAGGGTTCACTATTTCTCCTTCTTGATTAATAAAACATATAACTGTCACACTCAACCACCAAAACCAAGTGTTAAATGAGTCGTTTTCAAGTTTGATAATTGTATTAATCGCGTCATCTCAAACCTATTAAACATGATAAGACGTGATTTGGAAGCCTTGAGCCCAACTATAAACTTAAACTCCAACCTAAATATAAACCTACTCATCTCAATTGATAATCCAAACGTTAAAAAATATAATGATCGTAACAAACTAATACATGGGTATTAAATCTAAACAAAACTCTGGTGACAAGTAAAAAAAAATATCATTAGAGAAACTAAAATAACAAACCTATTAAAAACAAAAACTTTATAAACCCGCATAATACGGGGGCTAAAAGCATACACACACACATGGATTCTCATATTGCATTTCACATTTAACAAATATACACACACACATATATATATATATATGTATATATATATTTGGATCAAATACAAATGAAATTAACGTGCTAAACATGAGAATCAAGTAAAGTAATTATGTAATCACGTCATAGAGTAATTATCATAGAGTAATTCCATAATTACTCTACTTGTATATATAATTACTCTATTTGATTCTCACGTTTAAGACGTTAATTTCATTTACGTTAACCTTCCCCTATATATACACACACACACACATGGATTCTCATATTGCATTTCACACCTAACAAATATTAGACAAGAAAATGAATCATTCACATTGATTGTGTTCTCTCTTTCAATGTTGTTACTCTTTATCAATCGAACCAAGTCGAGATCGAAGGAGAAAGAAGCCCCAGAATTCCGCGGTGCATGGCCAGTTATCGGACACCTCCACTTATTAGGCGATGGCGAACAACTTCTTTACCGTAAACTTGGTTCTATGGCAGACAAATATGGTCCTGCCTTCAACATCCATTTAGGTACCCGTTGTGCTTTCGTCGTTAGAAGTTAGGAGGTAGCCAAAGAATGCTTCACCGTAAACGACTTAGCACTCGCTTCCAGGCCTAAAACGGCTGCTGTGAAGCACATGTGCTACAACAACAAGGTGTTTGGCTTGGACCCATACACCCCATTTATGCGAGAAATGAAGAAGATCGCTACCCCAGAGTTCCTCTCGAACCGTCGCCTGGAGATGCTTAAAGACGTCCGATTATCGGAGATTCATTCAGGACTTAATGACCTATATAAGAAGTGGACGGAGAACTCCCAATGGCCGGTGCTTGTGGAGCTGAATAATTGGTTGGAGCACGTTATTCTAAATATTTCATGGATTCTGATGAGTCGTGATTTGGCCAACGCAACTCTTGCATTAGTCTATGACCTTCCATTTAATTTTTCAAGGATGATCTTTGAGGGCATAATGGACATATTGAAGAAGAATGAAAATAAAAGATTTATTGCCTATCCATGATTTATTCAAATTATATTTAACCAAGAGTTGGAAGGTTTGCCTACGATTGGTACAACACATGTGTTACAAAATCCTAATACTTATAAAAGGATTGCAACTCTGAGTAGCTCAAGTAGGTTCAACCCTGAGGGAGAATTTGAAATATTTCCACGGTTGGTAAATCATGATTTGGAGATGATGCCAGTCTCTTAGTTAACCTCAGAGGAGGAGGAGGATGAGATGGAGTTGGATGACGATGATGACAGCAGTGATGGAGGAGATGCAGGTGATGGTGATGAAGGAGGAGCTGGAGGAGCATAAGCTGATAATGTACAAGTTCAGGGGGAGAACCAACCGATACCAACACCACCAACCACACCCTTAGCCACACCACCTCACTCACTACTACCAACCCCAACCCAAACCCCACCTAAAACCTTAAACCAGAGCCCACATCACAACATAAACCAAACCCCACCTCAAACCCAGCCTACCTATGAACCATATACTACAGAACCTCTTCCTATAAACTTACAAACCTTCCTATCCACACCAGTTACATCCCCATACCATACCCAAACCTCAGACCAACCCATTCAACCTACATTCAGAATTATTCAAACCAAAACCTTTACAATACCAAACATTAATCCTTTACCTTCAACAAGTGAAAATATTATTGAAGACCTAATCCCTCCCACTAACCCATCCCTCCACACCAGACCCAACCCACAAACCAAACCACAAATCCTACACCTGAACCTTTCTCTACTTCACCACCTTTAACCCCTCCATCTGGTACTTATCTTTTTGACAGAAATTTGGATCTTTGGTTGGAGAATGCTACTCTGAGAAAGAGGAATGAGGAGGTTTTGAAGGAGTATAATGATTTAAGAGCTCAATTGGCCCAGACACTTTCAAGAATTCAAACCCTGGAGCAAGAGGTTGAGAAGACCTCAGCTGTCCCAATACAAGGGGGAGAATATTTCAATACATGAGCCAACTGGTGCTGATGATGAGGAGATGGTGGATACAGGTGTGAAGGCAGTTGATGTTGATGGATTGAAAACCATATTGAGTGCCTATGGGGATAGTGAAGATGAGGAAGACAGTGGAGTAAGAATGATTTTTGATGAAGACTATGAGGGGGATAAGTCTGAAGGTGATGAATAAAACTATGATGTGAATAATGATGTGTTAAATATTGTTGAAAGAGATGTTGATGATGATTTGTTAAGAAAGGAGAAGGATATGGAAAGATGAAATGGAGAATCTGAATACTGATCAAGTGGCTATAACAGATATTGCTCCTGATGTACATTCTGATGTTATGACAGATATGATGACAACCACCGATGTACAAACGTACATTTTGATGGATGAAGGAGCTGCTACTGAGGAACTTGTACTTACAGAACTAGAAACAGATCAAGTAAGTTCCAAGAGAGTAGAGCAGGATGATGTGATGGATGATTTGGAAAAGGATATTAATTAGTTTCCACCAGAACCAGAGGAAGAAAAGAAAAGAAGATTAGACAAAGGAAAGGCTGTTGTTGACAGTGATGAGGGGGAGGAAGAGCCTGTTAAAGCAAATGATGGAGAAGAAGAAGATGAAAATGCTGCTGCTGCCAGAAGGCCTGAGCAAGTCTTAAAAGAAACAAGGGAGAGGGAGTACATTGCCCAAACCCTGACTGCATAAGAGCTGGCAGGGCAGGAAACATTGTTTGAACATGACAACATTGCTAAAGTCTTTGATGAAGAAGAGATTGAAGATCAGGAGGTGATTGAGACCCTGATTAATATGAAAAGGGCTGAAGAGATTAATAATTCCCTAGCTATGGTTGTGAGTATGTTCACTCAATCCAAGAAGCAACCTGAAAAGGAACCTGAGTGGGAAACTGGAGAAACTATAGATCAAATGAAGGAAAGACTCTCGAATTTGCATGAAGAATTTGCAGAAAAGGTCATAGATTTGCAAAGATTTAATTGACAAAGAGGAAGGCCAGTAAACAGGCTGAGAAGGAAAACTCTGCTAAGAAGGGAAAATGGGATGAAAAGAATAAATAATTTGTTGAAACTCTTAAAGAGAAAGAAAGCCCTTTAAGGCCTGTTCCAATTCAAATAATAAGGTAAGAAGATGTTGCTAAAAATGTTCCAAACCCTGATGACGCAAATATTGATGCTGTAAATCAATCAACTGAAAAAGATGATACATCTGAAGATGATACTGATGAAGATCAGGGTGATACAGCTGAAAATGTTGATGTTTTTTCTCCACAAGTGGAAATGACTGATGAGCAAAGGACAAACATTCAACAAAGTTTAAATGAAGCTCAAAAGAAAATTATATTGATAGTGAAGCTGACCACATTTGGTCATAAGTTTGAAGACCTGGCTCCACTCACTGATGAGGAGTTGCAGAGGATGATATAATAGAAAAATGATGAGTTGAAAAGAATAATGCAAAAGAAAAATCGTGATTCGTTAAGATACAGGGATTATTTGAGAGGCTGTGGACTCAATGAAAAAGATTTAACCAAGATGACCTTCAAAGTTCTTGAAGAAACTTATCAAGCAAATAGAGAAAGAAGGGAAAGAGAAGAAAGGGAAAGATTGCATGATAAAATGGAAGAATTAAGAAAATATATGCTGGTAAGTGTGGATATTTGATTGAACGGGGTATGGCACCTGAAACGGTTGACAGTTTGTCAAAAGCTGATGTTGAATCTCACAGACTACAAAAAAAGATAAATCAAAGAGAGATCAACTTGAACCCTCTGTTAAACAATCAAGGAAAGATCAACCTGAACCCCCTGTCAAGAAAAGAAGGCTTATGACTCTGAGAGAGAAGCAAAAAGCTGAAATTGAAAAAGAAGAATTGAAAAGAACTACAACACAAGAAATCCCTATCCTAGTGGAAGTAAAGTAAGAACCAGATGAACCTACAGATCCATGGGAAAATGAGGAAATGATAAGAATCTTGAAGGAGGTAATGGTGAATCGAAAGGGAATGAATGAAAATATCTTTGACAATTTGGGTCAAGCACAACTGAAACAGCTACTCTATGAACAGAAAACTGAGTGGGAAAAGGTATTGTTGGAAGGTGTGAACACAAGAAGTTTTATTGGCGGAATATTTGTACCAGCTGGAAGGATTGATGATGAGAAAATTTTGGATATGATTGGAAGACTACACAAGGATGCAGGTGAAAACCTGTTTGGACTGATTAGACTGCCTGCTGAGTTGGTTGTTGGGATGTATAGAAAAACATTTGGAGTCAAGGGCCTACTAAACCAATGAAGTCTATTGCCACAAGGCCCTCTGTTTCAAGGAAATACACCTCGACAACCAGGGGTGAGTCAAGTAGATCTGGAACTCAAAGAGAAGCAAGACCACAACAAGATATGGATCTACCTATGACACTCTATTATGACTCAGTCTCTCAAACTTTGAAGGTGATTATGCAAAGCAGACAATTAAGAGAAATCATTTTTAAAGATGACTTTGTAGAGTTCAAAAGAGAGCATCTGTAGAAATGGCCAATATTGAATTGTATGACTATCACGATAGTAGAAAGTTGGCTGGGAGACAACAGAGTGAGTTGTCGAAATATTTAAAAAGCGAAGCTGAAAAGGTATTTCCTCTGCTTAATCAAAAGAAGAAGTGGAAATTGACTAGGCATGAGAAAACCAGAATAGCAAATCGGATAAGGAGCATAAGGAATGCTGAATATGATTACGTTTCAAAAGTCAGAAACAACAATCCCTTGTCCAACATGAACACCTGTATAAGCATGAGACGTAGAATGACTCGTCCAAACCATGAAGTCCAGAAGAATGGCCGAATTGCTGAGATTGACTACAAAGAAAATAAAGGCCACTACACTCTTCGTAATTCAGATGGACTTATCTTGAGGATCATCAGAAAATGATTAAGACCTGACCTTTTTGCATAGAGAAGATTTGAGGGATATAATGGAGATGACATTTTCAGCAAAGGGCAGGAACAATAATAGTTGAACGAAGACAAGCAGCCCACAACGCAAGAAGAAGATGATTATTAGTATAGGGTTTGCTTTGTAATGTCTGCGGACAAATTTTCAACTATGTAATCTTTTGATTTTGATATGTAAATTTGATTTTGATTTGATGTGTATTTTGACTAAGTGTAAGTAACCTCAGAGGTGTTTTGGGACAGCTAAGGTGTTCCAATTTAGGGGGAGATTGTTGAGTCAAATATTTGACTTGAAATGACTTAAGGAAGTTTAAGGGAGATTGGAGTCTTCTCAACACTCCTCAAAACTCGCTAATTATGGAGACCGAGCACACTTGGACATCCGAACAGGGTTTTACTTGTCCTAGCAAGATATTTGCCTATCAGGCAAGGTTATCTTCTTGAAGTCTTCTTAAGTGATCATCCTAGTTGGGTTCACTTTGTCTAGCAAAGGTGTTCTTCTAGTCGAGCACAATTTTCTTACTAGCAAACCCTTGACTAAACCAAGCTCTTGAAGCCAAGTAACTGGAAGATCAAGAAAGGTTTGATTAATAAACAGTAGTACGAGCATGCTTGTTGAAAGTGATCGAGAAATATTCTAAGTACTTTCTCCAGCAAGGTTCAACTCCGAGCAACCTACAGTGCTACCAACACAGTTCAAACAGTGTTACCAGGACACTTTAGTTTGCTTAATAAGTTTTGATTTAACTAAGAGTTGAAGGGATTCATGAAGAACGGTTTGCTGGTTGGACCATATCGAGCAAAATTTGCTATGGTCAAGAAGATTGAAGTCTGCTAGGTGAGTATTTTATACTCTAAGTAAAATCTACCCGAAGAACTGTTCACCAGCACACTTCATGGTTACCAGGTCTACTCGTAAAAGACAAAAGGCACAAAGCCTACTCGGAGAAGAAAACTGACATAATGTCTACCCGGAAGACCTGTTTTTACTTTTAGTATATTTTTGAATATGTAATTTGAATATGTACCAATTATTAGGGTTTCTAGAATGAATGATAGCTATCAGGAGGCTAGCCTATAAATAGAATGTTCTAGGGAACGCCTCCTACGGATGTTTAGCCACTTTACACTTTCCAGACCTAAAAGAATATTCCTGATTAAGTGTGACGGCTGTCCTAGAATAATACGTATAATACATTCCTTAGAAGAAACCCTAATCAATTAACATTTGTATGAATCTTTTCTATAAATGAAAATCTTTTGAGTTATTGTTTGTGTTTGTTACATTTATTAATCTTTAAACAACAACTCTGTTTGTTTCTTATTCCGCCGTTAACAAACATTGTACTTACCCAAAATAGAAATTGTCATTAACCTTCTTGTCGACACATTTATTGTGTTGGTTATGACTTTATTGTGAGTGTGAGTGATCAGTTTTCGGGACCTGACAAAAAATATTACTAATTAATTAGTTGTGATTATAGTGACAGTTTTTATTTTTAATGTGTGACTAAAGACTATATTATGTTGTTTAATGGGCCATTTTGCTTAAAAGATGACTAATTGGGCCTTTTTTGGTCAAAACACGATATATAAGGGCACATTTTTGTTCTAAACCCGATTATAAGCAGTTTGATTTATGAATAAAAAGTGTATGCAACCACGATTTCGTCATCCTTTCTATTCGTGTTTTGCGTAATAAATGTAGTTAATAAATAAAGGGTTATTAATTATACAATCTATTATATGAATCCAATTTTGATTTTTTAAAGTTTGATCAAACTATTTGATATGTATGCATGTACTTTTGGATTTACCGAAACGTATATATTTACTATTCGATATGGTAGAGCGGAATTATAACATAAAGTAGTCACAACACATTAACTCTTAACATTCAGTATATTGCTTATACGCTCTTAGACTTATACATTTCACTTTACATACTTTCATCTATTGATAGTTTAGCCCTTTACAAAATACAAGTGACACATTAAGCACACTAGACCTAGCATTAGACAAAAATGATTTAACAAACTCCCCCTTGGATAATGCTAGACCTAAATTACAAACTCAATTCCTAAACATGATTCTGCGTAACTAATGATATAGTAGACCTCGGTCGTATTAACTTGAAAATTTGGATCTATCAAATTACCCATGGATGTCTTGGCAGCACCCCAGGCATCCGAAAATCCTGTCTGTTGGCCTCGGTCGAATCATAATAATGATGGTGAATAAAATTTTTACAGAAGCACCATCATAGATTCATATCGTCTTTCCGAGATTCGCACAGATAATATTATGAGAAATAATCCACCAACTCGCTGATATTAGACTTGAACCGAATCCTGTGATATTCATTTCGTCCTTTCCTTGAAAATCCATGACCAAATCAGCACTTTATCATCTTCCATGTCATTTTCCTCTACATCAGTTATCTTCATCGATCTGTAACAACAAAATCAACACAGTTAACACACACAACAAAGGATACACACTGATGCTTCAAACTATTTGTAATCTAAACAGTCCAACTCACAAACACTCAGTACCAGACTATCATATACATGCATGTAATAAAAAAAACCATCAGACTTACCTTGATAGTTAACACACAGAGAGAAAATATAAACTAAAATATATGAACAAAATAATGTGCAGGTGCCATTTTAAGTACAAAAAAGATATAAAGGCAATATCATTAAACTGAAAAACCAGTTTGTCCCTCAGCATTGGAATACGTGACAACAGTAACTCCACTAGTATAAGAATATTTTAGGTGTAACTACATGTTCATTACTAAGGAAATGATAGTGAAGTGTGTCAGGCCCCTCGATTTCAGCTGGATCTTACTTAATCATGTCATAACTCACACATATTAATGTGCCGACAAGAGAGTTAATGACGGGTTGCTATATTTAGAAAGATTAATGTTTGTTAAAGGTGGAATCAATAACAAACAGGGTAGTTGCAATGAATAATCAAAGGTAGAAAGCACACACAGGATTCTCTCAAAAGATTTCCATCTTTATAATTTTCATCATACAAAGTGGATAATCGATTTAGGGTTTTAGGAATCCTAGGACAGCCGTCACACGATATTCTCTCTCAATAAATGTGTCTGTCTATCCTTATCCGTGAATATCGTGTCTCGTGTGTATGTTTCTTCTCTGTCTCTTTCTGGCGGCTTGCCCTAAACATTCTATTTATAGGCCTGCCAGCCTAGGACAGCTGTCATTCCTTCTAGAAACCCTAAATACAACGTACATATTCAAATTACATATTCAAAATAAACTAAGTGTAAAACAAGTGTTCCGGGTAGGCTTTTCATAAATCTTCATTTTCCGAGTACGCTGTGTACTCTGCCATCCTTCAGGACTTGGTAACATAGAAGTATGCCTGGGATCAGTTTCCGGGTAGACTTTGCTTGAAGAGTCCGGGTAGACTTCAGTCTTCTTGACTTTGCCAGACTTTGCCCGACAAACCCTTACGAGCAACTTTGTTCTTTAATGATCCATTTCAACTTTTTGCTAAAATAACTTATTAGCAAAGTGTACTCGGGAGAATAATACCTTGCTTGAGTTGAACCTTGCCCGATGTTACTTAGAGATATTCCATTTTCATCAAGCCTACTTGGACCATATTTATTAATGAATACCTTGCCCGGTCTTCCAATCACTTGGCTTCTTGGACTTGGTTAACCAAACCTTACTCGGAAGAGTAATATACTTGGCTCTGAAGAAAAAACTTGCTTGATAAAGTGAACCTTGCCCGGATTTACATAAACTAGTGTACCTTGCCCGGCAATGCCCTAATTTGCAAACCCTGCTCGGATATCCACTAAAGAAGACTTCTTGAAGTAAACCTTGCCAGATAGACAAAATATCATACCCGGCTAAGTAAAACCTTGCTCGGATGTCTAAGGTGTGCCCGGATCCATACTTAGTGAATTTTGAGGAGGTTGAGAAGATTCCAATCTTCCATATACTTCATTCTGGTCAAATCTTTGACTCAACAATCTCCCCCTTAGGTCAATTGTTTGACTCAACAAAGTGCAATTACTTTATAGTAACATCGCCAGTTCGGATGTGTGATAAAATTTATATTATGGTGATGGTAAATGTATACAATATATGTCTAGAAGTAAAATATGTTAATTGTTCAGTTTGTTAGGCTTGACTAAATGTTCAATAGACAATCATCGTTATTGATGTATAATTACTTTTTGGTTACATCTCCAATTTGGACGCATGAAAAAATATATATTTTGGTGATGGTAAATGCATACAATTTGTGACTAGAAGTATAATATGCTAATTGTTCACTTTGTTAGGTGTGACTAAATGTTCAATAGACAATCATCGTTATTGATGAATAATTACTTTTTTGTCACATCTCCAATTTGGATGTGTGACAAAACATATATTTTGGTGATGGTAAATGCATACAATTTGTGACTATAAGTAAAATATGCTAATTGTTCATTTTGTTAGGTGTGACTAAATTCTCATTACTAAGAAAATGTTAGTGATGTGTAAGTACTTTTTAGTCAACATGTGACCATTACATTCTTTACATTCTTTAAGGAAACGTTAGTGTGTTGTCTTAGTAGTTTATAGTCACAGTTACCTTCTTTACAAAAGAGTGTGGTTAAAGGTGTGTTAGGTTCATGTATTTATCTAACAATGTTACTAAAGGTTAAACACTAGTGACTCTAAAAACAATTCCTATCTTTATAGATCGTTATTATCTGGATTATAATTTTTCATTTTATTAGGTGTGTAAAAATATTACTAATTAGTTAGGTGTGGTTATTGTGACAGTTTTAATTTTAATGTGTGACTAAAGACTATATTATGTTTTTCAATGGGTCATTTTGCTTAAAAGATGATTAATTGGGTCTTTTTGTTCAAAACACGATATATAAGCATTTGTGTAAGTGCCTTTTCGTCATCATTGTTATACCACAAGTCAGTTTTCAAAGGAATTCAAGATCATGGCGATATCCATAATGAAGGTATTTTATGCTTTACAAGTTTAATTGATGAATAACCAATGTATGCAAATATGTACGATTTCTTCATCCTTTCTATTAGCGTTTTGCATGTAATGAATGTAGTTAGTACATGAATTAGGGTTATTAATTATTCAATCTATTATATGAGTCCAGTTTTGATTTTTTAAAGTTTGATCATACCATTTGATATGTATGCATGTACTTTTGGATTTACACTAGAAGACTACACGAACGTTCAAGGGCTGAAATACGATTACACCTTCAAGATGGTGTTTAAGGGTTCTCTGGTAAGTTATAACTATTCTCTTATTTACTATTATTTCAATAAAACATGATTGTATAAGTTGCATTTGTGAACTGGTACGACATCCAGTCGAGGAACTTCAGATTGAAGTTAAGACTTGGTGATAATGGGGATCTTTTTGAAACAGTTGCTCGCCGTAATGATATCTATTATCAGTTGCATCATTACAAGGTTCGTAAGTGGGGCAATTTTCTGGACGAGAACTTGTTGGATGTTGGGTGGAGGGTTAGTTTCAACTGGAGTCAAGACCAATCACTGTTCACGATCTATATTGTTTAGATATTTTATGTTTATATAAGATTTTATATTTTGGACATTAACTTTTGGTATCTACGATTTATTAATTATATGAATTAGATTTAGCTTTGATATGGTTTTTGTTTATGTTAATGGTTGGCCTGATGTTGCTAATGTAAATAATCACCTAACTTTATTCTATGTTTGGTAAAAGTCTAATATGATATTCTTTCGTTTTAGTAATGGTGACTAAAAATTAATACTAATGATGTCTTTGTGTTAGTGTTAGTATTTTATGGTTCAAATTCCATAAAATATTGTCCTTTATATGAAGAAAATAAGATATTATTGTCAATTAAATATTGCCTTTTATACTTCCTAGGTATTTATGATATAAATCAAATCACTTAAGTTAATGTGTAGTGGCAGGTAATTATGACTACTTTGCAAGCCGAAAATCAATCAATGATGATCTAGTCCCTATAACTTCCAATCAGATTTGTAAATAGCTTAATGTACCATTTCTTTCCAAAGCCAAATTAAAGCATATTTACATAATAATTAATAACGAGATTCAACAAATAATTAGAAAATATTACATAACAATTAGACTAAACAAATATTGAGAAAATATTACATAATATATTACAACTATATTATACAAGTCTAATATTGAGTAACGATGCGAGCCAATGGCCGACGTCCGTGATAATCAAAAGGGGTCCGCTTGTGCCTGATACAATAAAATGTAATCGTTAGCTACACTTGTACAAATGTACATGTTGACAACTTAATGTTTCAAATTTAACAAATGCATCAGTAGTTTAACATCCCGAAGTCTCGAAAAATAATATTTAAATATATAATTTATTTATGGAATAATAGTTACTCGGATTAATAGAGAAATAATAAAAGAACAAATAATAGATAAAAGAAAGTCCATAAATTATAAACGAGTGTTAATAGTTAATTAATATTAAGTATAGAAAGAATTATGGACTTGGGTAATTAAAATGGATCAAAATGGTGGGATGAGCCTTAGGTCCATGGGCTTTGAGGAGTACAAATATCTCTTTAAACCATCCTAAAACCCTAACTCTCATTCCATCATTTCCATAATATCTACACACACTCCAAACACACACACCTTCCTTACTATGCCTAAACGGCCAAGAGAGAAAGAAAGAGATCCGAGACCAAATCAAGCTAACTATTATCAAATCTTCAATATATAAGATAGATACAAGGATTTAAGTTCATAACCAAGCCAAACGAAAAAAAATGAACACAAAAAGGTTTGTTCTTGATCCTTAAAGATTACGTTTTCCTTAATGTTTGGCCTTGAAACTTAAAACGAGAGTAGATCGGGTATAAACTTACCTTAAATGGTAAGTGTATGCCATGTATGATATATGTGATAGATACGATTGATTGCTTGTCAGTACGTGAACGATCTTCGGATATTTTATGAAAGTTTTTATATTCAGCGAATGTTTTATTATCTCTGATAATTAGAACTATGTTAATGAGTAAATCCAACATCAATATGTGAGTGTATTAACGAGGATCGTTCACGTACCGACAAGCAATCAATCGTATCTATTTTGGGGATTTCTTCCCCAAATCTTTTTTGTCTATAGGGTGCAATACATTTTCATTCTCATAACTAATCACCGTATTAAACTCCTCATCTTCATACGCAGAGGTATAAGTTGTTGTAAGAATCTCGATTACTATTGACATTTTTTTATCGAGCTGGTCTGTCACATAAAAAACTTGTCGTGTTTGTGAGCCCAATATGAAAGGATCATTCTTGTGTCCTAATCTACTAAGTTCAACCAATGTGTACCCAAGATCGTCTTTCTTTACCCCGTTTTTGTTGTCAACCCAGTCACACTTGAACAACGGGATGATTCTAAAATGGTAATCAAGTACCCATATATCATATAAAACCCCATAATAGGTTGTCTCGGTGTAGGTTTTAACTTCTCAAGAAATGTGCAAGTCATTTGCTACTACACTAACCCCACTATTCTGGTGCACTTTACCTTCTCGAGATTTTGTTCGAAATAATAATAAATTATTATTATTATTATTATTATTATTATTATTATTATTATTACTTAACACATAAACCTCTAACATGATGCTATCTTACCCCTTAATCGTTCTTGTGTCCATTTCCGGTTAAGACTTGACTCGGGAAATCATAAAGCTTGGATCTTTTAAGCTTAAAATGTTTAGTATAGGTATAGGGTTTCTTTAAACGAGCCGTTCATAGTTACGAGTTCGTTAAGTTCCATTTTAACATCAAGTTTTCAACTTTAATGTTCGTTTATACCCGATCTACTCTCGTTTTAAGTTTCAAGGCCAAACATTAAGGAAAACGTAATCTTTAAAGATCAAGAACATACCTTTTTGTGTTCGTTTGTTGTCGTTTGGCTTGGTTATGAACTTAAATCCTTGGATCTATCTTATATATAGAAGATTTGATAATAGTTAGATTGATTTGGTCACGGATCTCTTTCTTTCTCTCTTGGCCATTTACGCATAGTAAGGAAGGTGTGTATGTTTGGAGTGTGTGTAGAGATTATGGAAAGGATGGAATGAGAGTTAGGGTTTTAGGATGGTTTAAGGAGATATTTATACTCCTCAAAGACCATGGACCTAAGGCCCATCCCACCATCTTGATCCATTTTAATTACCCAAGTCCATAATTCTTTCTATACTTAATATTAATTAACTATTAACACTCGTTTATAATTTCATGGAATTTCTTTTATCTATTATTTGTTCTTTTATTATTTCTCTATTAATTCGAGTAACTATTATGCCATAAAAAAATTATATATTTAAATATTATTCTTTGAGACTTCGGGATGTTACAAGTAGATTAATAAGAAAGAAATGCATACCTTAGTACGTATAAGTAAATCCCGACTGTCTTTTCGGTAATAGTCATCTCGGGATTGTTTCCCCAAATCTCTTTTGTCTATAGGGTGCAATACATTTTCATTCTCATAACTAATCACCGTACTAAACTCCTCATCTTCGTACGCATGCGTATAAGTTGTTGGAGGAATCTCGATTACTATTGACATTTTTTTATCGAGCTGGTTAGTCACATAAACAACTTGTCGTGTTTGTGAGCCCAATATGAAAGGATCATTCTTGTGTCCTAATCTACTAAGTTCAACCAATGTGTACCTAAGATCGTCTTTCTTTACCCCGTTTTTATTGTCAACCCAGTCACAATTGAACAGCGGGATGATTCTAAAATGGTAATCAAGTACCTATATGTCCTATAAAACCCCATAATAGGTTGTCTCGGTGTAGGTTTTAACTTCTCAAGAAATGTGCAAGTCATTTGCTACTACACTAACCCCACTATTCTGGTGCACTTTACCTTCTCGAGATTTTGTTCGAAATGTAAATCCGTTGAGGTCATAGACTTAATAGCTCAATACGTTTATATTTGGTTCATATGAAATCCACCTTATGGTCTCTGATATAGTTTCTCGCGATTCCTCTAACTCTCTCTCAACCTGATACATATATACTACAAGGGTGGACTTCAATTCCACGTGATCAAATATAACAAATATTTAACTAGTAAGGCCGTTATGAAATATGTAGTATACACACGAACCTCATATCGTAACCACATACCAAACTTTAAGTCGTGCTCTTTCTCTAGCTATGTTGTTTTCTTGTCAGGATGTTGTTCTAGAAATGCCATGTGCCGACTGCAAATAAATATTGACGAATTTTATACACCGTGTAGTAGAAAATAAAATAATTGATCCATGTACATAATAATGTATTTTGTAGCACATAGAAATGTGCTTTCACGAACAGATATGAAGAAATGTCGACCAAAGATTTGCCCGTTGATAGTGGGACTCCGTCTTTATTACCTGCTCTACTCTTATTTTCAATCGAGTTCCTCAAACTATTAGGAAAACCAATTGTCTTCAAGTCGTTTTTGAATTCGCTCAAGAAATCAATCGTCTCCTCAGCAACATTCTGTTCAGCAACGCATCCTTCTGGCTTATTTTTGTTTCGCACGTGGCCTTTAATAACCTTCATACACCTTTCAAATGGATACATCCATCGAAAGCATACGAGACCACATAACTTAACTTCCCTAGCAATGTGCATGGTTAAATGAACAATAACATCAAAAAACGATGGAGGGAAGTATTTCTCGAGAAGGCAGAATGTCACAAACAAATCTGCCTCCAATTTGTTAACCTCCTCGACCTTGATCTCCTTGCTACAAATTGATTTGAAAAAAAAAACAAAAGCTGAAATAAAAAAGTATATGGTCACGTAACCACATGCTTTATTCCAACTTACCAAAAAATTAAGGAGTGATATGGTGATATGAATATAAAAATTAGAACAATACCTTATTATAGCATATCTTGTGGGTTGTGGCATAATAGATCGTATTGCAAGGGGCAAAAACTTTCGCATAAGCATGTGATAGTCGTGTGATTTAATTCCTATTAGCTTCCTGTCCTTTAGACTAACCAAACTAGCAAAATTTGAACAATACCCTTGTGGGACCATTAACATGTACAACGTATCGCAAAACTTGTCTTTTTCCTCTGTTGTTAATGTGTAACTCGCAGGCGGAAGCCTAATCTTGGTGCCATCTCTCTTAGGTGTTAACTCTCGCCTTAAGTGCATATCATCCAGATCGAGTCGAGCCTCCAATCCATCTTTCGTCTTTCCTGGAATGTTTGACAGTGTTCCAATCAGACTCTCTGCCATATTCTTTTCAATATGCATAAAATCTATAAAATGGTTGACAGACTTAAACCGCCAATATCTAAGTTTCCGATGCCAAATATTAAATTTCTTCCATAGGGTTTACCGTTGCTGCCTTCTTCTGCTGTATCTGATTCTTTTGTTCCTCATTGTTTTTTTTTATTTTCCCACCTCTCCCGTTCGAAGCTTGTTGCATGGCTGATGCATTGTTCTTGTGGCCCTTACCCCAAATGTTAATACAATATTGAATCTCATTATATATTTCTACCCCGTTCTTAGGTATTGGTTCACTTCGAAACTCTTGTGTTCCATCGAATCCCTTCTTTTGCTTTTTGAATGGGTGGTCATAAGGTAAATACCGTCTGTGGCCACCATAGGTTTGCTTATTTGATCTTCTTAGTCTAACACAATTTGTTTCTTTACCACAAACTACACAACCAAAGAAGCCACTATATGGACAACCACAAAGTGTATCGTCTGTTTCTTCTACTTTTTTATTTTTGATATACATTTTGAGTTATGATTTTTTTATTATTATTTTTAACATTTTTTTGCGGGCTTTTAATCTTAATAGAAAACTCCTAAGAAAAAAATTCAAAAAATTAAATAAAAAAATATAAGAAATCGTCCAAAAAGAAACATAAGAAACCAAAACCCAAATCGTTCAGTGCGAAAACTGGTGTTGGCTCGAAACCTGATCCAAGCCAAAACCTAAACTGAACTTGATCCAATCCAAAATCAAATGTACTCTTTCCAATCCAAACCTAATTTGTTTCAATCCAAAACCCGTTTCAACCCGAACATTCTTTTTTCTTAAGACACTAGCCCCCATACACCCACCTCTTTAAATTTGTCAACCCATTTTGACCCTATTTGGGATAATAGAGTCTAATTGGGGGTAATAGAGTCCGATTGGGGATAATAAAGTCCTATTGGGGATAATAGAGCCTAATCAGGGATAATAGAGTCTAATTAGGAATCTGTTATCCCTAATTGGACTCTGTTATACCCCCATTGGAATTTGTTATCCCTAATTGGACTATGTTATCCAATTGAACTTTGGTATCCCCAATTGGACTCTATTATCCCCAATTGGACACTATTATTCACAATTGGACTCTATTATCCCTAATTGGACACTGTTATCCCCAATTGAACTATGTTATACCCCATTGGAATCTGTTATCCCTAATTGGACAGTGTTATCCCAATTGGATTCTATTATACCCAACTAGACTTTGCTATCCCCAATTGGACTCTATTATCCCCAATTGGACACTATTATCCCTAATTGGACTGTGTTATCCCAATTGGACTTTGTTATCTCAATTGGACTTTTTATCCCCAATTGGACTCTATTATCCCCAACTGGACTTTGTTATACCCAATCGGACTTTGTTATCCCCAATTGGAGTCTATTATCCCCAATTGGACTTTGTTATACACAATTGGACTTTGTTATCCCCAATTGGACTCTATTGTCCCCAATTGGACTCTGTTATACACATTAGGACTTTATTATCCGCAACTAGACTCTATTATCCCCAATATTTTGAGACTGTCATCCCCAATTGAACTATGTTATACGCCATTGGAATCTGTTATCCCTAATTGGACTATGTTGTACCCCATTGGAATTTGTAATCCCTCATTGGACTATGTTCTCCCAATTGGACTCTATTATACCCAATTGGACTTTGTTATCCCCAACGGGACTCTATTTTCCCCAATCGAATTTGTTAAATGTCGAGCTAAATGCCGATCAAATTCGGATTTGTTAAATATCGGGTCGGGTCGGTTAAGAAACGACTTATTTTTTAAAACAATTGGAGGTTGGATTTGGGTTGATTAATGGTTAAAAGGCCATGTTTTTAATTAACGGATCAATTTATTTTGGAATTATATTTGGTTAAATACTTAAGTCCAACTCCTAACTATAGGAAGATTGTGGTCGGTAATAAAAATAGATTGGGGTCGTTAATAAAAAAAGATTGGGGTCGGTCAGAATTTTGTAATATAAATTTACATTATGTATTTCTAAGAGTAACATTATGAATGAGTAACATTATGAATAGGTTTATTTAGCGGGTTAAAAACAAATTATAGAAAGATAATGATAATTAATGACAGCCTGGAAACTAAATGGTCGATGATAATTTCAAATTTCTCAAAATCTTTCCCTCGCAATTTTTCAAATCTAGCTTAAAAATGACTATTTAATATTAATAGGATTCAAATTGGCGCCGCTAATCAATCTTTAATTGAAAATTAACTAAAATAGAAAATTTCACATTGCCGCCATGAATATGTTACACTCCTATTGTTACGAAAACATGTTCATAATGATTCATTCCACATATGTTGGTGGTTTCTATTCTAGATATCGATTGAAGATTGTCAGAAATACGCTGATTTGTCATCAAGAAAATCATCTTCTTCTTCTAAGGTTTGTGATTATTTATGTATGTTCAACAACTATAAATGCAAGTGCCGATTTGTATATATGTTTATTTGCAATAAACAAATCTCATTTGCATGTTACTTTGTGTCATAGGTCATGGAATTGGAAGGAATATTTGAAGAGAATGATGCATCGGAAGACCTGCATAATGAAGAATTTCATGATGATTCGAGTGACTCTGATATGAGTCCTCAGATGACGAGAACGAACATAGAGTCAACGATGCCAAAGATAAAAAGAAAAGGGGATTAACCAGACTGCCAAAGATGCGAAGTGCCTACACAAATTCTGGAGGGAAAAAACATAAAGTCAAATTCGATGCGTTTGGCAGGTTGAGTGGAAAGTACAGATCTGAATTCGTGAGTCAGTGTTTTACATGGAGGGAAGCATCCAAAGAACTAAGGGATAAGTTGTGGGAAGAGATTACAGTAAAATGCCTGATCATTTATTTGTTTGCATACATTATATCCCATTCTAATTGTAATTGTTATTTCAGCGTTATCACGAAGTAGACGAAGACAAAAGAAAAGTTGTAATGACTCGTCTCGGTTTACTCTTAAGAAACTTTAGAAGTAGGGTGTATAAACGGAACATATATCCCAACCTAGACAAACCAGAGAAGTTAGCTAAAATTCCAAGACGGTTTCGGACAATAATCCTTAACCAACATCACTGGGACAGCTTTGTCGCGTATACACAATTCGATAAATTCAAGGTATAGGTCGATCATCTAATTATTATCAACATATATAATTTCATAATTTTTCATATTTTCATATTTATAAAATTTAATTAAGAATTGACATATGTGAGATTTAATTTTCATGATGGATTCATCGGACTTATGGAAGGAAGCTCGTGCAAAGTCGTGTTACAACCACCGGTTGTGAAGAGGTGGATATGCTACTCTTGAAGAATAAATGGTAAATGTTTTATTCTTTAAAAATTCTCTAAATAGATGCGTAGGACTTAAAAAAAGATTATGTGATTTAATACTAATGCACTTTTCTTATAAATTATAACAAGCTTGCAAACAACGAAGTTGAGAAAGATTACCTCCCGGTGTTTGATGTGGTATAAAGCCCGTCAAAACAAAGATGGTGAAATAGAAGATGAGGAGGTTAAAACGCTTGCACAACAACTAGTGAGTTCGGGAGACTATCTTAAATTTATTCATATCGTCTTGCTAAAGTTGGATGATTTTACATATTATTTGAAGTTTAATGATTTTGCATATTATTTTGTGTAGCTGGAAAATGAAAAAAAAAATCAATGCTTGGGAGTTGAAGGTTGATCAAGGCGACGATGCCATGACACTAGTCTTTGGCCATGAAAAACGTGGTTGTCTAAGAGGGGTAGGAACTAGACTAATGTCTTCTATACATCTTCACGTTCCACAACGAGTTAGAGGATTAATGAAAGAACAAATAAAGGATCTCAACTTATGGTCCAGTCTGAGACGAAAAGGAAAAAAGAGAGACAAGAAAGACAGAAACAAGGTGAAGAACTTATGTTGATGACAAATGCCCTTAATAAACAAGAAGCTGACATGAGAGCGTTACTATCCAGCCTTGCTATTCAGGGGATTCAGGTGGGGACAAAACCGAATCAACCGCAAGTAAGTGAATCTGTCTATATAATTATTGTAGTTTAAATGATTCTTTGATCATGTCAATTCGACAAATCGTTCAACTGAATTGCAAAACAATGAGGCTGAACCTAACAAAACGTTGATCGGAAATCACAAACATCCTGCTAACGATAGCTTAACTCCATAACATATTTTTTCACTCTTATAATATTTTTATAAATATAAATCAATTAATCCATTCTACTTTAAACATTCTAATCCATTGTGCTCATGAAAAGCAGTCTCCGAGTCATTAAAGTGGGTCCCAGAAGAATCAAACTGATGATATACTTCAACTGAAACAATCCATAAAGTTTAACATAACTATAATTGTCGGTCCCACTAATAAGATATATCACTCACACAATCAATGTCTCCCCACACGGTTAAGTGTCGACAAGAGGGTTGACGACCTACTATTTAAGGTAAGAACAATAATATGATAATGGAAGAATCACTAACACATAAATGTTGCTTGATATATACTAAGGCAACAAACACAACTGTAACTCAAAAGATTTCCAGTTTTAGAAAGATCAATACAAACGAAAATCAATCAGGGTTTCAGAAGGAATGTTTTGTCCTCGCGTATTCAAGAACATCCGTCACTCTCAATAGTCCGGAATAATATCTGCCGTCTTGTCTTTTCTATTAGATCTCGCCTCTCTCGTCTGTCATAGGCGTGCCGTAATTTATTCTATTTATAGGCCTGCCTTGACGGCTGTCATTCCTTCTAGAAACCCTAATGATTGATACATATTCATAAAAACATATTACAAAAGATTCTAAGTGTAAAATAAGTCTTTGAGTAAGCTTTGCAGCTTTTATCTTCTTCGAGCAGACCTGGTAACCAAAGTGTGATGGGGAACAGTTCTCCAGGTAGACTTTAATTAGAATATTTTCCTTAGAAAATATTCACCTAGCAGACTTCAATCCTATTGACAATAGCAAAATTTGCTCGATTTGGTCCTACGAGCAAACTTGTTCTTCATTAATACCTTCAACTCTTTGTTAATAAATAACTTATTGAACAAACAAAAGTGTGCCGGTAACACTGTTGACTTGTGCTGGTAGCACAGTAGCTTGCTCGAAGTTGAACCTTTCTAGAAAAAGTCCTTAGTATAATTCTAGATCAACTTTCTTCATGTTTGCTAGGACCCCCGTTTATTAATCAAACCTTGCTAGATATTCCAAAATACATGGCTTCATTAGCTTGGTTTAGTCAAGGGTTTGCTAGGAAGCAAACCTTGCTCGACTTGAAGAACAACCTTGCTAGACAAAGTGAACCCTACTCGGATTGACACTTAAGATGACTTCACAAAGATAACCTTGCTCTGAGAGCATAATACCTTGCTAGGATTAGCAAAGCCATGCTAGAAGGCCTAAGTGTGCTCGGTATCCATACTTAGCCAATTTTAGAGAGGTTGAGAAGATTCCAATATTCATTTTACACATTTCTCATCCCAACAATCTCCCCCTAGATTGGAACACCCTCAGCTATACTAGACACCTCTATGGTTACATACACTTAAGCAAAATACATATCAAATTTCAAAATGAAAATTACATATTAAAATGAAAATATTACTAGTGGAAATCTTGCCCAGTAGACAATACAAATCAAAACCTAAGCTAGAAACATAATCTTATCTTCTGGAGCTTGAGGCTTCTTTTCTTCTTGCTAATTTCACACTTCCTACCCTTTCCTTGAACAAAAAAAAATCTGATGATGAAGGTGGCTGTCAGACACAGTCCACCTCATAATATCCTCCAAATCATCATTATTCAAGAAAGGCAGGTATGTATCTTCTTTGATAATGCACATGGCAAGTCCATCAGAATTTCTGAGAATGTAGGAATCATCTTTTTCATTATAGTGAATACGAGCAATCCTACCATTTCTCTGGATTTCAAGATTAGGCCTTGTCATTCTCCTTCTCATACTTATATAAACCATCATATTTTCCAGAGGGTCTCTCTCTTTCACTTTTGAAATGTAGTCAATCTTAGCATATTTTATATTCTTCGTCCTCTTTGCCCTTTGGGTATTCCCATATTCAGAAAGTTCCCATTACCTCTTCTTACCCAACATAAGGAATCCTGTCCTGGCCTCATTCTTGAGATGATTAGATAATTCATTTCGCTATCTTCCTGCAAGTTTATTCCTGTCATGATAATATGTTAGTGCATTGTTTTGGTGTCTCGAGTCTTTGTATTTATCGTCTTTGTATTTATTATTATTACAATGGAAAAGATATTGATGTTATAAGTTGGTTCGTTAATGTAAGGCTAGTTTGTTAAGGATGTTTAACGAACTAGCCAGTTTGTTATACACCCATTCGTTAAGGATGTTTAACGAATGGGCTTGTAGTTCGTTACGTATGTTCCCATTCGTCATGGAATGTTGACGAACAGGGCATAACGAATCAAGTGATTCATTATGTTTCCTTTTGAGTCTGTAATGTTAACGAACTGGAGTCTAATTTGTTACAGGATGTGTAACGAATTAGGTCCATCGTCTATATATAGAGGCTTAGTCCTCTGGTTAATTTAAGTTTTGATTTAACGTATTGAATCTCTGTCCAATTCCTCTCTCGATCAAACTTCGTTAATCTATTACTAATATATAACCCACATAATACAACTAATACATTATATATAACATAATTAAGCAGTAATCATGAACTAGATCCTATTATGGTTTTAGATCTAGGTTATTCTGTTGTAGATCTGGATTGAATCCGTTGGTTTAACAAGTGGTATCAGAGATTTCGGCCATTCGATTGCTCGTTGATTATGTTATTGATTTATTATTGAAGTATCTTCAATTGTTTTACGTTTTTTATTAAATTTACTTTGAATTCAATTGACTTATTAATTGAATTGGTTGAGTATGGATTGATTTGAGTTTGATTTGTGTTTAGTAAGGTATAAGGATTGATTGGGTGATTGGAATTGGTAATTGGTATGGATATGTTTTGATTTTGGTTTGGATCTGAGTTAGTACGGAACAGAGGATTTGTTTTGGTTTGATTGTGGTCAGATTTGGTTGATTGAGTGTCCGAGAAGATGTATTTTGGGTTCGCGATGTGTTTAGGAGTAATTGATATATTACTTGGACGATTTGGTGTTATATCGAGGTAGTATTACGGATTCGTATTGTTATTTTGTGTTCATAAGTTTTCCAGATTTCAAGAAATTCATGATGAAGATTTGAAGATATTCATCATTCGTTTAAAGATTCATTAAAACGTGCAATTCGTTATCATGGTTCGTTATCAAGTATAATTCGTTCTACTTGATTCGTTAGACACGTGGTTTAATTCGTTAAGCTATTCTTGTCGATCCCGAATTGATCACTCAAACTCACAATAAGTGTCACAACCCACACAGTAACTATGTCGACAAGAAGGTTTATGACTGTGTTATTTAGGATAAGGATAGATGTTTGTTAAAGGCGGAATCACTAACAAACACTATTTGTTTCTTAAAAACTATTAAATGTAACAAATACAAACCATAACTCAAAGATTTCCATTTACATAAAGGTTTCATACAAATATAAATCGATTAGGGATTCTTGTAAGGAATGTTTACCCGTACTAATCTTAGGGCAGCCGTCACACTCAATCAGGAATGTTCGTTAGGTCTGAAAAGTGTAAAGTGGCTAAATCCATGGTATGCGTGCCCTAAAATATTCTATTTATAGGCCTGCCACCACCTGACCGCTGTCATTCCTTTTGAGAAACCCTAATGATTGGTACATTATCATATATCATAATACAAAACATTCTAAGTGTAAAAACAGGACTTCGGGCACACTTTGTGCCATTTGTCTTCTTCGAGCAGAGCTGGTAACCTTGAAGTGTGCTGGTGAACAGTTTTCCGGATAGACTTTACTTATAGTATTTTCCTTAGAAAATACTCACCTAGCAGACTTCAATCTTCTTGACCACAGAAAACTTTGCTCGATATGGTCCTACGAGCAAACTGTTCTTCATGAATCCCTTCAACTCTTTGTTAAAGAATTACTTATTAAGCAAAACAAAGTGTGCTAGGGACATTGTTTGACCTGTGCTGGTAGCACTGTAGCTTGCTCGGAGTTGAAACTTGATGGAGAAAGTACTTAGTATATATTTTGATCACTTTCAACAAGCATGCTCGGACTATTGTTTATTAATCAAACCTTGCTAGATCTTCCAAATACTTGGCCTCAAAAGCTTGGTTTAGTCAAGGGTTTGCTAGTAAGCAAACTGTGCTCGACTTGAAGAACACCTTTTCTAGACAAAGTGAACCCTGATCGGATCATCACTTAAGAAGAATTCAAGAAGATAACCTTGCCCGATGGGCAAAATACCTTGCTAGACAAGTAAAACCTTGCTCGGATGTCCAAGTGTGCTCGGTATCCATACTTAGCCATTTCTGAGGAGTGTTGAAAAGATTCCAATCTCCCTTAAGACATTTCATGTCAAATTTTTGACTTAACAATCTCCCCTAGATTGGAACACCTCAACTGTCCCAAAACACCTCTAAGGTTACTTACACTTAGTTAAAAATACACATCAAATCAAAATCAAATTACATATCAAAATCAGATGATTACATAGTTGAAAATTCTATCCAGTGGACATTACAAAGCAAACCTTAATGTTAAAATAAAATCTTCATTTCCTTGCGTTGTGGGCTGCTTGTCTTCGATCAACTATTACAGATCCCGCCTTTTGCTTGAATATAGACAATAGTTGTTGATGAGGATGATTCTCATAAACTGTCATGTTCATTATGTCCTTCAAATCCTCATTATGCAAAAAGGTTAGATCAATATCATTTCTGATAATACCCAAAATTAGTCCATCAGAGTTACGAAGAATGTAGTGGTATTCATTACTGTCGCAGTCAACTTTTGCAATCCTACCATTCTTCTAGCACTTCGTGGTTGGGTCTTGTCATTCTTCTTCTCATATTGTGTAACGATTCCGACTAAACCAGGTATACCCTAACCGGTAGACAATAGTTACGTTATATTTAATGTCGGGTATATGAATTACCCTAGTAAATATACGAGAATACATGGTTCACTGTATTGATTGTACGTTAATATATAATTCATCGTATTGAACATGCGATTAATCGATCGATAGTTATTGAAGCCCGAACGAATCGAGGATTACATTATAGACGAGATATATAATATTTAGTGATGTTACGAAGTGTTAAAGCTTCGGGATAAGTGAATTAAAGCACAGAAAAAGAATTTTGATTTAATGGTACGTAGGTAAGTTAAACGAAACCTGTAATACCAAACCAAGCAAGAGACGATCGATCAAGCCGAAAAAGATGCGCAATTATTAATAATATAATGTTCTAAGATAATAAGTGCCATGGTTTAAGTTTTTAAAGTTTTTAAATCGGTTTTAAATAAACTTCTTTTTTTTAAGCCGAAAACGACCGTTTTAGCCTCGTTTTAAGCCAAATTAAACATTTAACCGAAAAACGAATTGAACCAGATTATCCAAAACATTATCCGGATTGCGAATATCCAAATGAGTGGCCAAGAATGGAGAGGTGGGTCCCACCCCACCCTCCTTGATTCCGATCGGCAATAAGGGGGGTCACCCCATTGTCTTGTTATTTTTTTTCTAGCAAACAATTCAACAATCCTTCTTCTCTCTCAACTTCATGATCTAAAACCGAGATTTTGTAGCAAGAAAACAAGGTAATGATCGGGTTATATACGTTTCCATCTTCGTTTCTTGAGTTTATTTGCAAGAAAATGAGGTTTCAAAGATGAAAACCGATTCTTGCTTGATCAAGTGATGTATACGGGTTATACAAGGGATCTTGGTCCAAGAAAGGAGTTAAACGAACCAAAAACGAATTTTTACGGTTCAAACTTTAGTTTTGAAACAATAACCGAAACTATAGTGTAAGAGGCTTGATCGTGAGTGTAACTTGCTTGGTATTGTGGTATGTTGGTTGTAGGTTCTGTATTTAGTGGTAGATAAGGCGGAAAAACGAGTTTGTAGCTTGTAGTGGCGGAAAACAAAAGGTATATTCGGTTTATGTTCGGTTATGGAATTTTGGACAGATTGTGGATGGTTTAGAGTTGGGTCATGAAATTTTACAGGGATGTTCTACACATGAAAATAAGAGTTCTGTGAAATTTTGGTAATTTTTGGACAAAGGATGAATATTTGGTGAACTTAATGCTCGGTTTTGGCTAAAAATGGTGAAAAATAGTTAAATATCATGAAAAATTATGGAAAATTGCAGATAAGCTTTTTATAACATGTATATGTCACACACAAAATTTTAGGTCAGTTGGAGAAGTCTAAGTAGGCTTTTCGGTTAAACGAGTTCTAGGGTTTTCTAGCTCGGTTTTAGTGAAAATGGCATGTAAAAGAAGATTTTGGTTCTGGAAAAATTACAGGGGACTATGTGGATGGCAGGGGTCATCCAGGAAAAATTTGGGATTTTTCTAAGGTCGTTTGGTATTTACGACATATTTAGTGTTTAAATGGTGTTTAAAAATAGATAAATAAATTTTAAATATAAAAATTAATTCTGGAAATATTTTTATAAAATTCCCACTGTCAAATGTTATTTGTGCAAAATCTCAAGATCCGAGGATGAACGGATATTTATTTGGAATAAAAGTGAACTTTTATAATATAAAACGCGTAAACCAGCAAAGTTCGGGTAGACGAACTGACTGGTGTATAAAAACCCTAAAAATGAACTATTTTCATATAACTGAGTTAAACAAGTAAAAATAAATCATCCGAAAATAATTCGGATGATTTGGGTAATTTTAAACGATTTAACAGTTTCCGGTGCACTAAAGACGGAAACGGGTCCCGCGGCCAATCGGGGCGTCTAAACCGAGCTCTAATTTCACAACTTTAATTAAATTATCAGTCAACAACTATTTTCGGGTCGTGTGTGACCAAACTCATTTTGAAACGTAAAAACGGATAACCGTGCTAGGCACGCAAAACGGGGAAAACAAACTAATAAGTAATTTTGACTATTGAACTCTAAACGATATCACAATCTGAGTCCGGAGAAGTGTTTCTGGGTTAACATTGCCCCCGGAATGGGTACAGTACTGGGTTAACAGTGTCCCCAGATGTACCGGTTAACACGGTTAAAGATTATATAAACAATGATTGTATAATAACGATCGTAGGGATCATATTACAGATTGGACGTGTTAACTGATAATGATTGTTGTTACCTGCTTCCATGTGCTAAAGTGAGTTTCACGAGCCCCTTTTTCTGAATTGTTTTTAAATATTTTCTCGGGGCGGAAGCATGTTACAACTGAAATGTTTAAATACATACTGAACGCATGGATTTGCGTGTATTTATATATATTTTATTGTGCGGGAATCGTACGAAAATGTACTAAGATGGTAATTGTCTGAGTTGCTAACATTCTAAGGCCCCGGAACACGAGTGATTAACTGAAAGCCGGTAGAGTGTGGATAGTACTATTGGTCTGACAAACCCAACTGGTCCGGCATGGATTTGCTGATGTTTCCCAGCCAGTTGCACATGTCTATTTTGTTGTTATATATATTTTGCTATGTAATGTTAGACATAGCGGTTTGGGGCAGGTTCGTAGGCGGAGTATGCCACGGGGTTGTGTGTGGATAGTCAGAGGTTTCACTTGTGGGCTCAGCATAATTACATCGATAATATTATATTTTGATATTGATTTATCATGGTTTACTCGAATTGTGAAACTCACCAACTATTCGTAGTTGACCCGTTTTCTCACATGCTTTTCAGGTACGATTAAGATGAAGTGATTGCTGTAACATCCCGAAATTTCAAGATAATATTAATTATATTACTTAATAATAGAGGGAAAGTTTACTCGGGTTATCAGGAAATAAATAAAAGAATAGGAGTTGGTATGGGTCGGGCTAGTGTCGGGTAATGGACGTTGGTTATGGATTTGGATTAATAGAGATGGGTTAAATAAGAACGGGCCTTAGGTCCATGGGATTTCAGGGATATAAATATCCCATAAACCCCAAAATATCTTTCATATTTCACCAAACTCCCAACACACACTTACCCACTAACTTCGCCGGAACCAGCTGAGCCAAGGGAAGAATCGGGCAGGTCCGAGAGAGAGCGATTAGTTGTGTTAACAAGTTAAACGAGATCCAAACAAGCTCAAAAAGGTATGATTCTTGATCTTTGAGGTTTAAAGATCCAAGCTTTTTAGTGTATAAGCGACCAAAAATGGTCGGGAAGCGTAGTGGGTGATATTGAACCATAGCAAGGGTGTTAAAATCGCTCAAAATGCTGAAAGAAACCGAACAGCGGCCGTCTGGGCAACTTCGCCTTCATCTGGGCAACTTCGCCTTCAACGCGATGAACTTCGCCTGCAAGCTAAGTTCGCCTGATGAACTTCGCCTGCAAGCTAAGTTTGCCTGATGGCAACTTCGCTGTAAAGTTAAGTTCGCCTAAGGTTCAACTTCGCCTGAAGCCTAGTTCGCCTGATGACAACTTCGCCTGAAGCCAAGTTCGCCTGATGGCAACTTCGCTGTAAAGCTAAGTTCGCCTAAGGTTAACTTCGCCTAGAGCTAAGTTCGCCTGAGGGTTAACTTCGCCTAAAGCCAAGTTTGATTAGAAAATAAATTATAAAGCGATAAGTTAAAGTAAGCTAATACTAGGCCACCAGATTAGATCAGACGAGTATTGATACGTGTAACTTATACAGTCAGCCGAGCTCAGTTAGAGAAGGGATTTACAGCTATCAGAAAAAGAAGCAGAATTCAGGTGAGTTTCTAGCCCCATTTATGTGTTACGTTTTCGGGGCTGTGTGCATACTCAATATGTTTGTTAATACACTTATCCTAAGAGATAAGTGTATGCCTTATATGGATAATGTGAAATATATGAATGATTGCTTGACGGTACGTGAACGATCTTCGGATATTGCACGTATCGTCAAGGGAAGTGACTAGCTCCTTACATGGATATTAAATAATAAAGTATAGTGTTCCTTTTATGGAAGGTATAGTGTTCCTTTATGGAAGGTATAGTGTTTTTTTTATGGAAGGTATAGTGTTCCTTTTATGGAAGGTATAGTGTTCCTTTTATGGATAGTAAAGTGTTCCTTCTATGGATAGTATAGTGTTCCTCCTATGGAAATTATATATGGTAGGGTAATGGTAATGGTTCTTTTAATAAATATTACGTGACGATCCTCCTATGGATATTTATACAAGGTTAAGGTAGTAATATGTGTCTTCGGATACGGGAAGTAATATATGGGAATAAATTGTATGATACCTGATTAACTAGAACTCACTCAGCGTAGCTGACTTTTAGTATGCACGCAGGTGAGCCGATTACAGAGCTAGCAAGAGGATGACGCATGGCATGGATTGAACGGCTGGCATCTGAAGAAAGAAGTAAAGATGTTTTGAATATAAAGTTTTGTGTTATGGTATCAAAGAAAAGATTTAATGTTTTGTAACAAATGATTGATGTTTTATATTCCGCGAAAAGTTTTAATAAACTCTGATTTGAAGGACTGTGTTTATGAGTAAATCCGACGCTAAAGTAGGGCTACCGGGTTCGGGGCCTTACAAGTTGGTATCAGAGCATAAGTTCGAGAGATTTAAGCATCCTACATGCTTAGACTCGAATAGAGAATGGGATTGAAGTAAGAAAAGAAAGAAGATGCCAGTTCAAGAATGCCATGTGTCGCTCAAGCAAAAATCAGTAAAGGTAAGGTGTATGATTAAATGATATATGTTAATGAGAAAGAAAAGATACGTGAACGATAAGGATAGAAGTAATTGATTGTTTGATTTGACTAACTGCTTAAGTAGAACCAGCACAAATAGACTCATAAAGGGAAGCGAATAGGACACGGAAAGCAACGTGATCAACTAGTCACAGCTGGCCACTGTTATTACCTGTTAGCCTTGCTATCCTTGTACTAAATAGTTCCTTGAGTGATGATGTTTGTGTTGTCCCTTTAAGAATACTGATGGCTGGAGCTGGAGAAGTTGTGGGAACTGGGGGTCGCACTGGACGTCGTGGCAGGCCTCGTCTTGTCCGGCAACCCTCGGTAGAAGAAGTTTCCCACACCGAAGATGAAGGGAGCGCCGCTGGAGGAGACCAGAACAACAACGAAGAAGTTCAACTTAGCCCTGCGGTTCAAGCAGCCATTGTTCAAGCTGTAGTTGCTGCTGTGAAGAACCTGAATCCCGAAGGATCTGCTGGAAGCCATGAACGAACCGTTGAAGGGGCAGGTGGTAATAATAGAAAGGATGACGAGAGGGAAAGGGGTGACTCGAGTGAGGTAAAGTCTGTGAAAGATGATGATAGGAAGAGGGGCCGAGGCGGTTGCAACTATAAGTCCTTCAAAGGTTGTGACCCGCCTAAGCTGACTGGTTTAGGAGACGCAATCGCTACTCTTCAGTGGATAACCGCCATGGATAAGGTTATCCGCATTAGCGAGTGCCGTCCTGACCAAGCTGTCGGTTATGCCACTCAATCTTTTGAAGATGAGGCTATGTATTGGTGGGAGAGTGTGGAGCAGAGGAAGACCCGTGAAGAGATCAAGGCGATGAGCTGGAATGACCTAAAGGACATGGTGATGAAGAGGTTCTGCACTGATACAGAAGTTGAAAGAGTGGAGATGAAGTTTCTGAATTTGAAAGCGGGAGAGATGACACAACGGGAGTATACTACTGAATTCAACCGCATGTCTAGGTTGGTACCTGACATGGTGAACACCGAAGCTAAAAGGATCAAGTGTTACGTAAGGGGACTTCCACGGAATGTTCGCACTTTGGTTAAGTCTAGTAAGCCCGCAACATTTGACTCGGCCGTGGAATTGGCCGAGATGATTTATGAGGACCTTGCCAACTGTGAAGGGGAGAAGATGGAACCGAAGAAAAAGAACCCAACCCCAGAACCAGAGGAAGCCAATGAGGTGGATCCACGCAAAAAGAAGGCAAGGCAAGAGGGGTTCACTGCTTGTCAAAAATGTGGGAAGAGACACCCCGGAGAGTGCAGAAAGGGATTAGGTGTTTGCTACAGGTGTGGAAGAGCAGGACATTCCTCTTGGGAATGTAATGATTACCATAGGTGTCACAACTGTGGAGGACGTGGGCACCTAGCAAGGGATTGCAAGAAGCCAAAGGGAGGACATGAAGGAGAGAAGAGTGCTTGAGGTTTAACAGATTCCTCCGTATGCTTAGAGAAGACATTCAAGAAGGCTAGATGCTAGCCATAAGTATTAAATCTATGTGTAACTTATTGATGACTCGATGCGTGTTGTTTTATGTTGAAATTTAGACTGGTGTTTATTAATTATGGTACGAATTGTCTGAATGCATGTTAGTCATGATAAATTGACGTGTTGTGATAGAGTGTCGACTTAGGCTTTAGCATTAATATGATATAAGACAAAGCCTCTTAAAGATCGAAACGAGACTTGGTACATTGAGGGCCTCATGGACAAGCTACCTTAAATAGCTAATACACGTGACCACCATTCGATAACTGCAAAGTCGGAAGTAAGAAGGGTAACTCAGAAAACGAAGGCGATTCAATAAAGCGTGTAAATATAAGAAGTTTTCCTTTTATAGGGAATAAGTTAGGTTTCGGGGACGAAACCTCTTTAAGGAGGGAAGACTTGTAACATCCCGAAATTTCAAGATAATATTAATTATATTACTTAATAATAGAGGGAAAGTTTACTCGGGTTATCAGGAAATAAATAAAAGAATAGGAGTTGGTATGGGTCGGGCTAGTGTCGGGTAATGGACGTTGGTTATGGATTTGGATTAATAGAGATGGGTTAAATAAGAACGGGCCTTAGGTCCATGGGATTTCAGGGATATAAATATCCCATAAACCCCAAAATATCTTTCATATTTCACCAAACTCCCAACACACACTTACCCACTAACTTCGCCGGAACCGGCTGAGCCAAGGGAAGAATCGGGCAGGTCCGAGAGAGAGCGATTAGTTGTGTTAACAAGTTAAACGAGATCCAAACAAGCTCAAAAAGGTATGATTCTTGATCTTTGAGGTTTAAAGATCCAAGCTTTTTAGTGTATAAGCGACCAAAAATGGTCGGGAAGCGTAGTGGGTGATATTGAACCATAGCTTGGGTGTTAAAATCGCTCAAAATGCTGAAAGAAACCGAACAGTGGCCGTCTGGGCAACTTCGCCTTCATCTGGGCAACTTCGCCTTCAACGCGATGAACTTCGCCTGCAAGCTAAGTTCGCCTGATGAACTTCGCCTGCAAGCTAAGTTCGCCTGATGGCAACTTCGCTGTAAAGTTAAGTTCGCCTAAGGTTCAACTTCGCCTGAAGCCAAGTTCGCCTGATGACAACTTCGCCTGAAGCCAAGTTCGCCTGATGGCAACTTCGCTGTAAAGCTAAGTTCGCCTAAGGTTAACTTCGCCTAGAGCTAAGTTCGCCCGAGGGTTAACTTCGCCTAAAGCCAAGTTTGATTAGAAAATAAATTATAAAGCGATAAGTTAAAGTAAGCTAATACTAGGCCACCAGATTAGATCAGATGAGTATTGATACGTGTAACTTATACAGTCAGCCGAGCTCAGTTAGAGAAGGGATTTATAGCTATCAGAAAAAGAAGCAGAATTCAGGTGAGTTTCTAGCCCCATTTATGTGTTACGTTTTCGGGGCTGTGTGCATACTCAATATGTTTGTTAATACACTTATCCTAAGAGATAAGTGTATGCCTTATATGGATAATGTGAAATATATGAATGATTGCTTGACGGTACGTGAACGATCTTCGGATATTGCACGTATCGTCAAGGGAAGTGACTAGCTCCTTACATGGATATTAAATAATAAAGTATAGTGTTCCTTTTATGGAAGGTATAGTGTTCCTTTTATGGAAGGTATAGTGTTCCTTTATGGAAGGTATAGTGTTTTTTTTATGGAAGGTATAGTGTTCCTTTTATGGAAGGTATAGTGTTCCTTTTATGGATAGTAAAGTGTTCCTTCTATGGATAGTATAGTGTTCCTCCTATGGAAATTATATATGGTAGGGTAATGGTAATGGTTCTTTTAATAAATATTACGTGACGATCCTCCTATGGATATTTATACAAGGTTAAGGTAGTAATATGTGTCTTCGGATACGGGAAGTAATATATGGGAATAAATTGTATGATACCTGATTAACTAGAACTCACTCAGCGTAGCTGACTTTTAGTATGCACGCAGGTGAGCCGATTACAGAGCTAGCAAGAGGATGACGCATGGCATGGATTGAACGGCTGGCATCTGAAGAAAGAAGTAAAGATGTTTTGAATATAAAGTTTTGTGTTATGGTATCAAAGAAAAGATTTAATGTTTTGTAACAAATGATTGATGTTTTATATTCCGCGAAAAGTTTTAATAAACTCTGATTTGAAGGACTGTGTTTATGAGTAAATCCGACGCTAAAGTAGGGCTACCGGGTTCGGGGCCTTACAATTGCTTACGTGCTAAGT
Organism: Bidens hawaiensis; assembly: GCF_021521415.1. Lineage (NCBI taxonomy): Eukaryota > Viridiplantae > Streptophyta > Magnoliopsida > Asterales > Asteraceae > Bidens > Bidens hawaiensis. Next base: position 325,886 of record NW_027491963.1, read on the forward strand.
GCTTGATGTGTGTAAGATTTGCGTGCGGGATGTTAGGTTACATTATAATAAATAGAATTATGTATAGTATTGTATGATGTGTGTATCACCTAGACGGTAATGAAATACAAGATAATGTAATTTGAAGTATGTTAATGTATCCAGTTTTCTTTATAAACAATGTGGTTGATATCAGAGGTGTCTGTGGCATCCCGTTCACGTTTCCTCTGCGGTTACGGGGTGTTACAGAACTTGGTATCAGAGCCATTGGTTATAAAGAATTAGGATGTTTTTAAAAGATACCTAAAATATAACCAGTAGCTCAAGTATTATAGGATCTTAATATCAACTAATAATATATAGTGACGGGATCTGGATGAACTTGGATGGACAAGTGAGTTATTATGGTCCGAAACATAATAACAGACTTGTCCGCACGAGGGAATTCAGGGGAAGTCACGGGGAACATTAATAGGTAAAAATGGCAACATATGTGTAAAGTATATAATATTATTTATGCGTGCTAATGTGTATATATATATGTGCATATCTTGTGGGTACATGTATTGAGAAATAAGACCCGGATAAGGAACCGGGGGATGAAATAATAAAAGTACCGAGGATGCTGAAATTCCTAGAGCATCGGTTGATGATAAGTCTGACTTATCGGGCCATAGTTATGATAGTACCAAATTAGATCTCCCGTTTGACATTAACCAGAAATATCTAGTAACCGTCACTCCCAACCAAAATTGATAAATCCCTTACCCTACCAACACCGGTACCGTATATCCTAATAACCCCCTATGTTCACCCGAACCGCCGACCCTCACGTACGGACGGACCTGTACCTGAACCCATTCTTATGCCATTAAGGTAAAAAATAAATAAATAAATAAATAAATAAAATAAAATAAAATAAATAATAGTAATAATAATAATAAATTTGATGATAAATGAGCAGATAAAAATAATATATAGAAATATATTTGTGTATTTCTCACTTTCAAACATATGAGACATACCACCTCCAGATCGAGAATTACCGATTTTAGCAAACCTAGAACGCCTGAGGACATTGACTGAGCAAGTGATAGAGTTTCCCATAATAGTAATTGATAATATTTGAAGGCAACATGGGTTGCACGATTACCTTGAACCTTGCAACTCCCTATGTTATTCTTACATCCGTTAGATGCCTATACCCAGGTATACTCGAGTAGAATGATTACCCATACACAAAGAGGTGTTGGAATCATTATAGCATAGTTGGTTGTTCGTTCGTAGGTGGTATACCGGATATACAAATAGACACGGATATTATAACTCCGTGGTACGTAATCGTTTGGTGCTCACGGTGAGCATGTATCGGTTATGCTGACAAGCAGAAGGATATTGAAATCAAGCATATTAAACATTAATCTTTGTTGAGAAAGATCTATATGTCAGTTGGTGACAAGGGTTATGAAACATATTTAAACGTTAACCGACGTCAGGTTAAGTCCATATGTTATTATATTTGTGGGGCATATATACTAGATACTGGTATGTGTAATATGTATGATAATATTTGGTGTGTATGTGTACCTGCTGTTATGATTGAGCTGGTAACGAGTTATACGGTGAGATTAGTATCGATTACTGCGTACGGGATGGGTACGGCAGAACGACATAAAAAGAGTAACTCCAATGATGGAGATTGATATGATTCAGTTGATTGCTCAAAGATAGCAGATGATGATACCGAATGTCGTATCATTGATCACTGCTTGTGTTGATGCAAATGTGATCGCTGAATTACAGATCGAGCAATCACATGATTATGAATATTTCAATTCTTAGTGTTATTACTAAGAGTGATAATGTTCCACCGAATACTATTATGACTACAAGTATTAGTTATAAACTAAACATGAATAGTAGTCGTAATGAATTAGATCCGGTATGAAGGATATGTTTGTTGGTTGTGTTAAGCAAATTATTAATAGTTTACTGATGGTAAAGGGAGAAATAGATTAGCGAGTGGATAGAAAAGATCGAAGTGGTTAAGGATATTGGTAAGAGTCTAGAACATTGTGTAGTGAAATATGCTACAGATATGTTGGTAGATTATGTTGTATCGTGATGGAACACGATGGTACAAAATTATAGTTAGAAAATTATTACTCAGATGATATGGTCAGAATTTAAAATTCTTGGGCTAGAGCACTTTTATTCGAGTAATTAAGTTCAGAGATTGGAAACTGAACTATGGAAGATAGAAATGTTGTGTGCTGATCACTTAGAATACGCTAATCGTTTGAAGGAATTGTCATGTCTGGTAACATGGCTAATTACTCCTGAAACTAAGCGAAGTGAGCGCTATATTGGGGACTAACTCTATCGATAAGGAGTATAGTCAATCCTGTAAAATATACAACCTTTGGAAGGGTTGTGTCACAAGCCAGCATTGATATATTTGACTCTATGGGAAGCGGACTGGAAGGACGTTAGGTGAGACGTCGAGTGTTAAAGAAGAGAAATGATAAAGGTATAGTGCAAGATAGGCTTTTGAATATGTAGGTAGGTCCTACAACCCAGAATTATACTAAAGACTAGTTCTGGCGTGAAAACATGAACCGTATGAAGGGTCCTTCCCTAAATGTGGAAAATATGGTTATCGGCAGGAAGAAGAATGTCGAGTGATAGTAGGCCACATGTATGGTAAAGATGGACGTAATGCCCGAATTGTAGAACCAATTGAAGCCTTGTGAACCGGCAACCCCAACCCATTCGTGTACAACCACTCCGAACCCAACAGTTTCAATAACAATCCATCCAAAGAAATCAAATTATGCCAAACGGTTGTACTTGCTATGAATGTGGCAGTACAGGACGTTTCAAGAGAAATTGCCCAAAGTTGAACCAAGGTGTCGTTGGAAGACGAACCTCATGACAAGCATCAACCTCTGATCAAGCAAGGAGCTGTGCTTTCGTGAGTAATTCGAATAAAGCACGTCATGATCCAAAGGTGGTATTAAGTACGTTGTAGTTTTAAATCAATAGGCTTCAGTGATATTTTTACGGTCGTCGATAGAAGTTAGTTCCTATTGACCTCCTATCATTTGGAAAGATACCGATTAGTGAAACTATAGAACCCTATACTGTAGAATCGCTAGCGGTAAATCCCTAATGGTTAACTAAATTGTTCGGAATTGTCCTATTATTCTGAACGATTAACCTTTCCTTATTGACCTACGACCAGTAAAGTTAAGAAGTTTTGACGTAATAGTTAACATGGGTTGGCTAACTCAACACGAAGCTGAAATCAAATATGAAAAGAAGATGATTAGAAGCTCTCTTTCGGACGATGAAGCGATTAGATACAGAGAAAAGTATTTAAAAGAAAGCATATAGAAGGTGTTTCAGTGTTACGTAAATATCAAGAAGTTTTCCCAGAATAACTTCCTGAATTACCGCCAACCCGACGGGTCGAATTCAGAATCGATATAATGCCTCATGCTGGCCCTGTTGCTAAAGCACCCTACCGACTTACACCAACAGAAATGCAAGAATTATTGGATAAGGTTTTATACGACCTAGTTAGTCACCATGGGGTGCACCAGTGTTATTTGGGAAGTGAAGGACGGAAGTGTTAGGACATGTAATGGTTAGGGAGAATTGAATAAAGTGACGATCAAGAATAGGTATTCACTTTTTCGAAGTAAATGATCTATTTAATCAACTGCAAGGGGCGATTTATTTTTTTGAAAATTGATCTTAGATATAGTTTTCACCAAATGAAAAATCCAAGAGGAGGACATTGCAACAACAGCGTTTCGGACTCGTTACGGCCATTGTGAATTCTTAGTTATGCCTTTCGGGCTAACGAATGCGCAGGCAGTGTTCATGGAACTCATGAACCGAGTCTGAAAACTTTATTTTGACAAATTTGTCATAGCATTCATTGATGATATTTTGATATATTTGCAACGTAAAGAAGAGCACGAACGACGGTTAAGGAAAATTGTGGAAGTGTTAAAGCAAGAGGAGTTGTACGCGAAGTTCTCGAAATGTGATTTTGAATACAGAAAGCATAATCCCTTGGTCATGTTGTAAAGCAACAAGGATTTCACATAGATCCAAATAAGGTAGAAACCATTAAAATTGGCAGTCACCCAAGACGCCAAAGGAAATTCGCCAATTTTTAGGACTAGCCGGAGACTATCAGCGGCTTATTGAAGAATTTGTAGCATTACTGTTACGCCCTGGAATTTGACTGGTAAACTAAAATCAAGAAATCATCGGAAACTATACACTTTGGGTTCTGGACGATAAGTTCGGAATCCATATCATTGGAAAATCTGTTTATTTCAGCTAAAAATGTTATTTCATAAAAAGAACTTTTACGTTTGAAAAATATTAATTTTGTGTTTTCGAAAAATAAAAGGTTTTTATTTAAAAAGATTCCAAGCGATTACTTGAAAAATGATTTTTATAAAATTCTTACTGGAAAGTTCTAGCTCGTTAAAACTTATGAACTCAGCTAGCCTTGACCCGTAGGTAACCGAAACACGAAACCCGATAGAACCAAGTATATAAGCGTAGTGCAAGAACAAACTCCACCATTTTCCTTTCATCTCTTCCACACCCACACCCAAGCACCCCAATTCTAGAGAGAGAGTAGTGAGAGAAAGTTATTCAATCCAAAATCCGAGTCCACCAATCTGTTTATTGTTGTTTTTGGTAAGATCTTCTTGAAAATCATACGTTTTTATCATCAAATCCGGCCCCGAATCGAGCAAAAACCCCAACTTTTGTTTCAAGTGTATTCTTGGTCAAAAATCGTCATTTTTGGTGTCAAAAAGCATACTTTTGTTGTTATAAACGTTAGGAATCAATAGCCCTATGGATTCCGAGCATTTCCAAGTATAAAACATTGATTTTGGGCGAAAAATCATGAAAATCGTCAAAATCCCGTAGGTTTCTCCGTCATCCGGCTTGAAGGAGTCGAATAGGTCTATTCGGTCGAATAGACCAATCGAACCTGACCATTCGGTCGAACCATCTCCTATTCGGTCGAACAAGAGACCATTCGGTCGAACCAGTGGGCAAACGAACAGACTAACCGGATCAGAATATACATTCGATCGAATACGATTGTATTCGACCGAATGTACATCCTACTCGACCGAACGAGTCCTCAATCGACTGAACGTGTTCTTCCCAGCCCTTTTGACCGAACCAGTACCATATTCGATCGAACAGGTAGCAGATTCGATCGAACCTGCCCTTGTTCGACCGAATGTGCCAGAATCAGCTTGTTTTCAACTTTAAAACTTGGTTTTTGCTCGAGGTCGCGTAGGCTTATACTCTTAGACTTAAAGCGTGTTGTTAACCTATTATGTCCTTGTCTAGACTTAGAGGATCGACGTTTGGCAGCACTCGACCACCCTAGCAACCATTCTTAGCCAACAAGGTGAGTTCATAGCCCCCTTTTTCTTTTAAGCTTTTCAAATCATTGGGATGGAAACATGGTAACTGCACACGTTTTGACAAAACTCATTTATTTAAACATTCTTTATCATAGACATTCTTGGCAAATCTTTTGCAAACAATGAATATTGGGGAAAACAAGTAAGCATGGCAGGTTACTCATACCTTAACTTTCTCGGAAGTTGTGTATGTCTAATCAATTATTCAGGAGTAAACATGGGAATCATTGATCGCTTAGGGAACATTGGACTTTGGAAAACAAAGTCATATGCCCGTTATACATTATCATGAAAACACATCATTCATTGGACAGTCTAGTGGTCGTGTGAACATAGGCAGTATAGGTCACACTAGTGCATATGTTTGGTCTCCAAGTGGTCGATTGGTAGACAGGCCGTCACTAGATGTGGGATCCTAAAGTGTTCGATTTAGAATACACGTGACCTATGGGGTTCTTAAAGTGTTCGATTAAGAATCCGAAGGATTTCCTAAGTGATCGATTAGGAATCCAAGAGATACTAAAGTGGACGCTTTAGAATTCTCTTATGGTATCCAAAGTGATCGATTTGGGTTACCATCATGGAAATCAAGTAGCATCTGGTGGTCTTGTGTGGGTTGTTGTCAGGTCTCGTGTGATCATTATGCATATTCATCATTATCATCAAGACGTGGTTACATATGATTCTTTGGTATCTTTATACATATAACCTTGATATCATTACACCTCTATGCATGGGAACAATACATGGGATCATTATACATAACTCTTGCAGTCTTGTGTAAGGCTTATCACTACATTATTAGTTGACCTATCTTTATACCTTGGATTTACAAATATAAACAAGCTTAGCAGAGTAGGTTGTAGGAATGGAGGGTTAGCCGATGGTACACCCTATGTAAAAACCCCTACAACCTAGTCTGGTACGCTTGTCTTGTCTTACAAACCTTTTCAAAACCGGGCTTTATACCCGAGCATGGTAGGATAAGTTGTAGGAGTGGTGGGTTAGCCGATGGTACACCCTATACATAAACCCCTACAACTTAGTCTAGTATGCTTGTGTATAATCCCTTTTTCCTTAAACCTATGAATTCACTCATCTACTTTATGTAGTTGACATTTTCGTTACATGTTTTCAGGAAATGAAGCAGGAAGTAGCAAATAGCTGATAGAGGCCTTAGATGGAAGACATTTAGGATTGATGTTAGCTTTATCCGTTGTAATGGAACGAATTTGCTACCTGTTGAATTGTTGTAATGTTGACATGTTTTAAGTTTATGCATTTAGACTTTTTAATCTATTGTGCTCAATCAATCACGACCCCGTCGCCACGCCTCGGTTTTTCCGCCAATTACGACCGGGGTGTGACAGATTGGTATCAGAGCCAATGGTTATAGGGAATTAGGAAACCGACCTAGACTATAACCTAGGACCCTTGACTCTAGATAATTCATGCATCACTATCACATGCCCACACTTATATGCTTGCTATGTGCTTATGTGTTGCATCATTAACTGTAAATCTAGTAGCGATGTACTCTTTGGCAATTCCTTATCCAGTTATTCTTTATTCTCAATTTTAACTAATGCACATTCTTATTCTTTTAATAGAATGCCTCCTCGTCGCTCATCCGTCAATGTTGACCCCGCTGACCTCGCTGCCCTCATAGCGCAGCAAATTGCAGCAGTTCTCCCGGGTCTGTTAAACAACATGAGGCAAGAAGGAACCTCGGGTGCACCCCAAGCCCCAGAACCGAATCCCACGCTTCAGGCCGATAAGCTCTATAAGGCTTTTACCAACACTAGGCCTACAAGTTTTAGCGGAACCGAGAGAGCCGCTGGTCTTCTCCAGTGGTTCGAGAAAGTCGAAGCTTCATTCAACATGTGCTCCTGCCCGGATGAACTCAGGGTAAAATTCGCAGCGAGTATGTTCCACAAACGGGCTCTCACGTGGTGGAATAACGAGATAAGAACCGGGGGACGAGACGCGGCTCTAGCCCTGCCCTGGGCTGAGTTTGTTGAGCTAGTCACGCAGGAGTTCGTTCCGAGAACCGAGATCCAGAAACTGGAGGCTGAGTTTAGGGCGCACACGATGAAGGGCGCAGATCACATGAAGTACACGGAGAGATTTCATGAACTCTCCTTATTGGTGCCCCATATGGTTACCCCAGCTTCCCGTGCTGTCGAGCAATACATCAGCGGTCTTCCGGACTCCATGAGGGGCATTGCGGTTGGAGTTGACCCCACTACACTTAAGGCAGCGATCGATCTCACTGCCCGTCTGACCAGGGAACAGCTCAAGTCTGGTGTTCTGCATCAGGATAAGGGCAAATCCTCCGACTGGAGGGCGAAAAAGGGGAGCAATAGGAAGTGGAAGGCGACCAACTTAGCTGCAATCACTGATGCTACGCCTATCAACTCCATAGCCCCCGCTCCAGCCACAACAGCTCAGGGAAGACCAAGAAAGGAATATACTGGGCTTCATCCCAAGTGCAACTTATGTTCTTATCATCACCCAACTAGGGAGTCGTGCCGCAAGTGCACGAATTGTGGACGATTCGGGCACCTGGTGGAGCGATGCAGGAGTCCTGGCAACCAACTGGCTGTGGGGAATGCTAACCCTCAGCCTAACCCTGCTCGAGGCTGCTTCGAGTGTGGCGCTATGGACCATTACAGAAATCGATGCCCCCGCGTCACCAGCATCCCTCCGGCTCGCGGAAGGGCTTTTACCATTGGAGCTGCCGATGCACGCCAAAACCCCGATGTTATTACTGGTACGTTTATTCTTAACAACAACTGGGTGTCTGTCCTTTTTGATACAGGAGCTGATAGGAGCTTTGTTTCTTGCAAATTGGTTCCTTTGCTGAAATTAAAAATTTCCGAGTTGGACCCTGCCTTTTCTGTTGAACTTGCTAGTGGGGAGTCCAAACAAGTGAAGTCTGTCATCCGAAATTGCACTCTTACTCTTGTCACCACATCGTTCAGTATTGACCTTATACCTTTTCGTCTTGGAAGCTTCGATCTAGTTGTGGGAATGGACTGGCTGTCCAGCAATCTCGCGGAGGTAATCTGCGCCGAGAAACTTATTCGTATCCCTTTACCTTCTGGCGAAATTCTAACTATTCAAGGCGAAAAATCGGGTGGATGCCTAAGGATCGTCTCTTGCTTAAAGGCCAGTCGGTACCTTCGAAAGAAGTATCCCGCATTTCTAGCTCATGTTACTCTCAGGGAATCCGAAGACAAGAGACTGCAGGACTTTCCTGTTGTGCGTGAATTTTCTGATGTTTTTCCCGAAGATCTGCCTGGACTTCCTCCTAGCAGGCAGGTGGAATTTCGTATCGATCTTATTCCTGGTGCTCTCCCTATTGCTAAGGCACCGTATCGTCTAGCTCCGTCGGAACTTCTAGAATTATCAAATCAGCTTCAAGAACTTCTTAGCAAGGGATTCATTCGCCCTAGCTCGTCTCCATGGGGAGCCCCAGTACTCTTTGTCAAAAAGAAGGACGGGACTTTCCGTATGTGCATTGACTACCGGGAGCTTAATAAGCTCACTATCAAAAATCGGTACCCATTACCGAGAATTGATGATCTATTTGATCAGCTCCAAGGTGCTACGTTTTTCTCTAAGATCGATCTGCGTTCTGGTTACCATCAGTTGCGTGTTCTGGAAGAGGATATCCCGAAAACTGCGTTCCGAACTCGTTATGGTCATTACGAGTTCATGGTTATGCCTTTTGGAATGACCAATGCTCCCGCCAACTTCATGGATCTGATGAATCGCGTCTGCCGTCCATATCTTGATCAGTTTGTCATTGTTTTCATAGACGATATTCTCATTTATTCTCGTTCGAGGACCGATCATGAGCTTCATCTCAGGCTTATTTTGGAGCTTCTCAGAAAAGAGCAACTATATGCCAAGTTCTCCAAGTGTGAATTTTGGCTAAGGGAAGTTCAATTCTTGGGACATGTCATCAATGTCGACGGCATTCACGTCGACCCTTCCAAGATAGAAGCCATCAGAAATTGGGTAGCGCCTAAAACACCTACCGAAATCCGTTCATTTCTTGGTCTGGCCGGTTACTACCGCCGATTTATCTCGAACTTCTCCAGGATTGCCTTGCCTTTAACCACTTTGACCCAGAAAGGGGAACCTTTCATGTGGGGACAAGATCAAGAGGAAGCTTTCCAAACTCTGAAGAATAAGCTTTGCCAAGCACCGATCCTATCAATTCCGGAAGGTGACGATGACTTTACCGTTTATTGCGATGCTTCGAATCAGGGCCTCGGTTGCGTTTTAATGCAACAAGGGAAGGTCATCGCTTACGCTTCTCGACAACTCAAGGTGCACGAGAAAAACTACGCCACACATGACCTGGAGTTGGGTGCAGTGGTGTTTGCCCTAAAAATCTGGAGACATTACCTGTACGGTACGAAGTGTGTCATTTTTACCGATCACAAGAGCTTACAACACATCCTCAATCAGAAAGAGTTGAACATGAGGCAGCGACGCTGGGTCGAACTTCTCAGCGATTACGATTGTGAAATTCGCTACCACCCGGGAAAGGCTAATGTGGTGGCTGACGCATTGAGTCGTAAAGAAAGGACCCAGCTGCACTCTATTCGGATTCAATCCAACCTTCCTTCCTTAATTCGTGAAGCTCAGAATCAAGCGCTTGTAAATGGTGATCTCAAGGGCGTTTTGTCTTGTGGAGCCGAGCAGAAATTCGAAACCAAGTCAGACGGCATCCTCTATTTTCTTGACCGAGCGTGGATCCCGAACTCCGAGCCTCTTCGGACGCTTATTCTAAATGAAGCCCACAAGTCCAGATACTCGATTCATCCAGGCAGCAACAAGATGTATCAAGATCTTAAACCCCATTATTGGTGGCCCGGGATGAAGAAAGATATCGCTTCGTATGTGATGAGATGTTTGACTTGTTCGCGAGTCAAGACAGAGCATCAAAGGCCGTCTGGGCTACTTCAACAACCTATTATCCCTCAGTGGAAGTGGGAAGAGTTAGCTATGGATTTCATCACCAAGCTACCACGGACGCCTAGCGGTCATGACTCAATTTGGGTTATTGTGGACATTCTAACAAAATCCGCCCACTTTATCCCGGTTCGTGAAGACTACACTACGGAGAAGTTGGCGCGGGTATACATTCGTGAGATCGTTTCCCGTCACGGTGTGCCTAAGGGCATCACGTCTGATCGTGACAGCAGTTTTTCTTCCAGGTTCTGGAAATCTTTGCAAAAGGCCTTTGGGACAAGTGTGAAGCTTAGCTCTTCCTATCATCCAGAAACGGATGGGCAGAGCGAGAAGACCATACAAACCCTAGAAGACTTGTTGAGAGCTTGTATCCTCGATTTCGGCAGTAGTTGGGAAGCTCATCTGCCACTGGCAGAATTTTCTTACAACAATAGTTACCACGCTACCATTAAATGCGCGCCGTTTGAAGCTCTTTACGGCCGCAAATGTCGCTCTCCCTTATGTTGGTCCGAGACCGGGGATTCACAGATCATCGGCCCCGAACTAATACAGGAGACATCCGATCAAATTGCTTTCATTCAGCAGCGACTCAAAGACGCTCGATGCCGACATAAGTACTACGCCGACAAACGACGCAAGCCCTCGAGTTTCGAGTTGGTGACCGTGTCATGCTGAAAGTTTCCCCCTGGAAGGGCGTAGTCCGCTTCGGGAAGAAGGGAAAGTTCGCTCCTAGGTATGTTGGACCATTCAAAATCCTTGAAAGGATCGGACTAGTTGCCTATCGTCTTGAGCTGCCACCGGAACTCAGTAGAGTTCACAACGTTTTTCATGTTTCGCAATTAAAGAAGTGTCTTGTTGACGAGGCCCTTCACATTCCCGTCGACGAGGTTCGATTTAGCGACAATCTGCTTTTCGTTGAAGAACCCGTCGAGATCATGGATCGCGAGGTCAAGAAGACCAAGCGTAGCCGCATACCGCTTGTGAAAGTTCGATGGAATAACAAACGCGGACCCGAGTTTACTTGGGAACGCGAGGATCAGATGAAGGAGAAATACCCTCATCTGTTCTCTTAATCTATATTCTTGTAATCTAATTGTCTAGAAGTCAATATAAATTTGCAGCATGTATCAAATAACTGTGTTATTCAATGAATATCATGTTGCCTTGTTATGCTTATAAGTATTCTTTTATTTGCATCCACAAACTTTGGCTACTCAGGGCTCATGCTGGAAAGCACAAGTCATATCTACTCAATCATATAAACCTTGGGGAATTTATACATCATTTAAGCTAAAAATTTGTTATCATTCTAGCATTCATGGAGCATGGTTGTGTGTATGTGTGTGGTGTCGTGTCAAATTTTCTAGCCGCACGCAATAGAGTTTATACATTGATACAAGGTGAGCTTGCAATTATAGTCCGGAATATAATTGCATCAAGGTCACAGGTGTATACGTGTATAAGCAATATGCTATTGTGCAACTAGGAGTCGTGAACTCAAGGTTCGTGTAGGGAAGTATTCGACAAAGGTTGAAGGAGTGGTGGGTTAGCCGCTGGTACACCCTATATATAAGCCCCTTCAGCACGAGTTGAATATGTCTGAAGCGAAACTTGGAATTAGGGACTTATAGTTAGCGTGGCAGCTGTGAGACATTAAATTCAAGAATTATTGAGGGAATTATTCACAGAAGATTGAAGGAGTGGTGGGTTAGCCGCTGGTACACCCTATATATAAACCCCTTCAATCCGAAATGAATATGTCTGATGTAAAGCTTGAGGGTGATGCCTTGTAGTGGAAAATAGTGTGTCGTCCTGTGTGTCATTGACCTAATAGGAGTCGAAGGAAACACTCAAGTAAGGTTGAAGGAGTGGTGGGTTAGCCGCTGGTACACCCTATATATAAGCCCCTTCAGCTTGATTTGGGTGGTATCTGAGACGAATATTAGAAGTAGTGGCGCATAGTGGTCATCATGGGATCATGAAATCTAAATCATCGTTACATCAAGTATACTAAAAGTCTAAATTTCGGGACGAAATTCTTCTAAGTTGGGGAGGATGTAACGCCCTGGAATTTGACTGGTAAACTAAAATCAAGAAATCATCGGAAACTATACACTTTGGGTTCTGGACGATAAGTTCGGAATCCATATCATTGGAAAATCTGTTTATTTCAGCTAAAAATGTTATTTCATAAAAAGAACTTTTACGTTTGAAAAATATTAATTTTGTGTTTTCGAAAAATAAAAGGTTTTTATTTAAAAAGATTCCAAGCGATTACTTGAAAAATGATTTTTATAAAATTCTTACTGGAAAGTTCTAGCTCGTTAAAACTTATGAACTCAGCTAGCCTTGACCCGTAGGTAACCGAAACACGAAACCCGAAAGAACCAAGTATATAAGCGTAGTGCAAGAACAAACTCCACCATTTTCCTTTCATCTCTTCCACACCCACACCCAAGCACCCCAATTCTAGAGAGAGAGTAGTGAGAGAAAGTTATTCAATCCAAAATCCGAGTCCACCAATCTGTTTATTGTTGTTTTTGGTAAGATCTTCTTGAAAATCATACGTTTTTATCATCAAATCCGGCCCCGAATCGAGCAAAAACCCCAACTTTTGTTTCAAGTGTATTCTTGGTCAAAAATCGTCATTTTTGGTGTCAAAAAGCATACTTTTGTTGTTATAAACGTTAGGAATCAATAGCCCTATGGATTCCGAGCATTTCCAAGTATAAAACATTGATTTTGGGCGAAAAATCATGAAAATCGTCAAAATCCCGTAGGTTTCTCCGTCATCCGGCTTGAAGGAGTCGAATAGGTCTATTCGGTCGAATAGACCAATCGAACCTGACCATTCGGTCGAACCATCTCCTATTCGGTCGAACAAGAGACAATTCGGTCGAACCAGTGGGCAAACGAACAGACTAACCGGATCAGAATATACATTCGATCGAATACGATTGTATTCGACCGAATGTACATCCTACTCGACCGAACGAGTCCTCAATCGACTGAACGTGTTCTTCCCAGCCCTTTTGACCGAACCAGTACCATATTCGATCGAACAGGTAGCAGATTCGATCGAACCTGCCCTTGTTCGACCGAATGTGCCAGAATCAGCTTGTTTTCAACTTTAAAACTTGGTTTTTGCTCGAGGTCGCGTAGGCTTATACTCTTAGACTTAAAGCGTGTTGTTAACCTATTATGTCCTTGTCTAGACTTAGAGGATCGACGTTTGGCAGCACTCGACCACCCTAGCAACCATTCTTAGCCAACAAGGTGAGTTCATAGCCCCCTTTTTCTTTTAAGCTTTTCAAATCATTGGGATGGAAACATGGTAACTGCACACGTTTTGACAAAACTCATTTATTTAAACATTCTTTATCATAGACATTCTTGGCAAATCTTTTGCAAACAATGAATATTGGGGAAAACAAGTAAGCATGGCAGGTTACTCATACCTTAACTTTCTCGGAAGTTGTGTATGTCTAATCAATTATTCAGGAGTAAACATGGGAATCATTGATCGCTTAGGGAACATTGGACTTTGGAAAACAAAGTCATATGCCCGTTATACATTATCATGAAAACACATCATTCATTGGACAGTCTAGTGGTCGTGTGAACATAGGCAGTATAGGTCACACTAGTGCATATGTTTGGTCTCCAAGTGGTCGATTGGTAGACAGGCTGTCACTAGATGTGGGATCCTAAAGTGTTCGATTTAGAATACACGTGACCTATGGGGTTCTTAAAGTGTTCGATTAAGAATCCGAAGGATTTCCTAAGTGATCGATTAGGAATCCAAGAGATACTAAAGTGGACGCTTTAGAATTCTCTTATGGTATCCAAAGTGATCGATTTGGGTTACCATCATGGAAATCAAGTAGCATCTGGTGGTCTTGTGTGGGTTGTTGTCAGGTCTCGTGTGATCATTATGCATATTCATCATTATCATCAAGACGTGGTTACATATGATTCTTTGGTATCTTTATACATATAACCTTGATATCATTACACCTCTATGCATGGGAACAATACATGGGATCATTATACATAACTCTTGCAGTCTTGTGTAAGGCTTATCACTACATTATTAGTTGACCTATCTTTATACCTTGGATTTACAAATATAAACAAGCTTAGCAGAGTAGGTTGTAGGAATGGAGGGTTAGCCGATGGTACACCCTATGTAAAAACCCCTACAACCTAGTCTGGTACGCTTGTCTTGTCTTACAAACCTTTTCAAAACCGGGCTTTATACCCGAGCATGGTAGGATAAGTTGTAGGAGTGGTGGGTTAGCCAATGGTACACCCTATACATAAACCCCTACAACTTAGTCTAGTATGCTTGTGTATAATCCCTTTTTCCTTAAACCTATGAATTCACTCATCTACTTTATGTAGTTGACATTTTCGTTACATGTTTTCAGGAAATGAAGCAGGAAGTAGCAAATAGCTGATAGAGGCCTTAGATGGAAGACATTTAGGATTGATGTTAGCTTTATCCGTTGTAATGGAACGAATTTGCTACCTGTTGAATTGTTGTAATGTTGACATGTTTTAAGTTTATGCATTTAGACTTTTTAATCTATTGTGCTCAATCAATCACGACCCCGTCGCCACGCCTCGGTTTTTCCGCCAATTACGACCGGGGTGTGACAATTACCCAACTCATAATCCTTTGTACGACGCAAATGTACAAATTTTATAGATGATATGAGACCGCAGTCTCATATTCAACGAAGATGGGTCAAGTTGTTAAGCGATTATGACTGTGACATCCGTTATCACCCCAGCAAGGCTAATGTCGTAGCCGATGCCTTGAGTAGGAAATATCGGGTTAAGCCATTGCGAGTGCGAGCGCTGGGGATGATAGTCCAGTCGAACCTTTCGGACCTGATTCGAGTCGCTCAACGTGAGGCGTTGAAAGAGGAACAATTGGAAAAGGAGAGACTTTACGGCAATGAGAAGAATTTCGAACAGTGCGTGGACGAAATTCTCTATTTCAAAAATCGGGTTTGGATCCCGACCCTCCATGACCTTCATGAATTAATCATGGACGAAGCGCATAGATCGAAATATTCCATACATCCGGGATCGGATTAGACTACTGATGATACGAATATCTGAAAGGGTTTTATTAATGGCCGAGTTTGGAGAAAGATATGGTTACGTATGTTGGTGAATATTTAAGTTATGCAAGAGATAAGGCTGCACACCGAAAACCCTAGGGAACGCCACAACGACAGAAAATTCGCCAATGATAGTGGGAATAAATTACAATGGATTTCGGGACGCAAATTCCCAAGATATATCAAAGGCATGATGTAAATTGGGTAATCGCGGATCGATTAACCAATCCTCGCATTTCATCCCAATCCATGACGATTACCACAACGAATTCTCGCCCAAATTCATGATGGTGAAATGGTATTTCGTCGAGGAGAACCATTTTCAATTATCTCAGAACGAAATAGTCATCCTACTTCCATTATTGGAAGGCGGGGAAGGAAGCATCGAGGGCTTGAAGCTTTCTATGGGTGAAGTAATTATCACCAATTTGTTAAATTGAAAATGGGCGTCAATCAAGCCACAAGATTTGAATTGATTCGAGAAACAACCAATCGGATTTATAATATTTAAGATAAGTTGAAAGCAGCGCGTGATTGGCAAAGGATTTATGCCAACATTCAAGGGAAACCATTGTCACCTGAAAGAGGTGACAAGGCATTCAAGGGAAACCAGCGCGAGATTGGCAAAGGATTTATGCCAAATTCGGGTCACCGTCTGTTGGGAGTCCCAACAACGTATCCGACTAAGATTCCTTCGTCGGCTACTTCACCAAATTTAGAATTGGTCTTTAATATCGAACACGGTGACCCGAATTTTTCAAGACCACTCAAGTTGGGCTTTCTCCCATGCATAAGTTCATAACAGGTTTTATTTAATCTTTTAATAGTTAACACTCTATTAAGGATATAACAGGCTGTTGCAACTGCCTCAGCCTAGAACACCACGGGAAGTTTCGAATCAGCCAGCATGGTTCTGGCTCTTTCAATTAAAGTTCTGTTCTTCCTCTCAGCCACTCCATTTTGTTGCGGTGTATACGGAGCGCTGTACTGGTGTTCAATCCCCTTCTATAAGCAGAAGATCTCCATCTCATAGTTCTTGAACTCAGTCCCATTGTCACTTCTGATGTACTTAACCCTTTTTCCCATGATATTCTCAACCTTGGTAATCAAATTCTTTACCATCTGAACAGTTTCATCCTTTGACTTCAGGAAATATACCCAGGAATATCTAGAGAAATCATCAGTGATCACCAAGCAGTAAGATGTTCCTCCTAGACTTTTTACATTCACTGGACCGAAGAGATCCATGTGAAGTAGTTCTAGGGAACTGACTATAGAATTAATCTTCTTGGTGTGATGGGATTTCTTGTGTTGCTTTCCCTTCTTGCATGATAAGCATTGGTCTTCGAAGTTGAAATTCTTCAAGGGAACACCCAACACCAACCCATTCTTGACAATGTAGTTCATCTTCCGAAGATGAATATGCCCCATTCTCCTATGCCATAATTCGGACTCCGATTCAGTCGCTTTCGACAAAAGACACGATTCTTCTGTGGCCATTTCAGTCGACCTCATGTCCATGATATACGTATTCTTCTCTCTTGGAGCCCTCATAACAATCCAATCCTCGGGTATCTTAAAACCATGATGCAACACAATCGCCTCATTCTTGGTAATATGCATGGTGTAATCCTTGTCACAGATCTGCGAAACACTCAGCAGATTGTGCTTCAATTCTTCAACAAAGTTCACTTTCTCTAAAGTCATCTTTCCATTCGTCACAGTCCCAATTCCTGTGATCCTTCCACCGCTCTCTCCAGCGAAACTCACTCTTCCTCCTTGAACAGGTTTCAATTCGTGTAACAAATTCTTGTTACCCGTCATGTGCCGGGAACAGCCGCTATCCACAACCCATAGATTGTTTGCAGCCCTGTTCAACTGTTCCTGCACGATTAAAGCAGAGGGTTAAAATCTGGGGACCCAAGACCTCTTGGTCTTGGGTCGATACATCCCGTACCTTGGCTGTCCAAAGTTAGCATCAGAATAATTTCTGTAAGTCCTGAGTGGATACCTTCTTGGAGATTGACTATGAGGCCATCCAAACCATCGTGAATTAAATGAATTATTACTTATGGTTTGGTTGTTAGCAGTGAAAAACTGAGATCTATTTCTTTGAAAACCTGAATTAGACTAATTTTTAAATTTTGATGGGTTTTCATTTTTTCCATTATATTGATTACTGTTTCTTTTCTCAGATTTTGAAGGCCTCACACCTCTGAATTTCTGCTTCAGAGGGCAATCAGCAATTAGGTGTCCTAATCGATTACATCTGAAACAACTCCTGTGTTCAATTTTCTTTTCCATAGTTGTTTTAGATGTTGAGGCTGTATTACTGCCCGTTTGTCTCACATAAGGTGGGACATACGGGTTTAGTGGAGATTTCTTTTCAGTTGTTTTATGTTTCTCCCCACTTTTTGGTAACACTGCCTCTTGTTTTGTCTCACTCGACTCGGAAGACTTGTCCGAGTTAGATGAGACAGGACTAGGCACAGAAATTTTCACATTAGACACAGGCTTACTCGTTTCGCCTTTACTAACTTCTGGATCTTTAATAGTTACCTTAACCGGAACTGTCTGACTATAATCAACATCAACAGATTTCTGATTACTAGGATCATAAGTGTAATTATGATTGTAAGGTGGTGGAACTTCATGATAACCAATTCCTCCCCTTTTAACTGGGGAACCTTGATCACTAACGAGGTGATCAAGTATAGCGGTGGAATTTCTGAATTTCTCAAGTTTCCTGTTTAGTTCCACCACTCTCACCTGATGATCAGCTATCTGTTTATCCCTTTCACCTATTAGTTTGGTTTTTTCTTCTAACACTTCATAGCTTAGATCAATTACTTTAATTTTTTCAGCTAGATTTGCTTTTAGACTTCTAATTTTTTTTTCACTTGCTTTTATTTTTACTTTATAACTATTTTCTCTAGCTTTAGTGAAATGATGTTCTTCTTTTATGGTTTTAAATTGAGCATCCAAACTAACATACTGATCAGTTATAGTTGTCAATTGTTCAGACAGATTTTCACACTTAGTGCAAGGGAGTTTAGTACTTACCTCGGTGAGCTGATCTTTCACATCTGCCATACAAGCTTCATTTTGAGCCTCTGCCATGTAAGCTTCACTTTCGCCAGTCACTTCCTCAGTATCTGCAGTTTCGATATTCGCCACATTTGCCTGTTCGAACACTTCTTCAAGTTGCAGATTCCAGTTATATTCCCCATTCTGTCTGGAAATCATGGCTCTATTATCATTTCCACCCCCATTCTGGTGTGTCGACCTGTTCTGACTGCGTTCAACTCTCTCATTCGTGCACTCCTTCGCAAAGTGGCCATTCTGCTGACAGTTGTAACAGCGCACCTTTGACTTGTCAAAACCCGGTCTCTCACCAACAAACTTCCTTCCTGTCTTCTTCATAAACCTCTTAACCCTTCTCACAATCATCGCCATCTGCCACTACAGATCCATCTCTTCCAGATCATCAGCATCGATCTGATCATAATCTTCATCCAAAGTCGCAAGATCAACAATCTTACCCTGAATGTAATTTTCATACGAAGCAATGAAGGATGCATAGAGAGCAAACTGCTGTTCAGCAGATTTAACACTCATGGGCATCCTTGAGTAGTTGTTGTTCGAAACACCTGGGGAAAAACTACTCTTGGTTGCTTGAGGGTTAGAAGCATTTGATCCTCCAGCTACAAAGCATGCATCTCCATTCATGTTGAGAGATACATGACCTTCATGTGTTGAGTTAGCGCCCGACTCTCCCTTTGAGTAGTAAGCAGACGAATCAGACTTCGAACTTGAACTTGTATTAACCTTGGCACCATACATTCCTGGATCTTGAACCTGATCAGTAGGTGTCTCTTTTCGAACCATGTTTAGTTCAAAAGTTTGTAGCTTGTTTACTGCCGTTTCCAAATCATAGTATGCAAAGTCTTTGTCTTCTCTCATCAACACGGTGTACATCTCGCATTTCGGTGGGAGAGCATCAAGAAGCTTTTCAACAATCTCATCTTCTTTGTAAGTACTCGAATAATTGTTGAGTTCTGTCATCAGATGATAATATCTAGTGATGATATCATCAAGTGATTCATTCTTCAGATACTTGAAGACCGAGAATTGGGTTTTAAGTAGTTTAATCTTTGAAGCACGGATTCCCACATTACCCTCAAAACGGTTTTCAAGCGCTTCCCAAAGCTCTCTGGCAGTTTTGTACTTTCTGAAAGTGTGCAGAATCTCTTGTGGAAGAGCCATTGTAATTGCTGCATGAGCTTTGCTTTCGGCCTCATACATTTTCTTCTCTTCTTCTTCCATCTCTTTGTATTTCTTTATTTGATCACGACCCTCATACTCAGCAGTAGGTGGAATGTAACCATCTTGTATGCATACCCACATCTTAGCATCTTGGTACTTGACATATTGTTCAAAACGATCTTTCCACGCTACATAATCGGTTTTCTTAAGAATCTTCGGTGCCTTTGTAGCCGAACCCGCTTCCACTTCCATCTTAACTAGTTCCGTAATGTTGATTGAAGACATCTTTCACGAAACACACAGAAACCCGAAAAATAAAAATTTTATTTTTAACAGTATTGTAGGCGAAGTTGTGGATAACTTCGCTTAAGTCTGAACTTCGCTGATTCTGAACTTCGCTTCCTTTTTAAATTCGCCTGATTCGGCGAAGTTGTGTAAAACTTCGCTTAAGGTAAGCGAACTTGTGAAGTAGGCGAAGTTGTGGGTAACTTCGCTTGAGATAAGCGAACTTGAGAAGGTAGGCGAAGTTGTGGATAACTTCGCTTAACCTTATATCTTCGCTGAAACCCTACGAACAGTGACGGCAACTTCGCCTGATGAACACGATGAATATGTAGGTTTGATTTCTGGACTTTAAGAGGTTTGTGAAGGTGTTATGGGTTGTTTAAGATTGTAGGAGGTGAGTAGGACACAAAAACTCAGAAAACTCGTCCCGCGAATAGTCGAACGGAACGATTTCTACACCCGCGTGATAATCCCGAACCACACAATCGAGCAAAAGCTCTGATACCAATTGTAGGTTCCCAGCCGGATCTACACGAGATATCTCGTTCTACGTAGGTGCGGAATCCCTATGTAAGACGTTACGAGCGTAGAAGACAAAACGATTAAACACGTTACAATAAACACAAACACGTTATATTACAACCGTAAACACGTGATACAAAGATCACCAAATACAGACTCTCTCTAACTCGTTCTCTGACTAATGAACTCGTTGAATTATTAACTAAAACTTAAGCCGTAACCTAGGACATATATATCACGACAACTTCGCCTGGCATGTTCAGGCGAAGTTGTCCCTAACTTCGCTTGTCTAACAAGTTCGCCCATATCAGCGAACTTGTTAGCAACTTTGCTTACATACAAACTCAAATCCAAACGACTCGATTACAGACACTAGACACTGAACTACTGACATCATGTACCAACACGAGCCTCTTTTTTTGAATTGTTTTTAAATATTTTCTCGGGGCGGAAGCATGTTACTACTGAAATGTTTAAATACATACTAAACGCAAGGATTTGCGTGTATTTATATATATTTTATTGTGCGGGAATCGTACGGAAATGTACTAAGATGGTAATTGTCTGAGTTGCTAACATTCTAAGGCCCCGGAACACGAGTGACTAACTGAAAGCCGGTAGAGTGTGGATAGTACTATTGGTCTGACAAACCCAACTGGTCCGGCATGGATTTGCTGATGTTTCCCAGCCAGTTGCACATGTCTATTTTGTTGTTATATATATTTTGCTATGTAATGTTAGACATAGCGGTTTGGGGCAGGTTCGTGGGCGGAGTATGCCACGAGGTTGTGTGTGGATAGTCAGAGGTTTCACTTGTGGGCTCAGCATAATTACATCGATAATATTATATTTTGATATTGATTTATCATGGTTTACTCGAATTGTGAAACTCACCAACTATTCGTAGTTAACCCGTTTTCTCACATGCTTTTCAGGTACAATTAAGATGAAGTGATTACTTACGTGCTAAATGCTTTATGTGTGTAAGATTTGCGTGCGGGATGTTAGGTTACATTATAATAAATAGAAATATGTATAGTATTGTATGATGTGTGTATCACCTAGACGGTAATGAAATACAAGATAATGTAATTTGAAGTATGTTAATGTATCCAGTTTTCTTTATAAATAATGTGGTTGATATCAGAGGTGTCTGTGGCATCCCGTTCACGTTTCCGCTACGGTTACGGGGTGTTACATATTGATGCACGTATTCAAGTTTGACAGTGGATTCTTATATCTGACTTTTGAAAGATAGCCAAATTCAACACTTTTTATATTACTTATATGCATGGTTCTTCTGTTTTGTTCTTATTTGGTCAGTTTCCACTTCTTTCCTTGATTCAACAATGGAAATTTTTTCTCAGCCTCACTCTTCAAGTATTTCGACAATTCATTATGTTGTCTCCCAGCCATCTTGTTTCTGTCATGATAATCATATAAATCAAGATTTGCCATTATCTCAAGCTACTCTCTCTTGTAATCAGCAAAGTCATCTTTGAAAATAATCTCTCATAATTCTCTGGTTTGCATTATTACTTTCAAAGTATGAGAGACAGAGTCATCGTAGAGAATCATTGGTAAGTCCACATCAGTTTTTGGCCTTTCCTCCCTTTGAGTTCAAGCTCTACTTGACTCACTCCTGGTTGTTGAGGTGTATCTCCTTGAAGCTGAGGGCCTTGTTGGAATGGACTTCATTGGTTTAGTGGCCCCCGTGACTCCAAATTTCTTCTTGTACATCTCAACTACTAAATCAGCAGGCATCATCATCATCAAGTCAACAAGATTTTCTCCTCCATCCCTATATAATCTTCCAATCATTTCCATAATATTGTCATCTCTCAAATGACCAGCTGGTACAAATTGTCTAGCCACAAAACTTCTGGTATTCACATCTTCAGTCAGTGGGTTCTCCCATTCAGCTTTCTGTTCATAAAACAACTCTTTCAGTTGTGCTTTACCCAACATGCCAAAAAAAATTCTTTCATTCCTTTACGCTTCATCACTTCCTTCAAGATTTTGATCATCTCCTCATCTTCCCATGGGTCTTTATGTTCAATCGGCTCAGGCTTTAATTCCTCAGGAATTGGAGTATCTTGGGCTTTAGCTCTTTTGTTAGTACACAGTTTTGAGTCTCGAGTCTTTGTAATTAACGTTAATGTATTTGTCATTTATTTATGTAATAAATTATTAATGTATTAAGGTAGTTCGCTAAAGTTATAGTCTAGTTCGCTAAGGATATTTAGCGAACTAGATCTAAGTTAATTATCCCTCTTGATTCGTTAAGGTTCAAGATATTGCACATGCTTTACGCGAAAGCAAGTTACACGTTTCTGATTCTAAATTAGATATGGGTGACGCTAACACCCCCACCCCCCAGGCGTATGGTTCACTCAAGAGCGAATGAGGGAGTTACGGGGAGACAATCTGCTACCACACACCCGGAGATGCCTGATGCTAATAACTGGCAGATTCCGACCAACGTCATGAATTCCAAAACTAATTTTACCCCATTTCACGGACTTGAGGACGAGGACGCGCCTGGCCATCTGAATAAATTCGTTCGTATCTGCGACACTTTCAATATCGCCAACGGCAATCGTGCTTCTATCTGCCTTCATCTTTTTCCATTTTCTCTCGAGGGTCGAGCTTCATCGTGGTTGGAAAACGTTCCCCCTGGGTTCATCACTACCTGGCATAATCTTCAAGTTGAATTCCTAACGAAGTACTTTCCGCCATCTAAAGCCTCACAACTTCGTGATCAGATATGTTCCTTCCGCATGGACCCTGACGAGCCATACCCTTTGGCTAGGGAAAGGTTCCATAATCATCTTGGTAGATGCCCCCAACAACATCTACTCGAATGGACCATAGTCGAGAAATTCGATAACGGGCTGACCTTTGAAATGTAGAAGAGATTCAATACATCACCAGGAGGAAAAATGTTAGAGAAGCTGGATAAAGATGAGTGTAAGTCGTTGTTTGAGAGTTTTACCCTAGGTGAGCAACAGGAGCCATCCACCCGAGGTTCTTCTAAAACCACCACTTCTTTCGTAGCTGCCTTAGAGGCAACGTAGAAAGATATCCGAGAGTTGAAGAAGATCGCTCAGAAATGCCAAATCTGTCGAGGTTGGCACAATACATTTGATTATCCGGTCGATCAACAGTAGAAGATGGACTACTTTGGTAATTAGAATCGAAGAGCAAATGCCTACGGAAACTCAGGATGGAGACATAACTCCAACTATGGTTGGACGTCGGGAAGTAACACTCAGGATTTTCACTAGAGGCAGGAGTAGGTTCAGGTTAGTGACCCAGAGGAGCAGGGAGTTTGAGTACGAGGAAGAGTAGCGGTATGGATCCGGATATTAATGAGCTTCTAACTAAGCAATCTACCATACTTTCTCACCTTATTGACAGAGATAATAACATAAAAGAGACTGGCTGAGCATGACACCCTATTGAAGAGCCAACAATCGTCATTTTGGAAGATGTCTCGAAAGGTAGATCAGATGATGAAGTAGATGCCACCTAATAAGCAAGTCAGACCGTTTCATGGTAGCACAGAGCTTAACCCAAACACACATTAGTGGCAGAAGCGAGAGTAGGCGCCGACAAATGATGAGGAGCTGGTGGACGAGGAGATAGAGATGGAGACTCATGTAAGGACGCGCGAGAGGTGAGGCCCAGCGAGTACCGTGTAAAATGGTGTGTCTCCTGCAGATAAAGTGGTTGAGAAGAAGAACATTGAAGAGAAGAGTCTTGAAGTCGATCTTACTCGAGTTCCATATCCTGCTCGTCTTCTGCGGCAGAAGTATGTGCAGGAATACATGAATTTCTTGGACATGTTTAAACAGCTAAAAATCAATCTTCCATTTGTCGAGGCACTTCAGCATATGCCTAAATATACCAAATTCTTAAAAGATATTCTTTCGAATAATAAGAAGTTGGAGGGCTATCGACAACATGTCTAAATGAAGGGTTCTCTGCGGTAGTCCAGAACAAGCTGTCGGAGAAATTAGCATACCCGGGACAATTCAAGATTCGATGTTTGTTTGGCAGCTTGACTGATAGCTACGCGTTGGCTGATTTAGGTGCTAGCATAAAGTTGATGCCATATTCTTTATTTAAAAAGCTAGACCTTGGCGAGCTGGTCCAGACGAGCAAGAGCTTATCTTTGGCCGACCGTTCGGTCAAATATATGCAGGGAATCATGGAAAAGGTACTTGTTAAATTCAACAAATTCTTTTTCCCTGTGGATTTTGTTATTCTTGACATGGAGGCTGCTGATTAGGTCGCGCTCATTTTGGGAAGACCCTCACGGCGTACTGCTAAAGCACTTATTGACGTTTTCGGCGGCAAAATTACACTTCGTGTAGGTGAGGAGAACGTCACTTTCGATGTCGCCAAATTGAAGAGGAACTCTAGTTGTCAGGACGATTCCATTTACTTTCTTGACACTCTCATATATGAGTTCAAGCGCTGTCTTGACTACATCTCCAGAGCAGATTTGCTCAATTATGAGGATGTGGTTGATGTTCCCCGAAACGCGACTTGAGAATTCTTGTGGGCTCACCTCCTGAATACCCCGAGGTGTTCACGGTTGCCGATAGCACCAAGGGACCAAATGAGAGACCATCAATTGAGGCACCACCGTCCCTCGAGCTTAAAGAGATACCTACTGATTTGGAGTATGCTTTCTTTGACGGTGAGGCCGATTTGGCCGTCATCATTTCGTCTGAGTTGACGGATGATGAGAAGTCGAGGTTGGTTGATGTGCTCAAGGCATACAAACAGGCTTTTGCATGGAAACTCATTGACATTCAGGGCATCAGCCCAAACTTTTGCACGCATAGGATACTCATGGAGGATGAGTACAAGCCTATAATCCAACCTCAGAGGAGGCTCAACCCTAACATGTCAGAGGTGATAAAGAAAGAGGTTATCAAACTACTCGACACAAGCCTGATCTATCCCATCTCCAATTCTTTATGGGTGATTCTCGCTCAGGTCGTCCATAAGAAGGGAGGGGTGACAGCTGTCACTAAATAACGTAAGAGCTTATTTCCAATAGGACAGTCACAGGTTGGCGGGTGTGTATCGACTACAGGAAGCTTAACGACGCTACTAGGAAAGACCACTTTCCTCTTCCGCTCATCGACCAGATGTTGGAGCGTCAGTCGGGATGACAGTTTTACTGTTTTCTTGATGGATTTTCAGGTTATTTTCATATCCCGGTCGCAAATGAGGATCACGAAAAGTTCACATTTACATGCCCATACGGTACCTTCGCGTACACACATATGCCTTTCGGGTTACGTAATGTTCCGACTACTTTCCAGCGTTGCATGGTAGCGATATTCCAGGACATGATCAAGAGTTCCATGGAGGTCTTCATGGACAATTTTTCTTTATATGCAGAACTCATTCGATTAATGTCTTTCTAATCTTGAGAGGATGATAAAGCGGTGCATAGAGACTAAGTTGTTGCTGAACGGGGAGAAGTGCCACTTCATGGTTAATGAAGGCATAGTGCTCGAGCACAAGATTTTGTGCGAGGGTATTAAGGTAGACAGAGCTAAAATCAACACCATAAGTAGACTTCCTCCACCGACTAGTGTGAAATTGGTTCGTAGTTTTACTGGGCATGCGGGTTTCTATCATAGGTTCATCAGATATTTTTCTAAGATCACCCGGCCTATGACGCGCCTTCTAGAGAAGGAGGCGGCATTCAACTTCGAAGCTGATTTTCTGAAGGCGTTTGAGTTTCTCAAAGGACAGTTGGTTAACGCCCGTATCATAATAGCACCCCGACTGGAGCATACCCTTCGAGCTCATGTGTGACGCTAGTGATTTTCCAGTTGGGGTGTTCTTGATCAGCGAAAGGACAAGCACTTCCATCCTATCTATTACGTGAGCTAGACCCTCAATGACGCTCAGGAGAATTACACGACTACTGAGAAGGAGCTTCTTGCAGTGGTCTTCGCGTTTGACAAATTCTTTTCATATCTGGTGTTGTCCAAAACCATCGTTTATACTGATCATGTGGCATTACGATTTCTATTCACCAAGAAAGATGACAAGCCTCGCCTGATACGATGCATTCTCTTGATTTTTGAGTTTTATATTGAGATTGAGATAAAAAAGGAGCGAAGAATGTAGCTACGGATCACTTATCACGTCTGGAGGATCCGAAGAGAGAGGAGATTAGAGAACATGCCATTGAGGATAAGTTTCCCCGCGAGTCGTTGATGATGCAGAGAGTGGGATTGAGAGAGAGCCAGTGTTGTACGTTAGTGCTGAAGAGGAGGGTCTGCCATGGTTCTACGACATTGTGAATTATCTGGCCGAAGGAGTGGTGGTCAAGGGCATGATTTATCAGCAAAAGAGGAAGTTCTTCGCAGACGCCAACCACTACATATGGATGTGTCGTATTTGTTTCGTGTATGCGACGATCGAGCATTTATGAGGTATGTGAGTAGGTAAAAGGGCCGTGAGATTCTTAGGCATTATCATGAGGTTTTAACTGAAGGACACCATGGATGATGAGAAGTCGAGGTTGGTTTATGTGCTCAAGACACACAAACAGGCTATGGCGTGGAAACTCATAGACATTAAGGGAATCAGCCAGAACTTAAGCCATCTACCTGTTGAGTTAGAGCATAGAGCATATTGGGCGTTGAGTTCGGTTAATCTTGACTAGACCCAAGCTGCGAAAAACCGGTATCTCCCAAATCATGAGGTGGAGGAGTTGAGAGAGGAGGCGTATGCGAGATCATTGAGTTATGGGGAGCGTACGAAGGCGTTGCACGATCGGAAGTTGAAGAAGGTGAAAGAGTTAAAGTGTGGGGATTTAGTGGTGCTTAATAGTTCTCGTCTGAAGCGATTTCCAGGTAAACTTAGATCGAGATGGGGAGGACCAAAAGTGGTCAATGAGGTGTTTCCACATGGTGCGGTGAACTTCAAGATGTTAATGGGAGCACGTGGAAGGTGAACGGCCATAGGATAAAGCATTATATCGGTGGCTGGTTAATACGGTCGAGGAAGATGTATTTATCCTCGACATCCCTACCCTGATTGCTTTGCTTGATAGGGAAAGGTATCGGGAATACCCGAGTGTAGAGTTTGTATAATGTTTATTTGTTTTTCTTTTATTTTTGTATTTTGAGTCAGTTTTTAGTTTTAGAGTCAGTTTGATGTCTGCTTTGGGTATTTTGAGCTTTGTTTTGCAAGTTTGGATACTTTCGTTCATACTCCATCTCCATTCGGACAGGGGCGTTATGAACTTATTTGATTGTAAAGAGTATCCAAATTTTGCGGCCGCAAATGAAATGATATACGGTCTCTTTATCGCAACATGACATATGAAGATCACTATAATATTACCATGGGAGTCTGTTCCATTTTCTTTATGCTTTGTTTTATTTTATTTTATTTTATTTTATTTCTGCTTTGTTTTTTGTCTTTTTACTGTCTTCCAATGAGGACAATGTGAAATTTAAGTGTTGGGATGGAAAACTAACGTTTTTAGATTTCTAAAAAAATCGAAAAAAATAAAGAGTTATATTTAAAAAAGAAAAAAAGAAAGAAAGAAAAATCATTGAAAAAATTTGAAAAATGTCTCGAAAATTCTTTGGCGAATAATGGAAAATGATATTATTGTTTAAGGTTGATGTTTTAAAACTACTATTATATATGATATTAAATAAAAGATAGCGCACTTAACTTGGGATGTGTCAGTAGGCCCATCTAGATTTGAAAAGTTTCTCTTGGTTATTATTAATGTAATCATAAACCTTGTGGGTTCTCATTTTGAGGGGGGTAGTGAAGCTAAAAATTCAATAAGGCGTAGCGAGTATTACCGTAATTTGACAACTTTGAGATGGTGAGAATTACAAGAACTTAAAATTAGCACGTCACTAAGTTTTATGAATGTAAATAATGAGTGTTGGCGCCCCGCCATGTCCATATTTTATACGAGCTAAGAAAAATAGTTATATATTTAGGTACAAGATGCCTAAGAGCACAAGGTTTTGTTGCACGAACATTAAAGATGTGGAATTATTTTGAAAGTAAAAGTGAATGAGAAAGTTATGCAAACGCCAAAGAAGCATTCAGTAAAAAAAAAGAGAAAAAAAAGGTTAACAAACAGAAAAGGAGGCCAAAAGGCACATACTAGATGGGGCCGAGAACTTACGTGTTACAAAGGGGATGATGACTCTTAGGGGTTTGAGGTTTTTAGTCAATAAATATTTTTAGAAAATACTAATGGTGGAGGCATGGAACCGTCATATACTGGGTTGCAGATCTGGTGAAACAATTCATGGGCTGAAATCCGCGAATATAGTTTTAGGTTTACGTATGCTCGTACGGCCTCACTTGACCTTTCATCCGTCTAAATTCTACCTGAGTGCATTTTCTTCTTACCATTAAAGGGTTTTTAGGTTACGATGATAGGTTGAACTAGTCTGCTTCAACCCGGTATTAATTGTCTTGATTATGCTTGAGATGGGGGTAAGAAGATTTGTAACTCTTTAGGTGTAAGACCCTTATGATTATTGATATCACTTGAACTTAATCGTTAAATATGATAGGGGCTTGATAGGCCGGTGACTGGGTTTCAGTGGACAACTATATCGGCAATCGCGTTTTTTACGTATATCTGTGCTTAAAAAATTAAACTATACGTTTTAATGATCGATCTTGAATTATGATTCCATTGCATTACATATTTTAAAGGAAGAAAAAGGTTTTAAGTGTGGAGATATTTGATGTGGTCTAAACTATACATATTATATATCAATAATCTCTACACTTTTAAGTATTTTTGAGTTACTTTTATTTAATATTACTCTTATGTAGCTCATAATTGAATTCTAAAGCCTTCAAGACACAAAGAGCTCATATGAAGTATTTCGACTAAACTAGAGATAAACGTTTAATAGTCGAATATATTTATTATTATTATTATTATTAGAGTTAGGTTTAATTTATTGTATTTAAGGTCATAATCTCTAATAATTGAAGTAAAAATAAATGAGGTGTATGAGTTCACGTGAGTATGTTCTAATATATAACATTTAATAATAATAGTACAAATTGATTTAAGTGGCTAAATGAAACTCACATGGACTTTTACAACGGATCGGGATATGGGCCGCAAATGAAGTCAGGAGTGTTTTGCAAGAAAAAGATACCTAATATTAATTGATGATGGAGGTGTCGACAATATATAAAAACAGAAGGTGTGAGGCAGATTATGATCATCATTATTCTTCTTTTGGAGTTTGACTGCCGTAATAGGAGATAAATTTTGGACATCACAATATGCTAGGTTTTGGAGTTTCTAACCTGCTGTGCCACAAACCAAAAGAAAAGACAACGGAAATTTGAGTTCAGTTCAGGTTAAATTTATTATTTTAGTTATGAACTTAGTGATTGAATATAATTATTTGTTGGCTGTGTTGAACATGATTATTGGCTAAACACTTTTAGTTATCTAGGCTTGTGATGATGTTTTGTTGATTATTTTGGTCATTTCTGGTTATCAGGTTTTGTTTTCGGGATTTTGATTAAATAAAAGTTTTTATTAGTTTTATTAGATGTGTCACATGCGTATTTACTTTTGATTTGTGCTTGAAGGAATGTCACATGTTACTTGATTGAATGTCTTTTGATCATAGGTTGCATGTTAGGTTGTTCACTGTGTGTTTGCAACTTGTTTATGGTTTATTGAGCTTAATCACCATAGAAACTGATTATTGGCATTTAGTTAGAAGTTTTTATTCTTACCTATTTAGATATCCTATGGGTGATAAGTAGTCAGGTTTTCTGCGTTGTTAGGGTTTTAGGTTAAATTATCTGACAGGAACTTTGCCTGTTTTTTCCTTAACTTCACTGTTTACCCATGTCCTCTAGACTTTTTATAGACCACCCTGTGTACTTAGGTGCATTGAGATAGTAAAACCGACGGGTTAGCTGTTTTCTTGGGTAATTAATCATAGTTGGTGAACTGACAAGTGAACCAATAACCCGGTATGTTTATATGATCTCTAGGATTTCCTCTTAGATTACACCTTGAGAGTAATTAGGGATCCATTAGGTTTCCTAAAGCTTCTATCTTTAGATTCCCGGTTCCCGTAACATTTTCCCATAACCAATAAAAGCCCGAGTCGTCACAATTCGGATTCCTTGCCTAGGTAACCCTTACTTTCATTTGACTTTGCAAAAGTTTTTTATTCGGTAATATAATTTAGTAGTTTATGATTAGTTTAATTAATTCTTAGTTTTAAAATAAAATAAATAAAAATCCAAAAATAATCCTTTCTTAATTATTAATTTAATTAGCTATTAGAATTAGTCTCGTTAATTTAATAAGTGTCTCTAGGTCTTCCTATAGCTATACTACACCCGATAGGTTCACTTGCCTGTTGCTGATGGTTTGCTTTAGGGTATTCTAGGTTTTTATTATTCGTTGTGCTTGGTTGATTTATTGCTATATTTTTACACACCACTTTACGCATATCATCAAGCCTTTACCTGTCATCTACTATGAAACACCGACACCTACTCCTAGTAGAAACGCAAGGAGATTTGTTCGTTATATAAGGTGATAGAGTCATAATCAGAGGCCATTCACAAGCTACCCCAAGAAGAGTGGTGTACCATAACTCCATTCATGAAGAAAGATGACTATTAAAAGTTTAAACCAACTCTTACTAGAGGAAACCAAGGATGAGTCTAAGGAGAATATTCGGCAAGAGGGAAAGAACCTATCGATGCGAATACGCCAGCTGTCTAAATGAGTCTACCTATATTGAAAGGATAATGAGTCTACATATGCGCAGTGTTGTTAACCCTGTTTGGTATGGCGTTTGCATATTATTGTTGATTCTTTGAGTTGAGTGTTGAGAGTAGGATTATGTATTTAGAAAATCGCGTGTGAAGAAGAATGTTTTTAACCCATTTGTATGTACTTGTTTAAGACAATCTTTACGATGTTGTGATTTGTGATGTACATGTAGTCATATGTTTGTAATCAATAATGATGTTATGTGATGGGTATTTTATGATATTGTGAAGTATTTGAGAAGATTTAACTTATAATGGGGTTGTGAAATGATAGGATGATATGTCTTGAATGTTGTCGGTCTCCGATATTGATCGCTCACACTTACAATATAGTCATAACCCAAGAGCTGTTGCTGGAATAACTTCTGTTGATGGAATAGAAGCTCTTCCTACTCTCGTATAAATGTGTCGACAAGAAGCTTAACGACGGTTGTTATTTTAGGTAAGATATCTGTTTGTTAGCGGCATAATCAGAAACAAACAGGGTTGTTGCTTAAGGATAAATAAATGTAACAAACACAGACAATCACTCAAAATAATTCCATTTACAGAAAAGATTCATACAAATGTTAATCGATTAGGGTTTCTTGTAAGGAATGTATTGTCCGTACTAATCCTATGACAGCCGTCACACTCAATCAGGAATATTTTTCTAGGTCTGAAAAGTGTAATGTCTGCTAAAATCCGTGGTAGGCGTGCCATAAAATATTCTATTTATAGGCCTGCCACTACCTAACAGCTGTCATTCCTTCTAGAAACCCTAATGATTGGTACATAATCAAATTATATATTCAAAAATACACTAAGTGTAAAAACAGGTCTTCCGGGTAGACATTATGACAATTGTCTTCTCCGAGTAGGCTTTGTGCCTTTTGTCCTTTACGAGTAGACCTGGTAACCTTGAAGTGGGCTGGTGAACAGTTCTCCGGGTAGACTTTACTTAGAGTATTTTCCATAGAAAATACTCACCTAGCATACTTCAATCTTCTTGACCATAGCAAACTTTGCTCGATATGGTCCTACGAACAAACTTTTCTTCATGAATCCCTTCAACCTTTTGTTAGAAGTTAACTTATTAAGCAAACACAAGTTTACTAGTAACACTGTTTAAACTGTGATGGTGGCACTGTAGCTTGCTCGGGGTTGAACCTTGCTAGAGAAAGTACTTAGATTATTTCTTGATCACTTTAAACAAACATGCTCGGACTACAGTTTATTTATCAAACCTTGCTAGATCTTCCAAATACTTGGCTTCAGAAGCTTGGTTTAGCCAAGAGTTTGCTAGTTAGCAAACAATGCTTGGCTTGAAGAACACATTTGCTAGAGGAAGTGAACCCTACTCGGATTAACACTAAAGAAGACTTCAAAAGATAACCTTGCCCGATAGGCAAAATACCGTGCTAGGACAAGTAAAACCCTGCTCTGAGATTGTGTGTTGGGTTCAGGAAAGGATTGGAATGTAGTTTGAGGTGGTGATTGGTGTGAGGTTTTAGGTGGGCTTAGGGTTAGGGAAGGTGGGGGTTTGAATGGGTGGGGATTGGTTGGTTTAATCATTTGGTGAGGGTGGGTAAGGTGGTTTTTGTGGTGGTGTGGCTAAGGGTGTTGTTGGTGGTGTTGGTATGTGTTGGCTCTCCCCCTAAGCTTGTAGTGTATCATCAAAGTTACCTTCACCTCCTCCATTACCATCTTCATCATTACCATCATCACCTGAATCATCATCTTCATCATTACCTTCATCCTCACTCTCACCATCCTCTTAATCTTCAGCTGAGATTAACTCAGGTATTGGAACAATCTCAAAATCATCAATCAACAACCATGGTACCATTTCAAACACTTCCTCAGAATTGAACCTGCTTGTGCTAGCCAGATTTTCAATCCGTCTATAGGTATTTGGATCTTGCAGCACATGTGGTGTACCAATCATGGGCAATCCTTCCAACTCTTGGTTAAAAACAATTTGTAGAAACCTGGGATAGGCCAAAAATTTCTTATTGTTCGATTTTTACAAGTTGCTCACCATTCCTTCAAAGATCATCTTGGAAAAGTTCAATGGCTGATTAAACATAACAGCAACTGTGGCGTTGGTCAAATCCCGACTCATCAGAGTCCATGACCCTTTCCGGGGGGCAAAGCCTTGAATGATGTGGTGTATCAAGAATCTGTATAAATTGGGGAACATTCCCTTTTGGAATTGTCCTTCGTGCACCATCCCCTGATATCCCATTGTTTGAATAAATATCTTGAGTAGATGTTATGTTATGAGGTGAATAGGTTTGGGATTATCATCATGTAGCTCTAGACATCTTCTTATAAGAGCTTCAGTTATTCGTATCTCTTGGTATGCGATGGTAGCTTCTATTCGCCTACCATTGATATCGTCACATAATCTAGCTGAGCTCCAAAAATCAAGTGAGTGATTCCTGTAAATAACTGGGCACTCTTTCAAAGAGAAACGTATATTTGACCATTGAAGCCATCTAATCAGCAGAGCTACATCTTCATTATCAGGCGTAATCTGCAACAAGGTACACATATTGTGCTTGTGTTCAAATGGATACCTCGGTTGATTGTTCGCCATATCTGATCAAATAATATCACATTCAAAGTAACAATTAGTTATAAAGTTCATAACTTTAAACGATTTAGGTTAATAATTTGAAGAAAAAGTAAAGAAATGTCTTTTAACCCTTTTCTTCGACAAATTTTATAACCTACACAGGAAACAGAGAGTTAGTAAAAATGCATAATCAAAGCCCTATTATCACGTAATCGTGGTCGAAAAACACTTAATTGATGCTTACCGAGTCGGATTGTGAGGGTTGACAAATTAGGGTTACGATTATTGATGAATGCAATAAGTCGGTTTGCTTTTCTGAAACGAGAGGGAAAGTGGAAGGAGAGAGAGAAGTGAAGTGTGAAAAATTTCTCTAACTCCCTCTCTTATACCTTTTGAAAGTGGGTTTTAAATGCATTATGTCGTTTAGTGAGTTAATAGCTGTCACACAGTAACATTATCCGTTAAATATATTCACATTTAAAACCTTGCTTGATAAAGCTCATTTAGCAAACCTTGCTCTGAAAAGTCAGTTTTTACAAAGTGTGATAGGTATATTCCACTTTGTCAAAGCTTACTCGTTTCAGATTTATATCAGAACATAGTGATTTTAGAAATAAATCTAAGCAAAATGAAAGAAGCTTACTTGAAATACAAGATTGCTCGAGAAATAAATAACAAGACCAATAATCAAGTATACATTATCAAATAGGCAACCTTACTAGAAATCAGTTAAGAATTCCAAAATAATTATAGACCTATTCCAAATTGTCAACGTTGCTCGAATATCTGACTAACTTCAAACCTTACCCGAAAATGCATAAACAGAGCAAATAATCAGTCAAGTAAACTGTTATACATAGTATGCTCGAGACACTGTTGAATAAGCAAAGTGTGCCAGAGTTGAGTTCTAGACACAAAGTGTACTCGAAAAGAAAAAGTAAGAAAAATTACCAAATATGTTGAGAGAACATTTGAGAATTTCAAAGTGTGCTCGAAACATAAAGTTTTCCCGGGAAACTATGTTTTCCTGAAAACACTTGTAATTTCAGAGAATTATATTCATAATCGTTAAGTGTGGTAGTATATAAAGTTTGCTTGATCAATGTAAGACAAATTCAAGAACACACTCAAAATCACAAAGCTTGCTAGAATAAATTCAAATAGTCAACACAATCACCTAAGTGTGCTAGATAGTTTAAAAACTATAAAGCTTGCTGGAAATAACATATCCATTCACAAAGCATGCTAGAATGACTTAAACAACCTATAAAGCAGTTAAGTTTGCTAGAAAGTTTAAAGATCACAAAGCTTGCCGGTGAACACAATCAAATAGCTTGCTAGAAACAGTTAACACTTGGAAACACAACACAAGGTATGCCCTGTTTGGTCAAAGATTTTACCTAAGAGAAGTATATGGAAGATTGGAATCTTCTCAACCTCCTTGGAAATCGATAAGTATGGAACCGGGCACACCTGAGACATCCGAGCAGGGTTTTACTTAGCCGAGCACGATATTTTGTCTACCGGGCAAGGTCATCTTCTAGAATTCTTCTTCTCCTTAAGTGCATATCTGAGCAGGGATCACCAATTAGTGTATATCCGAGCAAGGTTCACTAGTTAGTATGTACCCGGGCAGGGATCACTTTATCTAGCAAGTTTGTTCTTCATAGCCGAGTAAGGTTTACTTCAGAGTAAGCTCTTGGTTAACCAAGCTCATGAAACCAAGTGATTGGAAGATCGGGCAAGGTGTTAATAATACTAGTGGTCCAAGTAAGCTTGATGTATAATTAAATATCTTTAAGTAACATCGGGCTGTTGGGTTTAAACAAGATTATCAAAGCCATATAAACCCATTTATATGAAAAACGCAGCGGATTAAAAGTTTTAAATCTTGTTATATTGATTGATATAAAACCCGTTTTATATGTAAAACCCAAGCCCCGGATCCATATATGAATTACATGCATACAAAAAAAATCAACCATAGGGGGTTTATGTAATACAACCTTTCAAGAGGCAAGAAGATGAAGGAGATGACGGTTTGAATGGCTAGCCTTTAATGGAGAAGATCCTCAACCTTGTATACCCTCCAAGCCTTCAACAAACACCTTTCTTGCTAGGATTTAATCACTCTTGCACTTGAAAGATAAAACCTCTTGTGTTTTCTTCTTCCTTGAACCGAAATCAAAGAGAGAGAGGGAGAGAAAGGTTGTATAGAGCTTTTGCATGTAATGTGGTTGGGTAATTGTGTTTGTTGTCCCAAGAAGTATTAATAAGAGAAAATGGATTTTAAACAAAAGGGTGGGAATTTCCCCCCCCCCCCCCAAAATTGGCTGGTCCTACCAGAAATTATTTTCTCTTTCCTCCTGGAACCAGACTAATACTCCATGTACTAGTCTTAGGACTAATATTCCACATACTAGTCGCAGGACTAATACTCCATGTATTAGTTCTCATGACTAATACTCTATGTATTAGTCACAGGTCTATTTAAACTTTGTGACATTTAACACTTTTAACATGCCATAAGTTTTATGCAAAATACCACAACCAATATCATATATATATACCATTTAACCAACTTAAATAATATCATAAGATAGTCTCTCTAAATAAATTATCCATATAATTTATCGATTCCTCAAGTGCGAATATTTAGAAACCCATTTTTTAAATATCATGAGTGCTAATATTTACTTGTTAGATCATATCTACAATAAATATTATGGTGTTTGTCTAGCTTGTTATTGGGTATGACTCGACTTGGATCATAACGTACTAGCCACAGCAACTCTAATATGTGTCTTGGGCAGACCGATTCCTACAATCTCCCACTTGCATAAGACACATAGAAGATTGATGCAAATACCAAAAATACTGCCTAACAACGGTTTACTACCCCTAATACGTATGACGAAGTGCCATTCAATAACATCATCCCTGCAAGTCCCTTACTTGAAATGATTTAGGTGAATCTATCATTTATCCTTTTGCCACGGATGCCATGTCAAATCCAAAGACACAGAATGATCATTCTTTGTTGATTTAACTTAGCAGGCCTTAGACATCTCACTCTCAACGAATAAGAGGGACAAATCCCCTATTGACTACATACGTCTCTCACTATCACCTTGTACTACACTTGAGCTCAGCCTTATGTACTGACATGTTTCAGAGCAGCGGAGAACTAAGTCAAAGTATAATTGTTGATGAAAATCAAGACCCAATATGTATCTCAGGTTGGAGGACACTATGATGTTCTCCTTTACTCAAATTTACTTATGATCACAAATCACAAGGATTCCATGCAGTAAAATTGAGGGCGGGTCAGTCCAATATTTATCCCATAAATATCTATGAACCTTGGCAGCAACCCTTTCTTTTTTCATATCCTATGAATATCTACCAATCCAAGTTCATAATAGTCTTACCTTCATACTTGTTCCCATAAATATGAACGACTATGGACATTTAGAATAATTAACTTATTCACGGATTTAAACATGCTAAAATGGAACATAACTCAAATGTCATAATCATAAACCAAAATCATTTGAATGAGTCAAAATAACAATTGTTCCGATATTCAAATACAAAATAGATCAAATCCAATCACTAGAATATCGAAGTCCTAAGGCGCAAGAATGAACCTCATGCTTAGGCCTTTCAAGAAGCTTCGTGAGTGGATCCACAATGTTTTGATCAGTGTGAACTTTGCGAATACATATCTTTCCCTTTTCAACTTCATCCCTTATGTAGTTGAACCTCGGCTCAATGTGCCTAGTCTTTTGATGTGCACGAGGTTCCTTGATTTTAGCAATCTCACCTTCGTTGTCACAAAAGATCTCTAGAGGGTCCCGAATGGTATGGACTACCCCTAGATCGGCCACGAACTTTCTAATCCATGCAGCTTCTTGAGCTGGCAATGAGGCAACGATGTATTTAGATTCAGTGGTGGACAAGGCTACCATATCTCGTTTTGCGCTCTTCCAAGAGACAGCACCACCATTCATAACAAAAACATATCCCGATTGTGATCGAGAATCATCTCGATCAGTTTGGAAACTCGCATCCGTGTAACCCTTTACAACGAGTTCCTCCTCACCAGAGCCATATATTAGAAACATATCCTTAGTCCTTCTAAGGTATTTCAATATGCTCTTAACTGCCATCCAATGGCTACTTCCCGGATTTTGTTGGTATCGACTTGTCATGCTCAAAGCGCATGACACATCCGGTTTAGTGCATATCATGGCATACATTATGGATCCTATAGCCGATGCATATGGGATTCCATTCATTTTGTCCTGCTCATCCTTTGAGCTTGGACATTGAGAAGCACTCAATATTGTTCCTCTTTGAATGGGTACGAAACCTTTCTTAGAGTTGTCCATCTTAAACCTTTTCAAGATTTTGTCAATGTATGCACTTTGATTCAAACCTATCAACCACCTTGATCTATCCATATAGATCCTTATTCCCAAAATATAGGCGGCTTCACCAAGATATTTGATGGAAAAACAACTCCCAAGCCAGGATTTTACACCTTCCATGGTTGGAATGTCATTCCCAAACAAAAGTATGTCATCAACATGCAATACTAGGAAAGTAATGATGCTCCCACTAGCTTTCTTATACGCACAAGCCTCATCAGCGTTCTTGATGAATCCAAATTTCTTGACTTCTTCATCAAAACGGTGATTCCAACTTCTAGATGCTTGTTTCAATCCATAGATTGATTTCTTTAACTTGCATATTTTATTAGGATGTTGTGGATCGACAAAACCTTTGGGCTGAACCATATAGACATCTTCTTCAAAATGTCCATTTAGAAAAGCAGTTTTGACATCCATTTGCCAAATCTCATAGTCATAATATGCGGCTTGGTAAATAATATCCTAATAGACTTTAGCATCGCCACGGGCGAGAAAGTTTCATCATAATTAACCCCTTGAGTTTGAGTGAAACCCTTTGCTATGAGTCTAGCTTTATAAGTATCCAAGTTTCCATGCATATCAGTTTTCTTTTTGAAAACCCACTTGCTTCCAACCAATTTGGAATTAAGAGGTGGAGCAACCAAGTCACATACTTGGTTGTCATGCATGGATTGCATCTCAACGTTCATGGCTTCTAGCCATTTATCACAATCAGATTGCGACATTGCATCTCGGTATGTGGTGGGTTCATTCGAATCTAACACGTAGCATCCATCCATGAAAAATCCATATCTTTCAGGTGGGGTGCTAATTCTACCAGTCTTGCGAACGCTTGGTGTGTTTCGATCAACCATTTGATCATTATCAACAACCTCTTATTGATTTCTAGTGTCAACCAAATGTGTATCGGCTTGTGGTTCTCGATCCTCCTTGAGTTCCATAATTCTATCAGTTCCTTCCATAAGGAACCTTCTTTCCAAGAACTTAGCCTTGCGAGCTATAAACACTTTATGCTCATTTGGGTTGTAGAAGTAATATCCCATCGAATGTTCGGGATATCCTACAAAGATACACTTAGTGGAACGACTTTCAAGTTTATCAGGGGTGTAGATCTTAACATAAGCCTCACAGCCCCATTCCCTTGAATATGATAATGACAGAACCTTTCCATGCCATATTTCAAAAGGTGTCCTTTCCACTTTCTTTGTTGGTTCCATATTTAAAATACGGGCAGCAAAGATTAGTGCGAAACCCCAAAATGATAGAGGTAATGTGCTTCTAGCCATCATGGATCGAACCATATCCATTAAAGTTCTATTTCTCCTTTCAGACACACCATTATGTTGTGGTGTTCCAGGTGGAGTAAGTTGTGAGACAATCCCACAACTCCTAAGATGTTCTAGAAACGCATCATTGAGGTATTCACCTCCTCTATCGGAACGTAGTACTTTGATTGTTTTGTTGAGTTGATTTTGTACTTCATTTTGGAATACTTTAAACATTTCAAAGGCTTCATTTTTGTGTCTTAACAAGAACACATACCCATAGCGACTATAATCGTCGGTAAAGGTAATGAAGTATCTTTCACCATTCCTTGTCATTGTCCTAAAAGGACCATATACATCCGAATGTATGATACCTAATAAGTCTTTCGCCCTTTCATTAGTTCCATTAAAGGTCTCCTTGGTCATCTTTCCCAATAAACAAGATTCACATTCATCAAATGAATCATCACTTGATTTCAGAAGACCATTCTTTTGAAGTGTATGAATGCGATCCTTGTTTATGTGACCAAGGCGACAATGCCAAAGAAAAGTTTTACTCAAATCCCATTTGAGTCTTTTGGTGCTAGCTTGGTACAACGAGTTATCAATGGATGCATTATCATGAACCAATTCATAAATGCCATTAAACGACATTACTTTAAAATAAAAGACATCATTCATGAAAACATAAAACCCATTGTCTACAAACTTGAAATCATAACCACATTGTCTTAAAAGAGAAACGAAGATAATGTTCCTAGTCAAACTAGGAGCATACAAAATGTTTTTCAAAACAACTTCCAAACTATTTGGAAGCATCAAAACATAGTCTCCTTGGGCTTCGACATCAACCTTTGCTCCGTTGCCCATGAAGAGACTTGTATCTCCTTTCTTGAAATGCTTATTTCTTTTGAACTCCGACAACAAATTGCAAATATGAGTTCCACATCCGGTATCCAATACCCATGTGTTAGAAGAAATAACATTAAGATCAATATGAATCATGAAAGTCGTACCCGAGGTTTGCCCCGCATCCCTCTTTGCTTTCAACTCTTTGAGACAGGTTGGACAATTCCTCATCCAATGTCCTTTCTCACCACGACCAAAGCACGGATCATCGAAGCTAACCTTTAGCTTCTTTTCCTTTGGTTTGGTTGGTTGCGCTTTAGCCTTCCCTTTGAACTTGACCTTGACGTGTCCTTTACCTTTGGCAACCTTTGCCTTAGGTTCCGGGTGATGCCTCTTCTTATTGCCACCTTCATTGATCGTGAGAACCGGTAAAACCTTTTTACCCATTCCCGCTTCGGCCGTTTTGAGCATTGCGTGAAGCTCACCAATGCTCTTGTCCCATCCATTCATGTTATAATTCATGACAAAAGTCTCAGACCTTTTAGTTAGGCCATTAAGGATCAAATCCGTGGCTAACTCTTTTGAGACGGGACAATTTAGCCGTTCAAGCCGATCAATGTGTCCTTTCATCTTAAGCACATAAGATGAAACCGATTGGGTTTCTTCCATATGACATGCATGGAGAGCTCGAACCGTTTCGAAGCGTTCCACCCTAGCTTGAGGAAGGAACATTTCCTTAAGTTGGGTGATCATGTAATATGCCCCATGATGTTCAAAATCCTTTTGAATCTCGAGAATCATAGTTCCCAACATGAGACAAGAAACTTGCACCGAAACCTCGGTGTATTTTAACCAATTCGCATAGGCATCTAAATCGTCAATGTTTGGTTCATCGGGAATAGGATCATCCAATATGTAGGACCTTTTTTCTTGTTTGAGAACAATTCTCAAATTTCGATACCAATCCATAAAATTATTATGGTTAAGACGATCCTTATCAAGTATAGCTCTTAGTGATAGGTTATGCACGGGTGGGATAATTGTGTTAGGTTGATTGTTGATTGCGGACATCTACACAATTTAACAAAGTTCACTTTTAGTATTTTCGATATCAATTAAACTAATTTAATCATTAATACCCTTTATGTCTTCAAGACAAGTAATGATTAAAATCTAGAACCCAACGTTACATTCACATAGTAGTTAGGTGACTCTTATCCTACTATTGAATTAGCAAGGTAGTCAACGTTTGACGATTGTAACCCTTTGCAACTTCTAGTTTTATGGGATCGGTTAAGCATCATATGTTTTGTTGGCATGTTTAATCCCATCAACACCTTTGAACACCATGTGTCGGTGACCCTATTCACATGGTTTCCAAATCAAGTCGTCCTACTTACACACATATGTGACTTTACACATACAAGTGGTTATGTGACCCTTATCCCAAAAGTATTGTAAAACCATCTTAAGATCACAAGTTTTCTTAAATGTGGTTAGGTGACCCTTACCCCACATCAAGTCTACAAGTGACTTAAGTGTTGTATAAAAGGATGGTGTTTAACTTTTTTTTTAAAAGGGATTTAAATTTTCTAAATTCTGGATTGGAAAACTATGTACCTTGCATTTGCATGAATTAAAATGTATGGTACTTTATTTGAAAACCCATTTTCAAAGTTCCTTTTAATAAAACCCATTTTATTGTGAAATCATTATCCTTTAATAAAACCAATTTTATTACCTAAAAATTTCTAAGGAACCAATTTAATGCAAGTTGTTGATATTAGGTTTGTTAATTATCCTTATCCAAATAAGATAAAACAAAATATATAAATCAACCATGCAAGCATAAATAAAACAACCACAACCTCATAACCATAGCCACCTAATCTTGGCCACACTTGTTGACTGAAACAAGTGTGGCAAAAGGTCTCTCCAAAATGACGAGAAATGACACAAGGCATGTGTCGGTGAACTCCCACTTGATCCCGCATCCATATGCTTCAAGTGTCCACCTTGTGTTGTGACTCTTCCAATTTATTTGGGATTCCAATGGGCTCCAACTTCAGCTCCTAGCTTCCTTAGGCCTCCACGTTTGGGCTTTGGCCTTTGGGCTAAAAATCCCATCTTGGACTATAAGGTCCATTAAGGCCCAAAATCAAAACCGTAACCTTGTTGCAACTTCTTTTACAAAAATATATCCTAATACATTTTCTCTAGTAAAAGAATTACAACCAATCTACTTGTTATTACAAACCAATATGAATGAATAAATAGATTACAAACCCAAATAAAATAATATTACAACCAAATTGAATATTGAATAAATCACAACACAAACACACATCCAAACACAAGGTCAAGGCTAGGTTATGAAAATCCAAATGCACATCTAAATATGCAAGTATTACATCTCTAAATGGTTCCCCTTGTGAAACTCAAACTTTTGGCCAAGGATAAGAAAAACTGAAAGTTTCGGGTTTTGTCCAAACAAAACAACCAATCATCCAAATGACTTAATTCTTCAAGATTATCACATGCATGTAAAGTATAATGTTGAAGAACCAAGGGGTAACCAAAAGCCCCAAAAATTTCGGCCATATGGTGAACCACACCATAAAACCCGAAAATTTTTTAGATCTATTGATGCATGTATCCGTATAAGCGGCTCTTGATGCCATTGTTGGGTTTTAAAAAGATTATCAAAGCCATATAAACCCATTTATATGAAAAACGCAACGGATTAAAAGTTTTAAAGCTTGTTATATTGATTGATATAAAACTCGTTTTATATGTAAAACCCAAGCCCCGGATCCATATACGAATTTGCATACCAAAAACATCAACCATAGGGGGTTTATGTAATACAACCTTTCAAAAGGCAAGAAGATGAAGGATATGACGGTTTGAATGGCAATCCTTCAATGGAGAAGAGCCTCAAGCTTGTATACCCTCCAAGCCTTCAACAAACACCTTGCTTGCTAGGATTTAATCACTCTTGCACTTGAAAGATAAAACCTCTTGTGTTTTCTTCTTCCTTGAACCGAAATCAAAGAGAGAGAGAGAGAGAGAGAGAGAGAGAGGTTGTAGAGAGCTTTTGTATGTAACGTGGTTGGGTAGTTGTGTTTGTTGTCCCAAGAAGTATTAATAAGAGAAAATGGATTTTAAACAAAAGGGTGGGAATTTTCCACCCCCCCCCCAAAGTGGGCTGGTCCTACCATAAATTATTTTCTCTTTCCTCATGGAACCAGACTAATACTCCATGTACTAGTCTTAGGACTAATATTCCACATACAAGTCGTAGGACTAATACTCCATGTATTAGTTCACAGGACTAATACTCTATGTATTAGTCACAGATCTATTTAAACTTTGTGACATTTAACACTTGTAACATGCCATAAGTTTTATGCAAAATACCACAACCAAAATCATATATATATATATATATATCATTTAACCAACTTAAATAATATCATAAGATAATCTCTCTAAATAAATTATCCATATAATTTATCGATTCCTCAAGTGCGAATATTTAGAAACCCATTTTCTAAATATCATG
Source organism: Bidens hawaiensis (assembly GCF_021521415.1). Classification (NCBI taxonomy): domain Eukaryota; kingdom Viridiplantae; phylum Streptophyta; class Magnoliopsida; order Asterales; family Asteraceae; genus Bidens; species Bidens hawaiensis. Next base: position 370,059 of record NW_027491963.1, read on the forward strand.
AGTGCTAATATTTACTTGTTAGATCATATCTTCAATAAATATTATGGTGTTTGTCTAGCTTGTTATTGGGTATGACCCGACTTGGATCATAACGTACTAGCCACATCATCTCTAATATGTGTCTTGGGCAGACCGATTCCTACAAGGGCAGGGTTCAACTCAAGCAGGGTACAGTGCTACCAAGCACACTTTGCTAATAAGCTATTCCTATCAAGGAGTTGAAGGGACCATTGAGGAACAAGGTTGCTCGTAAGATCATGTCGGGCGAAGTCTGATATAATCAAGAGGATTGAAGTCTGCTAGGTGAGTATTTTCTTTTGGAAAATACTCCAAGTAAAGCCTACCCGGAAAACTGTTCCCAAGCACACTTCTAGGTTACCAAGTATAAATGAAGGTAGAGCACACAGTTTGCTCGGAAAAGTTAACACTGCTACAAGACCTACCCAGAAGACTTTCTTTACACTTAGTATAGTTTTGAATATGTAATTTGAATATGTTTTAATCATTAGGGTTTTAGAAGTAATGACAGCTGTTAAGGAGGTGTCAGGCCTATAAAAGGAATAATTTATGGCACGCCTCCTGACGGATTCCAGCCTTTACACTTTTCAGATAAGAGAGAATATTTGTAAAAATGACGGCTGTCCAAGATTCGTACGGATACAACTTTCCCATCAAGAAACCCTAAATTGATTAGCGTTAGTATGATTTATATTATATGAATGGAAATATTTTGAGTGAATCTTGTGTGTTAGTTATCTTTGATTAATTGTTCAGCAACTAAATCGTTTGTTATTGATTCCGCCTTTAGCTAACGGTTTTCTTTCTAAATATAGCATCCCGTCATTAACTCTCTTGTCAACACATTATTGTGTGAGTTATGACTTGATTTGTTTACGATCTACCAACAATTAGGGACCTCACAAGTGGTATCAGAGCTTAGTCACCGCTATTTTAGTAAGAAATTTGTTGCTGATTGAAGATCTGAAGAATAATTACATAAGTAAAGAAATGTTCCATTGGAGAGGGACGTCAGCTGCTATGTTCTTCGTTTCCGTCCAGATCTACAACTCTCTTGTGTTTTCTTTTCCTATTTCAATTAAAGTTTGAATATTTACTTCTAAATCTTGTTCTAATCGACCAGATTCATCAGATCTGAAAAACCGGTTCTCAGATCTGATTGTTTTTAAAATCTGTCTTTTTTTTTTCAAATTAACTGTTTTTGATTTTCAAAATGTCTGGTTACGAAGAACAAGAGGTGTCTACTAATAAGATTCCTAGACTCTATGGACAGGAAAATTTCACAAAATGGACAGTCTTATTTGAAGCAGCTGTTTGCTATAATGATGTAGATATGTGGAACTCAATTAAGAATGGTCCATAAGACACTACTGAGGGTGCTAATCCAGCTGCAACTGTAGCTGTTCGTGAAAGAATGAGGAAAGTAGATAACAGGGCCTTAACCATGATAAAGCTAGGACCGTCTTAGGAAATACTTACCAAGATTGCACATCATGCCACCGCAAAGGCTATGTATGATGTAACCCTTGAAATGTTTGAGGGAAACACTGAGTTAAATAACATCAAAAAGCAAAGGCTCAAGTAGCAGCTAGAGAGATTCTAGTACAAGGATAGAGAGAGATTGAAGTCAATTCTAGAAAGATTTCTAGCAATTGTGAATGAGATAAGAACAACTGACTATGTGATGTCTGACCTTGATCTAAGTACCAGGATACTTAACTCAATGCCTAAAGAGTGGTACACTGCCTGCAAATTCATCCTTCAAAAGCCCAATTTCAATGATTTGAAAGTGGATGATGTAGTGTGCTTCCTTCAGGCTGCAGAAATAGAAATGATTAAAAATGAGATGATCAAAGAAGAGAAGCCATATTTCCAGGTCACCAATGCTCTCATTGCACCTATGGGCAACTTGTCAACCAAAAATAACAACAGATTCCCATCATAGAAGAACCAGTTGAGCATGGTGTTGACACATCAAAATCTTTTGTTGGTGGTAGCACAAGTCACCTTGGGAACCAGCAAAAGGTTCAATGTTCAACTGATTGATGATACTGACTCTGCCTCAATGGCATGTGGACATGTACCTTACACTGGTGGTGGAAATGGTCAAGGAAGTGAAACACAGGCTTTGCTCTCCATGTTTACAGAATCATACAATGCTTTTGTCGCAAAGAATTTGATTCATACCAGTGTCATCCAGGATGACCTTGAGCAGATAGATGCTGATGATTTGGAGTACATGGATTTGAAATGGCAAGCAACCATGTTGGCTCTTAGAAGCAATAGGTTGTACAACAGGACTGGTAGATCTCTTCTATTAGGGCCTATTGAAAGAATTGGATTTGATAAGTCAAAGCTATTTGCTATAACTGCCAACAGCCTGGTCATTTTTCTAGAGAATGTAACATGCCAAGAAACTTTCAGATGAACCCATTCCAAAACCAGTCAAGAAATCAGCAGCATCAATATCAACAAAACCAGCAGAGAACCAATCCCAACAACAACTTCAACAACTATAATCCCAACTTCAACAACTTTCAGCCTCAAAGAACAATCATCATCAAGTTGTGCCACAGATACAAGGTTTTCAAAGAAACAACAACCAAAACCTTCAAACTGTTCCAAACAACTTAGTCCCAACCAACCAAAATCAACCAAGAAATCAAGGAAATGTGGCTGTAACTACATAGCATGAGGGTAATTTTGATTGGAGCAATCATGAAGAAGACATTGCTAATGACATCAAGAGAGCAAATGTGACATTTATGGCCTTGATTGAGAAAGAAGATGGATCATCATCTCTGGTACACTCTGCTCCTACTGTTGATTTAAATGAAATTATCAGTGATTTAAAAGCAAAAGTAGGCAAGCTGGAAAGTGAGTGTTTTAGGAAACAAAGTATCATCAATGGGTATGAGGCCAGTGAGCTGATCAATGAAGAAAGGATGAAAAGTTTAGAAGAAGATTGTGTATGTAGCTACAGAGCTCAGAAAAGGACCACCATTGAGATAGATGGGTTGAAGAAGATGATTGTTGAAGAAAATGCGCAGAACACAAAATTGTAGGTTGAAAATGAATTTTTGAAGAACTTGGTCTCAAGAGGAAACATTTGTGGTATTCTAAACCAAGTAAAAGAGGAAGACAAATACAAAGCAGTTCCACCACCATTCAACAATAAGTTTATGCCAAAAGTTGATAAAGAGAAAAGAGATGCATATCTACAACAATTCATAGATGTCTATCAAGACAAAGAAGAATTTGTTGACTTGTACAAGAATGTTGAGGTGAATGAAAAAGGAGACTTTGTGGTAAAGGAAGAAGTGAAAGAAGACAAGTCAATTGGAGTTCAATTCTCTGAAGATGACTTTGATTCTGATGATCTGAACCAAGACGATTTCAGTGAATTAAGTGATCAGATCACTGATGAAGAGATCAAGGGTGCTGAAAGAGGACGAAAGATAAAGAAACCAGAGACAATAGAAAAACTTCCGTTTCTACCTCCAATAACACCAAAAATGAAGAAAAAAAAAATGAAAAAATGAGAAGAGAACATGTATCTTTTGATGTATGTGAGAGAAAGAAGGTAAGCTACACTGCAGCTAGGCCACCAAGCAAGGATGTATTGGAGAAGATAAGTAAAAACAAAAAGAAAAGAGAAACTGAAGAAGTTGATATGAAGAACTTTAATATACCCTATTTTCTCCAGTCATGAGGTATTTGACATTGGGGAGGTGGAAACCATGGAAGAATATGAGAAGAGGAAGTCAAGACATAGAGAAAGTTAAGATGAAGAACCTTTGAATATGCAGAAAATTGTGTTTGTAAAAAGCAAGATTGAAAGACAAGACATCAAGATTGAGGAATTTGTTCCTTTCTAAATTAATTTTGATGGTCTAAAAAATCATAAGACACTTGGAGTCAAAGCACCTAGACCAAGTGAAAGGTTCAAAAAGGGAAGTGATCATGAAAAATACAAGGGAAAAGTTTGGTGCAAGAAATGTGATGAGTATGGGTCATCACACAGATTCTTGTAATGAGAGACTCAAATTCAAGCCTTTCATGTCCCAGATGAGACAAATTATGGACAAGACTTTTTTCTGTACAAGAAAAAGTATGATGCATACCTAGGAAAGGGAAAGGTGTGTAAAAAGGAGGCATTGAGTGAAGATAGTTAGAAACCAACAGTAAAGACCAAGAAACATGTGGCTGAACAAGCTAAAAGGAGAAGATCTCCTAAGAAGCCTGAGAAAGCTGTCAAGAAGAACTTTCAGCCCTTGAAAATCATTCCTAAAAGGGATACACAATCAGTCAAATCTGATAGCTCTCTAGGATCACCAAGCAGTGAGAAAACAAAAATCAGGGGTATCTTTCCTAGAAAGAAACCAACTGAACTTACTGGTGATGAGAAGTTCTTATTGTAACATGGTTATGAACCGCAAGGATTCCTTTGGAAACCCAATGTTGAGGCTAAGGTGGATAAAGTTGCTGATGTAAGAGACTAATCAGAAAAGAAAGACTATGTGGTACATGAGTTTGACATTGCACCAGAAGAATGCCAGAGCTCAATCTCATTTGTTAAAACTCCAAGAGAGTGTGGATATGAAACTGATAATTCACACAATATTGAAGTCACTCATGAAGATCCGGAACCCACAACACTCATTTCCAATGCTGCCACTGAAACTAAATCTTGAGATAGCTTGCACTTCATCACTCAACTAATCAAATTTTTTTTGTTTTGTGCAGGAACAGTTCACTCCACTAAATGAAATATGGTACATGGATAGTGGATGTTCTAGGCACATGACTTGTGACAGGAGGTCACTTGTTAATTATGAAGAAAAGTTTGAAGGTCCTGTGGCATTTTGGAGTGTTGAGAATGGTGGAAAGGGAATTTTAACAAATGGAAAGGTTTCCTTTGATATGTGTTTCATGTTGAAGGACTACAGTATAATCAACTAAGCTTATCACAAATGTGTAATAATGGTTACAAAGTTGGTTTTGATGACTCACACTGTTTCATCCTAAAACCTGAATTTGTAATCCCACCTGAAATGAATATGATGATGGCCCCAAGAAATGACAACCTATATGAACTTAATATGAAAGAAGTTGTTTCAATGGGTGGTGCATGTTTTGTTTCCAAAGCCACTGAAAATGAGTCAATACTGTGGCCTAGGAAATTGTGTCATGTGAACTTGAAAAACATGAACAGACTTTTAAAAGGTGAGCATGTAATTGGCTTACCTACAAGAGAGTTCAAATTGGAAGATCATTATAGTTCATGCCAGAAAGGCAAGCAACACAAATCTTCTCATAAGACAAAGCTCATCAACTCAATTGATCAAGTACTTGAATTACTTCACATGGATCTTTTTGGTCCTGTGAGTGTGCCAAGTATAGGGAAAAAAAGATATTGTCTTGTGATCATTGATGACTACTCAAGATATACTTGGGTTTATTTCCTAAGTACAAAGGATGAGACTTCAGAGTTGATTAAGGGCTGTGTGACAATGATTGAGAACAAACTGAATAAGAAGGTTAAAATGATGAGAAGTGATAATGGTACTGAGTTAAAAAATGGAGTCATGGAAGAATTTTGTGTAGAAAAGGGAATACTTCAGCAATTCTCAGCTCCTAGAACTCCTAAACAAAATGTTGTTGCAGAAAGAAGAAACATGACACTTATTGAAGCTGCAAGAACCATGCTAGCAGATGCTAATCTACCAGTTACATTTTGGGCAAAAGCCATAAATAGTGCATGCAATGATTGAGAACAAACTGAATAAGAAGGTTAAAATGATGAGAAGTGATAATGGTACTGAGTTAAAAAATGGAGTCATGGAAGAATTTTTTGCAGAAAAGTGAATACTTCAGCAATTCTCAGCTCCTAGAACTCCTAAACAAAATGGTGTTGCAGAAAGAAGAAACATGACACTTATTGAAGCTGCAAGAACCATGCTAGCAGATGCTAATCTACCAGTTACATTTTGGGCAAAAGCCATAAATAGTGCATGCAAACGTTCAGAATAGGGTACTTATCAACAAAAGGCATAACAAGACACCATATGAAATTTTCTTTAACAGAAAGCCATATATCAAGTTTTTCAAGCCTTTCGGATGTAAATGTTTTCTTCTGAACACCAGGGATTACTTGAACAAGTTTCAAACAAAATCCTTGGACTGTTTCTTTGTTGAATATTCTACACACTCAAAAGCATACAGAGTATATGTGAAAGACCATTTGAGTGTTATTGAATCATCTGACATCATCTTTAATGAAAATCAGTTCAACGCAGTTGATGGTGCAGCATGGCTGTTTGATCATGAGAACTTGACAAGGTCTTTCAAGATTTATCCTGAGGACTTTGATGACTCATTCTACAAGACCAGTGTGTTTGAAGAGAAAAATAAGAAAACATTGGACTTAGAAGAGTTGTGGTAGAAGGTTGCTAGTAAGAAAAGGAGTATACATTTGTAAAGGATCCCTCAAGTGATATTGTTGAACAAGTTCAAGACAATAATCAAGAGAACAATCACAGTCCAGAACAAGATCATGTAGATTTCAATCAAGATAATCAAGAAGTGCAGAATGATCAAGTTCAGACAGAGGGAAACCCAAGCAACCAAACAAATGAAGAGGAAGCTGTAACAACAACAAGGTTTTAAGATCTGTTTGAAAGATTGAATATGGAAAACAATGATGCATCCACTACAAGACAGAACAATGAAGAAGCACCAGAGTTTCATGATGCAGAAACTGAATTGATCATTGATAAACTATAACTCAATGAATCAAATCTTGACACAACTGTGTCTGCTGATATGATAGTTCAAACCCCTTATGTTGAAAAGAATCATCTTTCTGAAAACATCATTGGAAATATACATGAAAGAATCACAAGAAGTCATTCTGAAACTGCAAATATATGTTTGTACTCCTGCTTTCTATCCCAAATAGAACCAAAAAAAATTGTTCAAGTTCTAAAGGACAATAGTTGGGTGGAGGCAATGCAGGAGGAATTGGCACAGTTCATAGATCTACATGTTTAGGATCTTGTTGATAGGCCAAGAAACAGGTCTGCAAATGGAACAAAATGGGTTTTTAGAAACAAAAGGGATGAGAGGGGTTTAGTGATTATGAATAAAGGTAGACTTGTGGCACTGGGATGCCTTCAAGAGGAAGGAATAGACTTTGAGGAAGTCTTTGCACCAGTTGCAAGACATGCTATCAGGAATTTTCTTGCATATGCTGCCTCAAAGAACATTAAGGTTTTCCAGCTTGATGTCAAGTCTGCGTTCCTAAATGGAAAGATTGACGAAGAGGTGTATGTTGCTCAACCTCCAGGTTTTGAGGATCCAATGTATCCAAACAGGGTGTATAAGTTAAATAAAGCCCTATATGGATTGCATCAAGCTCCTAGAGCTTGGTATGATGAGCTGTCAGATCATCTTCTTGAAAATGGTTTTCAAAGGGGAGCCATTGACAAGACACTCTTCTATAAAAGAACGGGATCAGACTTACTGTTGTTACATGTCTATGTGGAGGATATCATCTTTGGTTCAACAAATAAACAAATGTGTATGGAGTTTGAAGGGGTAATGAAATCCAAATACAGCATGAGCTCACAGAAAGATGAGGGGATTTTCATTTACCAAACTAAATATGTGCAGGACATTTTGAATAGTTCAAAAGTCATGAATTCAAAACAGCTTAAACTCCAATGGAGACAAAAGAAAAGATGATTGCTGATGAAAATGGGGAGCCTGTGGATGAGCATGAATATAGAGCCAAAATTGGGTCCCTGGTGTACCTAACTGCTACAAGACCTGACATTATGTATGCTGTGTGTGTCTGTGCAAGATTCCAATCAAGTCCAAAAGTCTCCCAGATGAATGCTGTCAAGAGAATTTTTAGATATTTGAAAGGAAGACCAGACTTAGGAATTTGGTATCCAAAGAACCAGTCTTTTGATCTGGTTGCCTACACAGACAGTGATTATGATGGTTGTAACATGAGCAGAAAGCCAACCTCAAGTGGATGTCAATTTTTGGGTGACAGGCTAGTGTCATGGCAATGCAAGAAACATACAACTGTCTCAATCTCAACCGCAGAAGCTGAATACATTGCTGCATCTGCTTGTTGTGCACAAGTTCTCTGGATTCATAACCAAATGCTGGACTATGGTTTAAATTTTGTGAATACCCCTATTTTTATTGATAACACTGTTGCATACTTTACTGTTAAAAATCAAGTTCAACATTCTAAGACTAAGCACATTGAAATCAGACATCACTTCATAAGAGATTGTAGTAAAAAAGGTTTGATTAAAATTGCAAAGAGTTGATACAAGTGATAATTTGGCAGACCTATTCACCAAACCACTTGATAGAACCAGGTTCAACTTTCTTCTGAAAGCCCTGGGAATAATCAATTCTGATGAGGTCTGATTGATGATGTGTGCTAGTGGTGTTCCTCAATGTGCTAATTGATTATATAATTAGAGGTCCCAAAAATTTAATGTTGTGTGAATGTGCATGAGTATGATACTTGTTAAGTTGACTGATATGAGCTTAAATCATTATCTGTGCAAATTAGGTATCATTAATGCTTATGTTTTGCTTGTCAGTTAACTGCTATTGATATCAAGATAAGTAATGTATTATATTGTCAAAATTGATATTTACTTGTCTGATGTCATGATTAAATGTTTAATTATGTGTATTATCAGATCATTTGATGTTATTAGGATAGGATAGACCTTGAATGTTAGTACTATCTACTTGTCTTGATAATGTTATGTTTGATAAAGATTTGAATATGTTACAACTGTTTATGTCAAAATTGGTTTTTATGAAAAAGTTAAATGATAAACTGAATTTTGTAATGAATTTTGCATAATCACCTTATTTTGGTCAAAACATAAGCAAGTTGTTAATGGTGCAAAGATATGATAAGACTATTTAGTTCAAGCTTTATAGAAGTTTAAAAGAAGGTTTTTAATGAAAAGTCTCAAGTAGTTGTTCTTGCTGAAAATCATGTCATTTTCCTAGTTGGAAGGACATACACTCATGTATGTTTGGTCCTATAATCTGTATAGATTTAAAGGATAGCCATTATCCAGAAAACTGAAAGCATTTGGGGGAAATTAAAACTTGTTTTCTATTCCTTCACTTAAAACTATGTCAATTACTCTGACTTAGAAAGGACATATATTCACATATATGTTTGGTCCTGTTAACCACTTGTGGTCAAACATGATAGCCATTTACCTGCCAAATAAGAGAAACTGGGTGACTGAATATTAAACTGAATTTTTCTGAGAAATGATAGTAAATTGACTACTTAGCCAATCATATGGATTTAATAGGCTGAAAGAACACTTAGTATAGTCATTAACATGTATGGTTGTTTTCTCATGATGTGTAAAATCTAAGGTGATATAAACATAATGAATATAGATCTCTCCAAATGATAGGCAGAAAAGTGATTACCCAGTCATACACAAGCCTGTTGTTATTTAGTCAACCCAAAAATGAAACATCTTTAAATATGACACAGAACATGCTTAAGAAAATTTGTGAAAATATCAAAAAATCAAGGGGACGAATAAATCAACCAAAAGTTGATAAGTGTTTTAAATATTTTATCAAACAAAGAGGGTTACAACTAGAACTACAGAGATGTTGACAAAATCTGTCTCATCTTGAATGAAAGGCTTGTAAGTCCGGATGGCATGTAATTCCAATGTTCAACCTCTATATATGTTTGAAAATCAAAAATACAAAAAGATTCAATAAGTTCTGTTATACAAAAACAAAATTTTAACCAAATAGCAGGAGGTTGGAGTCAAATTGAGGTGATCTGAGGAAAGCTATATAAGCTTTGAGAAGAGGTATGAGGCATCATAGCACAGTGTTGACAATTTCTGAATTATGCTTAATTGAACCTTAATCATATCACCAAAGAGATGAAATTCATGCTAAGTCTAGACCTGCTGTTAACCTACCTATGTTGTCATAATAATGGTGAAAATGAAGTATTGAGAAAGCTACTTATTAATATGATCCCATTCTTGAGATCTTTTCAGTTAAAGAAAGAAATTGTTTTGAAAAGAAACATGACTGAAATTTGATCTCTAAATGCACCATTTGCTCTTAAACAATAATCTTTAATGAAAAACAAAATTGACAATTGGTGTAAGTCAAAAAGAGTTGCATTTTGCCTCAAAAAGGTTGAATAAGTATTTTCGGGCACGGTTTGATGTTCTAACCCTTCCCTTCACTATGGACTAAGTTTGTGATTTTCGAGCATGCTTTAAAGTGTTTACACTTTCCGGTTAGAGTACACTTAATGTACTAACTTCCGAGCAAGCTTGAAGTATTAACATGAATATGTGACCTAGCAAGCTTTTAACAAGTTATTTCTTGTTCCGAGTAAGCTTTGCATCTTATATGCTGAATGATATACCGAGCAAGCTTTGTGAACTTAGCTTTAGTACACCGAGCAAGCTTTGTGTTTTTAAGTGTTAGTGTGAATATGTTTCTTTTTTTAAAATTACAAGTGTTTCCGGGCAAACCTTCTTTTCCGGGCACACTTTATATTCCGGGCACACTTTGATATGTTCAAATGTTCCCCTAATATACTTGAGTAATTTCACTGATTTTCTGAGTACACTTTGTACTATGAAATCTCTAGTACATTGTATTCTGGTTCGGGCATACTTTGCATCAAAGTATACTTGACTAATTGTGATTTGTAATTAATCGGGTAAGTTTAGTGATTGTAAATTTTCCGAGCAAGGTAGGTAAAGTAGATGTATGTTATATGGGCATCTTAGTTGATTCCTAGTAAGATTGCATGCTTGATGTTTAATACTTGATTAATTCTTCTTGTTATTTAGTTCTCAAGCAATCTTGTATCTCAAGTAAGCTTTCTTCAATTTTATCTTTTTATTTTTTCCAACCTATACCCGAGTAAGCTTTAAGTGTACTATACCGAGTAGACTTTGCAAAACTTACACTAAAAATTTATGGGTAAGGTCTGCTAAAATTAATACTAAAAGTTGGTGTTTCAAATGTATAAAAAGGTTAAATGAATAAGGTTACTGTTTGACAGCTAATAACTTACAAAACGACAAAAAGCATTTAAAACCCACTTTCAAAAGGTATATAAGAGGGAGTGAGAGACGTTTTTGTACATTATTTTCCCTCTCTCTCCTTTCACTGATTATTCTAAGAATATCTAACCGACTTATCTCATTCGCTTTAATCAAAACCCTAACATTAATCAGCCCTCTAATTCCGACTCGGTAAGCAATAATAACCTGTTTTCCGACCACGATTAGATGATTATGGGCTTTGATTATGTATCTTTGCTAACACTCTGTTTTGTGTGTAGGTTATAAATTTGTCGATGAACAGGTTCTTGATGACATTTCTCTCTTTCTTCTTCAATTTTATAACTTGAAATTGATTAAAGTAATGAAATTTTGGGCTAATTTCACTTTGAATATGTTTGAATGTGCTTTTCAGATATGGCAGACGAATAAAATGTTCTGAAATATTACTTTTACCAAAAGCACAACATGTGCGCTCTTCTACAATTCACGCCAGACAATGAGGAAGTTGCCGGAATTATACGATGGTTGAGAAGATCAAATATTCAATTTTCAAGTTTTACCATTTACCGGAATTATTCATTAGATTTTTGGAACTCGGCAACGTTGATGGAAAATGCGAATGGCCGATGGATCGAAGCCACTGTTGCCAACCATGAAATATGAGTAGACAAGGCTGTGATTCGGAGGTATCTACTTTTAAACGATGATAACCCTAATCCAATCCATCTTACAACTGCTCAGTTGTACAAGATTTTTGTCAAATGTATGGGTTATCAGGGGAATACTAAAGATGGGCAATTCCAGAAGGGCATGTTCCCTACCATGTACAGATTTTTAATCCATCATATAATACAGGGGTTTGCACCAAGGAAGGGGTCATGGACCCTGATGAGTAGAGATTTGGAAAATGCCACAGTTGTAGTATTTTTTGACTATCCTTTCAACTTTTCACGAATGATATTTGAAGGATTAGTGCAAAATATGGAGAAGTCGATCAAGCAGAAATTTTTAGCATATCCGAGGTTCTTGCAAATAATTTTTAATCAAGAGTTGGAAAACATACCAACTACAGGAATCACTCATCTTCTGCAAAATCCTAACACTTTTAAAAGAATAGAAAATCTGGCTAGCACAAGCAGATTTGATCCAGAAGATGCGAATGGCCGATGGATCGAAGCCACTGTTGCCTACCATCAAATATGAGTAGACGAGGCTGTGATTCGGAGGTATCTACTTTTAAATGATGATAACCCTAATCCAATCCATCTTACAACTGCCCAGCTGTACAAGATTTTTGTCAAATGTATGGGTTATCAGGGGAATACTAAAGATGAGCAATTCCAGAAGGGCATGTTCCCTACCATGTACAGATTTTTAATCCATCATATATAGGGGTTTGCACCAAGGAAGGGGTCATGGACCCTGATGAGTAGAGATTTGGAAAATGCCACAGTTGTAGTATTATTTGACTATCCTTTCAACTTTTCACGAATGATATTTGAAGGATTAATGCAAACTATGGAGAAGCCGATCAAGCAGAAATTTTTAGCATTTCTGAGGTTCCTGCAAATAATTTTTAATCAAGAGTTGGAAAACCTACCAACTACATGAATCACTCATGTCCTGCAAAATCCTGACACTTTTAAAAGAATAGAAAATCTGGCTAGCACAAGCAGATTTGATCCAAAAGAGGTGTATGCAGATTTGCCCTGGTAAATGTTTGATGATGACTTGATACCTCAACTGCATGTGTTATTATCTGAACCTGAGGAGGTTGCTGGAGGAGAGGGTGAGAATTATGTGATGATGACAGTTCTGATAATGATGGGAATGATGATGATGTTCCTGGAAATTTGGAAGGAGGAGATGCAAATCTTGAGATCATTGCACAACCTCAGGGGGAGCATCAAATAGTAAGAAACCAAAACCCAACTCGTTCAGTGCGAAAACTGGTGTTGGCTCGAAACCTGATCCAAGCCAAAACCTAAACTGAACTTGATCCAATCCAAAATCAAATCTACTCTTTCCAATCCAAACCTAATTTGATTCAATCCAAAACCCGTTTCAACTCGAACATTCTTTTTTCTTAAGACACTAACCCCCATCCACCCACCTCTTTAAATTTGTCAACCCATTTTGACTCGATTTGGGATAATAGAGTCTAATTGGGGATAATAGAGTCCGATTGGGGATAATAGAGTCCTATTGGGGATAATAGAGACTAATCAGGGATAATAGAGTTTAATTAGGAATCTATTATCCCTAATTGGACTCTGTTATACCCCATTAGAATTTGTTATCCCTAATTGGACTATGTTATCCCATTGAACTTTGGTATCCCCAATTGGACTCTATTATCCCCAATTGGACACTATTATCCCCAATTGAACTATCTTATACCCCATTGGAATTTGTTATCCCGAATTGGACAGTGTTATCCCAATTGGACTCTATTATACGCAACTAGACTTTGCTATCCCCAATTGGACAATATTATCCCTAATTGGACTGTGTTATCCCAATTGGAATTTTTTTTATCCCAATTGGACTTTTTATCCCCAATTGGACTCTATTATCCCAATTGGACTTTGTTATACCCAATCGGACTTTGTTATCCCCAATTGGAGTCTATTATCCCCAATTGGACTTTGTTATACACAATTGGACTTTGTTATCCCCAATTGGACTCTATTATCCCCAATTGGACTCTGTTATACACATTAGGACTTTATTATCCGCAACTAGATTCTATTACCCCAATATTTGAGGCTGTTATCCCCAATTGAACTATTTTATACGCCATTGGAATCTGTTATCCCTAATTGGACTCTGTTGTACCCCATTGGAATTTGTAATCCCTCATTGGACTATGTTATCCTAATTGGACTCTATTATACCCAATTGGACTTTGTTATCCCCACCGGGACTCTATTATCCCTAATCGAATTTGTTAAATGTTGAGCTAAATGCCGATTAAATTCTGATTTGTTAAATATCGGGTCGGGTCGGATAAGAAATGACTTATTTTTTAAAATAATTGGAGGTTGGATTTGGGTTAATTAATGGTTAAAAGGCCATGTTTTTAATTAATGGATCAATTTATTTTGGAATTATATTTGGTTAAATACTTAAGTCCAACTCCTAACTATAGGAAGATTGTGGTCGGTAATAAAAATAGATTGGGGCCGGTAATAAAAAAAGATTGGAGTCGGTCAGAATTTTGTAATATAAATTTACATTATGTATTTCTAAGAGTAACATTATGAATAGTATTATTTAGCGGGTTAAAAACAAATTATAGAAAGATAATGATAATTAATGACAGCCTGGAAACTGAATGGTCGACGATAATTTCAAATTTCTCAAAATCTTTCCCTCGCAATTTTTCAAATCTAGCTTAAAAATGACTATTTAATATTAATAGGATTCAAATTGGCGCCGTTAATCAATCTTTAATTGAAAAGTAACTAAAATAGAAAATTTCACATTGCCGCCATGAACAAATTACACTCCTATTGTTACGAAAACATGTTCATAATGATTCATTCCACATCTGTTGGTGGTTTCTATTCTAGATATCGATTGACGATTTTCAGAAATACGCTGATTTGTCATCAAGAAAATCATCTTCTTCTACTAAGGTTTGTGATGATTTATATATGTTCAACAACTATAAATGCATGTGCCGATTTGTATATATGTTTATTTGCAATAAAAAAATCTCATTTGCATGTTACTTTGTGTCATAGGTCATGGAATTGGATGAAATATATGAAGAGAATGATGCATCGGAAGACCTGCATAATGAAGAATTTCATGATGATTCGAGTGACTCTGATATGTGTCCCTCAGATGACGAGAACGAACAAAGAGTCAACGATGCCAAAGATAAAAAGGAAAGGGGATTGACCAGACTGCCAAAGATGCGAAGTGCCTACACAAATTCTGGATGGAAAAAACATAAAGTCAAATTCGATGCGCTTGGCAGGTTGAGTGGAAAGTACAGATCTGAATTCGTGAGTCAGTGTTTTACATGGAGGGAAGCATCCAAAGAACTAAGGGATAAGTTGTGGGAAGAGATTACAGTAAAATGACTGATCATTTATTTGTTTGCATACATTATATCCCATTCTAATTGTAATTGTTATTTCAGCGTTATCACGAAGTAGACGAAGACAAAAGAAAAGTTGTAATGACTCGTCTCGGTTTACTCTTAAGAAACTTTAGAAGTAGGGTGTATAAACGGATCATACACCCCAACCTAGACAAACCAGAGAAGTTCGCTAAAATTCCAAGACGGTTTCGGACAATAATCCTTAACCAACATCACTGGGACAGCTTTGTCGCGTATACACAATTCGATAAATTCAAGGTATAGGTCGATCAACTAATTATTATCAACATATATAATTTCATCATTTTTCATATTTTCATATTAATAAAATTTAATTAAGAATTGACATATGTGAGATTTAATTTCATGATGGATTCGTCGGACTTATGGAAGGAAGCTCGTGCGAAGTCGTGTTACAACCACTGGTTGGGAAGAGGTGGATATGCTACTCTTGAAGAAAAAATGGTAAATGTTTTATTCTTTAGAAATTCTCTAAATAGATGCGTAGGACTTAAAAAATATTATGTAATTTAATACTAATGCACTTTTCTTATAAATTATAACAAGCATGCAAACAACGAAGTTGAGAAAGATGTACCTCCCTCCCGGTGTTTGATGTGGTATAAAGCCCATCAAAACAAAGATGGTGAAATAGAAGATGAGGAGGTTAAAACGCTTGCACGACAACTAGTGAGTTCGGGAGACTATCTTAAATTTATTCATATCGTCTTGCTAAAGTTGGATGATTTTACATATTATTTAAAGTTTAATGAATTTGCATATTATTTTGTGTAGCTGGAAAATGAAAAAAAAAATCAATGCTTGGGAGTTGAAGGTTGATCAAGGCGAGGATGCCATGGTACTGGTCTTTGGCCATGAAAAACGTGGTTGTGTAAGAGGGGTAGGAACTAGACTAATGTCTTCTATATATCTTCACGGTCCATAATGAGTTAGAGGATTAACGAAAGAAAAAATAAAGGATCTTCAACTTATGGTCCAGTCTGAGACGAAAAGGAAAAAAGAGAGACAAGAAAGACAGAAACAAGGTGAAGAACTTATGTTGATGAAAAATGCTCTTGATAAACAACAAGCTGACATGAGAACGTTACTATCCAGCCTTGCTATTCAGGGGATTCATGTGGGGACAAACCGAATCAACCACAAGTAAGTGAATCTGTTTATATAAATATTGTAGTTTAAATCATTCTTTGATCATGTCAATTCGACAAACCGTTCAACTGAATTGCAAAACAATGAGGCTGAACCTAACAACACGTTGATCGGAAACCACAAACATCCTGCTAACGATAGCTTAATTCCAGTAACATATTTTTTTACTCTTATAATATTTTTATAAATATAATCAATTAATCCATTCTACTTTAAACATTCTAATCCATTGTGCTCATGAAAAGCAATCTCCGAGTCATTCAAGTGGGTCCTAGAAGAATCAAACTAATGATATACTTCAACTGAAACAATCCATATAGTTTAACATAACTATAGTTGTCGGTCCCACTAATAAGATATATCACTCACACAATCAATGTCTCAACCCTCACGGTTAAGTGTCGACAAGAGGGTTGACGACCTACTATTTAAGGTAAGAACAATAATATGTTAATGGAAGAATCACTAACACATTAAATGTTTCTTGATATATACTAAGGCAACAAACACAACTGTAACTCAAAATATTTCCATTTTTAGAAAGATCAATACAAACGAAAATCAATCAGGGTTTCAGAAGGAATGTTTTGTCCGCACGTATTCAAGAACATCCGTCACTCTCAATAGTTCGGAATAATATCTGCCGTCTTCCCTATTCTATTAGATCTTGCCTCTCTCGTCTGCCATAGGCGTGCCATAAATTATTCTATTTATAGGCCTGCCTTGACAGTTGTCATTCCTTCTAGAAACCCTAATGATTGATACATATTCATAAAAACATATTACAAAAGATTCTAAGAGTAAAATAGGTCTTTGAGTAAGCTTTGCAGCTTTTGTCTTCTTCGAGCAGACTTGGTAACCAAAGTGTGATGGGGAACAGTTCTCTAGGTAGAATTTAATTAGAATATTTTCCTTAGAAAATATTCATCTAGCAGACTTCAATCCTCTTGACAATAGCAAACTTTGCTCGATTTGGTCGTACGAGCAAACTTGTTCTTCATAAATCCCTTCAACTCTTTGTTAATAAATAACTTATTGAACAAACTAAAGTGTGCCGGTAACACTGTTGACTTGTGCTGGTAGCACAGTAGCTTGCTCGAAGTTGAACCTTTCTAGAGAAAGTCCTTAGTATAATTCTAGATCAACTTTCTTCATGTTTGCTAGGACCCCTGTTTATTAATCAAACCTTGCTAGATATTCTAAAATACTTGGCTTCATTAGCTTGGTTTAGTCAAGGGTTTGCTAGGAAGCAAACCTTGATCGACTTGAAGAACAACCTTGCTAGAAAAAGTGAACCCTACTCGGATTGACACTTAAGATGACTTCACAAAGATAACCTTGCTCGGAGAGCATAATACCTTGCTAGTATTAGTAAAGCCATGCTCGGAGGCCTAAGTGTGCTCGGTATCCATACTTAGCCAATTTTAGAGAGGTTGAGAAGATTCCAATATTCATTTAGCACATTTCACATCCCAACAATCTCCCCCAAGATTGGAACACCCTCAGCTATACCAAAACACCTCTATGGTTACATACACTTAGCCAAAATACATATCAAATTTCAAAATGAAAATTACATATCAAAATTAAAATATTACTAGTGGAAATCTTGCCCAGTAGACAATACAAAGCAAAACCTAAGCTAGAAACATAATCTTATCTTCTGGAGCTTGAGGCTTCTTGTCTTCTTGCTAATTTCACACTTCCTGCCCTTTCCTTGAACAAAAACAACATCTGATGATGAAGGTGGCTGTCAGGCACATTCCACCTTATAATATCCTCCAAATCATCATTATTCATGAAAGGAAGGTATCAATCTTCTTTGATAATGCCCATGGCAATTCCATCAGAATTTCTGAGAATGTAGGAATCATCTTTTTCATTATACTCAATAAGAGCAATCCTACCATTTCTCTGGACTTCAAGATTAGGCCTTGTCATTTTCCTTCTCATACTTATATAAACCATCATATTTTCCAGAGGGTCTCTCTCTTTCACTTTTGAAATGTAGTCAATCTCAACATATTTTATATTCTTCGTCCTCTTTACCCTTCGGGTATTCCCATATTCAGAAAGTTCCCATTACATCTTCTTACCCAACATAAGGAATCCTTTCCTGGCCTCATTCTTGAGATGATTAGATAATTCGTTTCGCTATCTTCCTGCAAGTCTATTCCTGTCATGATAATCTGTTAGTGCATTGTTTTGGTGTCTCGAGTATTTGTATTTATCATCTTTGTATTTATTTTATTATAATGGAAAAGATATTTATGTTATAAGTTGGTTCGTTAATGTAAGGCTAGTTTGTTAAGGATGTTTAACGAACTAGCCAGTTTGTTATACACCCATTCGTTAAGGATGTTTAACGAATGGGCTTGTAGTTCGTTATGTATGTTCCCATTCGTCATGGAATGTTGACGAATAGGGCATAACGAATCAAGTGATTCGTTATGTTTCCTTTTGAGCCTGTAATGCTAACGAACTGGAGTCTAATTTGTTACAGGATATGTAACGAATTAGGTCCATCGGCTATATATAGATGCTTATTCCTCTGGTTAATTTAAGTTTTGATTTACAGTATTGAATCTCTGTCCAATTCCTCTCTCGATCAAACTTCGTTAATATATTACTAATATATACACCAACTAATACAACTAATACATTATATATAACATAATTAAGCAGTAATCATGAACTATTATGGTTTTAGATCTAGGTTATTCTGTTGTAAATCTGGATTGAATCCGTTGGTTTAACAAGTGGTATCAGAGCTTTCCGCCATTCGATTGCTCGTTGATTATGTTATTGATTTATTAATGAAGTATCTTCAATTGTTTTACGGTTTTTATTAAATTTACCTTGAATTCAATTGACTTATTAATTGAATTGGTTGAGTATGGATTGATTTGAGTTTGATTTGTGTTTAGTAAGGTATAAGGATTGATTGGGTGATTGGAATTGGTAATTGGTATGGATATGGTTTGATTTTGGTTTGGATCTGAGTTAGTACGGAACAGAGGATTTGTTTTGGTTTGATTATGGTCAGATTTGGTTGATTGAGTGTCCGAGATGATGTATTTTGGGTTCGCGATGTGTTTAGGAGTAATTTGATATATTACTTGGACGATTTGGTGTTATATCGAGGTAGTATTACGGATTCGTATTGTTATTTTGTGTTCATAAGTTTTCCAGATTTCAAGAAATTCATGATGAAGATTTGAAGATATTCATCATTCGTTTGAAGATTCATTAAAACGTGAAATTCGTTATCATGGTTCGTTATCAAGTATAATTCGTTCTACTTGATTCATTAGACACGTGGTTTAATTCGTTAAGCTATTCTTGTCGGTCCCGAATTGATCACTCAAACTCACAATAAGTGTCACAACCCACACAGTAACTATGTCGACAAGAAGGTTGATGATTGTGTTATTTAGGATAAGGATAGATGTTTGTTAAACGCGGAATCACTAACAAACACTATTTGTTGCTTAAAAACTATTAAATGTAACAAATACAAACCATAACTCAAAAGATTTCCATTTACAGAAAGGTTTCATACAAATATAAATCGATTAGGGTTTCTTGTAAGGAATGTTTACCCGTACTAATCTTAGGACAACCGTCACACTCAATCAGGAATTTTCGTTAGGTCTGAAAAGTGTAAAGTGGCTAAATCTGTGGTATGCGTGCCCTAAAATATTCTATTTATAGGCCTGCCACCACCTAGCCGCTGTCATTCCTTTTGAGAAACCCTAATGATTGGTACATTATCATATATCATAATACAAAACATTCTAAGTGTAAAAACAGGACTTCGGGCACACTTTGTGCCATTTGTCTTCTTCGAGTAGAGCTGGTAACCTTGAAGTGTGCTGGTGAATAGTTTTCCGGATAGACTTTACTTATAGTATTTTCCTTAGAAAATACTCACCTAGCAGACTTCAGTCTTCTTGACCATAGCAAACTTTGCTCGATATGGTCCTACGAGCAAACTATTCTTCATGAATCCCTTCAACTCTTTGTTAAAGAATAAATTATTAAGCAAACCAAAGTGTGCTAGGGACATTGTTTGACCTGTGCTGGTAGCACTGTAGCTTGCTCGGAGTTGAACCTTGCTGGAGAAAGTACTTAGTATATTTTTTGATCACTTTCAACAAGCATGCTCGGACTAATGTTTAGTAATAAAACCTTGCTAGATCTTCCAAATACTTGGCCTCAAAAGCTTGGTTTAGTCAAGGGTTTGCTAGTAAGCAAAATGTGCTCGACTTGAAGAACACCTTTTCTAGACAAAGTGAACCCTGCTCGGATCATCACTTAAGTAGACTTCAAGAAGATAACCTTGCCCGATGGGCAAAATACATTGCTAGAGAAGTAAAACCCTGCTCAGATGTCCAAGTGTGCTCGGTATCCATACTTAGCCATTTTTGAGGAGTGTTGAAAAGATTCCAATCTCCCTTAAGACATTTCATGTCAATTTTTTGA
Organism: Bidens hawaiensis; assembly: GCF_021521415.1. Lineage (NCBI taxonomy): Eukaryota > Viridiplantae > Streptophyta > Magnoliopsida > Asterales > Asteraceae > Bidens > Bidens hawaiensis. The sequence continues at coordinate 390,969 of NW_027491963.1, forward strand.
CTCAACAATCTCCCCTAGATTGGAACACCTCAGCTGTCCCAAAACACCTCTAAGGTTATTTACACTTAGTTAAAAATACACATCAAATCAAAATCAAATTACATATCAAAATCAGATGATTACATAGTTGAAAATTCTATCCAGTGGACATTACAAAACAAACCTTAATGTTAAAATAAAATCTTCATTTCCTTGCGTTGTGGGCTGCTTGTGTTCGATCAACTATTACAGATCCCGCCTTTTGCTTGAATATAGACAATAGTTGTTGATGAGGATGATTCTCATAAATTGTCATGTTCATTATGTCCTTCAAATCCTCATTAAGCAAAAAGGTCAGATCAATATCATTTCTGATAATACCCAAAAGTAGTCCATCAGAGTTACGAAGAATGTAGTGGTATTCATTACTGTTGCAGTCAACTTGTGCAATCCTACCATTCTTCTAGCACTTCGTGGTTGGGTCTTGTCATTCTTCTTCTCATACTGATGCACGTATTCAAGTTTGACAGTGGATTCTTATCTCTGACTTTTGAAAGATAGCCAAATTCAACACTCTTTATATTACTTATATGCATGGCTCTTCTGTTCTGTTCTTATTTAGTCAGTTTCCACTTCTTTCCTTGATTCAACAATGGAAATTTTTTCTCAGCCTCACTCTTCAAGTATTTCGACAATTCATTATGTTGTCTCCCAGCCATCTTGTTTCGGTAATGATAATCATATAAATCAAGATTTGCCATTATCTCAAGCTGCTCTCTCTTGTAATCAGCAAAGTCATCTTTGAAAATAATCTCTCATAATTCTCTGGTTTGCATTATTACTTTCAAAGTATGAGAGACAGAGTCATCGTAGAGAATAATTGGTAAGTCCACATCAGTTTTTGGCCTTTCCTCCCTTTGAGTTCCAGCTCTACTTGACTCACTCCTGGTTGTTGAGGTGTATCTCCTTAAAGCTGAGGGCCTTGTTGGAATGGACTTCATTGGTTTATTACCCCCCGTGACTCCAAATTTCTTCTTGTACATCTCAACTACTAACTCAGCAGGCATCATCATCAAGTCAACAAGATTTTCTCCTTCATCCCTGTATAATCTTCCAATCATTTCCCTAATCTTGTCATCTCTCAACTGACCAGCTGGTACAAATTGTCTAGCCATAAAACTTCTGGGATTCACATCTTCAGTCAGTGGGTTCTCCCATTCAGCTTTCTGTTCATAAAACAACTCTTTCAGTTGTGCTTTACCCAACATGCCAAAAAAAAAATTCTTTCATTCCTTTACGCTTCATCACTTCCTTCAAGATTTTGATCATCTCCTCATCTTCCTATGGGTCTTTATGTTCAATCGGCTCAGGCTTTACTTCCTCAGGAATTGGAGTATCTTGGGCTTTAGCTCTTTTGTTAGTACACAGTTTTGCATCTCGAGTCTTTGTAATTAACGTTAATGTATTTGTCATTTATTTATGTAATAAATTATTAATGTATTAAGGTAGTTCGCTAAAGTTATAGCCTAGTTCTCTAAGGATGTTTAGCGAACTAGATCTAAGTTAATTATCCCTCCTGATTCGTTAAGGATGTTTAACGAATCAGGGGGTGATTCGTTAAGAGTATTTCATTTAATGTATGTAACGAAGTGAACTCTAGTTCATTAGGGGATGTTAACGCACTGGGTCCATCTTTTATTTATAGTGAACACTGTTCACAGTTTAATATAAGTTTTTGAGTTTAATTAACGAATCGCTGTCAAAACTCTCTCTCAAGATTCATTTACATATTAATATTATCGATCACATACATACAACTAATATATACATATATAAGAATACAATCAAGAGTAACAATGAGCTAGATCCTTAGGTTAATTATTTATATAGATACATATCAGTTCCGAGATCTGTGTGTTTGGTAAGATTAATCGATCCGAGTTCAAACAAGTGGTATCAGAGCTTTCAGTGCTCTCGTTTACGCTTGATTTGATTGTTTAATTAACGTTTTTGATTAAAGTTTGATTCAGTTTGATTTTGGATCAAATTGAGGATTAATTGGTTGAATTATGGATGATTTGGATTGGATTTGAATATGTTAAGGTATTGGTGAGCTTCGGTTAATTGGAATTGGATTTTGGATTGTGTTTTGATTGAGTTGGAATAGATCTGGGTTTATCAGAGAACAAGGTATTGTTTTTGGTTAAATTGGATATGTATTCTTGAGAATTGAGTTACGGGATTGATACGAATGGCTTTGTGATTGGTTTACGGGTGTTTTGGTAGTTCATTTGAGTGATTTGGTTGAGTAGTGATTATGTATACCGAATTTGGTTCTGGGCTTGTGTTCATATGATTTCCAGATTTCTGGAAATCACGTTTGAAGATTTGAAGATCTTCAAACAAATTTGAAGTTTCGTTGATTTTTTGGTCAATTCGTTAACCTGTTCACCAAATTCGATACCTAATTCGTTAATCTTTAAGCTAATTTGCTATGAGTTTTGGTTGATATGTGAACCAATTCGTTATACAATTTGATTCGTGTCCACTTGATTTGTGTGACACGTATCTCACATCGTTAACTGTGTTTGTAAAAACTTGCTACGTGGCATTTGTTGTCAGAGTTTGTTACAAACCGTTGTAACAACCTGATTCGCTATAAGTTGATTCGTTATCAACTGTAGCTAGTTCGTTATCTAATACGCTAAGCCTCTCTTAGTGATTCGTTAAAGATAACTTTCTGATTCGCTAAGCCTATACTTAGTGATTCGTTTAGCCAATACGTTAGTTGACTTATTCGTTGACCATTTGATTCGTTGATCAATTCGTTAACTTCAATTCTGATTCGCTACCTGATTCGCTACCAGATCAATCTTAACTTCGTTAAGGTGTGATTCGTCATTTACTGTTCACAGTTCGCTACACCTGTTCACAGTTCGTTACCTTTACTGTTTACAGTTTGTTAATCTTATTTTCAAATTTAATCCTTAATTTCAAAACATGTCAAAAATGTGTTGTATGTATGCATTAGCTTCTCAAAACATGTTGATGCAGCAAATGTTACAACTGGATACTGAGATCGGTTCACATTCAAAGTGTCCACGGTTGATGAAATTTATCGATTTTGCTAAATGGGAACCCCGTTTCCGTGCTCATTTAGGGTCAGTTCACCCTGATTGTTCGTATTGTTTGGATGAGGTTTACACCGTTCCAATGATTGGGGATGAGACTATTGGTTTTACACCTAAAGCTATCTCTCAATACTCGGTTGAAGAAAAGAAAGCATTAGAAATTGAGACAAAATCTTATTCTACTCTTACTATGGCTTTACCTGAAAAAAATTTTCACCAAGTAGGAAGTATTAAGACTTGTGCTTCTTTATTTCAACATATCCGTATGAGAAGTATGGGAAACACCGCTGAAAGCAAAAAGGTTATGCTCAAGTTTCAGTATAGAAACTTTAACCTACTAAAGGGTGAGACTGTTGAAGAGATGACTACACGATTTAATCATTTGATAGCCGAGATGGACAAGATGAGATTGGAGATATCTGAATTTGACAAGATTGATACTATTAAAAGTGCTTTGCCGAGTTCTTATTCAACTTTCCTTATGGTGTTGAAGGAGAATAACTATTTTAGTAAAAAGGATTTGACTGCATCTGAAATTTTTGCAAAAGATCGAGGCTCGAGAATATGATCTTAAATGTCAGAAGTCTTCGAAAGATAATCAAGATCCTGCATTTTATGGTGGAAGCATGCCATTAAGTTCAACCATTTCATCTATCACTACTTTTCTCATACAAACTGCAAGTGAAAATTCAACAACTATCTATAGTGATCCACGTGCTTGTTTCTACACAGCTAGAAATACTGGTTCATCTGGAGGATCTGGGAGTTCATCATCATCAAATCAATTCTCATCACAACTAAATATAAACATGAGAGAAGCTGAACAAAATTTGCTTTCTTATCTGCTTTCATGGCTTCATATGAGAATTTGGTTAGTAGTAAAATTGCCACTAGTGATTTGACTGATGAAGATTATGATCAAATTGATCCGGATGATTTGGAACTAATGGACATAAAGTGAAACATGGCAATGATAGTCAGGAAAGTGAAAAAGTTCATGCAGAGAACGGGTAAAGATCTTCCATCTTTGAACAAGAAATTGGGGTTTGATAAATTAAAGGTTAAGTGCTACAATTGTCAAGAGTTTGGTCACTTTGCCAAAGAATGTGATACGCCTAAAAAGGAGTATACCGGTCCCAGAAAGCAAGATCAAAACTCATCGGGAAAGAGTGGTAATGATGCAGGAAAGTCTTCTGGAGGTAAACCTTCGTCTTCTAGATCTCAAGCAATGTTATCCAACGTAGATGGAGATGACTGGTCACAAAGGTTATTATGTGGTAACAATCAAGCAAATCTTGCAATGTTTGGATTTCCTGAGTACTTTCAAGATGTAAATGAAACTGAAATTTCTTCTGATGCTGATACTGAGTCTGAGTCTGATGATTCAAGTGAAAAGCTTCCAACTACTTTCGCTTAAATGGCAAAGATCAGTGATTCAACCACTTCTGCTTGCATGGCTAAGAAAAATGAGGTTAGTAATTCTACTTCTAAATTATCATGTGTTGATTGTTAGACCATTAAGTCTAAGATAGATTCCTTGAAACTTCAAAATGATAATTTACTAAAAGAGTTTGTTTCGTTAAAAGATAGTTATAGGCACTCCTTGACCTCTCAAATGAATTCAAGAATGAAAATTGAAGCTTTAACTATAAGTAATCATGATCTTAAGGCTGAGTTGTCGGTGAAAATGACCATCAATGATAAAAAATTTCAAGAAATCTTGAAACATAGATCAAAGATAAATGAGCTTGAAAATGAGGTTCTTGATTTAAAGAACAAATTGGGAAAATTCATAAACTCTTCATTTTTGCTAAATGAAATAATTGAAGTATCTGGTAAGAAAAAAGATTCAAAGAAAGGAATAGGTTTTGTTGAGATTCCACCACCTTTTTATAATGATAACAAACCAAATCCTTTTGCTAGACAAGAAGAGGATGTGATTGTTAAAGAATCTGTGATTCCTGAAAAGACAAAACCAGCTAAATCTGAAAGTGTTAAAGCCCAATCTTCAATTCAGAAACCTCATGTTCAAAGCAACAAAGTCTTTGTTGAAATGTTGACAAAGTTATCATTGAGGATGTGTTCGAACCTGAAATCATACCCAAGAACAAGAACATTCCAAGTTCTAATCACATACTTTGTGAACCTGATGAATTTGAGGAGGCTGTGTATGGTTCGCACACAACCAAGGTGAAACAAGATGCTCATGTTAATGTCAAACCAGTAAGGGCCAAGAAATCAGAAAAACCCAAAATTTCTGATGAGGATTTGTTGCGTTTTATAAATCCAACTATTTCCAAGCCATCTGCCGGTAGAGTATTTAAATTAAAGGGGATAGACACGATGTTCAATGAGAAAGACATTCCAATAAGTATCATTAAACCAGAACTTATTGAGAGTGTATTTCACAATGAAACTTCCAAGATTCAAGATCTTGAACGTCGGTATGCTCAAGCTAAAACATTGGCTCCATCTGATCCATTGACTAAAGGAAAGCAAGTTTTAAAACAAGCTAAGAAAGTTCAATTTGTGAAGTCAACTGGAACAGATACGTTGAAAAGTTTTTCAAACTGTTCTAATTTAGATTTTTACTTGAAAAAGAAATCTGAGTTATCTGATGAATTTGCTAAGAGCATGACCAAAAATGTGAGTCATCATTCATCTTCTAGGAATGTTCAGACTAATTCTCAACATAATCATGTTGACATGCGAAGCTGTTTCCTTTGCTGTAACAAGGTCATGTTGTAAGAAATTGTGTCCAGAAGAGCTATCAGAATCTTAATCCTTTTATCAAGGACCATTCCAAATTGGTTCCTTTGATAAAGGAGATTTTGAAATGACCTGTGTCGTATGTTGATGATACTCATATTATGTTCTCTAACGTGCATCCTCGAAAAGTTTTTCATGTGAATGAAACTCATAGTTCTATTAAACCAAAGTTTATTCCAACCGAATCGTTATGCAAAAATGTTAATTCAAATGTAGCTCAAGCTACGTATCTAAGACGAAAGTCCAAGAAACCTGTAACTTATTCTCAAGTTGCGGAACAACAATTGAATGCAACTAAGTTTAACTTTTCTCAAGAAAACCAAAAGGTGCCCAAGACTGAGGCATGGGCTGCCTTTTTGAACAAATCATTTTTGTTTGTGTGTAGGGTACATCCAAGACCATTTCTGGTGAAAACTGGATCATGGATATCTCGAGCTCTTAACAAATTTAAGAAATATTCAAGGGGGTTATGTGGTGTTTGCTGGGAATTATGGGGGTATGATTACATAGGAAGGTGATGTTTCGATTGGGCATATTACTTTTGAGAAGGTTAACTATTGTGATAAGGTAAACCATAATTTATTGAGTTTGTCTCAAATCTGTGACTAGCAATACACTACAGTATTTATAGATAAAGAATGTCTGATTTTAAAACCGGGGTATGTGATTCCCGATGACATTGTTGTCATGCGATCACCTCGATCAAATGATATTTATGTCTTAAATATGAGTTCTAAAGTATCGACATCGATCGAAACATGTTTTATCTCGAAAGCAACCGATAAAGACTCTATTCTATGGCATCGTAGAACGGACAAATGATCTAGTTGACGGTGTGTCTTTGAAGAATTTTAAGTTATCCGATCACTGTGTTGCTTGCAAAAAGGGCAAACAGAAGAAAAAGTCACATCTCTCTAAGGTATTAAATTCCATTGATACTCTCCTTGAGCGACTTCATATGGATTTATTCTGTCCAGTGAATCGTGCGAGTATTTCTGGAGATTGTTATTGCCTGGTTGTTACTGATGATTATTCACGATACTCATGGGTCTTGTTTATGAGTTCAAAAGATCAAACACAGGTTCTCGTTCAAAATTTAATCACTAAGATCGAATCATTATACAAACAGAAAGTGAGGAGAATTCGAAGTGACAGTGGTACTGAATTTAAAAATACTGTATTTGATTTCTTTTGTTTACAAAAGGGAATTCATCGAGAATATAGTGCCCCATATGTACCACAACAAAATGGTGTTGCTGAACGAAAGAATAGAACGTTGATTGAAGCTGCTAGAACTATGCTTGTTGATTCAAAGCTTCAGATCCATTTTTGAAATGAGGCGGTGAATGTAACACCCCGTAACCGCAGCGGAAACGTAAACGGGATGCAACAGACACGTCTGATATCAACAGCATTGCTTATAAGGAAAACACCACTACATTAATTTACACCATATTACATTGTTCCGAGTTTAGTTACCGTCTAGGCGTTAACACATAAGTTTTACCAACAGTACATTAACATATTTAATACAAAAAGATCATTAAGCTTCCACAAAAAGCACGCATCGTCAAGCATGAGCAATTATTCCAGTTTGGGTGTACCTTGAAAGCATGTAAAGAAAACGGGTCAACTACGAATAGTTGGTGAGTTTCACTAATTTAAATAAACAGTGACAAATCATTATAATAATCATTTATTAGCGATGTAATTATGCTGAGCCCACAAGTGAAACCTCTGACAATCTACACACAACCCCGTGGCATACTCCGCCCACGGACCTGCCCCAAACCGCTATGCCTAACATTACATAGCAAAATAAATAACAACAAAATAGACATGTGCAACTGGCTGGGAAACATCAGCAAATTCATGCCGGACCAGTTGGGTTTGTCAGACCAATAGTACTATTCACACTCTACCGGCTTTTAGCTAATCACTCGTGTTACGGGGCCTTGCAATGTTAGCAACTCAGACAATTACCATCTTGGTACATTTCCGTACGATTCCCGTACATTAAAATATATAAATCCACGCAAATCCATGCGTTCAGAATGTACTTAAACATTTTAATAGTAACATGCTTTCCGCCCCGGGAAAATATTTAAAAACAATTCAGAAAAAGGGGCTCGTGAAACTCACCTTTCGCAAGCAAGTAGGTAACACAGTACGCAGCTACTAATCCGGATCTGTAATACGATCCCTAAGTTCGTTACTATACAATCACTATTAATATAACTTTAACCGTGTTAACCGGTACATCTGGGGACACTGTTAACCCAGTACTGTAACCGTTCCGGGGGCAATGTTAACCCAGACACACTTCTCCGGACTCAGATTGTGATATAGTGTAGAGTTCACTAGTCAAAATTACTATTAGCTCGTTTTTCCCGTTTTGCGTGCCTAGCACGGTTATCCGTTTTTACGTTCGAAAAATGAGTTTGGTCACACACGACCCGAAAATATTTTTTGACTGATAATTTAATTAAAGTTGTGAAATTAGAACTCGGTTTAGACGCCCCGATTGGCCGCGGGACCAGTTTCCGTCATTAGTGTACCGGAAACTGTTAAATCGGATAAAATTACCCAAATCATCCAAATTATTTTCGGATGATTTATTTTTACTTGTTTAACTCAGTTATATGAAAATAGTCCATTTTTAGGGTTTTTATACGCCAGTCAGCTCGTTTAGGCGAACTTTACCGGTTTACGCGTTTTAAACTTTAAAAGTTTGTTTTTATTTTCTTTTTAGCACAAATAATTGTCCGTTTAGTCTCAGATCTTGAAATTCTACACAAATCACTTTTTGACAGCGGGGGATTTTATAAAAATATTTCCAGAATTAATTTTTATATTTAAAATTTATTTATCTATTTTTAAACACCATTTAAACACTAAATATATCGTAAATACCAAACGACCTTAGAAAAATCCCAAATTTTTCCTGGATGACCCATGCCATCCCCATAGTCCCCTATAATTTTTCCAGAACCAAAATCTCTTTTTACATGCCATTTTCACTAAAACCGAGCTAGAAAACCCTAGAACTCGTTTAACCGAAAATCCTACTTAGACTTCTCCAACTGACCTAAAATTTTGTGCGTGATTTTTACATGTTATAAAAAGCTTATCTGGAATTTCCAGAATTTTTCATGATATTTAACTATTTTTCACCATTTTTAGCCACAATCAAGCCATTTCTTTCATGGGTTCAGTTATGATTTAAAAACAAAGATTTAAACCGTTAAAATTCGTTTTTGGTTCGTTTAACTCTTTTCTTGGACCAAGATCCCTTGTATAACCCGTATACATCACTTGATCATGCAAGAATCGGTTTTCATCCTTGAAACCTCATTTTCTTGCAAATAAACTCAAGAAACGAAGATGGAAACGTAAATAAGTCGATTTTTACCTTACTTTTCTTGCTACACACTCGGGTTTTTAGATCATAATGTGGAGAGGAGATGAAGTATGTTGAATGTTTTGTAAAAAAAAAAAACAACATGTCAAGGGGTTATACCCCCTTATCCGATCGGGCCAAGAGGGGGGTGGGGTGGGACCCACCTTTCCATTCCTAGCCACACATTTGGATTTTGGCAATCCGGATAATGTTTTGGATAATCTGGTTCAGTTCGTTTTTCGGTTAAATGTTTAATTCAGCTTAAAACGAGGCTAAAACGGTCGTTTTCGGCTTAAAAATGAAATTTATATAAAACCAATTTAAAAACTTTAAAAACTTAAACCATGACATTTAGTAACTTAAAACATCATATTATTAATAATTGCACATCTTTTTCGGCTTGATCGATCGTCACTTGCTCGGTTTGGTATTAAAGGTTTCGTTTAACGTACCGACGTACTATTAAATCGAAAATTCTTTTATGTGCTTTAATTCACTTATCCCGAAGCTTTAATACTTCGTAAACATCACTAAATATCATATATCTCGTCTATCATGTAATCCTCGATTCGTTCGGGCTTTAATAACCGTTAATCAGTTAATCGCATTTCCAATACGATTAACTGTATAATCGAGTATAATCCGTACTGTGAATCATACATACTTGTATAAACGCATTATAATTCATATATTCATTATTAAATAACACATAAATAGTATATACCGGTTAGGGTATACCTGATTTTGCCGGAATCGTTACAGTGAATACGGCTTGTTATACACTCAATCGAGTTCTAACTGTTAAGAGACTTAAGAAGACCAGTTATGAGCTGTTGAATAATCGTAAACCTAATTTAAAGTACTTAGAACCTTTTGGGTGTCCTTGCACGATGTTGAAAAGGGATGTGGGAAAGTTCGATGAAAAAGCCATTGAAGGGTATTTCTTGGGTTATGCGTCACCTAAGAAACGAGTATTTAACTTTACGTCTGGTTGTGTTGAAGAATGGTACCATGTGGACTGTCAAAAGTACACTACTCCATCTCAAGGGAGTCCCGACTGGATGTTTGACTATGATGGCTTATTCAATTCGTTTACTCCAACAACTGATCAACCACATGAAGACTTAGTCCGTGCTTATTTTGAGAAACAATTGGTAATTCCAAGATTTGCAAGTTATAATGATGTTGAAGTTCCTATCATAGCTCCAACAGAAGAACCAGATAATGAGTTTCCAGTTCTCTTCGACAACGCATCTACTTCATCTGATGACACTCAAGTTGTTGATCAAGTTATCGAACTTGATAGTGATGTTTCATCTCAAGATATGAGTGAACACTACACTAATTTATTTGAGACTGTTGATGGTCCTGAGAATCCCACCCTTAGGATTCATAATTATCATCCGAAAGAAAACATTATTGGAGAAATTGATGTGGGAGTTCAAACACGACATCAAGTTGCTTCATCAAGTGAGAATAATGTATTGTGTGCGTATGCTGACTTAAATCTTGCTAAATTCACTTGCTTTTTATCTCAAGTTGAGCCAACGACTCCTCGTATGGCAATTCAAGATTCCTCTTGGGTAGAAGCTATGCAAGAAGAATTACAATAATTTTCACGTTTGGGTGTTTTGGATCTTATCGACAAACCTGCTAGAGTCAAGAAGGTGATTCCGACTAAGTGGGTATATAAATGTATGAAAGATGATCGTGGGGTGATTGTAAGAAACAAGGCAAGTTTAGTGGTGCAAGGTTTTCATCAGCAATAGGGTATTGATTACACTGAAGTATATGCTCCTGTTGCAAGATTGGAGTCTATACGAATTTCTCTAGCCTATGCAGCTTATAAGAACATCAAAGTCTACCAAATGGATGTCAAAGTGCTTTTCTCAATGGTGAACTTCATGCGGAAGTGTTTGTTTTACAGCCTCCGGGTTTTGAAGACCCTGATTATCCTGACCGAGTTTACCGATTAAACAAGGCATTATATGGTCTACATCAAGCCCTAAGAGCTTGGTATGGCACACTCGCCGACCATCTGACAGATAATTGTTTCAAATGTAGAACTGTTGACTACACTTTGTTTTATAAAAATATTGGTGATGATCTTCTCCTCGTCCAGATTTATGTAGATGACATAAACTTTCGGTCAACAAACGTCACGTTGTGTAAGGAGTTCGAGAAATCAATGCAAACCAAGTTCGAGATGAGTTCGATGGGAGAGATGAATTTCTTTTTAGGGTTGCAGGTTCATCAGTCTGCGAATGGAATCTTTATTCATCAGACAAAATATGTGACCGGCGTCTTTTTAGGGTTGCATATTCAACATTACTGCTGGAAAAATCCCTTCTACTCCTCTCCTCGTGGGTCACAATTTATCACCGGATGAATTGGAGGATTCCGTTGATCCGACCCTCTATCGAGCTATGATTGGTTCTTTAATGTATTTAACTGCTTCTCGACCCGACATAATGTTTGCTGCTTGTATATGTGCTAGGTACCAAGCTTATCCCCGAGTGACTCACCTGGCAGCGGTCAAACGTATTCTTCAATATCTTAGGGGCAATCCTGACATCGGGTTATAGTACCCCAAGGACGACACTTTTGATCTTACCGCTTATTCTAACTCAGACTATGGAGGATGCATGATTAATTTCAAGTCTACCACAGCGGGATGTCAATTTTTATGAAGCCGGCTTGTTTCATGGCAGTGTAAGAAGCAGACAACGGTCTCCACTTCTACCTCCGAAGCTGAGTTTGTTGTAGCCTCGAGTTGTTGTTCCCATGTTTTGTGGATACAACAACATCTTCGCGACAACATTCTACTCCTATCTTAATTGATAATTCTACTGCTATTAGTATCACCAAGAATCCCGTACAACATTCTAAAACGAAACATATCGAAATTCGATATCATTTCATACGGGATTGTTATGAAAAGAAATTAATTGACCTTGTGAAGGTACATACTGATTTTCAGAAAGCTGATCTATTTACCAAAGCCTTTGATAAAACACGTTTTCAGTTTTTGCTTGGTTTAAATGGATTGAAGACCCTCGCTGATATCCTGAAACAAAAATGATTATCTTTCTTTTTCTGTTAATTTTGTTTTAATTTTAAAAGTTTATTTTGGTTTTATGTTTTAGGGGGTGAAAAATTAGAAAATACAAAAATATTGTGCGTTTCGTTTGTATAGATAAAACCCAAAAAACATTAAAAATTTTAAAAACCAAAAAACATTAAAAAAACATATTTGAAAAATAAAAAAGATTTTGTTTTCAGTTTATACAGAAAAATTCAAAAATCCAAAAAGAGTGTGAAGTTTATTTTGTTTGTAAAGAAAAATCCGAAAAGACAAAAAGATTGTGTTTTTAGTATGTAAAGAGAAAAACTTAAAAGATTTTTGCTTACGTTCGCTGAAAACTATGTCAATTACTTTTTTTTGAAGGACATATACATGTATATGTTTGGTCGTGATAATTTCTTGTAAATATTCGGGATAGCCATTTACCTGACAATGGAAAGTATTTGGGGTGTTCGTTAAGCTTTCTACTTTATTTTCTAGCTGAAAATTATGTCAGTTATTTAAGTTTATGGAGAATGCTTGCATGTTTTGGTCTGATTATCTACTCGTAGATGGACAAGATAGCCATTAGTTTATGAACTTAAATTAACTGGGGCGATTAAATTTGTTTATGCTCCTCAAAATTTTGAGTTTTTGAAAGCGAAAAGAGAAAATGATAGTACATTGATTATTTGACCCCAAATCCAGAAAGAAATAAGCTTAAAAGACTGTGTGCTTAATTATTGGTGCATTGATAGGTCTTAAACAAGCTGTTAGAGTAAAATAAGTGATATACACCTAAAGTAAAGCCAAATGTAAAGAGGTGTTAGTCTCTAGCAAAAGTCTCGGTGAGGATGGCAGAAATGTAATAGCCTTATAATTGTTATCTCCCAAAGCAAATAACAAGCGTTAGGATTCTGGACACTGTGAGTCTTTATGCGGATTAATCATCTGGGTATTAATAAACATGAATATTTTGTTCGCTTTTCGAGCAAACCCAAAGTCATTAAACTTGATCACTTATGTACTTCGTAATATGCAAATTACTGACTTGATCAAAATCCGCTGTTAGTCATACAATTGTTCCTCCCTTGCGCGCGTCTCAATACCAATAAGAAACGAACCCCAGGAGATACTCACTCACAGTAAAGGAAACTTGATGCATTGCTCAAAAATTATAAAATTCTCAATTGGTATTCAAAATTTTGATCAACACTATAATGGTATAAGTCAAGTTGGGGTGATTTGGCAAAAATCAAAATAAGCTTGAACCGAGATTAGGGGCTGATAGTTTCTTATATTCTTTGCACTAATTGAACCTTAAATCATATAACAAAAATGTTTGAAGGCTTGTTATAAGATTTAAGTGGACAACAATATCAATGACCAACTTAACGCCAATCATAATATCGCTAAAATATAAAACTGTGATGGAAGGGCATTTTGGTCAATCTTATTCTCTGCTCAAAGTCAACAAAAATACAAAAAATATGTATTGCTTTTGAAAATCATAGAAAAACACAAAAAGATTGTCTATTTCATGGTTCAGATATATTTTTTTTTTTGTAAATGCATTCTTTTAATTTTACAAAATACCAAAAATATTTCCCATTTTTGCCTTACATAGTATTTAAATTTTATAAATTATGTTTCAAAAACATGAAACGAGTGAAGTTATTTGATGATCGAGATATGAGATTTCGATAAGTTTTCAAGTTAAGTTTTTTTTAAAAGGATAAACACGTTCTTAAAGTATTTGATTATCGAGATAAAGGTCCTCGGTAATTCCATTAAGTTAATTGGATAATAATTAAATTCTTTATTTATTTATTTATTCATTTAGAATTAAATAACACAAGAGTGATTCGTTAAGTTATGAGTAACGAATTAGGCCATTTTTAACGAACTACATTCTAGTTCGTTATCCTCATTCGCTTCTGCACTCGGTAACGAATGGTTTAATTCGCTAAGCATAATCTAACGTATTAGATAAGACTTGTGCCTGTTTCGTCATGACACGTGTTAACGAATCACCTGATTCGTTAATTCAAATTTCAAACGAATCAGATGATTCGTTGCCTTGGGAATCGTGCTTGTCAGTGTATATAGGACGGCGTGCAACGTACCGTCTTACACTATTCCCTCATCTTCCTTACACCTAAGGTTACTCTGTTCAAATTTTTCCAAATTTTTCGATCTTCGAAATTCGGACTTTTGTGTATACCATTGTGTTCATAAGGTATAAATGATCATTTCTTTGTGATTTTCGTCAAAAATATCACGGCTTTGATATTCTGATTATGGGATTTTAATATCTTGGTTTTAAGGATTTTGAAACCCTGCATAATCAGATTCATACTCTATTATAATACTTTTGTTTGATATCATTGGAATCGGTATGGATTTCCGACACCCTTGGTGATCTTTAATTAGAGTTTGATTATTGAATGCCGAGTTTATTATTTGATTGTTGTATCGGGTGTTTATACACTGTTCACACCCTTAATAACCTAACTTATTTGTTGGTATAGAACCTCATAAATGTTACAACATGCTTCGCAATGGGTATCTGAGACTTGTTTGAGTCGTTTGTTCGGCTATTCATCGTCAATTATGGAGTAATTGATATCCGATTTGCAACTTTGATTTTCTGTGTTCTTGTCAATTTTGACCTTGACCAAGACAGTCAAAGAGTAAACCTTTAATGACCATTCGTTATACTTAGCGAATTGGAACTTATTTGTGTCCAATTCGTTAAGAAAACACATGAATTAGATTAGCAAATCATTCACTTAACGAATCAAATGTGGATTTGTCAATTTGAAAAGATCTAGAAGTTAGTTCGTTATTTTTAATAGTTAATTCGCTAACTCTTCTACGTTAAAATATTTACTTGATAGCGAATCGGTCGATTCGTTTTAATTATGTAACGAATCAGACTGTGTTGATAACGAATGACATTTCAAAATTAATTATTTAGTTAATGTAAATAAGTATTGTACATTAATAAAATATTCCAAGAGTCTAAACGCGTCGATACATTGATTACACACGAAATCTAAAATCAATTATACTGTCTCTTGATAGATAGATATATACAAGTACTTAAATAAAATTTCTATGGTTTCTAAACTTTCACATTACTTATATTCGTCTATATTTATTCAGTATAATGGCCGATCAAATGGATCAAGACCCACCTGCTGCCCCCAAGAACAACAACCACATCAAGAACAAGCTGAAGTACAGTTGCTACCATATGACAAGAAACACAACATCTGTGCTTATGTTGATTCAAACGTTGCTGACGAAGATCTTTTTGGTACTATGTTAACATTTTTTCGTCGGTCGGTGATACACTATGCTATAACTGCTCGACCCACTGTTTATCTGAACATTATTAGGCAGTTATGGAATACTGCTGAGTTTGTTAACGTCGAGAATCACATTCGAACCACAATCAATCAAACTCCTATAACAGTGGATGTTGAAGTGATTCGACGTGTGCTTCGTTTTGGGGACAATGATGATAACCCAAGTGAGTTTGACAAGGAATTAATCAAGGATTTGTTTAGATGTGTACATTATGGTGGAGATATTGAAGATTTTATGTTTAACAAGAATGGACTATGCCCACCCAACAAGTATCTTCTACACGTATTGATTCATTGTTTGGGTGGTCGTCGAGGTGGATTTGATGAATGCCGAATCAGTTTGCAATCGGATTTTGTGGCACTTGTTCTCAACAAACTGTTCAACTTCTCAGAGATGATGTTCTATCATATGAAGGAGCAAGTCAACAAAAGGTTCAAAAGAAGAACTTCCTCATGTATCCAAGATTTCTCAAACTGATTATTCAAGACTTAATTCCCAACTTGGTTATTGATCGAACACTAGTGGATGATGTTCTTGCCTTAGAACACATGAAGGCAGATACTGTGCGTAGAATGACGATTTATCGTAAGGAGAGGCCACGGGACAAACGTATGATTGGTCATATTATTAACCCTGATTATGTATGTCCTCCCGAGGATAGCTGGATCCATGATGACTCGGATTCGGAGCGTGAGGGAGGAGAAGGTGGGAACGATGGAGATGATGATAGTGATGATGGTGGAGATGGTGGATATGGTGGTGATGGTAATGCAGCTCTTCGAGAACAACAAGCTGCTGTCGAAGCCGCGTTAGCTGCCACAATTGCAGCTCAACGAGAACGGAAACGAAAGGGTAAAGCACCGGCATCTGAAAGTCCAGCAAAGATACGTGTATCAGATGGAGCTGGAGTAATTATTGGTGTTCCACCGTCTCGTACAACCATTTCTCAACGCCCGGTAGTGCCGCTTACTACTAGCACTCCGTCGTTTACCTTGACAACGACGATGGTCCCTCATGACAGGCTCAGTATGATTCCACAAATGGCTTTAGCTGAAATACCAATGCCTTCTGCTACACCTTCTATTGTTCCTCCAACACCGTCCATTAGGCATCCTCCACCTAGTCATGTCTCTTTTATGATAATTACATGGCCTCAGAGGCCAATCCAGCCAGTACATCCATCTCTGTACAACATGCCACCACACCGTCAGACAGACATGCTTTTGAACCTTATTCATCTGTATGAAAATCAAATGTTTGCTGACCGGCTCAATCAAGAACGTCTAATGGAGAGTCAAAGAAAGCTGATGAGTTATGTTTCATTCTGTCAAAAGGAGACAAAGGAACATCGTGCGATTGTTGAGTCTCAGGGGTGAAGCTCAAAGAACAACAGGATCCGATCTTGCAGTTAACTTGCAAAGATGATGCTTTAAAGAAGCTCAAGAACGATGAAGAAGATCCTGATGAGTATGGTACAGGATGTGAGCCTAAAAAAATGCACGGCTCATCCTCAGGTGCAGGTACTAGTGGTGGTGGTGATTCAGATAAGCAGATTATTGTTTATCAAGACTATACAGATGCCAAACCTATCGAGATGATTGAAGCTGATACAGTCTTATTTGTTGATGGATCGGGGGTGGTTAGGAGTATAGTGAACAGAAATGAGATTGAGGTTGGTCAGTTTGTTGAGCAAGCCTTAACATAAGAGCAGATTTCATTAATGCTTGGTTTGAATGACGAACAGTTGACCGTGTTAGAGGCAGAGCCTGATGTTGAGGTATTAAATGATGAAGAGATCTTGAATGATCCGTCTATTCATATGAATACGGATTTTATCTATGAAGATGAGGAATTAGAGGTTGAAGACGTCACTACTGAGGAGTATCCTGATTTATTTCAACACACAAATGCTGATCAAGGTGCTCCAGTATTCTATGAGCAAACGTTTAAAGTTGCTGAGGATGATTTGGAAAAGACGTCTAAGGGTAAGAAGGTGGTTGACACGAGATTCAACTCAATTGAGATCCCAACCGATGCCGATATTGAAAAGTGGTTCAGCTACAAGAAGGTGAGTAAGATTATTGAAGCTTATCGATATGTTGATCGGGAAGAGGAGGAAGTTGCTGCTCGAATCAAGGCCAATCAAGTAACATCATTCAAGACCGTGTCAAAGGTTCATGATGACATCGTTTCTTGGTTATTTGATTATGAGCATAAGGTATGCATTGTGAAATGGGAAAAGGGAATTCAGTATTATGAGAAGATTATGGACGTTCTTACGTTACCGCGTTGGGATGTTCGTACCCTCACGTGTCGTCCATTTATCAATCGAGGTGGTGACCGGTTAGCAGATTGGTTTCATCAACAACTACTATTCGAAGTCAATTCTGGATTCAAGTTTCTCAAACCTCAATTTCCAACCCGCAAATGTATTGATGAGATTGATCCAAGAACTGGTTGGAGAAAGTTGGTTCTCAAGGTCAAACCGCTAAAGACCTTGAAGCGGGTGCCGATAAAGATTATGAATCAACACATGCACCTGTCTTTCGACCGCTGGTATTATGATTACCGAACCGTCATTGTCTTGGGAAAGGGTCTGAAGACTGAGCTGATTAAGATTATCGATCCGATGTGGTTGGTGAATTTAACCGAGACCGATAATGACGTGCTGCACAAGAACAAGAATCTGATTGAGCTTAATGAAGACTATGATATGGCTATGCAATTCCAACGCGTTGTGCGTGTATGTTATGAGAGGAGGATTCATAGCTGTAGAGATTGGCAGTCCAAGCGTTTCAGGTGAATGTCAAAGACAAAGACAAAGAGCTCAAGACGAGGGGGTGTCTGTTAGTACACAATTTTGCGTCTCGAGTCTTTATATTTAACGTTAATGCATTTTTTGTTTATTTATGTAATAAATTATAAATGTATTAAGGTAGTTCGCTAAAGTTATAGTCTAGTTCGCTAAGGATGTTTAGCGAACTAGATCTAAGTTAATTATCCCTCCTGATTCGTTAAGGATGTTTAACGAATCAAGGGTTGATTCATTAAGAGTATTTCATTTTATGTATGTAACGAAGTGGACTCTAGTTTGTTAGGGGATGTTAACGAACTAGGTCCATCTTCTATTTATAGTGAACACTATTCACAGTTTAAAATAAGTTTTTGAGTTTAATTAACGAACCGCTGTCAAAATTCTCTCTCAAGCTTCATTTACATATTAATATTATCGATCACATACATACAACAAATATATACATATATAACAATATAATCAAGAGTAACAATGAGCTAGATCCTTAGGTTAATTATTTATATAGATACATATCAGATCCGAGATCTGTGTGTTTGTTAAGATTCATCGATCCGAGTTCAAACATCTTTCCAACTCATATTTTTTCATTTTCAGCTGTCTTCTTTTTATTTAGAGTCATAATCCTTCGCTTCTTGGCAAAAGGTTCAGGTTAATCTTTATTTGATTGATCTTTCTTTGATAGTCTATTGAAGTGAGATTCAACCACTGTCTTTGGCAAGCTATCAACAAGATCAGGAGCCATACCTCTGTCAATCAGATATCCACATTTTCCTCCATATTTTTTGATTACCTCTCTACTCTTTCTTTCAGCTTTGATTCTCTTACAAATCTTTCCCTTTCTTCTTTCTCAATAGTTTCCCTTGTTGTGTTATACTGTCTCTAAAAATCATGGAAACTCATCCTGCTTAAATCTTTCTCATTAAGCCCATGTTTTCTCAAATATTCTATATACTTCATTGAGTCAACATTTTTCTTTTGAAGTCCTTTCTTTATCAAATA
Organism: Bidens hawaiensis; assembly: GCF_021521415.1. Taxonomy (NCBI): domain Eukaryota; kingdom Viridiplantae; phylum Streptophyta; class Magnoliopsida; order Asterales; family Asteraceae; genus Bidens; species Bidens hawaiensis. The sequence continues at coordinate 410,501 of NW_027491963.1, forward strand.
ATCTTCTTTGTCAATTAATTTTTGTAACTCCTCATCAGATAGAGGAGCTAATCATTCGAATCCATATTCAAATCTCACTAAAGGATTATTCCTTATAGACTCATCCAGACTTTGTTGAATATTTGTCCTTTGTTCATCAGTCATTTCAACTTGTGGGGACAAAATATCAACCCTTTCAGCAGTATTAGCATGATCATCATCATTATTATCATTGTAAGAGTCATCTTCCTCTGTAGTGTATTCCTTTTCAGTTGACTCATCTGTTGCATCAATTTTTGGTTCTTCTGGATTGGGTATATCTTCTGGAATATCCTCCGGCCTTATCATCTGAATTGAAACAGGCATAAAGGACTTTCATGCCTTGTAGGACTTTCATCCCTTTTCCTCTTTCTTGTATTTGTCTTTTCTAACTAGTTTAAATTGGATGTAAACTCTGTTGGAATCGATCTGCCAAAGACACATATTAGAGTTGATGTGACTAGTAAGTTATGATCCAAGTAGGGTCATACCCAATAACAAGCTAGACAAACACCACGATAATTATTATTAGATATGATCTAAGTAATAAATATCAACACTTATATATTTGGAAAATGGGTTTTCTAGATATCTACAATTGTGTGTAAAATAAATTATATGGATAATTTATGAGAAATGTTGTTTATTTGATAAATAACAAATATGTTTAAAAGAAAATAAGCAACTAAGGTTTTGGTTTTGGGGGGAAAAACCCTATAGTGGGCCGGCTCCCTCTCTCTCCTCTCTCTTATTGTTTCTTTCAAAACATGTATGAGATTCAAGTGGTGGATCACTTCTTCTTGGTTGTATCAATTACACCTTCTCTCACACACACAAACTCTCTCTACCTTCTCTCGGCCGAAAACCCAAGAGGAAGAACAAGAGGATTGCAACAGTGTAAGAATCCTAGCAACTTGGTGTTTGTTGAAGGCTTGTTCGGGTATACAAGCTTGAGGTCTTCTCTCTTGAAGATTCGTCATTCAACTCTTTGATCCCCTTCTAACTTCTGGACTTGAAGGTATGTTCATGAAAACACCCTATGGTTGTGTTTTGATAGTTTGATAATCGTATATGGATCCTTGATTGGGTTTCACATAAACGGGTTTATGTGAAATGGTTAACATGATTTAAAACTTTTAATGCCGCTGCGTTTTCCTAATAATATGGTTTATTTGGACTTTGATAATCTTGCTAAAACCCAAAAATGGCATCAAGAGCCGCTTATACGATTACATGCTTCAAAATGGGTTCTAAAGTGCTCGGGGTTTGATGGTATTTTTTACCATTTTCGCTTAGAACTTTTGGTCCTTTTGGTTGCCCCTTGTTTTTTTAAGTTTGTACAATACATGCACGTGGTAAAAACTAGAAAAATTGGTTATTTGGTTACCAATTTTTGTTCGGGCTGAAAACTGTGTTCTTCAGCTCTGGCCGAGAACACAATGGTTGGAAACCATGGTTCTCGGTCTGGTCGAAGACACCCGAAACCCTATTCTCGGTTGGTCGAGAACTCATGGTTGGGAACCGTGAGATTTCGGTTGACCGAAAACATGTTGTCGGTTGGACCGAGAACTCATGGTTGAGAACCATAGTTCTCGGTGTTGACCAAGAACAATAGGTTCTCGGTGAACCAAAGCCTTCCGGCCAAAAACTCTAAAGCTTTGGTCTTCTGGCCGAGAACTATGTGTTCTCTGTTTTAGGCCGAGAACTAAAGGTCTAAAGGGGAACCATTCTGGTCAAAGGTTGATGTGACATCGGGCATTTTTAGGTTAACTCTGTTAACTAAACCCAGTTAAATCCTGTTGACTATGTCTATAAACTCAGTTAGTTCTGTTAACTATGAGTATGAACTCTTGTACATGTGATGTCATGTATGCGTATATTTAAGTCAACGTGTCATTGGTGACTTAAACAAGGATAAGTGACTAATTATAACTAGGATAATAAAATCGTCTTGCATGTTATAATAAACATGTCATATAACATGTATGATAAGTATAATGTGCTATGTGATTAATATGTTATATTATGGTTATTACATGATGATGTGATTGTAAGTAAGCTAATTGATTAAATAGGTTATATTGTATGTCATGTAACATGTTTATTATTTAAATGGAACCTTAGGTTATGTTACATAGGAAATGTCTATTAAAATATGTAGCATGTCACACATGAGTTAATAAAAGTTAACCTAAGATATTTTATTCATTAAATCAATCGTAAAGGGTTGTTAATAACAATGAGGTTACAACTATTGGATGCCAACACCTTTTCTTTTCCCTTTCCCTCTCTCCCTTGGCCGTAGATCCCACACACACACACATACTCTCACTTTTTGTTTTTGTAAACATCATCTTCTAGTATTTTCTCCATAACACAAGAGTTGGTGATTTTGGTAAACAAGGGTTTAAGCATTTGATCAAGCAAAGTGAGTAGATTATTATGTTTATATGTTTCTTTTTCTTTTAATTCATATGAACCTTGTATCCAAATGGTTGGATCATGAAAGGGGATGATCAAAGTTTGACAAATAAAAAGGATTTTTGTATGAGTCTTGATTAATATTTTGAGTCCTTTATAAATACTTGTGTTCTTATTATGAAATCAAATGGATAAAAATAAGACATGCAATTTGATTTGGTAAGAATGTTTCTTGATGATTGTTGAATCAAAGGATAGAAAAGTTGTGATTTGTAGTTGATTGTGGTTAAAACTGTTTATTGGTAGATTAGATGTTACGGATTTGGATTGTTGATAACTTGATGATATGTTTGAGTTTTTGATCGATTTTTGATTCTATGAACATGTACTTTGAATCTAGTTTTCAGAAAGTCCGAAATCTTAATTTTTTAACACTGTTTGAATACGTTTTATTAATTTACAAAATCAGGATGCAAATCTAAATTAGAGAAAATAATTCTGAGTTGAGTTGTAAATTTCATAACTTGATGATAAAAATAGATATGGATATAATTCTACTTCTAGGATGTTGTAAATTGAATTAGGAATCTAGTCCAATTAGTCTTGCATCAATTGGACAAATATGGAATTTTTGACAAATTTTTGATTACTGTTGTGTTGTTGTAGAAATATAAATCATGTTTTTGTAGTATATGAATATTCTGGACGAATTGGTAAATCCAAAAATTGTGAGAAAAATATATGTTGAACCTAAAACTAATGTATACATGTGTGATTTATTTGGTAATTTAATTGTGAGTTTTGATTGATGAGAAAAATCGGTTTAGGTGGTATAAATTGTTAAAGGTGATAAAGGTGTTGGTTGAATTGAGATAATTGCAAATTGTGATATGTTAGTTGTGGTAAATTCGAACTTTGACTTTTCAAGTCAACTTAGAACTAGTTGACTAAATAGTTAGTCTTGCTTGTGATGTTGTGAAACTGTATTGATCATAGAATTGCAAGGAATATGGCTAAGTGTGTATACTTGATGATTGATTAAGTGTGACTAGAATTATAAGGTAAACATTCTAAGTCCAACCTTTTTAGTCAAAGGTCAATATTTTAGTCAAAGGTCAAAACTTTAGTCAAAGTCAACTTTAGTCAAAGTCAACAAAAGTCAAATTTTGGTCAAAAGTCTTTTTAAAAAACAATGGGAGATTGTTGGATACTAGTGGTTCTAGAAACCATCCCACAAGTTACTTACGTACTTGCATTTTTAGGGTCTTAGCACGTGACGCATTTACTTCGGTCGGATTTGTGTATTACCCGAAGCACCAACAAGGTGAGTTTACGGCCCCACTTTTATACCTTTCCTTTGGGGAAGGAAACATGCAAAACTGTTTTACTTTACTTGCTCTAAATCTTTACACAACCGTTTGGTTGCTTATAACGTAGTGTTTCTTTGCCATGGAAAGTCCTCACGAACATCGGACCGTTAACTAAGGTTAACTGGCGTGGTAAATTTAAATAGTACTATTGGGTTTGACAAACCCCACCCTGCATTATTCTCGACTGGAGGTCGAACGGGGTGTAACTTTGACCAAACATTGTAAAGTTTTGGCAATACTTGACTTGAGGCAATAACTAGTCAGCTTCGGTCGTGATGGAAACATAACACTATGCGACAACGAGTTAACTAAGTGTAGTTAACCATGGGCCACTTTTATTTATAAATGTTTATGAACTGATAGAGCATAACTTACTTTAAAAACCTGTGATCTCACCAACCATATGTGTTGACTCTTTTTAGCATGTTTTCCTCAGGTCACTAGCAAGCACTTGGATTAGGATAACATTGCATGCATGGACTCGCATTGGTTTAAGTTTGAAAACATTTATTTGATATTGGTTGTGCGCTTGTAGCGCCATGAGTTATTTAAACTTGTTTTGGGAGAGGGCTCCCGTACTTTGTTTAGCTTCCGCACTAGCACTTAAGTACCCTGAACATTTTATTTTGATTTGTTAAAACTTTTAAGACCATATAGATGTCGTTTGGTGTGATTAATGTGTTCGGATCCTGGGTTGTCACCCGCCTTACGGTAAAACTCTGTTAGTGGAAATTTGGGGGTGTGACAGATTGGTACCAGAGCCATTGGTTATAGCGAACTAGGTTGTATACCATTTCATATAGGTTGCAGTCCGGTCTATAGCTTTTCATGATGCATTTGTTACACTGCACATATATACATGAGATACCACTCACTCATCCCAACCCCAACCCTTGTGTCACAGTATGCCTTCGTCGTCAGCTGATCACGCCCGTGAGATAGCACCTATCATCGCTGAGGAGAGCACACCACCTGCGTCCCCGAGACTGAAGAGGCAGCGGACCATCCCTGATGCTGGCACATCTACTGCTGAGGAGTCTTCACCCGACCACACGTTCTTGCCTAAGCCCCAGTGCGATTGGGAATGGTACCCAGAGGTGGTGACCATGATGATTGAGAAGGAGGAGGTTCCACCCCTAGCTGTTGTAGGTCCTTCTTGCCCTACTCTACCCGCCCTGCCATGCCCTCCTGAGCGGGTGATAGCTGCACTTGTTTCTGGCCTGGATAAGGCGCAGTGTGGGAAACAGGGTATGAAGTCGGACATTGCTAAGCTAGCGCAGAAACAGAGTGGAGCCAAGCATAAGATGGATTTCTTGAGGGAGCTCTACGATCGGAGGTCAGAGATGCACTACAAGTTAACCTTTGATGTTGAGAGGCTAGGTGAGAAGATGCAGATGCTTGCAGACAGGGTGATAGATCTGACTAACGAACTGAACATTGCTTGTAAACGTATTCGGGATCTGGAGGACCGGCTGGCACCTCCAGAGGACCTAGTGGAGGACCCTGAAGAAGACCCAGAGGAGGACCCGAGGAGGATCCGGAGGAAGACCCAGAGGAGGAGCCCGAGGTGAGCGGGTCATCGGGAGTATCTGACGAGTGATATCGTCAGTTGATATTCGTTTGGATTTCTTTCTTTTATGAACCTAGGTGAGAGGGTTGTTCCCATCCAACAGAGGATATTTTTGAACTATGATGTTTGGATTGAATGATTTTAATCGGATTACAAGTTATCTTTTCAAGTATTGTTTTCTTATATTGTGTTGTGATGTTCATAAATTAGTTGTTTGATTGTTATTGATGTACTAGAATTAAGGCATTAATCCGGTCTATGTTCACGACTGCGTAGGATTATGTCGGGATGTGGACGTGGCCATGGCAGAGGTAGCATCAACCTCACTCCAGCAGAACTGGCGGCACTCATCAACGAGCATGTGACCGCAGCGATTGCGGCCGCCAGATTCCGGGGCAGGCGGCAGGGGGAGCCGCAGGGTGCACCTTTAAGAACTACATGGATTTTAAACCCCATGCGTTTAAAGGCACTGAGGGGACTGTCGGTTTGCTGCGCTGGATAGAGAAGGCAGAATCAGTGTTTGCTATGTGTAATTGCCCGGCTGCGAGCCAGGTGAAGTTTGCTACATGGACTCTCGAGGAGTCAGCACTTACTTGGTGGAATACCCAAGTTCAGTTGTTGGGTCTAAATGCGGCCAATGCTATGTCATGGGAGGAATTCAAAAATCTGATCAAGACCGAGTATAGCCCGCGTGGTGAAGTGCAGAAGTTAGAGCATGAGTTTTGGAATTTGCGGATGGAGGGTTCCGACATTGAGGCTTATACGACACGATCCCATGAGTTAGCGATACTGTGCCCTCAAATGGTCGATCCTGCTTATAAGAGGGTCGAAATGTATATTGACGGTTTACCTCCGCAGATCCAGAGTATGGTGACATCGGCAAATCCCGCCAACATTCACGATGCCGTCCGGTTAGCTCATAAGTTAACTGATCAAGCCGTCAAACAAGGCACTCTCCCGTCCAAGAAGTCTACTACTGGCACATCCGATAATAAACGCAAGTGGGAGAGTAGTGGCAACAACAACTCCAACAACAAGAGCACCTCTTCAGGCCACAATCAACAGAGACGGTTTGAGTCTCCTCGCAGGAACAATTACCCGAGCCAGAACCAACAACAGGGAGGATATCAGGGGAAACTCCCAAAGTGTAACAAGTGTAACTTCCATCATGCGGGGAAATGTGATAAGTACCGTTGCAACAAGTGTGACAGACATGGCCACGAAACCAAGTTTTGCCGAGTAGACAACCCCCAGAAACAAGCCCCACCTCAAGAGGCCCCGAAAGGGTGTTTTGAGTGTGGACAGGAGGGTCACTTTAAGAGAAACTGCCCCAAACTGAAGAATTCTGGTAACGGAGGGGCAAATGGCAACGGGAAGAATGGTAACAATGGAGGTGAAGGCAGGGGAAGAGCCTTCGTTATTGGTAGTGGTTCAGGTGAGACTTCTAACGACTCCGTAACTATTACCGGTAAATATAACGAATGGTTGTTATGCGCTAACTTTATTTGATACCGGGGCCGATCGAAGTTTCGTGTCAACTAAATTTTGTGAAATGGTTAATAGCACCCCATCTGCCCTAGAGTCTAAGTACACTATCGAGTTAGCAGATGGTAAAACCATCCAAGTGTCCCATATTTTTAAGGGTTGTACCGTAGAATTGTCTAGTCATTTGTTTCCCATAGATCTTATGCCGATTGAACTTGGTAGCTTCGACTTAGTTATTGGGATGGATTGGTTGTCCGAGCACCGAGCCGAGGTTGTCTGTCACGAGAAGATCGTCCGCATACCTCTCCCTGGGGGAGAAACTCTCATTGTTCATGGTGAGAAAGAGAGTGCGACAGTTGGGATCATTTCCCTTATGAAGGCACAAAAGTTACTACGTAAAGGCCATACTGCGATCTTAGCCCTAATTACCGACAAAGGTACTGACGAGGTTGTGGAGGAGGAGGTCTCAATCGACCAGATCCCTATTGTTTGAGACTTTCCTGAGGTTTTGCCCGAAGACCTACCTGGCCTTCCGCCTCACAGACAAGTGGAGTTCCAAATCGACCTGACACAAGGAGCTGTTCCTGTAGCTCGTGCACCGTATCGCCTTGCTCCGAAGGAGTTAGAGGAACTGTCTAAACAGTTGCAAGAACTGCTAGATAAGGGTTTCATACGCCCCAGTTCATCCCCGTGGGGAGCCCAGTCCTATTCGTGAAGAAGAAGGATGGAACTCTACGCATGTGTATCGACTATCGGGAACTTAATAAGGTGACGACCAAGAACCGGTATCCCTTGCCACGTATTGATGATCTGTTCGATCAGCTGCAAGGATCCAGTTACTACTCGAAGGTCGACCTTAGGTCGGGTTATCTCCAACTCCAAGTTCAGGAAGAAGACATTGCGAAAACAGCGTTTCGTACTCGTTATGGACACTATGAGTTCGCCGTTATGCCATTTGGGTTAACAAACGCCCCAGCCGTATTCATGGACCTCATGAATCGTGTTTGTAAGCCTTATTTGGATAAATTCGTCATTGTGTTCATAGACGACATCTTGATATATTCGAAGACAAGGGAGGAACATGAAGAGCACTTGCGATTAATGATGGAGCTACTCATGAAGGAACAACTGTATGCCAAATTATCGAAGTGCGAGTTCTGGATGCGTGAAGTAAAATTTTTGGGCCACGTGGTAAGTGGGGAGGGAATCCAAGTGGACCAGTCCAAGATTGAAGCAATCAAGGATTGGCCAAACCCGAAAACTCCCACCGAGATCCGTCAATTTCTGGGATTAGCTTGTTATTATCGCAGATTTATTGGAGGATTTTCCAAGATTGCTCAACCACTCACATCCTTAACCCGCAAGGGCATTGTGTATAAGTGGACCGAGGCACATGACACAGCATTTCAAACTCTGAAAGACAAGCTGTGTAGTACGCCAATCCTATCACTGCCCGAAGGAGTAGAAGACTTTGTTGTTTACTGCGATGCTTCACTGCAAGGAATTGGATGTGTACTTATGCAACGGGAAAAGGTCATCGCATATGCTTCTCGACAACTGAAGACCGCTGAAAAGAACTACACGATCCATGACTTAGAACTTGGAGCCATCATCTTTGCACTAAAAATCTGGAGGCATTACCTCTATGGAACCCAGTGTACGATCTACACTGACCATAAGAGCCTCCAGCACATATTCGAGCAGAAAGAACTGAACATGAGGCAGAGACGATGGGTCGAGTTGCTTAACGATTATGAATGTGCTATTAAGTATCACCCGGGTAAAGCCAACGTAGTGGCTGACGCCTTGAGCCGAAAAGAAACTTTGAAGCCCAGGAGGGTTAGGGCTTTAAAACTAACGATTCACTCTGGTTTACCCGAAAAGATCAGGGATGCCTAGTTAGAAGCTCTGAAAGCCGAGAATTTCGATGCCGAATCTTTGCGCGGTGTAGACTAGAACTCAGAGGTTAAGTTGGATGGCATTCGGTATTACCAAGATCGAATTTGGGTACCGCGTTATGGGGATCTAAGAACACTGGTCATGGACGAAGCACACAAATCCCGATACTCAGTACATCCGGGATCAGATATGATGTACCATGACTTAAAAGAGCTATACTGGTGGCTGAGTATGAAAGAGGAAATTGCTGGGTACGTGGCTAAGTGTCTGACATGTGCCAAAGTGAAAGCAGAACATAGGAAACCGCCGGGAGTACTTCAACAACCCGAAATTCCTATGGGGAAATGGGAACAGATATCCATGGATTTCATATCCAAACTACCCAAGACACCCAGCGGTTGCGACATGATTTGGGTCATAGTGGATCGATTGACCAAATCCGCACATTTTCTAGCCATCCGGGAAGCGGACAAGACGGATAGGCTGGCTCGCATTTACATTAAAGAAATCGTTTCCCGTCATGGTGTGCCGATATCGATTATTTCGGACCGTGATGCTAGGTTTACCTCAAACTTTTGGAAATCGTTGCAAAAGTCGTTGGGTACACGACTGGATATGAGCACGGCTTATCATCCACAAACAGACGGTCAGAGCGAGCGAACAATACAAACATTGGAGGATATGTTAAGGGCGTGCATCATCGATTTTGGGAGCAGTTGGGAGATGCACTTGCCTTTGGTTGAGTTCTCTTACAATAACAGTTACCATACGAGCATACAAGCAGCCCCTTTTGAAGCTCTGTATGGGCGTAAATGCCGATCACCACTCTGCTGGGCGGAAGTGGGTGAGAGCCAACTAACTGGCCCTGAAATAGTTCATGAAACAACGGAGAGGATAGTTCAGATCCGAAACCGTATGGCAGCAGCACGTGATCGTCAGAAAAGTTATGCTGATAAGCGTAGAAGGCCTTTGGAATTTGAAGTCGGGGACAAAGTTTTATTAAAAGTGGCACCGTGGAAGGGTGTCATTCGTTTCGGAAAACGGGGAAAGTTGAGCCCGCGTTACGTAGGGCCATTCGAAATCGTGGAACGAATCGGTCCAGTGGCTTATAGATTGGACTTACCGGAACAACTCCGCGGGGTACATAACGTCTTCCACGTATCAAATCTTAAAAAGTGTTTGGCTAACGTAAACTTGATAGTTCCTTTGGAGGAACTAGAAGTGGACGAACAGTTACGTTTCATCGAAGAGCCGGTGGAAATCATGGATCAGGACGTAAAGACCCGTAGGCACAGTAAAACTCCTAGCGTTCGCGTTCGTTGGAACTCTAAGCGTGAACCAGAGTTCACATGGGAGCGCAAAGACCAGATGAAAGAAAAGTATCCACACCTATTCAAACCTGAAGCCAAACCATAGGTAGGATTTAAATTTTTCGGACGAAAATTCTTTTAACAAGGGGATGATGTGACAAACCTAAATTTTTCTCTTCTATCCCTTTCATGTCCCAGTCTAGTGGTGACATCACATTAATTTTTGGGACAAAAATTCTTTTAACAAGGGGATGATGTGACAAACCTAAAATTTTTCTTTTCTGTCCCTTTCATATCCCAGTCTAGTGGTGACATCACATTAATTTTCGGGACGAAAATTCTTTCAACAAGGGGATGATGTGACATCCGGCATTTTTAGGTTAACTCTGTTAACTAAACCCAGTTAAATCCTGTTGACTATGTCTATAAACTCAGTGAGTTCTGTTAACTATGAGTATGAACTCTTGTACATGTGATGTCATGTATGCGTATATTTAAGTCAACGTGTCATTGGTGACTTAAACAAGGATAAGTGACTAATTATAACTAGGATAATAAACTCGTCTTGCATGTTATAATAAACATGTCATATAACATGTATGATAAGTATAATGTGCTATGTGATTAATATGTTATATTATGGTTATTACGTGATGATGTGATTGTAAGTAAGCTAAATGATTAAATAGGTTATATTGTATGTCATGTAACATGTTTATTATTTAAATGGAACCTTAGGTTATGTTACATAGGAAATGTTTATTAAAATATGTAGCATGTCACACATGAGTTAATAAAAGTTAACCTAAGTAATTTTATTCATTAAATCAATCATAAAGGGTTGTTAATAACAAGGAGGTTACAACTATTGGATTCCAACACCTTTTCTTTTCCCTTTCCCTCTCTCCCTTGGCCGTAGATCCCACACACACACACATACTCTCACTTTTTGTTTTTGTAAACATCATCTTCTAGTATTTTCTCCATAACACAAGAGTTGGTGATTTTGGTAAACAAGGGTTTAAGGATTTGATCAACCAAAGTGAGTAGATTATTATGTTTATATGTTTCTTTTTCTTTTAATTCATATTAACCTTGTATCCAAATGGTTGGATCATGAAAGGGGATGATCAAAGTTTGACAAATAAAAAGGATTTTTGTATGAGTCTTGATTAATATTTTGAGTCCTTTATAAATACTTGTGTTCTTATTATGAAATCAAATGGATAAAAATAAGACATGCAATTTTATTTGGTAAGAATGTTTCTTGATGATTGTTGAATCAAATGATAGAAAAGTTGTGATTTGTAGTTGATTGTGGTTAAAACTGTTTATTGGCAGATTAGATGTTACGGATTTGGATTGTTGATAACTTGATGATATGTTTGAGTTTTTGATCTATTTTTGATTCTATGAATATGTACATTGAATCTAGTTTTCAGAAAGTCCGAAATCTTAATTTTTGGACACTGTTTGAATACTTTTTATTAATTTACAAAATCAGGATGCAAATCTTAATTAGAGAAAATAATTCTGAGTTGAGTTGTAAATTTCATAACTTGATGATAAAAATAGATAGGGATATAATTCTACTTCTAGGATATTGTAAATTGAATTAGGAATCTAGTCCAATTGGTCTTGCATCAATTGGACAAATATGAAATTTTTGACAAATTTTTGATTACTGCTGTGTTGTTGTAGAAATATAAATCATGTTGTTGTAGTATATGAATATTCTGGAGGAATTGGTAAATCCAAAAATTGTGAGAAAAATATATGTTGAACCTAAAACTGATGTGTACATGTGTGATTTATTTGGTAATTTAATTGTGAGTTTTGATTGATGAGAAAAATCGGTTTAGGTGGTATAAATTGTTAAAGGTGATAAAGGTGTTGGTTGAATTGAGACAATTGCAAATTGTGATATGTTAGTTGTGGTAAATTAGAACTTTGACTTTTTAAGTCAACTTAGAACTAGTTGACTAAATAGTTAGTCTTGCTTGTGATGTTGTGAAAGTGTATTGATCATAGAATTGCAAGGAATATGGCTAAGTGTGTATACTTGATGATTGATTAAGTGTGACTAGAATTATAAGGTAAACATTCTAAGTCCAACCTTTTTAGTCAAAGGTCAATATTTTAGTCAAAGGTCAAAACTTTAGTCAAAGTCAACAAAAGTCAAACTTTGGTCAAAAGTCTTTTTAAAAAACAATGGGAGATTGTTGGATACTAGTGGTTCTAGGAACCATCCCACAAGTTACTTACGTACTTGCATTTTTAGGGTCTTAGCATGTGACGCATTTACTTCGGTCAGAATTGTGTAATACCCGAAGCACCAACAAGGTGAGTTTACGGCCCCACTTTTATACCTTTCCTTTGGTGGAGGAAACATGCAAAACTGTTTTACTTTACTTGCTCTAAATCTTTACACAACCATTTGGTTGCTTATAACGTAGTGTTTCTTTGCCATGGAAAGTCCTCACGAACATCGGACCGTTAACTAAGGTTAACTGGCGTGGTAAATTTAAATAGTACTATTGGGTTTGACAAACCCCACCCTGCATTATTCTCGACTGGAGGTCGAACGGGGTGTAACTTTGACCAAACATTGTTAAGTTTTGGCAATACTTGACTTGAGACAATAACTAGTCAGCTTCGGTCGTGATGGAAACATAACACTATGCGGCAACGAGTTAACTAAGTGTAGTTAACCATGGGCCACTTTTATTTATAAATGTTTATGAACTGATAGAGCATAACTTACTTTGAAAACCTGTGATCTCACCAACCATATGTGTTGACTCTTTGTAGCATGTTTTCCTCAGGTCACTAGCAAGCACTTGGATTAGGATAACATTGCATGCATGGACTCGCATTGGTTTAAGTTTGAAAATATTTATTTGATATTGGTTGTGCGCTTGTAGCGCCATGAATTATTTAAACTTGTTTTGGGAGAGGGCTCCCGCACTTTGTTTAGCTTCCGCACTAGCACTTAAGTACTCTGAACATTTTATTTTGATTTGTTAAAACTTTTAAGACCATATAGATGTCGTTTGGTGTGATTAATGTGTTCGGATCCTGGGTTGTCACCCGACTTAAGGTAAAACTCCGTTAGTGGAAATTTGGGGGTGTGACAGTTGACCTGTTTGGTCAAAGGTTGACCTGCTTGTGTGGATGTTCATAACCTAGCAATGACCTTGTGTATATTGAAGAGACTACTTGTGATTTATTCATTTGTTTGTAATATTCTTTATTCGGATTTGCAATCCATTTATTCTTTCAAATGGTTTATAATAATAAGTAGAATAGTTGTATTTCTTTTAGTAGACAAAAATGTATTAGGATAAGTTTGAACTTATTTCGATATCATATCTAAGATCTAAATAAACGTTTTACAGATCTAGTTCAACATTACTCTTAATGATTATATGTTATGTATATATTAGTATTAGTTGTATATAGGTGTATATATATTATGGAATAGATTAATTAGGTGAAGCTTTGATTGAGAGAACACTTGGACAGCAATTCAATACATAAACTCAAAACTTAAATTAACCAGCGGATAACACCTCTATTTATAGAAGACAGGTCTAATTCGTTACACATTCCGTAACGAACTAGACTCCTGCTTTATTACATTACATTAAATAACGAACCGTCTCCTGATTCGTTAAACATCCTTAACGATTCAGGAGGAAACTTAACTTAATGTCTAGTTCGTTAAACATCCTTAACGAACTAGACTGTTCCACTAACGAACTAACTTAATATAATAATAAATATTATATTAAAATAAACGTTAAATACAAAACGATAATTACAAAGACTCGAGACGCAATACCGTGTACTAACAGACACAACTTCGTCTTGAGATCTTTGTCTTTAAATAACTGAAAGAGCTTGGTCTGCCAATGTCTGCCGCTACGAATACCATGTTCATGACACACACGAACAACACGTTGAAATTCCATTGCTCGGTCATAGTCTCCACGACGCTCAATTAATATCTTATTCTTGAATAGCACATCATTGTCGGTCTCTGTCAAGTTCATGAGCCACATCGGGTCAATGATCTTTATCAGCTCGATCTTTAAGCCCTTATCTAGAACAATAACGGCCTCACCAGTCCGGTTGTCGTAATACCAGTGGTTGAAAGAAAAATACATGTGTTGATTCAGCGGCTTGACCGGTACACGCTTCATTGTCTTTGGAGGCTTTACCTTAAGCACCAGCTTTCTCCAACCTATCCTTGGATCAATTTCATTAATACGCTTGCGAGTTGGAACTCACGGCTTGAAAATTTTAAATCCATGGTTGACCTCGAACAGCTGATGTTTATGAAACCAATCTGCATGTTGATTTCCCCCATGGTTCATGAAAGGTCAACACGCGAGGGTCTGAACGTCCCAACGCGGTAATGAGAGAACATCAGTAATCTTTTCATAATACTGTATGTCGTTTTCCCATTTAATAATACAGACCTTTAAATCTGAATCGAAAAGCCATTAAATAATGTCACCTCACACTTTAGAAACGGTTTTAAAAGATGTCAACTGATTTGCTTAAGCGTGAGCAACAGCTTCAACTTTATGCTCTTTGTCCACATACCGGTATGCATCAATAATCATACGAGCTTTCTTGTTCCGTTAAGCAAACCTTCTCTGAATATCAGCAACTGTCGGATCTCGAATTGAATCAAATCTTGTATCAACAATGTTCTTGCCTTTTGATACCTTTTCCAGATGATCCTCGGCTGCTTTGACTGTTTCTTCATTATATATTGGAGCACCCTGATCAACATTAGTGTGTTGAAATAAATCAGGGTATTCCTCAGCAGTCATGTCCTCAATCTCAAGTTCCTCTTCTTCACAAATAAAGGACGTGTTCATCTCAATAGTAGGATCATTTAAGATCTCTTCATCGTTCTCAACCTCCACATCGTCCACAGCCTCTAACACGGTTAATTCATCTTCATTTAGACCAAGCAATATGGAAATCTGCTCTCATTTTAGGGACCTTTCAACAAACTGTCCCACTTCAATTTTGTCAGCATTAAGAATGCTTCTAACCACTCCCGTACCATCAATAAAGATGACAATATCAGCCTTCATCATCTCAATGAGTTTAGCAGTTGTATAATCATGATATACAATTATCTACTTTCCCTAATCACCGACAACACTCGTACCAGCACAAGAGGACGAGCCGTGAGCTTCTTTCGGCTCACTTCCTCCAGTACCTGACACATCTGGATCTTCATCATCGTTCTTAAGCTTTTTCAGTGCGTCTTCCTTGCATGTCAGTTGCAAGATAAGATCCTCTTGCTCTTTTATCTTCACCCCCTGAGACTTAACAATCTCACAAAGGGCCTCTCTTTTGGCAGAAGGAAACTTAACATAGCAACTTCTTCTCATTCTCCATTAAACGCTCTTGATTCAGACGATCAGCAGACATTTGATTTTCATAAATATGAAGTAAACTCAAAAGCATATTCGTCTGCTGATCCTGAGTCATAGCATGAAACGAGGGAGGGTTACGCTGAACTGGACCTTGGGGACGACTGAGCCTCATAAATGAAATATCCATTGGTGGTGGAGGCGTCATCATCGGTGTTGGAGAAACCGCCGATGTTTCCGCAGAGGGCCTTGGCAAAGTAGAGAAGGCTAATTGTGGAATCATGCCAAGCCTAGGATCCGACGTAAGCGTGGTCGTCAAAGTTAATTCCAGGGTGCTAGTAGTAAGCGGCATCGCCGGTCTTTGAGGAATGGATGACCTTGGAGGTTAAACTCCTAATGAGATGCCAGCACCAGCCGACACACGTCGCTTAGACGACCCTTCACCAACCAACTCTTTCCCTTTCCTTTAACATTGAGCAGCTATAGCGGCATCTAAAGCAGCCTCAACTGCAGCTTGTTGTTGAGTTGGAGCGTCACCATCACCACCATTACCACCATTATCATCATTATCATCACCCTCGTTCCCACCTGCTCCTTCCTCACGCTCAGAATCCGAGTCATTGTTGATCCAGCGATCATTGGGATAACATACACAATCTAGATTCACCAGATGACCAATCAATCTTTTGGTCCGGGGAGGATCTTTCCTATAACTCTTCATCCATAATCTTCATATTTGGGTGAATTAAAATTAACGAATTGGAGCTCAATTCTTTATAAATGACCTTAATTCGTTATATTTAACGAATTACTTTATGTAATTTTTTAAATTAAATAAATCAATAAGTAAATTAATTAAATAAAGAAATAATGATACCAATTGATCAAATACCTTAACATGTTTTACATTTTAAAACACTTAAGTTAAAACGAATTAAATAATATGTAAAACGAAAAAGCTAAATCTTTTTGGTATTTTGAACTTTTAAGGTAAAATATTTACAAGAAAAATATCCGAAAATAAAAACATAGAACAGAAAATGTTTTGCTGTTTTTCCATGATTTTTCAAAAGCAGTACATATTTTTGGATTTTTGTTGAGTTTGAGCAGAGAATCATATTGACAAAATTGTCCTTCCATCACAGTTTTATATTTCAGCGATATTGTGACTGGTGTTAAGTCGTTCATTGATATTGTTGTCCACTTAAGTCTTAAAACAAACCTTTAGGCATTTTTGTTATATGATTAATGGTTCAATAAGAGCACAGGATATCAGAAACTATCAGATTCTAATCTCGGTTCAAGCTTAGTTTGATTTTTTCCATATCACCCCAAATTGACTTAAACCATTATAGTGTCGATCAAATGTTTTTAAAGTTTTTTAGAACATTTGAGCAATGCATCAAGTTTCCTTTACTGTGAGTAAGTATGCACGAGTCCATCTGTCGGATTGCATACATTGTATCCCCTGCGATCCGTCTCTTATTAGTATTGAGACGCACGCAAGGGAGGAATAATTGTATGACTAACAACGGATTTTGATCAAGTAAGTAGTTTAGATTTGTACGAGGTACAACAGTTATCATGTTTAATGACATTGGGTTTGCTCAAAAAGTGAGTGAAATATTCATACATATGAATACCTAGATAGTTAAGCCGCATAAAGACCCACAGTGTCCAGAACCCTAACGCTTCTTATTTTCTTTATTTTAATTTTTGGTGATCAGACATATATAAGGCTCAAGTATGACAGGTTATAACATTTCTGCCATCCTTATCGAGATTTTTGTTAGAAACTAACACCTCTTTCAATTTGGCATATTTTAGTTTATATCACATACTTTACTCTAACAGCTTGTTTAAGACCTAACAATGCACCAATGATTAAGCACTCAGTCTTTTAGACTATCCACTATCACAACATAAACCAAACCAACCATTTATTAAAAAATAATTTCTCTCTCTTCAACCTGTACAACCCAACCCAATCTAATATTTCACTAACTATCACAACTCAACCCAAACCAATATTTTATTAAAAAAATAAGCTTCATTTTTTATCAAATTTATATCAAAATGTTTAATATTTTTTTATAAATAAAACCATGTTGTTACATTTTTTAAGAAAGGTTTTAAGTTGTAATTTTCATGGAAAAACCAAGTTAGATATAAAAGTTTGGTTGCAAACTTGGGATGCTAAAAAAACCTAGGTTGCAACCGGTTGTGGACAAAAAAGAATTTCCAATTATTTAATTAAAATATTTTTTTGTCATTTTGTGCCACCTTGCAACCGGTTGTGATAAATGGTCACCATAGTGGATAGTCTTAAGCTTATTTCTTGTTGGATTTGGGGTTAAACATTCAATGTACTATCATTTTCTCTTTTTGCTTCAAAAACTCAAAGTTTTGAGAAGCATAAAAAATAAATTCAATCGCCCCAGTCACTTTTAGTCTATAGATTAATGGCTATCCTATCATTCTACAAGTAGATAACATGACCAATACATGCAAGCATGTTCCACAAACTTAAATAACCGACATAGTTTTCAGCGAAAGAACAAAGTAAAAAACGCATAACAAACGCCCCAAAAACATTCCATTATCAGGTAAATGGCTATCCCGAACGTTTACAAGTAAAAAATCAGGACCAAACAGATACAAGTATATGTCCTTCAAATGTAGGTAATTGACATCATTTTCAGCGAATGTATGCAAAACTCTTATTGGATATTCTCTTTACATACTTAAAACACAATCTTTTTGTCTTTTTCAATTTTCTTATAAAGAATAAGAAACTTCACGATCTTTTTGGTTTTTCGGATTTTTCTATATTTAATTGAAAACACAATATTTTTGCTTTTTCAAGATTTTATAATGTTTTTGGATTTTCAAAATATTTTAAAGACTTAAAAACAAGAAATATTAAAAACAAGAAAACACAATACTATTTACTTTTTCAAAATTTTCAATGTTTTTGGGTTTTAACTATACAAACAAAAAAGCACAATATTTTCAATTTTCAATATTTTTATATTTTTATTTTTCACCCCCTAAAATCCAAAACCAAAATAAAAACTGAAAAGAAAAATAAATTGAAAATAAAGATAATCATCCTGGTTTCAGGATATCAGCAAGGGTTTTTAATCCATTTAAACCAAGGAGAAAATTAAAACGCGTTTTGTCTAATGCTTTGGTAAATAGATCGGCTTTTTGAAAATCAGTATGTAATTTCTCAAGATCAGTTAACTTCTTTTAAAAAAAATCCAGTATGAAATGATATAGAATTTCGATATGTTTTGTTTTAGAGTGTTGTACGGGTGTTTTGGTGATGCTAATGGCAACAGAGTTATCCATTAAGATGGGAGTAGTAAGAAACTTCAAACCGTAGTCGTGAAGATGTTGTTGTACCCACAAAACCTGGGAACAGCAACTCGAGGCTGCAACATATTCAGCTTCGGCGGTTGAAGTGAGGACTGTTGTCTGCTTCTTACACTGTCAGGAAACAAGCCGGCTTCCTAAGAATTGACACCCTGCTGAGGTCGATTTGAAGTTAATCTGAGTCAGAATAAGCGGTAAGAACAAAAATATCGTCTTTGGGGTACCATAACCCGATGTCTGGATTGCCCTTAGATATTGAAGAATATGCTTGACCGCTGCTAGGTGAGTCACTCGGGGACTAGCTTGGTACCTAGCACATAAACAGACAACAAACATTGTACCAGGGCAAGAAGTAGTGAGATACATCAACCAACCAATCATCGCTTGATAGAGGGTAGGATCAGCGGTATCCTCCAATTCATCCGGTGATAAATTGTGACCCATGGGATGAGGAGTGGAAGGAATATTTCCGGTAGTAATCTTTGTTGGAATTACGTATGCCCGAGACACATACTTATACTAATGTGGCTAACTGTGTTTGATCCAAGTCGGGTCATACCCAATAACAAGCTAGACAACACCAAATGTATTCTTTTAATGATTTGATCATTTAAACGAATACCGAACACTACATGTTTAGAAAAATTGGTTTTCTAAACAAACACACTTGAGGATTTAAATAAATTATCTGGATAATTTGTTTATATATAAATTAATTATTTAATTGGTTAAATAATTATATAAATGTATGTACATTTTATAAAAATGAGTTTTATAAAATAAATGGAGATGTTTTAAATGGTTAAATCAAAACACAAAAAAAAAAAAATAAATAAATAAATAATAAAACCGGCCACCCCATGTGGGTGGAGGTTTTGGTCCAATCAAAAGCTTTGTTGACCACTTTATCATCCTCCATTCACAAGACATGCATTTGTGTATCTTCCATTTTGAATTTCAAGTGTTGAAACAAGCAAAAAAACTCTCTCTTCCTCTCCAAAACTCACGGCCACTTTGGCCAAAGAAAAGGGGTGTTTTGTGAGCTTGATTCAAGTGTTCTAATCCTAGCAACAAGTTGGTGTTGTTGTTTAAAAGCTTGGGGTATCAAAAGCTTGAGGGTTTCTCCTTTGCAACCTTGCCATTTGAAGACATCATCTTCTTCATCCACCTACATCTTCTCATAAGGTATAAGAAGGTACAATTTACATTTTGTGAGCATCTTGTTCTTGTAATTTTGATCCTTGGCTTCGGGTTTTAGTTTTAACATAATGGTATGTTCATTAACAAGTTTTAAAATCTAAGCTTCCGTTGCGTTTTCATGTTAAAATGGTTAACTTGAAACTTTGATAACCTTGTATAAAACCCAACAATGGCATCAAGAGCCGGTTACAAGGACTTATGCTTCTTTTGTGTTCATAAATTTCGGGTTTTTTCATGGGTGAAAAGGGGTCCGAAATTTTGGTGGATTTTACCCCTCATGGATTTGTAAGATCTTGACATGCATGAAAGATCTTAGGAAACCATTATTAACATTTGGATGTTGAAAATAAAAAAAATAATAAAAAAAATTTTGGGCCGTAGCCTCTTGGGGGGGGGGCCGATTTTATTTGGTGATTTTGGGCATTGGTTGCTTAGGTTGCATGCTTAGAACATTTGGTATGTTTGGATGTGTCATAACCGAAACCTAGACCTTGGATGTGTTGATTATGTTTATTATTCAATATGGTTGTAATAATTCATAATCTTAGGCTTGTGTAATTTATTTATTCATAAGTTGGTTTGTAATAAATAGATTAGTTGCATTTTCTTTTTTTTTTAGAAAAATATGTATTAGGATACATTTTGTAAAAATTGAAGATGCAAGAATTGGTGGATTTGGGCCTTGGACCGAAATTTTGGGCTTGTTGGGCCTCACCGGCCCATCATGGGATTCAAGCCCATTAGGCCCATAAATTTCACTCTTGGGCCCAAGAAGACTTTTGGAAGTTTGGAGCCCATTAACAAGCCCAACAAGAACACAACAACTTGGAAAGGATACTTGAAGCATTTGGATGCAAGGTCAAGTGGGAGTCAACATTCCATCCTTGTGTCATGTTTTGTCCCTTAGGTGTGACTTATGACCTATACTTGTTTCGGCTAACAAGTATGGTCAAACTTAGCGGTTCTCGGTTATGACTATATTTTGCATATGTATGCTTGGTTGTTTGTTTTACTTTATGTAATGTGTGGTTGATAGATATTAGGATATCCAAACCGTCACATAGGAACGACAACAAGCATGAAACGGGTTCTAATATATATTTGGTAATATCGCGTCAATTAGTTTAATTAAATGGGTTTATTAAAACTAAGCGATTACTCACATATAATAAAATTGGTTTTATTATAACTTGAACCTTGAAAATTGGTTTTCAAAATCGCCATATTACTAAATGCATGTTAGGATATGGCATAATGTTTTTCAAACTAGAATATTGGAAAACTTAAAAATCCCTTTTTCATAATTACCAAGGAAACAAGTCTAACACCATCCTTTTGTATGACACTTAACGTATTAGGGAACTTCAAATGGGATAAAGGTCACCTAACCATTTTGAGCAAACTAATATACTTAGGGTAATATTAACATATTTGTGGGATAAAGGTCACCTAACCACTTGTATGTTAATCTTACATGTTTATACAAGTAGGACGACTTGAATTGGAAACCATGTGATAAAGGTCACCTAAGCATGAGATCCAATGGTGTTGATGGGATAAACATGCCAACACGAAATAAGGATTTCGAATGGTCCCATACCTCTAGAAGTTGCAAAGGGTTGCAATTGTCAAGGTTGACTACCTTGTTAAATCAAATAACGGGATAAAGGTCACCTAACCGAAATTTGATTTATCGTTGGATTCTAGAATTTAATTATTATTTTAAAATCTGGAATAAAAGGGTATTAATAATTAAATTGATTATAATACTAAATAGAACTTTGTTAAATTTTGTAGATGGCCGCTAACAATGCAAACACCTCTACCCATAACACCCGTAACCTATCCTTAAGAACCATCCTTGAAAAGGATCGTCTAAACCATAATAACTTTATGGATTGGTATCGCAACTTGAGAATAGTTCTCAAGCAAGAAGAGATATCATATGTCTTAGACGATCCCATTCCCGACGAGCCTAACGTGGAAGATGAGGAGGCGTATAACGATTGGGTCAAGTACACCAAAGATTCGGTGCAAGCCTCTTGCCTCATGTTAGGGACTATGATTCCCGAAATCCAAAAGGATTTCGAGCATCATGGGGCATACGACATGATAACTCAATTGAAGGAAATGTTCCTTCAACAAGCTAGAGCGGAACGTTTCGAAACGGTTCGAGCGTTTCATGCATGTCGTATGGAGGAAACCCAAAGCGTCTCATCTTATGTCCTAAAGATGAAAAGCTACATCGAAAAGCTTCGTAGGTTGAATTGTCCCGTGTCTAATGAGTTGGCTACGGATTTGATCCTCAACTCTTTGACCAAAAGGTTTGAAACCTTTGTCATGAATTATAACATGAATGGGTGGGACAAAAGCATTGGTGAGCTTCACGCAATGCTAAGAACGGCCGAAGCGGGAATGGGTAAAAGGGTTTTACCCGTTCTAACAATCAATGAAGGAAAAAGGGGACATAACTCCAACCCCAAAGCAAGTGTTGCTAAGGGCAAGGGCCACGTCCAAGGAAAGGGAAAGAGGAAAGCCATCACGCCCATCAAACCGAAGGAAAAGAAGCAAAAGGTTGCGGCGCAAGATCCATGCTTTGAGTGTGGAGAGATAGGTCATTGGAAAAGGAATTGTCCGACCTATCTCAATGCGTTAAAAGATAAGAGGGATGCGGGGCATACCTCAGGTATTATCTTTACTATACATATTGAACTAAATGTTATTTCTTCAAATACATGGGTACTTGATACCGGATGTGGAACTCACATTTGCAATTTGTTGCAGGGGTTCAAAAGAAGTAAACAACTCAACAAAGGGGACATTAGTCTCTTTATGGGCAATGGAGCAAGAGTTGAAGTCCAAGCCCAAGGAGACTACTTGTTAAAGCTTCCAAGTGGTTTGGAAGTAATTTTGAAGAATGTTTTGTATGCTCCTAAGTTAAGGAGAAACATTATTTCCGTGTCTCTTTTAAAACAATGTGGCTTTGATCTTAAATTTATAGATTATGATATTCATGTTTTGATGAATGGCATGTTTTATTTTAAAGCTATACCCATGAATGGTATATATGAAATAGATCAAAGTGGTATGTCACATAGTAGTTCAATGTACAATGTCAGCACCAAGAAACTCAAGAAGGACTTGGGTGATTCCTATCTTTGGCATTGTCGCCTTGGACATATAAGCAAGAATCGCATGCAAACTCTTCGCAAGAATGGTATTCTAGAAACAAATGAGTATGATTCATTTGATGTATGTGAATCTTGTTTACAAGGCAAAATGACAAAGCAACCCTTTAATAAAACTTTTGAAAGGTCAAAAGAATTATTGGGTATCATACATTCGGATGTATGTGGTCCTTTTAGACCAATGACTAGGAATGGTGAAAGATACTTCATTACCTTTATTGACGATTATAGTCGATATGGTTATGTGTACTTAATGAAACACAAAGATGAAGCTTTTGAAATGTTCAAAGACTTCAAAACTGAAGTAGAAAGACAACTCAAGACCACAATCAAAGTACTTCGTAGTGATAGAGGAGGTGAATACCTAAGTGGTGTTTTTCAAGATCATCTTAAGAGTTGTGGAATTATTTCACAACTTACTCCACCTGGAACACCACAACATAATGGTGTGTCTGAAAGGAGAAATCGTACCCTATTAGATATGGTTCGATCGATGATGGCTAGAAGCACTTTACCTCTATCATTTTGGGGCTATGCTTTACTTTCCGCTGTTCGCATATTGAATATGGCTCCAACCAAGAAAGTGGAGAAGACACCTTTTGAAGTATGGCATGGAAAGGCTCCATCGCTATCATTCTTAAGAGTTTGGGGTTGTGAAGCTTATGTAAAGCAATACACCCCAAACAAATTAGAAGTCCGATCCACTAAATGTATCTTTATAGGTTATCCTAAAGATGATATAGGATATTACTTTTACGACCCTAGTGAGCAAAATGTTATTATTGCTCGAAAGGGTAAGTTCTTGGAAACTAAGTTCCTTGAGGAAGGAACTAATAGTAGAACAGTGAAATTTGATGAGGATCAAGAATCACAAGATGATACACAATTGGTTGATACTAGCACTCAACAAGAGGTTGTTGAAAGTGATCAAGTGGTTGATCAAAACACACAAAACGTTCGCAGATCTGGTAGAGTTAGCAATCCACCTGAAAGGTATGGATTTTTTGTAGAAGGTTGCTACGTGGTAGATTCGGATGAACCAACCACATACCGTGATGCAATGTCCAAGAATGATTGTGACAAATGGCTTGAAGCCATGAACGTTGAGATGCAATCCATGTATGACAACCAAGTTTGGGAATTGGTTGAACTACCACTCAACTCCAAAGCTGTTGGAAGTAAGTGGGTTTTCAAAAGAAAAACTGATATGCATGGAAACTTGGATACTTATAAAGCGAGACTTGTAGCTAAAGGTTTCACTCAAACTCAAGGGGTTGATTATGATGAAACTTTTTCGCCTGTGGCAATGCTAAAGTCTATTAGGATATTATTTGCCATAGCTGCACATTATGATTATGAAATCTGGCAAATGGATGTCAAGACCGCTTTCCTAAATGGATATCTTGAGGAAGATGTCTATATGGTTCAGCCTGAAGGTTTTGTCGATCCGAAACATCCTAATAAAGTATGCAAGTTAAAGAAATCAATCTATGGATTGAAACAAGCATCTAGAACTTGGAATCATCGTTTTGATGAAGAAATCAAAAATTTTGGATTCATCAAGAACGCTGATGAGGCTTGTGTGTATAAAAAGGCTAGTGGGAGTATAATTACCTTCTTAGTATTGTATGTCGATGACATTCTACTATTTGGAAATGACATTCCAACCATGGAAAGCGTTAAGGCTTGGCTTGGAAGTAGATTTTCCATCAAGGATCTTGGTGAAGCTGCCTATATTTTGGGAATAAAGATCTATAGGGATAGGTCAAGGCGCTTGATAGGTTTGAACCAAAGTACATACATTGATAAGATCTTGAAAAGGTTCAAGATGGAAAACTCCAAGAAAGGTTTTGTACCTATTCAAAGAGGGACTATATTGAGTTCAGCTCAATGTCCAAGCTCAAAGGGTGAGCAAGAAACAATGAAACAAATCCCATATGCTTCTGCTATAGGATCCATCATGTATGCGATGATATGTACTAGACCGGATGTGTCATGCGCTTTGAGCATGACAAGCAGATACCAACAGAATCCAGGAAACAGTCATTGGATGGCTGTTAAGAGCATATTGAAATACCTTAGGAGAACTAAGGATATGTTTCTGATATATGGATCTGGTGAGGAGGAACTCGCTATAAAAGGTTACACGGATGCGAGCTTCCAAACTGATCGAGATGATTCTCGATCACAATCTGGGTATGTGTTCACTCTTAATGGAGGAGCTGTCTCTTGGAAGAGCTCAAAACAGGAAGTGGTAGCATTGTCCACTACAGAATCAGAATACATCGCCGCTTCATTGGCAGCTCAGGAAGCTGCATGGTTGAAGAAATTCATTACTGATCTAGGGGTGGTCTCTACCATTCAAGACCCCCTAGAAATCTTTTATGACAACGAGGGTGCGATTGCACAAATCAAGGAACCTCGTTCGCACCAAAAGACAAGGCACATAGAGCGGAGATTCAACTACATAAGGGATGAAGTTGAAAAAGGAAAGATATGTATTCGCAAAGTTGGAACTGATCAAAATCTTGCGGATCCATTCACGAAGCTCCTAGAAAGACCGAAACATGAGCGTCATGCGAGTGGCTTAGGACTTCGATATTCTAGTAATTGGATTTGATCTATTTTGTATTTACGTTTAAAAGACTTTTGTAATTTAACTCTTTTATATGATTATGGAATCTTGAGTTAAATTCTAATTTTGCATGTTTAAATCCATGAATAAGTTATCTTATTCTAAAAGTCCGTAGTCGATCACATTTGTGGGAACAAATATGAAGCAAGACTATTATGAACTAGGATTGGTGGATATTCATAAGGAATGAATATGGAGCATAGGTTTGCTGCCAAGGTTCATAGATATTTGTGGGATACGAATATTGGACTGACCCGCTCTCAATATTACTACATGGAGTCAATGGACCTGATCATTAGTAATTTTGAGTAAAGGAGAATTTCATATTATCCTTAGACCTGAGATGTATACTGGGTCTTGATTTTCACCAAGTATTACACTTTGACTCTCCCCTTCGCTATTCGTAAAAGATGGTACATAAGGATGAGCTCAGGTGGAGTATAAAGTGATAGTGAGAGGCGTATACAGTCAAGATGGAATTTGTTCCTCTTATGTGTTGAGAGTTTAGATGTCTAAGGCCTGATAAAGTTGAATTGTAAAGAGAATGATCGCCTATGTCTCTTAGATCCAACATGACATCTAGTAACAAAGGGATATAATGATAGATTCACCTAAATCATATCAAGTAAGGAACTTGAAGGGATGATGTTATTGAATGGCACTTCGTCAAACACGTTAGGGGTGGTGAACTGTTGTTAGGCGGTATTTACCACTTGCATTAATTTTCTATGTATCTCGTGCAAGTGGGAGATTGTTGGAATTACGTATGCCCGAGACACATACTTATACTAATGTGGCTAACTGTGTTTGATCCAAGTCGGGTCATACCCAATAACAAGCTAGACAACACCAAATGTATTCTTTTAATGATTTGATCATTTAAACGAATACCGAACACTACATGTTTAGAAAAATTGGTTTTCTAAACAAACACACTTGAGGATTTAAATAAATTATCTGGATAATTTGTTTATATATAAATTAATTATTTAATTGGTTAAATAATTATATAAATGTATGTACATTTTATAAAAATGAGTTTTATAAAATAAATGGAGATGTTTTAAATGGTTAAATCAAAACACAAAAAAAAATAAATAAATAAATAAATAATAAAACCGGCCACCCCATGTGGGTGGAGGTTTTGGTCCAATCAAAAGCTTTGTTGACCACTTTATCATCCTCCATTCACAAGACATGCATTTGTGTATCTTCCATTTTGAATTTCAAGTGTTGAAACAAGCAAAAAAACTCTCTCTTCCTCTCCAAAACTCACGGCCACTTTGGCCAAAGAAAAGGGGTGTTTTGTGAGCTTGATTCAAGTGTTCTAATCCTAGCAACAAGTTGGTGTTGTTGTTTAAAAGCTTGGGGTATCAAAAGCTTGAGGGTTTCTCCTTTGCAACCTTGCCATTTGAAGACATCATCTTCTTCATCCACCTACATCTTCTCATAAGGTATAAGAAGGTACAATTTACATTTTGTGAGCATCTTGTTCTTGTAATTTTGATCCTTGGCTTCGGGTTTTAGTTTTAACATAATGGTATGTTCATTAACAAGTTTTAAAATCTAAGCTTCCGTTGCGTTTTCATGTTAAAATGGTTAACTTGAAACTTTGATAACCTTGTATAAAACCCAACAATCTTGAATCGGCTCAAGACATCGCTCACGTACTTATTCTGGTGAATAAAGATTCCTTTCGCAGACTGGTGAACCTGCAACCCTAAAATGAAGTTCATCTCTCCCATCGAACTCATTTCGAACATAGTGTGCATTGATTTCTCGAATTCCATAAAATAATGTCGTCGACATAAATCTGAACTAGGAAAAGATCATCACCAATGTTTTTTCAGCAATGTTTCTACTGTTTCTTTAGTTTCCCCTTGCTTGACAACTTCTTCATTTTCAGCCTCTTTTTCACGTTCATTTTGAGGTTCATTTTGGGATTGACTGAATACACTTACGACCATTGCCAAGGAATTATCCACCTCTTCAGCTCGTTTCATTGTTATCAACATCTCAATCACCTCATGTTCCTCTTCCTCCTCTTGATTCAATGTTTTGGCAATGTTGGCTTGTTCAATCAAATATTCTTGTTCAGCCAATTCTTCTACTATCAGAGTTTGGGAAATGATTTCCCTCTCCCTGTTTCATTAGGCACATGTTCAAGCCTTTTGCCTGCTTTAACATTTTCATCTTTTTCCTCCTCATCAGGTACTACCTTTGTCACAATTGGTTGTTCTTCATCATCAACTATTGCTTTCCCTTATCTAATCTCCTTTTCTTTTCTTCTTCTGTTTCAGGGGGAAAGTTATCAATATCATCTGACAAGTCCTCAATCTCCTTGTCCTGCTCAACTTTCTTGGAACTTTCTTCATTGGTTTCTTGTTCAGTAAGAACTAGTTCCTCAGTTGCAGCACCTTCATCCATCACTACATCAGTCATTGCATCTGTGGCCATTGCATCTGTCATAACATCAGTTGCTACTGCTTTTGTCATGGCCACATTGTCAGAATTTTGTTCTTTCATCTCATCAACAATCTCTTTCTGTTTCCTCAATAAGTCATCATCAAAATCTCCATAGAGAGTGTTCAACACCTCATCATTAACATCATAGTCTTGTTCATCATCTCCAAACTTATCTCCTTCATAATCTTCATCAAAGATCTTTCTCTATCCACTATCCACATCCTCACTATCACCATATGCATTTAAAATATTTTTCAAACCATTATCTTCAACCTCTATCTCCACATTTACCATCTCTTCATCCACAATTTCATCAGAAACAGTAGCCACTGAAACATTCTCCCCCTGTTTTGGGGCAGCTGAGGTCTTCTCAACCTCTGCCTCAATGGTTTGAATTCTTCTAAGAGCTTGGGCTAGCTGTTTCACTTCTCAAATCCATATTTTCAATTATCAATTCAAGATTTCTTTTAAAAACATAGTGATCATGGGGAGGGGTAGTAGGTGGTGAGTCAGAGCAGGGGTTAGGTATAGGATTGGTGGGTGGTTCTATGGTTTGGGTTTGTGGAAGGATTGGGACAGTGGGAGGGCTTGGGTCTTTAAAGATGTTTTCACTAGTTGAGTGCAAAGGGTTAATGTTTGGCACTAAAAGGTTTCTAGTATGGATAATTTTGAATGTTGGTTGGTTGGGTTGTTCTACGGTTTGGGAATGGGTTGGCGATGTAATTGGTGTGGATGGGAATGTTTGTAAGTGAGTTGGAACCGTTTCCGGGATATATGGTTCATGTGTTGGCCGGCTTTAGTCTTGGGTAAAGGTTTGGTCAATGGTGTGAGGTGGGCTTTGGTTTAAGGTTTCAGGTGGGCTTTGGGTTAGGGTAGGTGGTGTTTGAGGCGGGGATTGGTGGATTTGGTCATGTGGTGTTGGTGAATAAGGTGGTGTTGCTGGTGGTGTGCCTAAGGGTGTGGTTGGTGGTGTTGGTATGGCTTGATTCTCCCCCTGATCATGTACATCATCAACAAATACTCCTTCAACTCCTCATTCATGTCCATCTCCCTCATCTCCTCCATTATCACTGTCAAACTATCATCAATTTCCTTCTCATCATCATCTTCCTCCTCTAAGGTTATCTCATGAACATGCATGATCTCAGCATCATGGTTAACCAACCATCGTAACAAATCAAACCCAACATTCGGATCAAATCTGCTTGTGCTTGACAGATTGGTAATAAGTTTATACACATTCGGATTTTGCAGCACGTGTGTTGTACCCATTGTGGGTAAACCTTGTAGCCATGATTGAAAATTATTTGTAGAAACCTTGGATAGGCTAGGAATTTATCTTTGTTTTCCTTCCTCAATATGCTCACCATTCCTTCAAAAATCATCTTCGAAAAATTGAATGGTAGATCATACAGTACAGCAACTGTAGCATTGGCTAAGTCGCGACTCATAAGAGTCCAAGATCCCTTTCTAGGGGAAAATCCATGAATAAAAATGGTGAATCAAAAATCTGTACAAGTTTGGGAACATTCGCTTTTGGAACTGTCCTTCCTTCACATTACCTTGATAGCCCATTGTATGCACAAATATCCTTAGTAGATGATCAGTTTTAAAATGAATCGAATTGTGATCATCATCATGTAATTGCAGGCATCTTCTGATTAACCTTTTAGTTATCCGAATCTCCTGCCTTTCCACGGTAGCTTCCAACCGCCTACCATTTAGATAATCGTATAATTTGGCTGGGCACCAGAAATCAAGTAAATGATTTCAATATATCACCGGGCACTCTATTAAGGCAAAGCTTATATTTGATCTTTGAAGCCACCTTATCATCTCATTGTTAGGAGTTACTTGTAACAAAGAGAACATGTTGTGCTTATGCTCAAACGGATTGGTCGGTTCATCGTCCTCCGCCATATCTGAGCTTCGAGAAATTTATAACCTACACAAGAAATAGAGAGTTAGTAAAAATGAATAATCAAAGCCCATAATCACTTAATTGTTTTCGTAAAACATTTAATTGATGCTTAATGAGTAGGATTGTGTGGGTTGGTAAATTAGGGTTAGGAGTTTTGAGTTTAAGTCGGTTAACATTCTAAAACAAGAGTGAAAGTGGAAGGAGAGAGAGATGAATATGTGAAATTTCTCTAACTCCCTCTCTTATACCTTTTGAAAGTGGGTTTTAAATGCGTGATGTCATTTAGTGAGTAAATAGTTTTCAGACAGTAATATTATCCATTAAATATATTCACATTTAAAACCTCTCTCGATAAAGTTCATTTAGCAAACCTTGCTCGGAAAGGTGATTATTCATAAAGCTTACTCGGTATTTTCCACTTTCATAAAGCTTACTCGATCTAGAGTTATTTCAGAGTTTTAGAAAATAAAGCTAAGATAATGAAGGAAGCTTACTCGAAATACAAGATTGCTCGAGAAATAAATCACATGTCTAATAATCAAGTATAAATCATCAAATAGGCAACCTTTCTATGAGTCAAATAAGAATTCCAAAATAATATCTTAGACATATTCCTAATCGTCAACCTTGCTCGAATTTCTGACAAACTCAAATCTTACCCGAAAATGCATAAAACAGTTAGCAAATAATTATTTAAATAAACTATTATACATAGTGTGTTTGACACACTATTGAACAAGAAAAGTGTGCTAGAGATGAGTTCTAGACACAAAGTGTACTCGAAAAGTAAAATTTTGAAAAATTACCATGTATGTTGAGAGAACACTTGAAAATTTCAAAGTGTGCTCGAAACATAAAGTGTGCTCAGAGAAAAAGGTTTGCCCGAAAACACTTGTAATTTCAAAGAAATATATTCATATCATCACGTGTGCTTGAATTTAAAGTTTACATAAAAACATTATAAGACAAATTCAATTTCACACACATAATCACAAAGCTTGCTAGAATGAATTCAAACAGTTTAAACAAACACCTAAGTGTGCTAGACAGTCTAAAAACATTAAAGCTTGCTAGAAGTAACATGTTCCATTACAAAGCTTGCTAGAATGACCTAAACAACTTATAAAACAATTAAGTATGCTAGAAAGTTCAGATATCATCAAAGCTTCTAGTGAACAGTTGTAATTCAATCATATCAAACAGTTTGCTAGTAGCAGTTATACTTTCAATCAAAACACTAAAGTATACTAGAAAGTCTTAACTATATAAAAGCTTGCTAGTAAACATCATATTTAGACATAATCAAATACCAAGCCTGCTCGGAAAGTTAAGTTTCAACTAAAATAGTGAACTCTACCCAAAAAGTGCAAAAACTTCAAAGCATGCTCGAAAAGGATAAACTTAGACCAAAATGTCTATGTATGCTCGAACATTAGCACAATGAGGCACACAACATTCATTGAGACTTTGTAAAGATAGTCAGTTTGCACAACAAGCACACATCATAAATCAGACTTCTTTAGAGTTGATCATCATACACTGTTGAGAGCCCCAAAGAACATGAAAGCCCTGTAATGGCTGTTCCTATACAAGTTGTTATGCCAGAAGCTGACAAGATCCAAATGAGCCAAGAATTGAAGCATAAGATGAATTAACTGAGAATGACGATGATACTAAAAGTGATGACAATGTTGATGATGATAATGCTAATGTTGAAGCTAAAAAGGCTAAAACTGTTATCTCCCCACAAGTTGAAATGACTGATGAATAGAGGGAGAACATACAACAAAGCTTGAATAATTCAAGGAGAAACAATCCCTCGGTTGTAAGTTTTATGAGTCATGGATATAAGTTTGAAAATTTGGCTCCTTTATCTGATGAGGAGTTGCAAAGATTAGTTGATAAGAAGGCATATGAATTAAAGAAGAAAAATAGAGACTCCTTGAAATAAAGGAAGTATTTGAGATTACATGGTCTGTCTGATAAGGACTTGAGTACAATGAGTTTTGATGCTTTAGAAGAACATTATAATCTGAATATGGAAAGAGTAGAAAAAGAGGAGAAGGAAAGAATGGAAAGGGAAACCAGACAGAAAGAAAGGATTGATGAACTGATGAAGAGGTATGGAGGCAAATGCAAGTACCTAATTGATAGAGGCATGGCTATAGAGTTAGTCAACAGTCTTTCAAAAGCAGAAGTTGAATCCTATTTCAAAAAGCTGTTATGAAAGACGACACTTACAAAACAGTAAAAAGGCCAAGAGTTATGACATTAGCTGAGAAAGAGAAAGCTGAGAAGAAAAGAAGATGGGAGGATAAGCAACTTAATTTGCTTCGTAGATTGATGGAAGCAAGAGAGAGTTTGAATTTGATCCAATGGATGAGTAGATCTAAAAAATTAGCCTTGTACCTATCTGAGTTGGAAAAAGATGATAAACAAAAGGCTCAATATTCAAATTCTGCCAAAACCCTACTATTATGGAAGTAAAGCCTGAACCAGTCGAATACAGAGATCCATGAGAGGATAAGAACAGAATCAGAACTCTTAAAGGATTAATGATGAGTAAAGGAATGGATGAAAAAGTGTTTGATCTGCTGGGAAAATCTCAATTGAAACAACTGTTTTATAAAGAAAAAGATGAATGGGAAAGATTAGAGGCTGAGCAGAGGAATCCTCAGCTGAACCCGGAGGAGTTCGATTTGTTCCAGTTAGTCATCTTTGAAATATGATCGTGTTAATGATGATTGAAAAATTGGCCAAAGAAGGCAGTTATAATATTCATGATTTGATGGTTATGCAAGTGTGAATGATAATTTCTATGTATGAGAAGAAATTTGGGTAGTGGGGGCCACTAAAACTAGAAAGGCAATACCTTCTAGGTCCTCAGCCTCAAGTGCACAAATTCCTGCAGCAAGAACCACACAACAAATTAGGCCACCAGCTGATGTAGATCTACCTAAAATACTATTTTATGAATCTGTTACTGAATCATTGAAGGTAGTTATGAAGAGTGGAGATTTGAGAGAAATCATCTTCAAGGATGATTTTTGCTGAGTTTAAGAGGGAACAGCTGGAAAAGATGGAAAGTCTGGATTTGTATGACTATCATAACAGGAATAGACTTGTAGGTTGGCAAAAGAATGAACTATCCAAATATCTTAAAGAAGAAGCAAGTGCTGGATCCCTTTGATAATCAAGAAGAGGAAGTGGAGATTTACTGAACATGAAAAGAAAAGAAGAACAAAGAGGATGAGGAATATTAAATCTGTTGAAATTAAATACATTTCAATGGTAAAGGATTGAGACCCGTTGGCAAACATGATGGTTTACATTTGTATGAGAAGAAGAATGACAAGGCTAAACCTTGAAGTTCAGAAGAATGGTAGGATTGCTTAAATTAATTACAAAGAAGAAGATGATTCCTACATTCTTAGAAATTTTGAAGGACTTGCCTTGGGGGATTATCATAACAGATGAGGACTTAACTTTCCTGCATGATGATGACTTAAGGGATATTATGAAATGGACTTTACCTAAAAGCCACCCTCATCATCAGCTGTTATTTATTTTCAAGGAAAGAGCAGTTAGTGCATAGTTGGCAAGAAGACATGCAGCCTTAAGCTCCAGAAGATAAAGACTATGTTTTTAGCTTCTTTGCTTTGTAATGTCCACTAGACAGAATTTCAACTTTGTAATATTTTGATTATGTTATGTAATTTAATTTTAATTTGATGTGTATTTTTGACTATGTGTATGTAACCATAGCAGTGTTTTGGGATAGCTGAGGTGTTCAAATATAGGGGGGGATTGTTGGGATGTGAAAATGCTTAAAGGAAGATTGGAATCTTCTCAACCTCTTTGATAAAGGCTAAGTACGGACATCTAGCATACCTAGGCCTCCGAGCATGATTTGACTTATCCTAGCAAGGTATTTTGGTCTCCGAGCAGGGTTATCTTCTTGAAGTCTTCGTAAGTGTCAATCCGAGCAGGGTTCACTTTGTCTAGCAAGGTTGTTATTCATCTCAAGCATGGTTGGCTTTCTAACAAACCCTTGACCAAAGCATGTTAATGAAGCCAAATATTTTGGAATATCTAGCAAGGTTTGTTTAATAAACAGATGTCCGAGCATGCTTGAAGAAAGTTGACCAAGAATTATACTAAGGACTTTCTCTAGCAAGGTTCAACTCAAGCAAGCTATAGTGCTACCCACACCAGCCAACAATGTTACCAGCACACTTTGGTTGCTTAATAAGTTATTTATTAACAAAGAGTTGAAGGGATTTCTGAAGAACAAGCTTGCTCGTGGGACCATATCGAGCAAAGTTTGTTGTGGTCAAGAGGATTGAAGTCTGCTAGGAGAATATTTTAATTGGAAAATATTCTAAGTATAGTCTACCCGGAGAACTGTTCCAAAGCACACTTTGGTTACCAGGTCTGCTCGAAGAAAAAAAAGTTGCAAAGCTTACTCGATGACCTGTTTTACACTTAGAATCTTTTGTAATATGTTTTTCTGATTATGTAACAATCATTAGGGTTTCTAGAAGGAATGACAGCTGTCAAGAGGCAGACCTATAAATAGAATGATCTAGGGTACGGCTACTACTGAGACACACCCTGAAATATCCTGATAATATTCCTGACTTTGAGGGTGACGGCTGATCTTTAATATATACGGACAAAAATTTCTTAAAGAAACCCTAATTGATTTGCATTTGTATGAATCTTTCTATAAATGGAAATCTTTTGAGTTAATGTTTATGTATGTTACCTTAGCATTTATTGTGCAACATTTAGTGTGTTTGTGAATTCCGCCGTTAACAAACTATTGTTCTTACCTTATATAGTAATTCCTTAACCATCTTGTCAACACTTTATAGTGCGGTTTACGACATTTATTGTGAGTGATATATCCTATTAGAGGGACCGACACAAGCTCCTTGGTCAAATTATTCACTAGTTCCCTCTAGGCTTGGGCAAGCTTCTCACCACTTAGCATATTATTCTTCATCCTCCTAGCATGTTTCTCCATGCCTTTATAGAAAGTATATAGATAATCCATACCCTACAACATTTGAAAAGGAGAGTAATAAGGGACTAACACCTAAAAAATAAAGATAAAGGCTAGAATAAAGACAATGGAACTTACCGAATTAACGTCCAACTTATCCAAGGTCCCACCATGATCTAGATCCTCGAAAGGATCCTAAGCTTTCCTCTTCTTGTTTGAGGATGGTTTTGGTGGAACTGGTGGAGTACTCCAGGTGACAAGCTTAAGGATTGTGGTGGTTGGTTTGTCTTCCGTGATAACTACACCACTAGAGGAGAGGATGTTATCAATTTCATCTACGTTGAAATCAATACTAGGCTTCTTAAGTCCTGCTGAAAGGATTAAAAAAGATCAGCGTCCTGTTTAAATATATGCACATAAACAAACTAATTGTGCATGATCGTTACTTTGAGACATGGTAGATTGAGAATGCCGGGACTCATAACTCACTTTAACACTTGGTGCTTTAGCGGTAAAATTCCTTTCAACAACTTCAAGCTTGTAAAGGAAGCTCACGTTACAACCAAGATGAGCACTTAGAAATGGCAAGAACAAGGTTCCGAAAATCTTTTCTCGGAAGCATTTCTTCAGTTATGATTGAATCTTTGCTCGAATAGATGAATTAACCCTTCCAATTTGTATCATTTTGGGTGCTTCTCAAGAAAAGAGGTTCTTGTCCAGGCTTGGTTTTAAAAAGGTAATGGTGGGAACAATAAGGACCAAGTTCATATGCGTAAGCAAGCTCCAGGGCACCAAAATCGTTATTGAGATTCTAAAATAGGTTCTCAAGGAAAAAGAGAACTCTCCAGGCCATAGGCATGATTTGGACATAACTCAAACTAGTAAATTTATAAAATTCAGCGGCCAGGTCTGGAAAAAGATAAGAGAAACCGATCTTGCAAGGATGGTAAGGAAAGCAACCCCACTTCTTCGACACCAAATCAGACTTAAACTGAGCATCGAAAGGCTTGAAAACAACATTCCCATTAAAAGCAAGGATGAATTTCAAAGATTCGATATTCAAATCTGTGAAGGAACATGTTTCTTGGACGATAGAATCTAGGATGTGTTGATCCGCAAAATCAACTTTGCACACATTATAGAATCACGAGAATGAACAATTTTCATTTTCCACGTAACCCAACCGGAAAAAACAAGAAATCAAAAAGAATAAAGAAGTTAGAAGACTAACCTTAGATGGATTCGAAGATGATAATGTAAATAGGATAAAGATGAAATGTGATATAATAACCTATAATGGAGATGATCGAGCTTCGATTCTTGTGCCATGTCAAATCATTTCAAATCACCGCCGTCAAAAGTATAAGATAAATGTAAATATTTGGGGTACTTGTTATGAGTAAAAGTTTAAGGATCCTGATAAACAAAATCATCTTGAGGATCCTCACATTGTACCAGGATCTTGGGCAGAAGACAACATCCTAGAAAATTAATGTTATTTATTGAAATAATACCTTTAACTTGGTCTTGCAACCAACAATCAACAATCAATTCATACATGAAGACTCAAACCCAATAATGAAGATATTAAATTTTGTAACAGTTCTAGGATCCTCTCAGGGCATGTATTACTCACTATTACTAGTTTACTATGTATATGGGGTCTGATGGCATAAGCACGACACACACACATACACACACACACACCGTGACCACAATCTTGTACTCTTAGTAGCGATCATAACACCTCATAAATTTTAATCATATTTTTAGTTAATAACATATATTGTCTACGGAAGGTCGACTTTCAGTTTCCTCCCGAGGTTTTATGTTTGAATCTTGTAGTTAATAACACCGTGACCACACTTTCAGTCGACTTTAAGTAATAACACCGTGACCACTCTCTTGCAAGAATTCGACAAAAATTAGCCACAAAAGTTTGCTTTTATTAGTTATTAATAATTTATTCAACAACCAATAACGAGTAGTCATAAATTAGTAGCAAAATAGTGAAAAATTGTTGCAATGCTACCACAAAAGTGTGGTTTCATTTTCATTAGTTTTTATATTCAATAAATTACACAAAGTTGAAGGAATCTTGTAGAAAACTATATATGTTTTGCCACAATTTTTCCACAAATGTGTGTTTTACAAAATTGTAGCATATTTGTGGCAAAATTTGCAGGCATTCCGACTGTTTTGTCACAAAGTGTGGTTTCAATATTAATAGTTTTTATATTCAATAATTAATGCGTAGTTGTCGAAATGTTGTAGCAAACTTTGAAAGTTTTCCCATCATTTCGCCACAAAAGTGTAACTTTTATAATATATTACCATTTTGTAGCAAAGTTGTTGCATAATTTTCCAATACTGTCCGTTTTGCCAAAAAAGTGTGGTTTCATATTTTTAGTGTTGTGAGAATAATTAATTCACAATTGCCAGAAACTTGTAGCAAACTTTAAATGTTTTACCATGGTTTTACCACAAAAATGTTGTTTTTATGATATATTTCAAATTTGTAGCAAAATTGCTAGCGTTACGACCATTTAGATACAAAAGTATTTTATATTCTTTATGTGTTGATTTTTTAACCTAAAGGTTAATATTTAGTAAACGATTAAACTAATTGTCAGTAGTTTGTAGGAAATGGATATATGTTTTCGACAAAATTGTGACAACACTATTTTACGACGCTACGTTGTAGGAATCATGTGTAAAATTTTAATAGTTTTTATGTTTTTGTTTATTGGCAAAAAGTTCGGGAAAAATTATCGAAAAATTTGAGCTGTAGGAAAATTGTAGAAAATGTTTATAGGAAAAATAACCATTTTCTAGTAGTGCATTGTCTAAGGAAGGTCAACTTTCAGTCGCATCCCGAGGTTTTATATCGGAGATCCTTATGAATCAAGATATTTTCTCGTGCATCACTGTGTAAACGTTTTTATCCTTACAATCATCCTATCTCTCAATCTTAGTTTGGCTACTTAACTATCCTTCGTTAATTTTTGACCAAAACAGTACCCTCAAATGTCGAAGAAAGATAGAAGTTGTGTGTATTCGGCAGACGAGTCAGGATATGTATCTACAAAAATAAGTTATATAAGAACAACATCTTATAAAAAACTAGTGGTGATGAATCTTGAAACACGTAACCGAGCTAAGACCTAGCCGCTATCATCAACACATCAAATACGTTAACACGAAACGAATACGTGAAATACTGTTCATTACATTAATGGTGGAATACATTATGGTGGATAACTTATGTCTAGAGAGAATCCCGCATGGTAAAGACATATATAAGTTAAGATCGGATCTCTACTTAATTATGAACACGAGCTGCTTATATATACGCCATCAACTCCCATTCGTTAAGTTAACCCCATTAGTTAGAATGGTGTCTCATTCGTTATACTGTAGTAACGAATGAACACCATTCGTTATGTCTCCATAACAGATGTGTATTACCTTAACGAACAAGCTATTATTCGTTATATTACATAAAGAATGGGCCTCCATTCACTATACAATCAATAGTCAATGGGCTGGTATTAACTTAACGACTGAGCATCCATTCATTATCTCTCCGTAATGAATGGGCTGATAACTTTACGAATAGCCTATTCTAAAACGAATGGACCCATTCGCTATACAATCCATAGCAAATAACCATTTTACATTAAACATAAAGACTAGTCTATCTTTAACTTATTCGATCAGCTACGAACACCAAAATCATGCACTAACAGACTCCTTCTTTTTCGTAGTTTTCGAATGCTTTAAACATGAATAATTTAACTGCAAATCAACAGTCACATTTAGCCAAGATCTAGCAGTTAACACCGATACATCAATACATTAAACGAAACAAATATGTTAAAGGAACAAGGATAAGTTTAATACTGTTCATTACATTAATGGTGGAATACAATATGGAAGATAACTTATGTCTGGAGATAACCTGGCATGGTATTGACAGGTATAAATTAATCGCGGATCTCTACATAATTATGAACTGGGGCTGCTTATATATAGGCCTTCAACTCCCATTCGTTAAGTTAACTCAATTTGTGAGAATGGTGTCTCATTCGTTATACTGTGGTAACGAATGACACACCGTTCGTTATGTCTCCATAACAAATGGGTAATACCTTAACGAACAGGCCATTATTCGTTATATTATGTAACGAATGGGCCCCCATTTGCTATACAATCCATAGTAAATGGGCTGGTATTAACTTAACAACTGAGTATCCATTCGTTATCTCTTCGTAATGAATGGGCTCATAACTTAACGAATAGCCTAGTCTATAACGAATAGACCCATTCTCTATACAATCCATAGCGAATGGCCATTTTACATTAGACATAAAGACTAGTCTATCTTTTACTTATTCGATTGGCTACGAACACCAAAATCACGCACGAAGAGACACACCCTTTTCCATAGCTATCAAATGCTTTAGCCTTGAATACTTTAACTGCAAATCATCAGTCAGATTTAGCCAAGATCTAGCCGCAAACACCGATACATCAATACATTAAACGAAACATATATGTTAAAGGAATACGGATACGTTAAATATTATTCTCTGCATTAATGGTTGAATACATTATGGTGGATAGTTTATGTCTAGAGAGAATTCGGCATGGTATCGACATGTATAAATTAAGTTCGTATCTCTACCTAATTATGAACAGGAGCTGCCTATCTATAGGCCTTAAATTCCCATTTGTTACGTTAACTACATTCATGAGAATGGTGTCTAATTTGTTATACTGTTGTAACGAATGAAAGTCCATTCGTTATGTCTCCATAACAAATGGGTAATACCTTAACGAACATGTCATTATTCGTTATATTACATTACGAATGAGCTGGTATTAACATAACGACATAGCATCCATTCGTATTCTCTCCATAACGAATGGGCTCATAACATAACGAATAGCCTAGTCTATAACGAATGGACCAATTCGCTATATAATCCATAGTGAATGGCCATTTCACATTAAACATAAAGACTAGTCTATCTTTAACTTATTCGATCAGCTACGAACACCAAAATCATGCACTAACAGACTCCCTCTTTTTCGTAGTTGTCGAATGCTTTAACCATGAATAATTTAACTACAAATCAACAGTCACATTTAGCCAAGATCTAGCAGCTAACACCGATACATCAATACGTTAAACGAAACAAATATCTTAAACGTACACGGATACGTGAAATACTGTTCATTACATTAATGGTGAATACATTATGGTGGATAACTTATGTCTAAAGAGAATCTGGCATGGTAACGACATATATAAGTTAAGCTCGGATCTCTACTTAATTGTGAACATGTGCTGCCTATATATAGGCCATCAGCTCCCACTCATTAAGTTAACCCCATTCGTTAGAATGGTGTCTCATTCGTTATACTGTAGTTGCGAATGACACACCATTCGTTATGTCTCCATAACGGATGCATAATACCTTAACGAACAAGCCATTATTCGATATATTACATAAAGAATGTGCCTCCATTCGCTATACAATCCATAGCGAATGGGCTGGTATTAACTTAACGACTGAGCATCAATTCGTTATCTCTCCATAACAAATGGGCTCTTAACTTAACGAATAGCATAGTCCATTACGAATGGACCAATTCGCTATTCAATCCATAGCAAATGGCCATTTTTCATTAAACATAGAAACTAGTCTATATTTAACTTATTTGATCGGCTACGAACACCAAAATCATGCACTAAAAAAAATCCCAACAAGAAGTTTAACCTCACTGGTATTCACATACCAAGTAAATTGTACCCCCTGTTTCATTCATTAGAAACCTCTAGAATACTAATTACCACATGGATTTTTAGAACCTAGAGCCATGTCATTTACAGTGGGGAAGGAAAAGAGAGTTACATATGAACCATACCCAATCTTGAACCTTAAGGTTAATAACCCATGGTGTGCCGACGTGAGACTTGGACTTAACATGGAATAAACCAAAGAATGGGTGTGTTTGAAGTTGACCCGTATGCGAATGGTCAAGGGATGTGGTCTAAATTATATATATTATAAATCAATATTCTCTACACATTTATGTATTTTTGAGCTAGTTTTTATTTAATATTACCCTCATGTAACTCATAATTGAATTTTAAAGCCTTCAAGAGACAACGAGCTCATATGAAGAATTTCGAGTAAACTGGACACCAACGAATTAATAGTCGAATATATTTTATATTATTATTATTATTATATTATTATTATTATTCATATTATTATTATTAAAATTAGCTTTAGTTTATTGTATTTAAGCTCATAATATCTAATAATGCAACTAAAAGTAAATGAGATGTATGAGTTCACGTGAGTATGATCTAATATATAACATTCAAGTTAATAATAATAATAATAATACATATTGATTTAAGTGGCTAAATGAAACTCACATGGAATTTTACAGTGGATCGGGATATGGGCCGCAAAAGAAGTCAGGAATGTTTTGCAAGAAAAAAATAACTAATATTAATTGATGATGGAGGTGTCAAGAATATATAAACACAAAAGGTGTGTGGCAGATTATGATCATCATTATTCTTCTTTTGGAGTTACATAGCTGCAATAGAAGATGAATTTTGGACGGCACGATATCCTAGGTTTTGGAGTTTCTAACCTGCCGTGCCGCAAACCAATAGAAAAGACAAAGAGAACAAGAGTTCGGTTCGGGTTAAATTTATTATTTTTGGTATGAACTCAGTTATTGAATATAAATTATTTCTTGGCTTTTTTGAACATGATTATTGGCTAAACAATTTTAGTTATCTAGGCTTGTTATGATGTCTTGTGGATTATATTGGACTTGTCTGGTTATCGGGTTTTGTTTTTAGTATATTGATTAATTAAATGTTTTTTTTTTTTTAGTTTTATTGGATGTGTCTCATGCGTATTTACTTTTAATTTGTGCGTGAATGAATTTTTCACGTGTTACTTGAATGAATGTCTTTTGATTATAGGTTGCATCTTAGGTTGTTTACAGTGTGTTTTTTCAACTTGTTTATGATTTATTAAGCTCATTCATCATAGAAACTGATTTTTGGCATTTAATTAGATGTTTTTATTCTTACCTACTTAGATATCCTACGGGTGTTAAGTAGTCAGCTTTGTCTACGTCGTTAGGCTTTTAGGTTACATTATCTGACAGGAGGTTTGCCTGTTTTTGCCTTAATTTCACTGTTTACCCATGTCCTCTAGACTGTTCATAGACCACTCCGTGTACTTCGGTGGATTGAGATAGTAAAACCCACGGTTCCGCTGTTTTCTAGGGTAATTAATCATAGTTGGTGAACTGACAAGTGAACCAATACGCCGGTATGTTTACATGATCTCTAGGATTTCCTCTTAGGTGACACCTTGAGAGTAATTAGGGATCCATTAGGTTTCCTAGAGCTTCATATCTTTAGATTCGCGGTTCCCGTAACATTTTCCCGTGACCGATAAAAGCCTGAGTCGCCACAATTCGGATTCTTTGCGGAGTTAATCCTTGCTCTCATTTGAATTTGTTAAATTTTTTATTCGGTAATTTAGTATACTAGTATAAGATTAGTTTAATTAATTATTAGTTTTAAAATAAAATAAATAAAAATCCAAAAACAATCTTTTTGCAATTATTAACTTATATAGCTTTTAGAATTAGTCTCGTTAATTTAATTAGTGTCTCTAGCGTTTGATATTCCCGGTCTTCCCATAGCTATACTACACCTGATAGGTCACTTTCCTATTGCTAATGGTTTGGTTTAGGGTATTCTAGGTTTTTATTACTCTGGTTGATTTATTGTAATATTTTTATACACCAATACAAAAATCAATTTTTGGCGTCGTTTTCGGGGACACTTGGTAATAACGAACTAGTTTCTATACTTTTTATTTGTTTTTAGTTTTAGTTTTAAATTAATTAATTAGTTTTATTTTATTTCATTATTTACGTGCTCTTGATTTCTATATGCGCCTTGATTTTAACATGTGTGTTTTAAGGATAATCGTTGGTCCTCACTCTTTTACTTGTTTTTTAAGCCTCTGCGACGTACACGTTTACTAGGACCACCGGAGTTCTTAGCTTCTGTAGAACCCGAGAGACATTTTTGTGAGTGTCGTAGGCATTTTCAAGATATTGCACATGCTTTACGCGAAAGCAAGGTACACGTTTCTGATTCTAAATTAGATATGGGTGACGCTAACACCCCCACCCCCAGGCGTATGGTTCACTCAAGAGAGAATGAGGGAGTTACGGGGAGACAATCTGCTACCACACACCCGGAGATGCCTGATGCTAATAACTGGCAGATTCCGACCAACGTCATGAATTCCATAACTAATTCTACCCCATTTCACGGACTTGAAGACGAGGATGTGCCTGGCCATCTGAATAATTTCTCTCGTATCTGCGACACTTTCAATATCGCGAACGGCAATCGTGCTTCTATCTGCCTTCATCTTTTTCCATTTTCTCTAGAGGGTCGAGCTTCATCGTGGTTGGAAAACATTCCCCCTGGGTTCATCACTACCTGGCATAATCTTCAAGTTGAATTACTAACGAAGTACTTTCCGCCATCTAAAGCCTCACGACTTCGTGATCAGATATGTTCCTTCCGCATGGACCCTGACGAGCCATACCCTTTGGCTAGGGAAAGGTTCCATAATCATTTTAGTAGATGCCCCGAATAACATCTACTCGAATGGACCATAGTCGAGAATTTCGATAACGGGCTGAACTTTGAGAAGTAGAAGAGATTCAATACATCACGAGGAGGAAAAATGTTAGAGAAGCTGGATAAAGATGAGTGTGAGTCATTTTTTGAGAGTTTTACCCTAGGTTAGCAACAGGAGCCATCCACCCGAGGTTCTTCTAAAACCACCACTTCTTTCGCAGCTGCCTTAGAGGCAACGTAGAAAGATATCCGAGAGTTGAAGAAGATCGCTCAGAAATGCCAAATCTGTCGAGTTTGGCACAATACATTTGATTATCCGGTCGATCAACAGTAGAAGGTGGACTACTTTGGTAATTAGAATCGAAGAGCAAATGCCTACGGAAACTCAGGATGGAGAAATAACTCCAACTATGGTTGGACGTCGGGAAGTAACACTCAGGATTTTCACTAGAGGCGGGAGTAGGTTCAGGTTAGTGACCCAGAAGCAGCAGGGAGTTTGAGTACGAGGAAGAGTAGCGGTATGGATCCGGATATTAAGGAGCTTCTAACTAAGAAATCTACCATACTTTCTCACCTTATTGACAGAGATAATAACATAAAAGAGACTGGCTGAGCATGACACC
This sequence comes from Bidens hawaiensis, assembly GCF_021521415.1. Lineage (NCBI taxonomy): Eukaryota > Viridiplantae > Streptophyta > Magnoliopsida > Asterales > Asteraceae > Bidens > Bidens hawaiensis. The sequence goes on from NW_027491963.1 coordinate 455,102, forward strand.
CTATTGAAGAGCCAACAATCGTCATTTTGGAAGATGTCTCGAAAGGTGTATCAGATGATGAAGTAGATGCCACCTAATAAGCAGGTCAGAGCGTTTCATGGCATCATAGAGCTTAACCCAAACACACATTAGTGGCAGAAGCGAGAGCAGGCGCCGACAAATCATGAGGAGCTGGTGGACGAGGAGATAGAGATGGAGACTCATGTAAGGATGTGCGAGAGGCGAGGCCCAGCGAGTACCGTGTAAAATGGTGTGTCTCCTGCAGAGAAAGTGTTTAAGAAGAAGAAGATTGAAGAGAAGAGTCTTGAAGTCGATCTTACTCGAGTTCCATATCCTGCTCTTCTTCTGCGACAGAAGTATGTGCAGGAATACAGGAATTTCTTGGACATGTTTAAACAGCTAAAAATCAATCTTCCATTTGTCGAGGCACTCCAGCATATGCCAAATTCTTAAAAGATATTCTTTCAAATAATAAGAAGTTGGAGGGCTATCGACAACATGTCTAAATGAAGGGTGCCCTGCGGTAGTCCAGAACAAGCTGTCGGAGAAATTAGCATACCCGAGACACTTCAAGATTCGATGTTTGTTTGGCAGCTTGACTGAGAGCTACGCGTTGGCTGATTTAGGTGCTAGCATAAATTTGATGCCATATTCTCTATTTAAAAAGCTAGACCTTGGCGAGCTGGTCCCGACGAGCAAGAGCTTATCTTTTGGCCGACCGTTCGGTCAAATATATGCAGGGAATCATGGAAAAGGTACTCGTTAAATTCAACAAATTCTTTTTCCCTGTGGATTTTGTTATTCTTGACATGGAGGCTGCTGATTAGGCCGCGCTCATTTTGGGAAGACCCTCACTGCGTACTGCTAAAGCACTTATTGACGTTTTCGGCGGCAAAATTACACTTCGTGTAGGTAAGGAGAACGTCACTTTTGATGTCGCCAAATTGAAAAGGAACTCCAGTTGTCAGGACGATTCCATTTACTTTCTTGACACTCTCATATATGAGTTCAGGCGCTGTCTTAACTACATCTCCAGAGAAGATTTGCTCAATTATCAGGACGTGGTTGATGTTACCCCGAAACGCGACTTGAGAATTCTTATGGGCTCACCTCCTGAATACCCCGAGGCGTTCATGGTTGCCGATAGCACCGAGGGACCAAAAGAGAGACCATCAATTGAGGCACCACCGTCCCTCATGCTTAAAGAGATACCTACTGATTTGGAGTATGCTTTCTTTGACGGTGAGGGCGATTTGGCCGTCATCATTTCGTGTCAGTTGACGGATGATGAGAAGTCGAGGTTGGTTGATGTGCTCAAGGCACACAAACAGGCTTTTGCATGGAAACTCATTGACATTCACGGCATCAGCCCAAACTTTTGCACGCACAGGATACTCATGGAGGATGAGTACAAGCCTATAATCCAACCTTAGAGGAGGCTCAGCCCTAACATGTCAGAGGTGATAAAAAAAGAGGTAATCAAACTACTCGACACAAGCCTGATCTATCCCATCTCCAATTCTTCATGGGTGATTCTCTCTAAGGTCGTCCATAAGAAGGGAGGGGTGACAACTGTCACTAAATAACGCAACGAGCTTATTCCGACTAGGACAGTCACAGGTTGGAGGATGTGTATCGACTACAGGAAGCTTAACGATGCTTCTAGGAATGACCACTTTCCTCTTCCGCTCATCGATCAGAGGTTGGAGCGTCTGTCGGGATGACAGTTTTACTGTTTTCTTGATGGATTTTCAGGTTATTTTCATATCTCGGTCGCAAATGAGGATCACGAAAAGTTCACATTTACATGCCCATACGGTACCTTCGCGTACACACATATGCCTTACGGGTTATGTAATGTTCCGGCTACTTTCCAGCGTTGCATGGTAGCGATATTCCAGGATATGATCAAGAGTTCCAAGGAGGTCTTCATGGACAATTTTTCTTTATATTGGGAACTCATTCGATTAATGTCTTTCTAATCTTGAGAGGATGATAAAGCGGTGCATAGAGACTAAGTTGATGCTGAACGGGGAGAAGTGCCACTTCATGGTTAATGAAGGCATAGTGCTCGAGCACAAGATTTTGTGCGAGGGTATTAAGGTAGACAGATCTAAAATCAACACCATAAGTAGACTTCCTCCACCGACTAGTGTGAAATTGGTTCGTAGTTTTACCGGGCATGCGAGTTTCTATCATAGGTTCATCAAATATTTTTCTAAGATCACTCGGCCTATGAAGCGCCTTCTAGAGAAGGAGGCGGCATTCAACTTCGAAGCTGATTTTCTGAAGGCGTTTGAGTTTCTCAAAGGACAGTTGGTTAACGCCCGTATCATAATAGCACCTCGACTAGAGCATACCCTTGGAGCTCATGTGTGACGCTAGTGATTTTCCAGTTGGGGTGTTCTTGATCAGTGAAAGGACAAGCACTTCCATCCTATCTAGTACGTGAGCCAAACCATCAATGACGCTCAGGAGAATTACACGACTACAGAGAAGGAGCTTCTAGCAGTGGTCTTCGCGTTTGACAAATTCTTTTCATATCTGGTGTTGTCCAAAACCATCGTTATAGTGATCATGTGGCATTACGATTGCTATTCACCAAGAAAGATGACAAGCCTCGCCTGATACGATGCATTCTCTTGATTTTTGAGATTTATATTGAGATTGAGATAAAAAGGTAGCGAAGAATATAGCTACGGATCACTTATCACGTCTAGAGGATCCGAAGAGGGAGGAGATTAGAAAATATGCCATTGAGGATAAGTTTCCCCACGAGTCGTTGATGATGCAGAGAGTGGGATTTGAGAGTGAGCCAGTGTTGTACGTTAGTGCTGAAGAGGAAGGTCTGCCATGGTTCTACGACATTGTGAATTATCTGGCCGAAGGAGCGGTGGTCAAGGGCATGAGTTATCAGCAAAAGAGGAAGTTCTTCGCAGACGCCAACCACTACCTATGGGATGTGTCGTATTTGTTTCGTGTAGGCGACGATCGAGCATTTATGAGGTATGTGAGTAGGTAAAAGGGCCGTGAGATTCTTAGGCATTATCATGAGGGTTTAACTAAAGGACACCATGGATGATGAGAAGTCAAGGTTGGTTTATGTGCTCAAGACACACAAACAGGCTTTTGCGTGGAAACTCATGGACATTGGAATCAGCCCGAACTTAAGCCATCTACCTGTTGAGTTAGAGCATAGAGCATATTGGGCGTTTAGTTCGGTTAATCTTGACTAGACCCAAGCTTCAAAAAAACCGGTATCTCCCAAATCATGAGGTGGAGGAGTTGAGAGAGGAGGCGTACGCGAGATCATTGAGTTATGGGGAGCGTACGAAGGCGTTGCACGATCGGATGTTGAAGAAGGTGAAAGAGTTAAAGTGTGGGGATTTAGTGTTGGTTAATAGTTCTCGTCTGAAGTGATTTCCAGGTAAACTTAGATCGAGATGGGGTGGACCAAGAGTGGTCAATGAGGTGTTTCCACATGGTGCGGTTGAACTTCAAGATGTTGATGGGAGCACGTGGAAGGTGAATGACCATAGGATAAAGCATTATATCGGTGGCTGGTTGATACGGTCGAGGAAGATGTATTTATCCTCGACATCCCTACCCTGTATTTATCTCGTGTAGATTTTGTATAATGTTTATTTGTTTTTCTTTTATATTTGTATTTTGAGTTAGTTTTTAGTTTGAGAGTCAGTTTGATGTCTGCTTTGGGTGTTTTGAGCTTTGTTTTGCAAGTTTGGATACTTTCGTTCATACTCCATCTCCATTTGGACAGGGGTGTTATGAACTTATCTGATTGTAAAGATTACCCAAATTTTGCGGCCGCAAATGAAATGATATACGGTCTCTTTATCGCAGCATGACATATGAAGATCACTATAATATTACCATGGGAGTCTGTTCCATTTTCTTTATGCTTTGTTTTATTTTATTTTATTTTATTTCTGCTTTGTTTTTTGTCTTTTTACTGTCTCCCAATGAGGACAATGTGAAATTTAAGTGTTGGGATGGAAAACTAACGTTTTTAGATTTCTATAAAAATCATAAAAAATAAAGAGTTATATTTAAAAAAGAAAAAAAGAAAGAAAGAAACATCATTGAAAAAATTTGAAAATTGTCTCGAAAATTCTTTGGCGAATAATGGAAAATGATATTATTGTTTAAGGTTGATGTTTTAAAACTACTATTATATATGAGATTAAATAAAAGATAACACACTTAACTTGGGATGTGTCAGTAGGCCTATTGTAGGATCGGGTCAGACCGAGACGATCCGAGCAGGTTCGAGACGGAAGGTTTGACAACCAAAGACGGACATAAACAAACACGAAAACAAACGATTTCATTGATAAAAACGAAAGGTTACATGCTTGTTAAACACTGAAATCACGGTCTATGGCAGGGGGAGGTCGAGCATGGCCTCCCCCCTCATCCGGACAGCACCTGGGCTCCGGGCACGCAAAAACCTTGAAAACCTTACCTGTTCACGACTGAAAGCTGGTATTTATACCCGCTGCCATTCGGTCAGGACTCATTCGATCGAATGAGTCCTATTCGATCGAATGGCAGACTCATTCGATCGAATGAGTCCTATTCGATCGAATGGCAGACTCATTCGATCGAATCAGAAACTGGTTCGATCGAATGAGTATCCATTTGAAAATGCTCTTTCAAATGGATCACTTTCAGCGTGAACCACTACCTAGGTGTACAGCATACAACATAAACATTCTAAACTATTCGCCAAGCGACGGCCACAAAATGTGCACCAACACCTATCTAGATTTGAAAAGTTTCTATTGGTTATTATTAATGTAATCATAAACCTTGTGGGTTCTCATTTTGAGGGGGTAGTGAAGCTAAAAATTCAATAAGGCGTAGAGAGTATTACCGTAATTAGACAACTTTGAGATGGTGAGAATTACAAGAACTTAAAATTATCACGTCACTAAGTTTTATGAATGTAAATAATGAGTGGTGGCGCCCCGCCATGTCCATATTTTATATGAGCTAAGAAAAATATTTATATATTTAGGTACAAGATGCCTAAGAGCACAAGGTTTTGTTGCACGAAAATTAAAGATGTGGAATTTATTTTGAAAGTAAAAGTGAATGAGAAAGTTATGCAAATGCTAAAGAAGAATTCAGTAAAAAAAAAGAGAAAAAAAAGGTTAACAAACAGAAAAGGAGGCCAAAAGACACATACTAGATGGGGCCGAGAACTTACGTGTTACAAAGGGGATGATGACTCTTAGGGGTTTGAGGTTTTTAGTTAATAAATATTTTTAGAAAATACTAATGATGGAGGCATGGAACCGTCATATACTGGGTTGCAGCTCTTGTGAAACAATTCATGGGCTGAAATCCGCGAATATAGTTTAAGGTTTAGGTATGCTCGTACGGTCTCACTTGACCTTTCATCCGTCTAAATTCTACCTAAGTGCATTTTCTTCTTACCATTAAAATGTTTTTAGGTTACCATGATAGGTTGAACCAGTCTGCTTCAACCCGGTATTAATTGTCTTGATTATGCTTGATATGGAGGTAAGAAGATTTGTAACTCATTAGGTGTGAGACCCTTATGATTATTGATATCACTTGAACTTAATCGTTAAATAAGATAGGGGTCTTGATCGGCCGGTGACTGGGTTTCAGTGGACAACGATATCGGCAATCGCGGTTTTTGCGTATATATGTGCTTAAAAATTTAAACTATACGTTTTAATGATCGATCTTGAATTATGATTCCATTGCATTACATATTTTAGAGGAATAAAAAGGTTTTAAGTGTGGAGATATTTGATGTGGTCTAAACTATACATATTATATATCAATATTCTCTACACTTTTAAGTATTTTTGAGTTACTTTTTATTTAATATTACTCTCATGTAGCACATAATTGAATTTTAAAGCCTTCAAGACACAACTAGCGCATATGAAGTATTTCGACTAAACTAGAGATAAACGTTTAATAGTCGAATATGTTTATTAGTATTATTATTATTATTATTATTAGAGTTAGGTTTAATTTATTGTATTTAAGGTCATAATCTCTAACAATGGAAGTAAAAATAAATTAGGTGTATGAGTTCACGTGAGTATGTTCTAATATATAACATTTAATAATAATAGTACAAATTGATTTAAGTGGCTAAATGAAACTCATATGGACTTTTACAACGGATCGGGATACGGGCCTCAAAAGAAGTCAGGAGTGTTTTGCAAGAAAAAAATACCTAATATTAATTGATGATGGAGGTGTCGACAATATATAAAAATAGAAGGTGTGAGGCAGATTATGATCATCATTATTCTTCTTTTGGAGTTTCACTGCCGCAATAGGAGATAAATTTTGAACATCACAATATCCTAGGTTTTGGAGTTTCTAACCTGCTGTGCCACAAACCAAAAGAAAAGACAACGGAAATTTGAGTTTGGTTCGGGCTAAATTTATTATTTTAGTTATGAACTCAGTGATTTAATATAATTATTTGTTGGCTGTCTTGAACATGATTATTGGCTAAACACTTTTAGTTATCTAGGCTTGTGATGATGTTTTGTTGATTATTTTGGTCATTTCTGGTTATCGGGTTTTGTTTTCGGGATTTTGATTAAATAAAAGTTTTTATTAGTTTTACTAGATGTGTCACATGCGTATTTACTTTTGATTTGTGCTTGAAGGAATGTTTCACATGTTACTTGATTGAATGTCTTTTGATCATACGTTGCATGTTAGGTTGTTCACTGTGTGTTTGCAACTTGTTTATGGTTTATTGAGCTCATTCACCATAGAAACTGACTATTGGCATTTAGTTAGAAGTTTTTATTCTTACATATTTAGATATCCTACGGGTGATAAGCAGTCAGGTTTTCTGCGTTGTTAGGGTTTTAGGTTAAATTATCTGACAGGAGCTTTGCCTGTTTTTGCCTTAACTTCACTGTTTACCCATGTCCTCTAGACTTTTAATAGACCACCCTGTGTACTTAAGTGCATTGAGATAGTAAAAGCTACGCGTTAGCTGTTTTCTAGTGTAATTAATCATAGTTGGTGAACTTACAAGTGAACCAATAACCCGGTATGTTTATATGATCTCTAGGATTTCCTCTTAGATTACACCTTGAGAGTAATTAGGGATCCATAAGTTTCCTAAAGCTTCTATCTTTAGATTCCCGGTTCCCGTAACATTTTCCCATAACCAATAAAAGCCCGAGTCGTCACAATTCGGATTCCTTGCCTAGGTAACCCTTACTCTCATTTGACTTTGCAAAAGTTTTTTATTCGGTAATATAATTTAGTAGTTTATGATTATTTTAATTAATTCTTAGTTTTAAAATAAAATAAATAAAAATCCAAAAATAATCCTTTCTTAATTATTAATTTAATTAGCTATTAGAATTAGTCTCGTTAATTTAATAAGTGTCTCTAGGTATTCCCATAGCTATACTACACCTGATAGGTTCACTTGCCTGTTGCTGATGGTTTACTTTAGGGTATTCTAGGTTTTTATTATTTGTTGTGCTTGGTTGATTTATTGCTATATTTTTACACACCACTTTACGCACTTCATCAAGCCTTTACCTGACATCTACTATGAAACACCGAAACCTACTCCTAGTAGAAACGAAAGGAGATTTGTTTGTTATATATGGTGATAGAGTCATAATCAGAGGCCATTCACAAGCTACCCCAAGAAGAGTGGTGTTCCATAACTCCATTCATGAAGAAAGATGACTATTAAAAGTGCAAACCAACTCTTACTAGAGGAAACCAAGGATGAGTCTAAGGAGAATATTCGGCAAGAGGGAAAAAAACCTATCGATGCGAATATGTCAGCTGTCTAAATGAGTCTACCTATATTGAAAGGATAATGAAACCCTCGCCAATCAAATGATTCAAGAGAAGAAATTCAGCACCGAGATATAAGGAGCAATGAGTGGCATGCAAGAGGATATGATAGAAACTATGGCACCAGGACGCATATGCGCAGTGTTGTTAACCCTGTTTGGTACGGCGTTTGCATATTATTGTTGGTTCTTTAAGTTGAGTGTTGAGAGTAGGATTATGTATTTAGAAAATCGCGTGTGAAGAAGAAGGTTTTTAACCCATCTGTATGTACTTGTTTAAGACAATCTTTACGATGTTGTGATTTGTGATGTACATGTAGTCATATGTTTGTAATCAATAATGATGTTATGTGATGGATATTTTATGATATTGTGAAGTATTTGAGAAGATTTAACGTATAATGGGGTTGTGAAATGATAGGATGATATGTCTTGAATGTTGTCGGTCCCGGATATTGATCGCTCACACTTACAATATAGTCATAACCCAAGAGCTGTTGCTGGAATAACTTCTATTGATGGAATAGAAACTCTTCCTACTTTCGTATAAATGTGTCGACAAGAAGGTTAATGACGGTTGCTATTTTAGGTAAGAAAATTGTTTGTTAACGGCATAATCAGAAACAAACAGGGTTGTTGCTTAAGGATTAATAAATGTAACAAACACAAACAATCACTCAAAATATTTTCATTTATAAAAAAGATTCATACAAATGTTAATCGATTAGGGTTTCTTGTAAGGAATGTATTGTCCGTACTAATCCTATGACAGCCGTCACACTCAATCAGGAATATTTTTCTAGGTTTGAAAAGTGTAATGTCTGCCAAAATCCGTGGTAGGCGTGCCCTAAAATATTCTATTTATAGGCCTGCCACTACCTGACAGCTGTCATTCCTTCTAGAAACCCTAATGATTGGTACATAATCAAATTACATATTCAAAAATACTCTAAGTGTAAAAATAGGTCTTCCGGGTAGACATTGTGACAATTGTCTTCTCCGAGTAGGCTTTGTGCCTTTTGTCCTTTAGAGTAGACCGGGTAACCTTGAAGTGGGCTGGTAAACACTTCTCCGGGTAGACTTTACCTAGAGTATTTTCCATAGAAAATACTCACCTAGCATACTTCAATCTTCTTGACCATAGCAAACTTTGCTCGATATGGTCCTACGAGCAAACTGTTCTTCATGAATCCCTTCAACCTTTTGTTAGAAGATAACTTATTAAGCAAACAAAAGTTTACTAGTAACACTGTTTAAACTGTGATGGTGGCACTGTAGCTTGCTCGGGGTTGAACCTTGCTAGAGAAAGTACTTAGATTATTTCTTGATCACTTTCAACAAACATGCTCGGACTACAGTTTATTTATCAAACCTTGCTAGATCTTCCAAATACTTGTCTTCAGAAGCTTGGTTTAGCCAAGAGTTTGCTAGTTAGCAAATTATGCTTGGCTTGAAGAACACATTTGCTAGAGGAAGTGAACCCTTCTCGGATTAACACTAAAGATGACTTCAAGAAGATAACCTTGCCCGATAGGAAAAATACCATGCTAGGACAAGTAAAACCCTGCTCTGAGATTGTGTGTTGGGTTCAGGAAAGGATTGGAATGTGGTTTGAGGTGGTGATTGTTGTGAGGTTTTAGGTGGGCTTAGGGTTAGGGAAGGTGGGGTTTGAATGGGTGGGGATTGGTTGGTTTAATCATTTGGTGAGGGTGGGTAAGGTGGTGGTGTGGCTAAGGGTGTTGTTGGTGGTGTTGGTATGGGTTGGCTCTCCCCCTAAGCTTGTAGTGTATCATCAAAGTTACCTTCACCGCCTCCTTCATTACCATCTTCATCATTACCATCATCATTATTGCCTTCATCACCTGAATCATCATCTTCATCATTACCTTCATCCTCACTCTCACCATCCTCTTAATCTTCCGATGAGATTAACTCAGGTATTGGAACAATCTCAAAATCATCAATCAACAGCCATGGTACAATTTCAAACACTTCCTCAGAATTGAACCTGCTTGTGCTAGCCAGATTTTCAATCCGTCAATAGGTACTTGGATCTTGCAGCACATATGGTGTACCAATCATGGGCAATCCTTCCAACTCTTGGTTAAAAATAATTTGTATAAACCTGGGATAGGCCAAAAATTTCTTATTGTTTGATTTTTACAAGTTGCTCACCATTCCTTCAAAGATCATCTTGGAAAAGTTCAATGGCAGATTAAACATAACAGCAACTGTGGCGTTGGCCAAATCCTGACTCATCAGAGTCCATGAGCCTTTCCTGTGGGAAAAGCCTTTCCATCAGAGTCAAGAATCTGTATAAATTGGGGAACATTCCCTTTTGGAATTGTCCTTCGTGCACCGTCCCCTGATATCCCATTTTTTGAATAAATATCTTGAGTAGATGTAATGTTATGAGGTGAATAGGTTTGGGATTATCATCATGTAGCTGGAGACATCTTCTTATAAGAGAGTCAATTATTCGTATCTCTTGGTATGCGACAGTAGCCTCTATTCGCCTACCGTTGATATCGTCACGTAATCTAGCTGAGCTCCAAAAATCAATTGAGTGATTCCTGTAAATAACTGGGCACTCTGTCAAAGAGAAACGTATATTTGACTGTTGAAGCCATCTAATCAGCAGAGCTACATCTTCATTATCAGGCATAATCTGCAACAAGGTACACATATTGTGCTTGTGTTCAACTGGATACCTCGGTTGATTGTTCGCCATATCTGATCAAATAATAACACATTCAAAGTAACAATTAGTTATAAAGTTCATAACTTTAAACGATTTAGGTTAATAATTTGAAGAAAAAGTAAAGAAATGTCTTTTAACCCTGTTCTTTGACAAATTTTATAACCTACAAAAGAAACAGAGAGTTAGTAAAAATGCATAATCAAAGCCCTATTATCACATAATCGTGGTCGAAAAACACTTAATTGATGCTTACCGAGTCGGATTGTGAGGGTTGACAAATTAGGGTTGCGATTATTGATGAATGCAATAAGTCGGTTTGCTTTTCTGAAATGAGAGGGAAAGTGGAAGGAGAGAGAGAAGTGAAGTGTGAAAAATTTTTCTAACTCCCTCTCTTATACCTTTTGAAAGTGGGTTTTAAATGCATTATGTCGTTTAGTGAGTTAATAGCTGTCACACAGTAACATTTTCCGTTAAATATATTCACATTTAAAACCTTGTTTGATAAAGCTCATTTAGCAAACCTTGCTCTGAAAAGTCAGTTTTTACAAAGTGTGCTAGGTATATTCCAATTTGTCAAAGTTTACTCGTTTCCGATTTATATCAGAATATAGTGATTTTAGAAATAAATCTAAGTAAAATGAAGGAAGCTTACTCGAAATACAAGATTGCTCGAGCAATAAATAACAAGACCAATAATCAAGTATACATTATCAAATAGGCAACCTTGCTAGAAATCAGTTAAGAATTCCAAAATAATTATAGACATATTCCAAATTGTCAACGTTGCTCGAATATCTGACTAACTTCAAACCTTACCCGAAAATGTATAAAAAGAGCAAATAATTAGTCAAGTAAACTGTTATACATAGTATGCTCGAGACACTATTGAATAAGCAAAGTGTGCTAGAGTTGAGTTCTAGACACAAAGTGTACTCGAAAAGAAAAAGTAAGAAAAATTACCAAATATGTTGAGAGAACATTTGAGAATTTCAAAGTGTGCTCGAAACATAAAGTGTGCCCGGGAAACTAGGTTTGCCTGAAAACACTTGTAATTTCAGAGAATTATATTCATAATCGTTAAGTGTGGTATTACATAGTTTGCTTGATCAATGTAAGACAAATTCAAGAACACACTCAAAATCACAAAGCTTGCTAGAATAAATTCAAACAGTCAACACAATCACCTAAGTGTGCTAGATAGTTTAAAAACATTAAAGCTTGCTGGAAATAACATATCCATTCACAAAGCATGCTAGACTGACTTAAACAACCTATAAAGCAGTTAAGTTTGCTATAAAGTTTAAAGATCACAAAGCTTGCCAGTGAACACAATCAAATAGCTTGCTAGAAACAGTTAACACTTGAAAACACAACACAAAGTATGCCCTGTTGGGTCAAAGATTTGACCTAAGAGAAGTATATAGAAGATTGGAATCTTCTCAACCTCCTTGGAAATCGATAAGTATGAAACCGGGCACACCTGAGACATCCGAGCAGGGTTTTACTTAGCCGAGCATGATATTTTGTCCACCGGGCAAGGTCATCTTCTAGAATTCTTCTTCTTCTTAAGTGCATATCTGAGCAGGGTTCACCAATTAGTGTATATCCAAGCAAGGTTCACTAGTTAGTATGTACCCGGGCAGGGATCACTTTATCTAGCAAGTTTGTTCTATATAGCCGAGTAAGGTTTACTTCAGAGTAAGCTCTTGGCTAACCAAGCTCATGAAACCAAGTGATTGGAAGATCGGGCAAGGTGTTAATAATACTAGTGGTCCGATTAAGCTTGATGTATAATTAAATATCTCTAAGTAACATCGGGCAGGGTTCAACTCAAGCAGGGTACAGTGCTACCGAGCACACTTTGCTAATAAGCTATTCCTAGCAAGGAGTTGAAGGGACCATTGATGAACATGGTTGCTCGTAAGATCATGTCGGGCGAAGTCTGATATAATCAAGAGGATTGAAGTCTGCTAGGTGAGTATTTTCTTTTGGAAAATACTCTAAGTAAAGCCTACCCGGAAAACTGTTCCCAAGCACACTTCTAGGTTACCAAGTCTAAAGGAAGGCAGAGCACACAGTCTACTCGGAAAAGTTAACAATGCTACAAGGCCTAACCGGAAGACTTGTTTTACACTTAGTATAGTTTTGAATATGCTTTAATCATTAGGGTTTCTAGAAGTAATGACAGCTGTCAAGGAGGTGCCAGGCATATAAAAGGAATAATTTAGGGAACGCCTCCTGACGGATTCCAGCCTTTACACTTTTCATATAAGAGAGAATATTTGTAAAAGTGACGGTTGTCCTAGAATCGTACGGATACAACTTTCCCATCAAGAAACCCTAAATTGATTAGCGTTAGTATGATTTATATTATATAAATGGAAATATTTTGAGTGAATCTTATGTGTTAGTTATCTTTGATTAATTGTTTAGCAACTAAATCGTTTGTTATTGATTCCGCCTTTAGCAAACGGTTTTCTTTCTAAATATAGCAACCCGTCATTAACTCTCTTGTCAACACATTATTGTGTGAGTTATTACTTGATTTGTTTACAATCTACCAACAATTAGGGACCTCACAAGTGGTATCAGAGCTTAGTCACCGCTATTTTAGTAAGAAATTTGTTGTTGATTGAAGATCTGAAGAACAATTACATAAGCAAAGAACTGTTCCATTGGAGAGGGACGTCAGCTGCTCTGTTCTTCGTTTCCGTCCAGATCTACAACTCTCTTGTGTTTTATTTTCCTATTTCAATTAAAGTTTGAATATTTACTTCTAAATCTTGTTCTAATCACACCAGATTCATCAGATCTGAAAAACCGGTTCTCAGATCGGATTGTTTTTAAAATCTGTCTTTTTTTTAAATTAACTGTTTTTGATTTTCAAAATGTCTGGTTACGAAGAACAAGAGGTGTCTACTAATAAGATTCCTAAACTCTATGGACAGGAAACTTTCACAAAATGGTAGTCTTATTTGAAGCAGCTGTTTGCTATAATGATGTGGATATGTGGAACTCAATTAAGAATGGTCCATAAGACACTACTGAGGGTGCTAATCCAGCTTCAACTACAGCTGTGCGTGAAAGAATGAGCAAAGTATATGACAGGGCCTTAGCCATGATAAAGCTAGGACTGTCTTGGGATATACTTACCAAGGTTGCACATCATGCCACCGCAAAGGCTATGTATGATGCAATCCTTGAAATGTTTGAGGGAAACACTGAGTTGAAGAACATCAAAAAGCAAAGGCTCAAGCAGCAGCTAGAGAGATTTAAGTATCCGGATGGAGAGAGATTGAAGTCAATTCTAAAAAGATTTCTAGCAATTGTGAATGAGATAAAAACAACTGACTATGTGATGACTGACCTTGATCTAAGTACCAAGCTACTTAACTCAATGCCTAAAGAGTGGTACACTGCTTGCAAATTCATCCTTCAAAAGCCCAATTTCAATGATTTGAAAGTGGATGATGTAGTGTGCTTCCTTCAGGCTGCAGAAATAGAAATGATTAAAAATGAGATGATCAAAGAAGAGAAGCCATGTTTCCAGGTCACCAATGCTCTCATTGCACCTATGGGCAACTAGTCAACCAAAAACCAACAACAGATTCCCATCTTAGAAGAACCAGTTGAGCATGGTGTTGACACATCAAAATCTTTTTTTGGTGGTAGCACAAGTCACCTTGGGAACCAGCAAAAGGTTCAATGTCCAACTGATTGATGATATTGACTCTGCCTCAATGGCAAGTGGACATGTACCTTACAGTGGTGGTGGAAATGGTCAAGGAAGTGAAACACAGGCTTTGCTCTCCATGTTTACAGAATCATACAATGCTTTTGTCGCAAAGAATCTGATTCATACCAGTGTCATCCAGGATGACCTTGAGCAGATAGATGCTGATGATTTGGAAGACATGGATTTGAAATGGCAAGCAACCATGTTGTCTCTTAGAAGCAAGAGGTTGTACAACAGGACTGGTAGATCTCTTCTATCAGGGCCTAATGAAAAAATTGGATTTGATAAGTCAAAGCCATTTGCTATAACTGCCAACAGCCTGGTAAATTTTCTAGAGAATGTAACATGCCAAGAAACTTTCAGATGAACCAATTCCAAAACCAGTCAAGAAATCAGCAGCATCAATATCAACAAAACCAGGAGAGAACCAATCCCAACAACAACAACTATAATCCCAACTTCAACAACTTTCAGCCTCAAAGAACAATCATCATCAAGTTGTGCCACAGATAGAAGGTTTTCAAAGAAACAACAACCAAAACCTTCAAACTTTTCCAAACAACTTAGTCCCAGCCAACCAAAATCAACCAAGAAATCAAGGAAATGTGGCTGTAACTACATAGCATGAGGGTAATTTTGATTGGAGCAATCATGAAGAAGACATTGTTGATGACATCAAGAGAGAAAATGTGACATTTATGGCCTTGATTGAGAAAGAAGCTGGATCATCATCTCAGGTACACTCTGCTCCTAATGTTGATTTAAATGAATTATCAGTGATTTAAAAGCAAAAGTAGGCAAGCTGGAAAGTAAGTGTTTTAGGAAACAAAGTATCATCAATGGGTATGAGGCCAGTGAGCTGATCAGTGAAGAAAGGATGAAAAGTTTAGAAGAAGACTGTGTAAGTAGCTACAGAGCTCAGAAAAGGATCACCACTGAGATAGATGGGTTGAAGAAGATGAATGTTGAAGAAAATGTGCAGAACACAAAACTGCAGGTTGAAAATGAATTTTTGAAGAACTTGGTCTCCAGAGGAAACATTTGTGGTATTAAAAACCAAGTAAAAGAGGAAGACAAATACAAAGCAGTTCCACCACCATTCAACAATAACTTTATGCCAAAAGTTGATAAAGAGAAAAGAGATGCATATCTACAACAATTCATAGATGTCTTTCAAGACAAAGAAGAATTTGTTGACTTGTACAAGAGTGTTGAGGTGAATGAAAAAGGAGACTTTGTGGTAAAGGAAGAAGTGAAAGAAGACAAGTCAATTGGAGTTCAAGTCTCTGAAGATGACTTTGATTCTGATGATCTGAACCAAGATGATTTCAATGAATTAAGTGATCAGATCACTGATGAAGAGATCAAGGGTGTTGAAAGAGGAAGAAAGATAAAGAAACCAGACACAATAGACAATATTCCGTTGCTACCTCCAATAACACCAAAAATGAAGAAACAAAATGAAAAAATGAGAAGAGAACATGTATCTTTTGATATATGTGAGAGAAAGAAGGTAAGCTACATTGCAGCTAGGCCACCAAGCAAGGATGTATTGGAGAAGATAAGTAAAAACAAAAAGAAAAGAGACACTGAAGAAGTTGATGTGAAGAAATCCAGTATACCCTATTTTCTCCAGTCATGAGGTATTTGGCATTAGGGAGGTGGAAACCATGGAAGAATATGAGAAGAGGAAGTCAAGATGAAGAACCTTTGAATATGTAGAAAATTGTGTTTGTAAAAAGCAAGATTGAAGGACAAGACATCAAGATTGAGGAATTTGTTCCTTTCTCAATTAATTTTGATGGTCTAAAAAATCATAAGACATTGGAGTCAAAGCACCTAGACCAAGTGAAAGGTTCAAAAAGGGAAGTGATCATGAAAAATACAAGGGAAAAGTTTGGTGCTAGAAATGTGATGAGTATGGGTCATCACATAGATTCTTGTAATGAGAGACTCAAATTCAAGCCTTTTCATGTCCCAAATGAGACAAATTATGGACAAGACTTTGTTCTGTACAAGAAAAAGTATGATGCATACCTAGGAAAGGGAAAGGTGTGTAAAAAGGAGGCATTGAGTGAAGATAGTTAGAAACCAACAGTAAAGACCAAGAAACATGTGGCTGAACAAGCTAAAAGGAGCAGATCTCCTAAGAAGCCTGAGAAAGCTGTCAAGAAGAACTTTCAGCCCTTGAAAATCATTCCTAAAAGGGATACACAATCAGTCAAATCTGATAGCTCTCAAGGATCACCAAGCAGTGAGAAAACAAAAATCAGGGGTATCTTTCCTAGAAAGAAACCAACTGAACTTACTGGTGATGTGAAGTTCTTATTGTAACATGGTTATGAACTGCTAGGATTCCTTTGGAAACACAAGGTTGAGGCTAAGGTGGATAAAGTTGCTGATGTGAGAGACTACTCAGACTAGAAAGACTATGTGGTACATGAGTATGACATTGCACCAGAAGAATGCCAGAGCTCAATCTCATTTGTTAAAACTCCAAGAGATTGTGGATATGAAACTGATAATTCAGACAATATTGAAGTCACTCATGAAGATCCGGAACCCACAACACTCATTTCCAATGCTGCCACTGAAACTAAATCTTGAGATAGCTTGCACTTCCTCACTCAACTAATCAATTTTTTTTTCTTTTGTGCAGGAACAGTCCACTCCACTAAATGAAATATGGTACATGGATAGTGGATGTTCTAGGCACATGACTTGTGACAGGAGGTCACTTGTTAATTATGAAAAAAAGTTTGAAGGTCCTGTGGCATTTGGGAGTGATGAGAATGGTGGAAAGATAGTTGGAAAGGGAATTTTAACAAATGGAAAGGTTTCCTTTGATAATGTGTTTCATGTTGAAGGACTACAATATAATCAACTAAGCATATCACAAATGTGTAATAAGGGTTACAAAGTTGGTTTTGATGACTCACACTGTTTCATCCTAAAACATGAATTTGTAATCCCACCTGAAATGATTATGATGATGACCCCAAGAAATGGCAACCTATATGAACTTAATATGAAAGAAGCTGTTTCAATGGGTGGTACATGTTTTGTTTCCAAAGCCACTGAAAATGTGTCAAAATTATGGCATAGGAAATTATGTCATGTGAATCTGAAGAACATGAACAGACTTGTGAAAGGTGAGCATGTAATTGGCTTACCTATAAGAGAGTTCAAATTGGAAGATCATTGTAGTTCATGCAAGAAAGGCAAGCATCACAAATCTTCTCAAAAGACAAAGCTCATCAACTCAATTGATCAAGTACTTGAATTACTTCACATGGATCTTTTTGGTCCTGTGAGTGTGCCAAGTATAGGGAAAAAAAGATATTGTCTTATGATCATTGAGGACTACTCAAGATATACTTGGGTTTATTTCCTAAGTACAAAGGATGAGACTGCAGAGTTGATTAGGGGATGTGTGACAATGATTGAGAACAAACTGAATAAGAAGGTTAAAATGATGAGAAGTGATAATGATACTGAGTTCAAAAATGGAGTCATGGAAGAATTTTGTGCAGAAAGTGAATACTTCAGCAATTCTCAGCTCCTAGAACTCCTGAATAAAATGGTGTTGCAGAAAGAAGAAACAGGACACTTATTGAAATTTTGGGCAAAAACCTTAAATGCTGCATGCTATGTTCAGAATAGAGTACTTATCAACAAAAGGCATAACAAGACACCATATAAAATTTTCTTTAACAGAAAGCCATATATCAAGTTTTTCAAGCCTTTCAGATGTAAATGTTTTCTTCTAAACACCAGATATTACTTGAACAAGTTTCAAACAAAATCCTTGGACTGTTTCTTTGTTGAATATTCTACACACTCAAAAGCATACAGAGTATATGTGAAAGACCATTTGAGTGTTATTGAATCATCTGACATCATCTTTTGTTGGTACATGATGTCAGTAGTTCAGTATCTAGTGTTTGGTATGTGTCTGTAATCGAGTTAGTGTTTGATATTGTGTCACACAAGTTCTCCTGGGATGTAGGCGAACTTGTGGACAAGCGAAGTTAGGACAACTTAGCCTAACATGTAGGCGAAGTTGTCGAGGGTTATATAACCTTCACTTACGGCTTGTTTTGTTTAAGTTTAGAAGAACGTGTAATTGTGATTTGATATCACGTGTTGAAGTGCTGCAATACAACGTGTCTTATCAGTATTGTAACGTGTGTTCGTGTTCGTTTTAACGTATTACACATCTTACGCTCGTATCATGTTATGTAGGGATTCCGCACCTACGTATTACGAGATACTCCTGTGTAGATCTGGCTGGGAACCTACAATTGGTATCAGAGCTTTTGCTCATGATTATGTGGTTCGGGATTATCACACGAGTGTTAAGATCGTTCAGTTCGACTATTCGCGGAACGAGCTTACGTTGAAATACATAGTTTCTGTGTTTTACCCATCTCCCACCATCAAATATAACCCATTACACCTTCGCATACCTCGCAATACGTCAAATTAAAACCTGCAAAAACCTTGTGTTCATCAGGCGAAGTTGCCGTCACTGTTCGTAGGGTTTAAACGAAGTTATAAGGTTAAGCGAAGTTATCAATTAAGCGAAGTTGTTTGTTAAGCGAAGTTGAAGTTAAGCGAAGTTATAGATTTAAGCGAAGTTAAAGATTTAAGCGAAGTTGAGGAAACAAGCGAAGTTAAGCTTAAGCGAAGTTAAGCATAACCTCGCCATCTGATCGCTGTTCTGAATAAAAAAAATTAATACTTTTGTTGTGTTTTAGAGTCGTGTTTCTTTCGATGATGACTTCAATAAACATTACGGAACTGGTGAAAATGGAGGTTGTAGCCGGTTCAGCAACTAAGGCTCCAAAAATGCTTAAGGGTACCGATTTCGTTGCTTGGAAAGATCGGTTTGAACAGTATGTGAAATACCAAGATGCTAAGATGTGGGTATGCATACAGGATGGATACATTCCACCAACGGCCTTGTTTGAGGGTCGTGAACAGATTAAGAAGTACAATAAGATGGAAGAGGAGGAAAAGAAGATGTATGAAGCAGAAAGTAAAGCTCATGCTGCAATAACGATGGCTCTTCCACAAGAGATTCTTCATACATTCAAGAAGTACAAAACTGCTAGAGAGCTATGGGAAGCACTTGAAAATCGATATGAAGGTAATGTGGGGATACGTGCTTCCAAGACAAAGCTACTAAAAACCCAATTCTCTGTATTCAAGTATCTGAAAAATGAATCCCTTGACGATATCATCACCAGATATTACCACTTGATGACTGAGCTCAGCAATTACTCCATTGTATACAAAGAAGATGAGATAGTAGAGAAACTTCTTGATGCTCTTCCACCAAAATGGGAAATGTATACGGTTTTAATGAGAGAGGATAAAGAATTTGCCAATATTGACCTTGAGACAGCAGTCAATAAGTTACGAAATTTTGAGCTCAACATGGTTCGAAAGGAGACACCAACTGATCAGGTTCAGGATCCGGGAATGTATGGTGCGAAAGTCTCTCCAAGTTCAAATTCAAAATCAGAATCGTCTGCCTACTACTCAAAGGGAGAATCAAACTCCAACTCAACTCGAGATGGTCATATGATTCTCAATATGGATGGCGACGTGTGTTTCGTAGCTGGAGGTAGTAGTTCTTCAAAACCTCAATCAACAACTGGTAATGTACCCTCAAATGTTCCGACCTACAACTACTCACAGATGCCCATGAGTGTTAAATCAGCTGAACAGCAGTTTGCTCTCTACGCATCCTTCATTGCATCGTATGAAAACTACATCAAAGGTAAAATAGTCGACCCTGCAACTTTGGATGAAGACTATGATCAGATCGATGCTGATGATTTAGAAGAGATGGATCTACAGTGGCAGATGGCAATGATTGTAAGAAGGGTTAAGAGGTTCATGAAGAAAACAGGTAGAAAGTTCATTGGAGAAAGACCAGGGTTTGACAAATCAAAAGTTAGATGTTACAACTGTCAAAAAAATGGTCACTTTGCCAAGGAATGTACCAATGAGAGAGTCGAACGTAGTCAGAACAGAGCTGCACAACAGAATGGGGGAGGTAGTGAGAACAGGGCTATGGTATCTAGACAAAATGGTGGATACAACTGGAACCTGCAAGTTGAGGAAGTGTTCGAACAAGCCAATTTGGTAAACATAGAGACTGAAGGAAGTGAGAGGGAGACGGGATAAAATTCTATGGCAGAAGTCAACGATCAGCTCTCTGAGGTAAGTTCTGAACTTCATTGCATACAATGTGAAAATCTGTCTGAACAATTGAAAACAATAACTGATCAGTTTGTTAGTTTGGACGCTCAATTTAAAACGTTAAAAGAAGATCATCACTATACTAAAACTTGAGAAAACAGTTACTCGGTAAAAATAAAAGCTAGAGAAAAAGATATCAGAAGTCTTAAAGGCAGTCTAGCTGAAAAAATACAAGTAATTGATCTTAGTTATGAAGTGTTAGAAGAGAAAACAAAACTAATTGCCGAAAGAGATAAACAGATTGCTGATTACCAGGTAAAGGTGGTGGAACTAAACAGAAAAATTGAACAATTTAGTAATTCCTCAGCAATGCTCCATCACATTGTAAGTGTTCAACGTTCCCCAGTTAACAAAGCGGGAATTGGATTTTCTGAAGTTCCACCACCGTATAACCATAACTATACTTATAATCCTAGTAATCAGAAATCTGCTGATGTTGATATTGATCAGACAGTTCCAGTCAAAATTTCGACTAAAGAACCTGAAGTTAGAAAAAGCGAAACGAGTAAGCCAATTCCAAATGTTAAGATTTCTGTTCCTAGTTCTACCTCATCAAATTCGGACAAGTCATCCGAATCGGGTGAGATAAAGGAAGAGGTAACATTACTATAACGGGGGGAGGAATATAAGCCTGATGAAAAGAGTTCTTCCCTAAACCCGTTCGTCCCACCGTATGTGAGACAAACGGGTAGTAATGTAACCTCAACATCCGAAACAATGAATGAAACGAAAGTTGAACACAGGAGTTGTTTTAGATGCAATCAAGTAGGACACCTTATTGCTGATTGCCCTCTAAACCAGAGAAAATTTAGAGGAATGAGGCCTCCGAAAACTGAGAATAAAACGAATGGTAATTATTATACTGGTAAGAATGCAAACTCACCAAACTTCAGACATCGGACAAATCCAAGATTTCAAATAAATCGATCTCAGTTTTTCCCAGTTAACAACCAAACTTACAATTATATTTCAGTTAATTCTCGAAGGGTTGGATGGCCTCATAGTCAATCCTCAAGAAGGTTTCCTTTCAGGACTTACAGAAATCATTCTCAAACTGACTTTGGACAATCAAAGTACGGGATGCCGTTTAACAGATTTAATCAACCCAAGACCAGTAGGTCATGGGTCCCCAGATTTTAATCTTATTCTTTAACTGTGCAGGAACAGTTGAACAGGGCAGTAAGCAATCTGTGGGTTGTAGACAGCGGCTGTTCCCGGCACATGACTGGTAACGAGAATTTGTTACATGAATGGAAACCTGTTCAAGGAGGAAGAGTTAGTTTCACTGGAGAGAGTGGAGGTAGAATCACTGGTATTGGAACTGTGACAAATGGAAAAATGAAGTTAGAGAGGGTGAATTTTGTTGAAGAATTAAAGCATAACCTGTTGAGTGTATCTCAGATTTGTGACAAAGATTACATAGTGCATTTTACGAAAAATGAGGCAATTGTTCTTTATCCGGGGATCAATATTCCAGAGGCATGGGTGGTGATGAAAGCTCCAAGAGAAAAGAACACGTATGTAATGGATATGAGGTCAACAGAGATGACATCAGAAGAGTCATGTCTTCTGTCGAAAGCGACTGAGTCCGAGTCCGAGTTATGGCACCGAAGAATGGGACATGTACATCTTTGCAAAATGAATTACATTGTCAAAAATGGGCTAGTGCATGGAGTTCCCTTGAAGAACTTTAACTTTGAAGATCAATGCTTATTGTGCAAGAAGGGAAAGCAACACAATAAACCTCATCACTCCAAGAAGGTTAACTCAATTGTCAGTACCCTAGATCTACTTCACATGGATCTCTTTGGTCCCGTGAATGTAAAAAGTCTAGGTGGAACGTCATACTGCTTGGTAGTAACCGATGATTACTCTCGATACTCTTCGGTATACTTTCTGAAGGCAAAAGATGAGACGGTTCAGTTGGTGATTAACTTGATTACCAAGGTTGAAAACATTGTTGGGAGAAAGGTTAAGTACATCAGGAGTGATAATGGGACAGAGTTCAAGAACTACCAGATGTAGATGTTCTGCTTACAAAGAGGGATAGACCATCAGTACAGCGCCCCGTACACTCCGCAACAAAATGGGGTGGCTGAGAAGAAGAATAGAACGCTAATTGAAGGAGCCAGAACCATGCAGGCTGATGCTAAACTTCCAGTGGTGTTCTGGGCTGAAGCTGTTGCCACAGCCTGTTATATCCTTAATCGTGTTTTAACTGTTAAAAGATTGAATAAAACTTGTTATGATCTTATGCATGGTAGAAAGCCAAACTTGAATGGTCTTGAACCTTTCGGGTCCACATGTACGATATTAAAGACAAACTCAAAATTTGGTGAGAAAGCCGACGAAGGTATTTTAGTCGGATATGTTGTTGGTACACCCAACAGAAGAGCCTTTAATTTATCGAACAACAAGGTTGAGGTGGTATGTAACACGGACATTACAAGTTACAAATCACCAAAGCCTAGCACGGGACCCGCTGAAGCTTTCGACAATGATAAACTTTTCAAATCGTTTAATTTGCCTTACTTGGATTTTGCAGAAGTTGATGAGAAAATTGCTTCACAGATTCTGTATGATGAGGAGGAAAATATTGTGCAACGTCCGCGATACGATGAGAGTCAACCTTCCTCGTCAAGTGCTGCTGATATTCCTGTTGCCTCTACTGAGGAAGAATTCTACAATCCTTTTCACTCTCAACATCAATCACCCATAGATGAACTCTCTTCGAACTTAGAAAACAATCTGGAAGTCGGTCAGGTTCCGACTACTGGAGTTCACAAAAATCACCCTTTGGAGAACGTGATAGGTGATCTGTCTGACGGTGTTCAAACAAGAAGAAGTCAGAATGAGCACACTTGTCTTTACGCAAGCATTAAAGAAACGGGTATCTTAAATGAATGTTTGTACACCTGCTTCATCAGCCAAATTGAACCAAAGAATTATCAAATGGCTCTAAAGGATAGTTCGTGGGTCGAAGCCATGCAAGAAGAGTTAGCACAGTTCGAGAAGATGGAAGTATGGAAATTAGTTGCAAAACCAAAAGATGTACATGCTATTGGAACAAAGTGGGTTTTTAAATGTAAGAGAGATGAGAAAGGAATAATCATAAGGAACAAGGCGAGGCTGGTAGTAAAAGGGTTTAATCAGCAAGAAGGAATCGACTACAATGAAGTGTTTGCTCCAGTGGCAAGATTGGAAGCAATTCGACTATTTTTGGCATTTGCTGCTCACAATGAGATGAAGGTGTTCCAATTAGATGTGAAAAGTGCCTTTCTGAATGGTAAAGTCGATGAGGTGGTGTACGTTGAACAACCTCCGGGTTTCCCTGACCCTGATTTTTCTGATCATGTATACAAACTGAGCAAAGCGTTATATGGGCTACATCAGGCCCCTCGTGCCTGGTACTCAACCCTGTCGAACTATTTTCTTGAGAATGGGTTCGAAAGAGGAAAGATCGATAGCATGTTGTTCGTCAATAGAAAAGGAGGAGATTTTCTACTAGTGCAAGTCTATGTGGACGACATCATTTTTGCTGCATCCAAAGTCGCCATGTGTCAGGATTTTGAAGCAATGATGAAAAAGAGGTTTGAAATGAGCGCCATGGGCGAATTAACTTTCTTTTTAGGATTGCAGGTTGATCAGAAGAAAGATGGGATGTTCATTGATCAAACAAAATATGTCCATGACGTACTCAAACGCTTCAAGATGGAAGACAACACTTCTTTTGATACTCTAGTTTGCGTCAATCACAAACTGGGTGCAGATTCTGACAGTGATGAAGACGTGGACCCCACCCAATATCGAGCATGTTGGAATTACGTATGCCCGAGACACATATTTATATTAATGTGGCTAACTGTGTTTGATCCAAGTCGGGTCATACCCAATAACAAGCTAGACAACACCAAATGTATTCTTTTGATGATTTGATCATTTAAACGAATACCGAACACTACGCGTTTAGAAAATTGGTTTTCTAAACAAACACACTTGAGGATTTAAATAAATTATTTGGATAATTTGTTTATATAAATTAATTATTTAATTGGTTAAATAATTATATATATATGTATGTACATTTTATATAAGTGAGTTTTATAAAATGAATGGAGATGGAGATGTTTTAAATGTTAAAACAAAATAACAAAAAAAAATAAAAAAAAAAAAAAAAAAAATCAAAACCGGCCACCCATGTGGGTGGAAGGTTTGGTCCCATTTAAAACTTTGTCCTTTTGTGTTGACCCCTTCTCCAATCACAAGACATGCAAAATGGTTCCTCTCTCCTTTTTCAATACATGCAAGTTAGTTATTATTTTGAAATTGGTTCAAAAAAACAACTAACTCTCCCTCACTCTCTCTTAATTCTCACGGCCACTTTGGCTTTTTGGGAGAGCTTGGTAAGCTAATTTTGGTGTTCAAGAATCCTAGCAAATAACTTGGTGTTGTTGCAAAAGGCTTGGGGTATCACTCTCTTGAGGTTTTCTTCTTTGGAGGCTTGCCTTTCATCCATCATCCCCTTCAACAACCTACATCTTCCTATAAGGTATAAGGAGGTACATTTACATTTTGTGAGCATATTGTTCTTGTAATATTGATCCTTGTTCATTGGGTTTTAATTTTAACATAATGGTATGTTCATAACAAGTTATAAAATCTAAGCTTCCGTTGCGTTTTCTTGTTAAAATGGTTAACTTGATTCTTTGATAAGCTTGTATAAAACCCAACAATGGCATCAAGAGCCGGTTACAAGGACTTATGCTCCTTACATGTTCATAGATTTCGGGTTTTTCATGGGTGAAAAAGGGGTCCGAAATTTTGGTGGATTTTACCCCTCATGGTTTTGTAAGATCTTGACATGCATGCAAAGATCTTAGGAAACCATTTAACATTTGGATGTTGAAATATCAAAATTGCAAAAATTTTGGGGGGGGGGGATGGGCCGTAGCCTCTTGGGGGGGGGGGGGGGCCGATTCCTTTTGGTGATTTTGGGCATTGGTTGCTTAGGTTGCATGCTTAGAACATTTGGTATGTTTGATTGTGTCATAACCGAAACCGAGACCTTGGATGTGTTGATTGTTGTTTGTGTATGTTGATTATGTTTATTATTCAATATGGTTGTAATAATTCATAATCTTAGGCTTATGTAATTTATTTATTCATAAGTTGGTATGTAATAAATAGATTAGTTGCATTTTCTTTTTTTTTAGAAAAATATGTATTAGGATACATTTTGTAAAAATTGAAGATGCAAGAATTGGTGGATTTGGGCCTTGGACCGAAATTTTGGGCTTGTTGGGCCTCACCGGCCCATCATGGGATTCAAGCCCATTAGGCCCATAAATTTCACTCTTGGGCCCAAGAAGACTTTTGGAAGTTTGGAGCCCATTAACAAGCCCAACAAGAACACAACAACTTTGAAAGGATACTTGAAGCATTTGGATGCAAGGTCAAGTGGGAGTCAACATTCCATCCTTGTGTCATGTTTTGTCCCTTAGGTGTGACTTATGACCTATACTTGTTTCGGCTAACAAGTATGGTCAAACTTAGCGGTTCTCGGTTATGACTATATTTTGCATATGTATGCTTGGTTGTTTGTTTTACTTTATGTAATGTGTGGTTGATAGATATTAGGATATCCAAACCGTCACATAGGAACGACAACAAGCATAAAACGGGTTCTAATATATATTTGGTAATATCGCGTCAATTAGTTAATAAAATGGGTTTATTAAAACTAAGCGATTACTCACATATAATAAAATTGGTTTTATTATAACTAGAACCTTGAAAATTGGTTTTCAAAATCGCCATATTACTAAATGCATGTTAGGATATGGCATAATGTTTTTCAAACTAGAATATTGGAAAACTTAAAAATCCCTTTTTCATAATTACCATGGAAGCAAGTCTAACACCATCCTTTTGTAAGACACTTAACGTATTAGGGAACTTTAAATGGGATAAAGGTCACCTAACCATTTTGAGCAAACTAATATACTTAGGGTAATATTAACATATTTGTGGGATAAAGGTCACCTAACCACTTGTATGTTAATCTTACATGTTTATACAAGTAGGACGACTTGAATTGGAAACCATGTGATAAAGGTCACCTAAGCATGGGGTCCAATGGTGTTGATGGGATAAACATGTCAACACGAAATAAGGATTTCGAATGGTCCCATACCTCTAGAAGTTGCAAAGGGTTGCAATTGTCAAGGTTGACTACCTTGTTAAATCAAATAACGGGATAAAGGTCACCTAACCGAAATTTGACTTATCGTTGGATTCTAGAATTTAATTATTATTTTAAAATTTGGAATAAAAGGGTATTAATAATTAAATTGTTTATAATACTAAATTAGAACTTTGTTAAATTTTGTAGATGGCCACTAACAATGCAAACACCTCTACCCATAACACCCGTAACCTATCCTTAAGAACCATCCTTGAAAAGGATCGTCTAAACCATAATAACTTTATGGATTGGTATCGCAACTTGAGAATAGTTCTCAAGCAATAAGAGATATCATATGTCTTAGACGATCCCATTCCCGACGAGCCTAACGTGGAAGATGAGGAGGCTTATTTCGATTGGGTTAAGTACACCAAAGATTCGGTGCAAGCCTCTTGCCTCATGTTAGCAACTATGATTCCCGAAATCCAAAAGGATTTCGAGCATCATGGGGCATACGACATGATAACTCAATTGAAGGAAATGTTCCTTCAACAAGCTAGAGCGGAACGTTTCGAAACGGTTCGAGCGTTTCATGCATGTCGTATGGAGGAAACCCAAAGCGTCTCATCTTATGTCCTAAAGATGAAAAGCTACATTGAAAAGCTTAATAGGTTGAATTGTCCCGTGTCTAATGAGTTGGCTACGGATTTGATCCTCAACTCATTGACCAAAAGGTTTGAAACTTTTGTCATGAATTATAACATGAATGGATGGGACAAAAGCATTGGTGAGCTTCACGCAATGCTAAGAACGGCCGAAGCGGGAATGGGTAAAAAGGTTTTACCCGTTCTAACAATCAATGAAGGCAAAAGGGACATAACTCCAACCCCAAAGCAAGTGTTGCTAAGGGCAAGGGCCACGTCCAAGGAAAGGGAAAGAGGAAAGCCATCACGCCCATCAAACCGAAGGAAAAGAAGCAAAAGGTTGCGGCGCAAGATCCATGCTTTGAGTGTGGAGAGATAGGTCATTGGAAAAGGAATTGTCCGACCTATCTCAATGCATTAAAAGATAAGAGGGATGCGGGGCATACCTCAGGTATTATCTTTACTATATATGTTGAACTAAATGTTATTTCTTCAAATACATGGGTACTTGATACCGGATGTGGAACTCACATTTGCAATTTGTTGCAGGGGTTCAAAAGAAATAAACAACTCAACAAAGGGGACATTAGTCTCTTTATGGGCAATGGAGCGAGAGTTGAAGTCCAAGCTCAAGGAGACTACTTGTTAAAGCTTCCAAGTGGTTTGGAAGTAATTTTGAAAAATGTTTTGTATGCTCCTAAGTTAAGGAGAAACATTATTTCCGTGTCCCTTTTAAAACAATGTGGCTTTGATCTTAAGTTTATTGATTATGATATTCATGTTTTGATGAATGGCATATTTTATTTTAAAGCTATACCCATGAATGGTATATATGAAATAGATCAAAGTGGTATGTCACATAGTAGTTCAATGTATAATGTCAACACCAAGAAACTCAAGAAGGACTTGGGTGATTCCTATCTTTGGCATTGTCGCCTTGGACATATAAGCAAGAATCGCATGCAAACTCTTCGCAAGAGTGGTATTCTAGAAACCAATGAGTTTGATTCATTTGATGTATGTGAATCTTGTTTACAAGGCAAAATGACAAAGCAACCCTTTAATAAGACTTTTGAAAGGTCAAAAGAATTATTGGGTATCATACATTCGGATGTATGTGGTCCTTTTAGACCAATGACTAGGAATGGTGAAAGATACTTCATTACATTTATTGACGATTATAGTCGATATGGTTATGTGTACTTAATGAAACACAAAGATGAAGCTTTTGAAATGTTCAAAGACTTCAAAGCTGAAGTAGAAAGACAACTCAAAACCACAATCAAAGTACTTCGTAGTGATAGAGGAGGTGAATACCTAAGTAGTTTTTTCCAAGATCATCTTAAGAGTTGTGGAATTATTTCACAACTTACTCCACCTGGAACACCACAACATAATGGTGTGTCTGAAAGGAGAAATCGTACCCTATTAGATATGGTTCGATCAATGATGGCTAGAAGCACTTTACCTCTATCATTTTGGGGCTATGCTTTACTTTCCGCTATTCGCATATTGAATATGGCTCCAACCAAGAAAGTGAAGAAGACACCTTTCGAAATATGGCATGGAAAGGCTCCATCGCTATCATTCTTAAAAGTTTGGGGTTGTGAAACTTATGTAAAGCAATACACCCCAAACAAATTAGAAGTCCGATCCACTAAGTGTATCTTTATTGGTTACCCTAAAGATGATATAGGATATTACTTTTACGATCCTAGTGAGCAAAATGTTATTATTGCTCGAAAGGGTAAGTTCTTGGAAACTAAGTTCCTTAAGGAAGGAACTAATAGTAGAACAGTGAAATTTGATGAGGATCAAGAATCACAAGATGATACACAATTGGTTGATACTAGCACTCAACAAGAGGTTGTTGAAAGTGATCAAGTGGTTGATCAAAACACACAAAACGTTCGCAGATCTGGTAGAGTTAGCAATCCACCCGAAAGATATGGATTTTTGGTAGAAGGTTGCTACGTGGTAGATTCGGATGAACCAACCACATACCATGATGCAATGTCCAAGAATGATTGTGACAAATGGCTCGAAGCCATGAACGTTGAGATGCAATCCATGTATGACAACCAAGTTTGGGAATTGGTTGAACCACCACTCAACTCCAAAGCTGTTGGAAGTAAGTGGGTTTTCAAAAGGAAAACTGATATGCATGGAAACTTGGATACTTATAAAGCAAGACTTGTAGCTAAGGGTTTCACTCAAACTCAAGGGGTTGATTATGATGAAACTTTTTCACCTGTGGCAATGCTTAAGTCTATTAGGATATTATTTGCCATAGCTGCACATTATGATTATGAAATTTGGCAAATGGATGTCAAGACCGCTTTCCTAAATGGATATCTTGAGGAAGATGTCTATATGGTTCAGCCTGAGGGTTTTGTCGATCCGAAACATCCTAAAAAGGTATGCAAGTTAAAGAAATCAATCTATGGATTGAAACAAGCATCTAGAACTTGGAATCATCGTTTTGATGAAGAAATCAAAAATTTTGGATTCATCAAGAACGCTGATGAGGCTTGTGTGTATAAAAAGGCTAGTGGGAGTATAATTACCTTCTTAGTATTGTATGTCGATGACATTCTACTATTTGGAAATGACATTCCAACCATGGAAAGCGTTAAGGCTTGGCTTGGAAGTAGATTTTCCATCAAGGATCTTGGTGAAGCTGCCTATATTTTGGGAATAAAGATCTATAGGGATAGGTCAAGGCGCTTGATAGGTTTGAACCAAAGTACATACATTGATAAAATCTTGAAAAGGTTCAAGATGGAAAACTCCAAGAAAGGTTTTGTACCTATTCAAAGAGGGACCATATTGAGTTCAGCTCAATGTCCAAGCTCAAAGGGTGAGCAAAACATGATGAAACAAATCCCATATGCTTCTGCTATAGGATCCATCATGTATGCGATGATATGTACTAGACCGGATGTGTCATGCGCTTTGAGCATGACAAGCAGATACCAACAGAATCCAGGAGACAGTCATTGGACGGCTGTTAAGAGCATATTGAAATACCTTAGGAGAACTAAGGATATGTTTCTGATATATGGATCTGGTGAGGAGGAACTCGCTATAAAAGGTTACACGGATGCGAGCTTCCAAACTGATCGAGATGATTCTCGATCACAATCTGGGTATGTGTTCACTCTTAATGGAGGAGCTGTCTCTTGGAAGAGCTCAAAACAGGAAGTGGTAGCATTGTCCACTACAGAATCAGAATACATCGCCGCTTCATTGGCAGCTCAAGAAGCTGCATGGTTGAAGAAATTCATTACCGATCTAGGGGTGGTCTCTTCCATTCAAGACCCCCTAGAAATCTTTTGTGACAACGAGGGTGCGATTGCACAAATCAAGGAACCTCGTTCGCACCAAAAGACAAGGCACATAGAGCGGAGATTCAACTACATAAGGGATGAAGTTGAAAAGGGAAAGATATGTATTCGCAAAGTTGGAACTGATCAAAATCTTGCGGACCCATTCACGAAGCTCCTAGAAAGACCGAAACATGAGCGTCATGCGAGTGGCTTAGGACTTCGATATTCTAGTAATTGGATTTGATCTATTTTGTATTAAAGTTTAAAAGACTTTTGTAATTTAACTCTTTTATATGATTATGGAATCTTGAGTTAAATTCTAATTTTGCATGTTTAATCCATGAATAAGTTATCTTATTCTAAAAGTCCGTAGTCGATCACATTTGTGGGAACAAATATGAAGCAAGACTATTATGAACTAGGATTGGTGGATATTCATAAGGAATGAATATGGAGCATAGGTTTGCTGCCAAAGTTCATAGATATTTGTGGGATACAAATATTGGACTGACCCGCTCTCAATATTACTACATGGAGTCGATTGACTTGATCATTAGTAATCTTGAGTAAAGGAGAATTTCATATTATCCTTAGACCTGAGATGTATATTGGGTCTTGATTTTCACCGAGTATTACACTTTGACTCTCCCCTTCGCTATTCGTAAAAGATGGTACATAAGGATGAGCTCGGGTGGAGTATAAAGTGATAGTGAGAGGCGTATACAGTCAAGACGGAATTTGTTCCTCTTATGTGTTTAGAGTTTAGATGTCTAAGGCCTGATAAAGTTGAATTGTAAAGAGAATGATCACCTATGTCTCTTAGATCCAACATGACATCTAGCAACAAAGGGATATAATGATAGATTCACCTAAATCATATCAAGTAAGGGACTTGAAGGGATGATGTTATTGAATGGCACTTCGTCAAACACATTAGGGGTGGTGAACTGTTGTTAGGCGGTATTCACCACTTGCATTAATTTTCTATGTATCTCGTGCAAGTGGGAGATTGTTGGAATTACGTATGCCCGAGACACATATTTATATTAATGTGGCTAACTGTGTTTGATCCAAGTCGGGTCATACCCAATAACAAGCTAGACAACACCAAATGTATTCTTTTGATGATTTGATCATTTAAACGAATACCGAACACTACGCGTTTAGAAAATTGGTTTTCTAAACAAACACACTTGAGGATTTAAATAAATTATTTGGATAATTTGTTTATATAAATTAATTATTTAATTGGTTAAATAATTATATATATATGTATGTACATTTTATATAAGTGAGTTTTATAAAATGAATGGAGATGGAGATGTTTTAAATGTTAAAACAAAATAACAAAAAAAAATAAAAAAAAAAAAAAAAAAAAATCAAAACCGGCCACCCATGTGGGTGGAAGGTTTGGTCCCATTTAAAACTTTGTCCTTTTGTGTTGACCCCTTCTCCAATCACAAGACATGCAAAATGGTTCCTCTCTCCTTTTTCAATACATGCAAGTTAGTTATTATTTTGAAATTGGTTCAAAAAAACAACTAACTCTCCCTCACTCTCTCTTAATTCTCACGGCCACTTTGGCTTTTTGGGAGAGCTTGGTAAGCTAATTTTGGTGTTCAAGAATCCTAGCAAATAACTTGGTGTTGTTGCAAAAGGCTTGGGGTATCACTCTCTTGAGGTTTTCTTCTTTGGAGGCTTGCCTTTCATCCATCATCCCCTTCAACAACCTACATCTTCCTATAAGGTATAAGGAGGTACATTTACATTTTGTGAGCATATTGTTCTTGTAATATTGATCCTTGTTCATTGGGTTTTAATTTTAACATAATGGTATGTTCATAACAAGTTATAAAATCTAAGCTTCCGTTGCGTTTTCTTGTTAAAATGGTTAACTTGATTCTTTGATAAGCTTGTATAAAACCCAACAGAGCAATCATAGGCTCTTTATTTAACTGCATCTAGACCTGGTATTATGTTTGCAGTTTGTCTTTGTGCTCGTTTTCAGGCTAGCCCGAAGGAATCTCACATGAAGGGAGTGAAGAGAATATTGTGGTATCTCAAAGGCAAGCCTAAGATGGGATTGTGGTACACGAAAGGGGGAGAACTAGATTTGGTCGCTTACACAGATTCTGACTATGGAGGTTGCAATCAGAACAGGAAGTCTACAACCGGTGGATGTCAGTTTCTGGGGGGTAGATTGGTGTCGTGGCAGTGCAAGAAGCAGACCTCTGTAGCCATTTCCACCTGCGAAGCAGAGTTCATTACAGCATCGAACTACTGCTCCCAGGTTCTTTGGATACAACAGCAATTGCGCGATTACGGTATGAATTTCACTCAAACTCCTATTTGCATTGATAACACTGCTGCTATCTCAGTAACTAACAATCCCGTCAAACACAGCAAAACTAAACACATTGACATTCGTCATCAATTTATACGGGATTGTGCTGAGAAGAAATTAATTGTGTTAGAAAAGGTTGATTCGTTGGATAATTCCGCCGATCTTTTTACTAAAGCGTTTGACCGAACTCTTTTTCAAAACCTTGTTGAACTTAATGGGATGATCAATCCCGAGTAACCGTGTTTTTCGTTTTTTTTTTTAAAAAAAAAAAAAAACATCACTATCGCTTAAAATTATGTCGGTTGCTTCAGTTTGAAGGACACATCTTCGGATGTGTTTGGTCCTTACTTCTACTAGTAGATTATGAGGATAGCCATTAACCAGTTGACTGAAAGTGACCGGGGCGGTTTATGATGGGTTTTTATTCTTTCGCTGAAAAATAGTCGTTCATACTTAGTTAGAAGGACACATACTCGTATGTGGTCGGTCCAGCTGATCCATTGGATCTTCAGGATAGCCGTTTACCTGAAGACTTTGACTTGATCGGGGCGATAGAATTTAAAATTTTCTAAGGGAGATGATATAATTTTTCAAGTCTATAACTTCGTAAGAAGTTTCAATAAAATGTTTAATAGAAAATTTGATCCAACTTTGGAAAGTGATAGACAAACTAATTCTGTGTGCTTAACTAATGAAGTTATTAGGCCTAAAAGACTCTAGAACAGCCATTGTATGTTATGGTAGCTTTTTATGGTGCGTAAAAGTAGAAGTGATACTAACTAAATTTCCTCGTTTTAAAGTGGAGAATCATTCAGAGTTGTGCATGTCTCAATATACATCTTTCCGAATGATAGGCAGAAAAGTGATTACCCAGTCATACACGAGCCCGTGAGTGTTCTGATTCCCGAGAAGAAAGTGTGTCAAGTACCTGCAGTGATCCAGATTCGGGACTTGCAGTCGTCTATTATTTGAAGCTGTATTAATGTCAGCTACTATTATTACAAAAAAAAAACAAAATAAAATAATAATAATAATAATAATAATAATAATAATAATAATAATAATAATAATAATAATAATAATAATAATAAACCTTATAAAGCTTATGTTGTTTCAAATATCAATCAAGAGGCAAGAAAGAGAACGGGAAGAAGACTCTAAAGATCGATATGTACTTACTGTTTAATCAGACACTACGGGTCGAGGTCAACTCGGGGTGACTTGAGGAAAGCCAAATACGCTTTGAGAATAGATAGGAGGCATCACAATCTCTTATGTGATCTTAATTGAACCTAATCCGTATCACAGAAGCGATGAAAACCATACTAAGTTGTATACCAGCTTACAACCTGTTTCTTTATGTCATAATACCGCTGAACATGGATCTATGTGACAGCCATTTAATTAGTATGATTCCTGTTCGGATCTTTTCTAAAACATGCTGGTCACCGTCAAGACTGAAATTTGATCCCGTTTTATTTACTTACTGAAATTTTCATTGCATATTCTATGGTGTAAAACTTGGTTACTTAGTTCTTTGATCGTAACGTTTAAATCTTTTACTGAAGTCTTCAAAAGACAGTTGCATTTTGTTCAAATTTATAAGGGCCAGTTTTGTAAGTTTGATACTAAGAGAAGTTCAATAGTAAGAGAAGTTGTTAAGGGGCGAAGTTAAGGGTAAGCGAAGTTAAAGTTAACCTTAACTTCGCCTGTGTTGTTTCAAACATATATAAAGGTCAACTTGGTCAAACACTTTACATAGTTTTACAAACCCGGCGAACTTATACTTTATATCCTAAACCTCGACGAACTTAATACACGAATCAACCTTGTTATTAGTTGATTTCAATCCGTGTTAAAGGTGTGTAGGCTCGGTTTGACATGTAATTCTTGTCAATGGTGTTAATCAAATGTCGTTTTGGTCCGATTTGTGACTTCGGTCATGCAAACCTTTAAACACCCAACAATCAATCTGTTTCTAAGTGTTCGTAACTCATTTGATGGTCTAGATCTCCCTATTAACATCTTTACATGATTTCAATCACAAAAACACGAAACAAACCTTGATCTGACCTTTGTTGATATGCCGTTTCATATTCAGGCGAAGTTAGCTTTAGGCGAAGTTGTTCTCAACTTCGCCCAAGGCATAACTTCGCCTGCCTGTTAAATGATTAATTAATCAGGGGCGAAGTTGTTCAGGGGCAAAGTTAGGGTTAGGCGAAGTTATCCTCAACTTCGCCTTATACTTAACTTCGCCTGCTGCTTTATATTATTTAAAATTCTAATGTGTTATCAGGCGAAGTTAAGGATAAGGCAAAGTTGTACTCAACTTCGCCATATGCCAACTTCGCCTGCATTGTAGAAGTTATCTTAACTTCGCTCATGGTAATAGGCGAAGTTATGATCTGATTTGTCGATGTTCTAACTTAGACCGTTTGTTGTGCAGATATGGCTGCTGTAGCAGGAGCTGGTGGTGCTGGTGGTGACGAAGGTGGTGAAAACAACCGTCAATTCTTTCCGGGTCACAATATGTACATCACGTTGGATCCGGATGCTAGTGGTGTAGATGATTATCGCGAGATCATCTCCTTCCTTGTTCGCTCACGTATTTTCCACGCTATTACTACAACTCTACCCATCTCTCTACCCAACATTGAAGATTTCTGGCAAACGGTAGAGTATGACTGTAGAGTTGAGCCTCCGGTTATGCGCGCCACAGTGAACAATCAGGTGGTGCAGTTCTCATCTGATCAGATAACGGTCGCCTTGCAGTTCGGGACTGAAACTAGAGATGATCCTACAGACTTCTCTGCTCCATTCAGAGATGGTGCATTTTTACGAATGGGCTATTCGGGTCCATTGGGTGACACACAGAGGAGAAAAGGATTTTTATTGGATCAATGGCGTTTTCTGATGCACGTGATGATTGTGTGCATGTCGGGTCGTAAAGCTGGGACTGACGGTATGGGTGCAACGATGCAATCAGCTATGACAACACTGACTTACAACAAGCCCTACAGCTTCAGTCAGATGGTGTTTTATGAGATAGATCGTCAGAGACGCGCGGTCGCTCGTGAAAGGTTTTTGATGTATCCCAGATTCTTACAGATGATCTTGAATCTTGTAGCTCCTACGCTACCTCAACGCCGTCCAATTCGATATGTAGAGAGTGTAAGCAAGAGGATATTCGCGCAATGCAGGTCGTCGAGTGCTCGTAGTAAACCAGAGCTTCGTCCACGGCATACTTCTCTATTTGGTTATTTGATAAACCCTGCATATGTTGCTCCTCGTGGAGACGAATTTCGGGACCCGGCACTGCAACAGGTTGATGTTCCCCAACCACCACCTGTGGTACAGCAAGCATTGCCTGCTGCTCCTGTTGTGGCACCGGAGGAACAGGTAGATCTTGAGGCTGCTTTTGGTGGCCAAGGGTTCTTTGATAAGGAGCGAGTTGATCCTACTGCAGAGGTTCAAGTCTCAGTAGCAGAGGTGTCTGGTATAAATGTATCGATGGTAGCTATGTCTGTAGCTGATTCTGAGAGAACCGACTCTGACTCCTCCGCTGATGATGTTGCTGAAGCTCGACAGATTCTAGTCACCCAGGAAAGAATACATGGAAAAAGAAAGAAAGACTCAGATGATACTGAATCTGACTTCGAGGAGGAGTTAGACCGATTGATACGACGATCGAAAAGGGTTAGAACTGGTGAAGGTTATCTGTCACAATACCACCCGCGGTTACTTTTCAGCCTGCTTCTGATATTCCGGCTAGTCTGGGAATTCCTCCACCGTATGCTCAAGACATTTCTCATATGCGGTTTGATTTTGATGCTACATTATCTGATTCTGAAAGGATAGCAGCTCTTGAGAGAGTGGTGGCAGAACAGTCAAGAATCAGATCCAATCGTCCCTCCTGGTTGAGCACGGTAAACTTTTCGATGCTTTAGAGCATTCTTAGCATCTTAGAGGAAGACGGGCTGCAAGGGCGATGAGTTGAGAACGAAGAAAAGTCATGATAGAGACGATGATCCCAATGCATCGAAAGGTGCAGGTGGTGAGTTGCCAAGAACTGACCAAACTCTTGGGACTTCCACATCTCAGGGGGAGTCAACTGGTACAACAGGTGGTTCAGGTGGTGACGATGTTGTGGTTGTAGATGAGGAGGAGATGTTGGATGATATTATGGGTGATGAAGATGTGTTACTAGTTGATGAGATTGAGAAGATAGGACCTGAGATTGTGATTGACAGTGAGATTGAAGAGGGAGAGATTGTGGAGGACAATGTAGAACATGATATCCCAGAAGTTGATAAGGCAAATGTGGGTCAAGATATGGAAATTGATGAGTCTGAATGGGAAGAGCAGCCGAGATCGAAAGAAGGCTATGCTCAGTGGTTCGTAAAGACAAAGAAGCCAGCGGTTCCGACTATGTTTAAGAAAAGTTACAATATCAAAGGGTATGATGAATCGAAAAAGGGTATTATATGCCGGTTGTATGATGAGCAGTTGAGACTATTTGTGATTAAACGTTTTGATGGGATTCAGTACTTTAAGAGGTTGTTGAGATCTTTGAATACCTTGCCTGAGTGTGAGGTGAAGGATTTGGCTAAGTTGGGGTTGATTAATAGAAGTGATGATAATATGGCCAGAATCATTGGGAAGATTGGGTGGAAAGAAAGTATAAAAGAGAAAAAGTTCGAGTTATCAAAGCCGCAGAAAGGGAAGCTTGTTGAAGATTAAGACAGAGGAATGCGTGCTGATGGCAAACCTTGGATGGTAATGAAGTATAAGCCGATCCAGTGTTTGAAAGAAGTGCCGATGAAACCAATGCCCAAGGATGTCTTAAAGAATCTTAAATGGTGGTATGTTGATAGTCAAACAGCTGAAGCGGTTATGGAGGATTAAGATGAACAATAAGTTCTGAGAGTGTATGATCCCATGCACTTGGTAAATTTGTCTCAAGCTGACTTGCAGGTGCTAAACTTGAAAAAGATATTCTATATTCCTGCATGGAAAGATGATGCCAAGAAATATCAGAGAGTTGTCTCTGTTTGTGTCAGAGAAGGCGTTCATGCTTGAAGACGTGTGACACGAGATTTTTGGGAGTACTAGACACGTGAATGAAGATAGAGATATGAAGCTACTGCCAAGGGGGAGTCTGTTGGTACATGATGTCAGTAGTTCAGTATCTAGTGTTTGGTATGTGTCTATAATCGAGTTAGATTGTTTGAGTTGGTTTTAGATATTGTGTCACACAAGTTCGCCTGGGATGTAGGCGAACTTATGGACAAGCGAAGTTAGGACAACTTCGCCTAACATGTTAGGCGATGTTGTCGAGGGTTATATAACCTTCGCTTACGGCTTGTTTTGTTTAAGTTTTGAAGAACGTGTAATTGTGATTTGATATCACGTGTTGAAGTGTTGCAATACAACGTGTCTTATCAGTATTGTAACGTGTGTTAGTGTTCGTTTTAACGTATTACACATCTTACGCTCGTATCGTGTTACGTAGGGATTCCGCACCTACGTATTACGAGATACTCCTGTGTAGATCCGGCTGGGAACCTACATCTTTAATGAAAATCAGTTCAACGCAGTTGATGGTGCAGCACAGCTGTTTGATCATGAGAACTTGACAAGGTCTTTCAAGATTTATCCTGAGGACTATGATGACTCATTCTACAATACCAGTGTGTTTGAAGAGAAAAAGAAGAAAACATTGGACTTAGAAGAGTTGTGGTAGAAGGTTGCTAGTAAAGAAAAGGAGTATACATTTGTAAAGGATCTCTCAAGTGATATTGTTGAACAAGTTCAAGACAATAATCAAGAGAACAATCACAGTCCAGAACAAGATCATGTAAATCTCAATCAAGACATTCAAGAATTGCAGAATGATCAAGTTCAGACTAAGGGAAACCCAAGCAACCAAACAAATGAAGAGAAAGCTGTAACAACAACAACGTTTCTAGATCTGTTTGAAAGATTGAATATGGAAAATAATGATGCATCCACTTCAAGACAGAACAATGAAGAAGCACCAGAGTTTCATCATGCAGAAACTGAATTGATCATTGATAATCCATAACTCAATGAATCAAATCTTGACACAACTGTGTCTGCTGATATGATAGTTCAAACCCCTTATGTTGAAAAGAATCATCTTTCTGAAAACATCATTGGAAATATACATGAAAGAATCACAAGAAGTCATTCTGAAACTACAAGTATCTGTTTGTACTCCTGCTTTCTATCCCAAATAGACCCAAAGAACATTGTTCAAGCTCTAAAGGACAATAGTTGGGTGGAGGCAATGCAGGAGGAATTGGCACAGTTCATAGATCTACATGTTTTGGATCTTGTTGATAGGCCAAGAAACAGGTCTGCAATTGGAACAAAATGGGTTTTTAGAAACAAAAGGGATGAGAGGGGTTTCGTGATTAAGAATAAAGGTAGACTTGTGGCACTGGGATGCCTTCAGGAGGAAGGAATAGACTTTGAGGAAGTCTTTGCACCAGTTGCAAGACATGCTATCAGGATTTTTCTTGCATATGTTGCCTCAAAGAACATTAAGGGTTTCCAGCTTGATGTCAAGTCTGCATTCTTAAATGGAAAGATTGATGAAGAGGTGTATGTTGCTCAACCTCCAGGTTTTGAGGATCCAATGTATCCAAACAGGGTGTATAAGTTAAATAAAGCCCTATATGGATTGCATCAAGCTCCTAGAGCTTGGTATGATGAGCTGTCAGATCATCTTCTTGAAAATGGTTTTGAAAGGGCAGCTATTGACAAGACACTCTTTTACAAAAGAAAGGGATCAGACTTATTGCTGTTACAAGTCTATATGGAGGATATCATCTTTGTTTCAACAAATGAACAAATATGTATGGAGTTTGAAGGGTTAATGAAATCCAAATACAGCATGAGCTCTATGGGAGAAATGAACTTCATTCTTGGACTGCAAGTTCAACAGAAAGCCGAGGGGATTTTCATTTACCAAACTAAATATGTGCAGGACATTTTGAATAAGTTCAAATGTCATGAATTCAAAACATCTTCAACTCCAATGGACATAAAAGAAAAGATGATTGCTGATGAAAATGGGGAGCCTGTGGATGAGCATGAATATAGAGCCAAAATTGGGTCCCTGATGTACCTAACTGCTACAAGACCTGACATTATGTATGTTGTGTGTGTCTGTGCAAGATTCCAATCAAGTCCAAAAGTCTCCCAGATGAATGCTGTCAAGAGAATTTTTAGATATTTGAAGGGAAGACCAGACTTAGGAGTTTGGTATCCAAAGAACCAGTCTTTTGATCTGATTGCCTAAACAGACAATGATTATGATGGATGTAACATGAGCAGAAAGCCAACCTCAAGTGGATGTCAATTTTGGGTGATAGGCTAGTGTCATGGCAATGCAAGAATCATACAACTGTTTCAATCTCAACCGCAGAAGCTGAATACATTGCTGCATCTGCTTGATGTGCACAAGTTCTCTGGATTCATAACCAAATGCTGGACTATGGTTTGAATTTTCTGAATACCCCTATTTTTATTGATTACACTGCTGCATACTTTACTGTTAAAAATCCAGGTCAACATTCTAAGACTAAGCACATTGAAATCAGACATCACTTCATAAGAGATTGTAGTGAAAAAGGTTTGATTAAAACTGCAAAGAGTTGATACAAGTGATAATTTGGCAGACCTATTCACCAAACCACTTGATAGAACCAGGTTCAACTTTCTTCTGAAAGCCCTGGGAATAATCAATTCTGATGAGGTCTGATTGATGATGTGTGCTAGTGGCATGCCTCAATGTGCTAATTGATTATATAATTAGAGGTCCCACAAATTGAATGTTGTGTGAATGTGCATGAGTATGATACTTGTTAAGTTGACAGATATGTGCTTAAGTCATTATCTGTGCAAATTAGGTATCATTAATGCTTATGTTTTTCTTGTCAGTTAACTGCTATTGATATCAAGATAAGTAGTGTATTATATTGTCAAAATTGATATTTACTTGTCTGATGTCATGATTAAACGTTTGATTATGTGTATTATCTGATCATTTGATGTTATTAGGATAGGATAGACCTTGAATGTTAGTACTATCTGCTTGTCTTGATAATGTTATGTTTGAGTAAGATTTGAATATGTTACAACTGTTTATGTCAAAATTGGTTTTTATGACAAAGTTAAATGATAAACTGAATTTTGTAATGAATTTTGCGTAATCACTTTATTTTGGTCAAAACATGAGCAAGTTGTTAATGGTGTAGAGATATGATAAGACTATTCAGTTCAAGCTTTATAGAAGCTTAAAAGAAGGTTTTTAATGAAAAGTCTCAAGTAGTTGTTCTTGCCGAAAATCATGTCATTTGCCCAGTTGGAAGGACATACACTCATGTATGTTTGGTCCTATAATCTGTATAGATTTAAAGGATAGCCATTATCCAGAAAACTGAAAGCATTTGGGGCAATTATAACTTGTTTTCTATTCATTCACTTAAAACTATGTCAATTACTCTGACTTATAAAGGACATATATTCACATGTATGTTTGGTCGTGTTAACCACATGTGGTCAAACATGATAGCCATTTATCTGCCAAATAAAAGAAATTGGGGTGACTGAATATTAAACTGAATTTATCTGGGAAA
Organism: Bidens hawaiensis; assembly: GCF_021521415.1. Taxonomy (NCBI): domain Eukaryota; kingdom Viridiplantae; phylum Streptophyta; class Magnoliopsida; order Asterales; family Asteraceae; genus Bidens; species Bidens hawaiensis. Next base: position 496,829 of record NW_027491963.1, read on the forward strand.
TGATAGTAAATTGACATGTATGGTTGCTTTCTCATGATGTGTAAAATCTAAGGTGATATAAACATAATGAATATAGATCTCTCCAAATGATAGGTAGAAAAGTGATTACTCAGTCATACACAAGCATATTGTTATTTGGTCAACCCAAAAAAGAAACATCTTTAAATATGACACAGAACATGCTTAAGAAAATTTTTGAAAATATCAAAAAAACAAGGGGAAGAATAAAGCTACCAAAAGTTGATAAGTGTTTTAAATATTTTATCAAACAAAGAGGGTTACAACTAGAACTACAGAGATGTTGACAAAATCTGTCTCATCTTGAATGAAAGGCTTGTAAGTCCGGATGGCATGTAATTCCAATGTTCAACCTCTATATATGTTTGAAAATCAAAAACACAAAAAGATTCAATAGGTTCTGTCATACAAAAACAAAATTTTGACCAAATAGTAGGAGATTGGAGTCAAATTGAGGTCATCTGGGGAAAGCCAAATAAGCTTTGAGAAGAGGTATGAGGCATCATAGCACAGTGTTGACCATTTCTGAATTTTTCTTAATTCAACCTTAATCATATCACCAAAGAGATGAAATTCATGCTAAGTCTAGACCTGTTGTTAACCTATCTATGTTGTCATAATAATGCTGAAAATGTAGTATTGAGAAAGCTACTTAGTCAATATGATCCCATTCTTGAGATCTTTTTCAGTTAAAGAAAGAAATTGTTTTGAAAAGAAACATGACTAAAATTTGATCTCTAAATGCAACATTTGCTCTTAAACAATAATCTTTAATGAAAAATAAAATTGACAATTGGTTTAAGTCAAAAATAGTTGCATTTTGCCTCAAAAAGGTTGAATAAGTATTTTCGGGCAAGGTTTGATGTTATCTAACCCTTCCCTAACAAGACAGTTAAATATGTATTTTCGGGCAAGGTTTGATGTTTTATAACCTTTCCGAGCAAGCTTAGTCACTATGGACTAAGTTTGTGATTTTCGAGCATGCTTTAAAGTGTTTACACTTTCCGGGTAGAGTACACTTAATGTACTAACTTCCCGAGCAAGCTTGAAGTATTAACATGAATATGTGACCTAGCAAGCTTGTTCCGAGCAAGCTTTGCATCTTATATGCTGAATGATATATCGAGCAAGCTTTGTGAACTTAGCTTTATTACACCAAGCAAACCTTCTTTTCCGGGCACACTTTATATTTTGGGCACACTTTGATATGTTCAAATGTTCCCCTAATATACTTGAGTAAATTCACTGATTTTCCGAGTACACTTTGTACTATGAAATCTCTAGTACATTGTATTCTGGTTCGGGCATACTTTGCATCAACGTATACTTGACTAATTGTGATTTGTAATTAATTGGGTAAGTTTCGTGATTGTAAATTTTCCGAGCAAGGTAGGTAAAGTAGATGTATGTTATATGGGCATCTTAGTTGATTCCTAGTAAGATTGCATGCTTGAGGTTTAATACTTGATTAACTCTTCTTGTGATTTAGTTCTCAAGCAATCTTGTATCTCAAGTAAGCTTTCTTCAATTTTATCTTTTAATTTTTACCAACCTATAACCGAGTAAGCTTTAAGTGTACTATACCGAGTAGACTTTGCAAAACTTACACTGAAAATTTCCGGGCAAGGTCCGCTAAAATTAATACTAAAAGTTGGTGTTTCAAATGTATAAAAAGGTTAAATGGATAAGGTTACTGTTTGACAGCTAATAACTTACAAAAGGACAAAAATCATTTAAAACCCACTTTCAAAAGGTATATAAGAGGGAGTGAGACACGTTTTGTACATTATTTTCCCTCTCTCTCCTTCCACTGATTACTCTAAGAATATCTAACCGACTTATCGCGTTCGCTTTAATCAAAACCCTAACTTTAATCAGCCCTCTAATTCCTACTCGGTAAGCAATAATAACTTGTTTTCCGACCACGATTAGATGATTATAGCTTTGATTATGTATCTTTGCTAACACTCTGTTTTGTGTTTAGGTTATAAATTTGTCGAAGAACAGGTTCTTGATGATATTTCTCTCTTTCTTCTTCAATTTTATAACTTGAAATTGCTTAAAGTAATGAACTTTGGGCTAATTTCACTTTGAATATGTTGGAATATGCTTTTCCAATATGGCAGACGAAGAAAATTTTCTGAAATATTTCTTTGACCAAAAGCACAACATGTGCGCTCTTCTACAAGTCACGCCAGACAATGAGGAAGTTGCCGGAATTATACGATGGTTGAGAAGATCAAATATTCAATTTGCAAGTCCTACCGTTTATCGGAATTATTCATTAGATTTTTGGAACTCAGCAACGTTGATGGAAGATGCGAATGGCCGATGGATCGAAGCCACTGTTGCCAACCATGAAATATGAGTAGACAAGGCTGTGATTCGGAGGTATCTACTTCTAAACGATGATAACCCTAATCCAATCCATCTTTCAACTGCTCATATGTACAAGATTTTTGTCAAATGTATGGGTTATCAGGGGAATACTAAAGATGGGCAATTCAAGAAGGGCATGTTCCCTACCATGTACAGATTTTAATCCATCATATGATACAGGGGTTTGCACAATGGAAGGGGTCATGGACCCTGATGAGTAGAGATTTGGAAAATGCCACAGTTGTAGTATTATTTGACTATCCTTTCTACTTTTCACGAATGATATTTGAAGGATTAGTGAAAAATATGGAGAAGCCGATCAAGCAGAAATTTTTGGCATATTCGAGGTTCCTACAAATAATTTTTAATCAAGAGTTGGAAAACCTACCAACTACAGGAATCACTCATGTCCTGCAAAATCCTGACACTTTTAAAAGAATAGAAAATCTGGCTAGCACAAGCAGATTTTATCCAGAAGATGCGAATGGCCGACGGATCGAAGCCACTGTTGCCAACCATGAAATATGAGTAGACGACGCTGTGATTCGGAGGTATCTACTTTTAAACGATGATAAATCTAATCCAATCCATCTTACAACAGCTCAGCTGTACAAGATTTTTGTCAAATGTATGGGTTATCAGGGGAATAATAAAGATGGGCAATTCCAGAAGGGCATGTTCCCTACCATGTACAGATTTTTAATCCATCATATAATACAGGGGTTTGCACCAAGGAAGGGGTCATGGACCCTGATGAGTAGAGATTTGCAAAATGCCACAGTTGTAGTATTATTTGACTATCCTTTCAACTTTTCACGAATGATATTTGAAGGATTAGTGAAAAATATGGAGAAGCCGATCAAGCAGAAATTTTTGGCATATCTGAGGTTCTTGCAAATAATTTTTAATCAAGAGTTGGAAAACTTACCAACTACAGGAATCACTCATGTCCTGCAAAATCCTGACACATTTAAAAGAATAGAAAATCTGGCTAGCACAATAAGATTTGATCCAGAAGAGGTGTATATAGATTTGCCCTGGTTAATGTTTGATGATGACTTGATACCTCAATTAATACCTCAACTGCATGTGTTATTATCTGAACCAGAGAAGGTTGCTAGAGGAGAGGGCGAGAATGATGTGATGATTCTGATAATGATGGGAATGATGATGATGTTCCTGGAAATTTGGAAGGAGGAGATGCAAATCTTGAGATCATTGCACAACCTCAGGGGGAGAATCAAATAGCACCAGAACAGCCACCTCAAACACCACCACACCAACCTTTACCCATTGACCAACATATACCAACACCACCTGTGTTACCACAACAACAAGATTAAATCACCCAATCCCCAACCCACACCTTAATCCAAAGCCAACCTGAAACATCAAAAAAAATAACCCCACCACCACAAACACCACCAACCAACAGCCCAATCCAAACAGACACATTCATTCCAAGCCCAACCCATACTCAATAACCACCCCAACCAATTACAACAACCCAAACCCCACCTGAATCATCTACACCACCCACATTTACCATCACTCACACCAGAATCCCTCTTATTCCAAATATCAACCCACTACCATCCACTAGTGAAAACATCTTTGAAGAAGCCAACCCAATAATCCCTCAAACCACCAACCAAGACCAATCATAACCTGAACCTTTCTCTACCTCACCACTAACAACCCCTCCTGCTGGAACCTATTTATTTGAAAGAAACTTGGATCTGATGGCTGAAAATGCAAGATTAAAGGAAAGAAATGAAGAGGTAACTAAGGAGAATGTGCACCAACTAGACCAGTTGGCACGGGAAATGATGAAAATTCAAACCCTGGAGCAGGAGGTTGAGAAGACCTCAGCTGCCCCAAAACAGAGGCAGATGATGTTGTGGATGATGTAGTGACAAAGGATGCAAGAGAGAATGTTGATGGGTTGACATGCATTTTTAATGCGTATGATGATGATGAAGAGAGTGAAGAAAGAGAAATGAATGATGATGACTATGAGGCAGATTCATCTGATAATGGAGAATAAAACTATGATGTCAATGATGGAGTGATGAATGTTGTATGGAGAGATGAGGATGAGCAGGAAGTGAGAGGAGAAGAGGCCACTGATGCTGGAATAGAAAAGTTGAATGATGAAGAGGATGTGGCCACTAATGTGTTGACTGATGTTGTAAATGAAGAACTGATGTAATCATTGATGAAAATGCTGCTACTGAGGAGCTTACACACACTGAACCAGAAACTGAACAACAAGCAAGTTCCAAGAGAGTAGAGCATGATTCAAAATTGGAAGCACTTGAAAAAGTAATAGTTGATTATCAACAGTCTGAGGATGAAGAAGATGTAAAGAGGAGACCGGAGAAAGGAAAGGCAAAAGTCTATGAAGAGGAGCCTACTAAGGCTGATATTGTGAAAGAGAGAGTGTTGGATGAAGAGGAAGAGGCTTTTGCTGCTGCAAGGAGAGTGTTTGAAAGTGTAGTAGGAGAGACAAGGGAAAGGGAGATACTTGCCCAGATCATGTCTCCTGAAGAATTAGTAGAGCAGGAAGCACGGATCAATCAAGCCAATGTTTCTAATGTGATAAATGAAGAAGAGGCTGATGATCTGATTGTCATTGAGGCACTGATTAATTTAAGCAGGGATGATGAAGTTGATAACTCTCTAGCCTTGGTAGTAAGTATGTTTGCTCAATCTACAAGCCAGTCTCATCAGGAACATGAAAAACAACCTGAAGAAATAGTTGAAGAGATGTTGGCTAAAGCTTCAAGGATACATGAGAATGTTGGCAGATTTGAAATGACCTGTTCAATAAAAAGGAAAGCCACTGATCAGGGTATGAAGGATGATTTGAAGACCACGAAGGGGAAATGAGATGATCAGAATAAATACTTTATTGAGGCAACTGATGATGAAGCAAGCCCCATAAGGGCAATTCCCTTGCAAACTTTAAGGCCCGATGAAAATGTGCAAGGAGTACCTAATGTACCAATCCCTGAAAATCCAACTCCCAATGAACCTAAGATTGATGCACTAAATGAAACAACTGAGGAGGAAGATGATTCTGATGCAGATGAAAATGATGATGATGATGAAGATGATTAGGGAAAAGAAGCTGAAACTGCTAATGTTGTGTCCCCACAAGTCACAATGATTGATGAACAAAGGTAAAACATTGAGCTAAGTATGTTGGATGCTAAAAAGAAAAATCCATTGGTTGTGAAACTAAGAAGCTTTGGTATAAGCTTTGAGACCTTGGCTAATTTGAATGATGATCAATTGCAAAAGAGATTGAATAAAGAGACAGATGAAATCATAAAGAAAATTGAACAAAAGAATAGAGATGCCAAAAAATACAATGAATATTTAAGGAAAAATGGGTATTCTGAAAAAGATCTGACTCATTTCAATGTAGACAAGCTGAGGGAAGCATATGAAGGAAATAAAAGAAAAATTTGTAAAAGAAAATGAGGAAGCTGAAAAGCTTGATGCTTTGAAAGAAAAATTTGGAGGAAAATGTGGATATCTGTTGGAGTGAGGAATGAAGCCTAACATGATTGATTGTTTAGATAAGGAAACAGTTGAAACACTCTTTAATATAATGAAAAGAAAAGAAGAATCAAAGAAGGTACAACCTGAGCCATCCATTGTTAAAGTAAAGGATAAGAAAAGAAAAGAAAGTCAAAGATTCAAGGAGTATATGAGATTGCACAACTTCTCTGAAACAGATTTAAATAACTGTAATTTTGAACAACTCAGTGATCTCTACCATAAAACCAGAGAAGCTGAAAAGGAGAAGGAATTTGAGAGAGCCAAACTGAAAACCGCTGATGAATAGGAAAGGCTAGAAAAGATCTATAGAAAATATGGGGGAAATGCAAATTCCTGATAGAGCATGGCAGAACACTGAATGATGTTGAATTTATGTCCAAAGAAATGGTTGAAAATGATTAAAGGTATTTGAAAAAAAAAATTCAGAAGGAAGAGCAAGAAGGACAGTCAGAGCCTCCCTAAAAGAAGAGAAAATTAATGACTTTGAGAAAGAAACAAGAGGCTGAAAAGGGATCAAAAAGGGCTAAAACTGATGAAACCCCAGTCCCAGAGAAAGTAAAACCTGAACCTGTAGATGAACCTATTGTTCCATGGGAAAACGAAGAAATGATCAAGATACTAAGAGGTATAATGGTGAATCAAAGGGGAATGGATGTGGAAACGTTTAATGCCTTGAATAAAGATGATTTGAAAACTGTTTTTATTTACAAAAGGCTGAACTGGAAAAGGTGTTACTGCAAGGAGAAAATCCATGAAGTTTTGTGGATGGAAGATTTGTCCCTGTAGGTCTTACTGAAAATCCTAGGATTCTGAATATGATTATAAAACTTGTATAGGACAAAGGTGAAATCTTTGGAGATCTCATAAATTATTCTGAAGGATTGATTGAATCAATGTATAGGAAAGCTTTTAGTCTCACAAGGCCCAGCCAACCCATGATATCTATACCAACAGGGCTATCTACATAATTGCAACAACCAACAACACACAGAGGAGAGTCAAGTAGAGATTAATCTCAAAGAATGACAAATCCACAATCAAATGTGGATCTACCAAGAAGACTCTACTTTGACTCGGTCTCTCAGTCTCTGAAAGTAATAATGAAAAGCAAACAATTGAGAGACATCATTATGAAATATGATTTTGCTGAGTATACTCAAGAACAGCTGGAGAAAATGGCCAAACTTGGATCTTTATGATTATCACGACACAAGTAAGATGGCAGGACGACAGCAGAATGAACTCTCCAAGTTCTTGAAGGATGAAGCTGACAAGGGATTAACATTTTTAAAAGAAAAGAAAAGCTGGAGGCTGACACAGCAAGTGAAAACAAGAAGGGCTGCCAAATTGAAAAAGATAGACAATGATCTTTAGAATAGGCTTTGTTTTGTAATGTCCATGGACAACTTTTGATTATATAATTATTTGATTTTGTAATGAATATGTATTTTGACTAAGTGTATGTAGCCATAGAGATGTTTTGGGACAGCTGAGGTGTTCCAATCTAGGGGGGAGATTGTTGGGTCAAAGATTTGACCTAAGAGAAGTATATGGAAGATTGGAATCTTCTCAACCTCCTTGGAAATCGATAAGTATGGAACAAGGCACACCTGAGACATCCGAGTAGGGTTTTACTTAGCTGAGCACGATATTTTATCCACCGGGCAAGGTCATCTTCTAGAATCCTTCTTAAGTGCATATCCGAGCAGGGTTCACCAATTAGTGTATATCCGAGAAAGGTTCACTAGTTAGTATGTACCCGGGCAGGGATCACATTATCTAGCAAGTTTGTTCTTCATAGCCGAGTAAGGTTTACTTCAAAGTAAGCTCTTGGCTAACCAAGCTCATGAAGCCAAGTGATTGGAAGATCGGGCAAGGTATTCATTAATAATACTAGTGGTCCGATTAAGCTTGATGTATAATGAAATATCTCTAAGTAACATCGGGCTGGGTTCAACTCAAGCAGGGTACAGTGCTACCGAGCACACTTTCCTAATAAGCTATTCCTAGCAAAGAGTTGAAGGGACCATTGAAGAACAAGGTTGCTCGTAAGATCATGTCGGGCAAAGTCAGATATAATCAAGAGGATTGAATACTTCTAGGTTACCAAGTCTAAAGGAAGGCAGAGCACACAGTCTACTCGGAAAAGTTAATATTGCTACAAGGCCTACCCGGAAGACTTGTTTTACACTTAGTATAGTTTTGAATATGTAATTTGAATATGTTTTAATCATTAGGGTTTCTATAAAAGGTGTCAGGACTATAAAAGGAATAATTTAGGGCACGCCTCCTGACGGATTCCAGCCTTTACACTTTTCAGATAAGAGAGAATATTTGTGAAAGTGACGGCTGTCCTAGATTCTTACGGTTACAACTTTAACATCAAGAAACCCTAAATTGATTATCGTTTGTATGATTTATATTATATAAATAGAAATCTTTTGAGTGAATCTTGTGTGTTTAGTTATCTTTGATTAATTTTTCAGCAACTAAATCGTTTGTTATTGATTCCGCCTTTAGCAAACGGTTTTCTTTCTAAATATAGCAACTCGTCATTAACTCCCTTGTCAACACATTATTGTGTGAGTTATGACTTGATTTGTTTACGATCTACCAACAATTAGGGACCTGACATGCCCGAATGTCTTAACTATATAAAAGCTTGCTAGTAAACATATTTAGACATATATAAATATCAAGCCTGCTCGGAAGGCTAAACTTTCAAGTTAAGTAGTAAACTCTACCCGAAAAGTATAAAAACTTCAAAGTATGCTCGATAAGGATAAAGACCAAAATGTCTAAGTATGCTCGAAAAGGTTGTAAATCATCAAACCTTACTCAAAAATACATATTCAACCCTTAGAGGGTAAAATGTAACTCTTTTTGACTTAAACCAACTATCAATCATATTTTTCATCAAAGAGCAAATGGTGCATTTAGAGATCAAATTTCAGTCATATTTCTTTTCAAATTAGAGATCATCCACTGAGGAGAGACACCCTCGCTGCCGTGAACGCGAAAGACTTGAATGCCACAAAGAGAAACATAAGAAACAAGGCCTGAGACAAGAAAGGTCCCCTAATTTAAGTCGAGTGGCTAAGTCAAGAAACATATGCAGGAAAAGCCCGGAGCCAAACAGTGGAAGCAACGGGGAAAGCCCTGGACCAAGAGACCAAACACAACGAAAAAAGAATTGGAACTATTATACTGACGCGGATTTGGATTTCTCACCCTACAGGCCAAAATCTTTTGTAGAAAGATTGAAGTTCGTACAGAAGATAGCAAAGGCTCCGCTGCCTTGTAACTCAAAACTACCTTCCGTGGTAGGAAAGTACGACGGAATGACCGACCCTAGTGATCATTTGAAAAGTTTCATATCAGCAGGAGGGTATCCCAGAGCCATATGTTCGCCCTCACCCTCCATGGCGCGGCCAGTGAATGGTTTGAAAGGCTCATAGAAGACTGGTAGCCAAATTCTCAATACATTTCAGTCAAAAGCGAAGACACACCCGAGATTCCATCGACATACTGGCCGGGTTCCGTCGAGACACCTAATTTATCGAGGATTTTAGCATGTGGTTCATTGTTGAAGGCCCCAAAATAGGAGTGCGCGAGGATATGATGAGAGCTGGTTTCGCCAAGGGGTGCGGAGTGTTGACCTTATCATATGCCTTTCAGAGAGAGGGCGTGCCAAAATCGTGGAGCGAACTCATGAGAGCAGCCAAAGTATACGCTGACACCGAAAAATCCTTGTGGGGGCGGGGGTATCCCGGAGCTGACAACATAAATGAATCAAAAGCATTCAAGAATATCAAAAAGGAACGAGGGTCAATATGGTCTAGAATCCTACCCTCCACTGAAGCGTCAGCTCAAACACCTGCCCCTCGATCACTTATAGGAGAAAAGCACAACGACTGAAGCAGAGGACACAAGAACAGAGAATGGAACCCTAATGTGTGTAGCGTGTGGTTTCACTAGTATAAAATCGGGCTTCAGTGACACACAAAAATCGTCATCGTAGGTAGTTTAGTGACGATTTTTTCGCTAAACATGTCACCAAAGGTCGCACCATTGTAGATGTTGTTTGGTGACATGCAAAAAATCGTCACTGTATCATATAAAAATTAGTCACCGTAGAGAAGATGTGTCACTATAGACCAGTGATTTTTGTTCCTATTTTATCAAATTTAGTCAATATAAATCCTTTTCAGTGACACGTGTTTTTCTGGTTAGTGGCAATATATCAATAATTGGTCACATGAAACATTTTTTCAATGTGATGTTTTCTTGAAATTTGTCAAATTACACTATGTTCATTGTGACTATTGGTTGGTATTTGATCAGAATTAGAAACCAAGTTGTTAATCTAAGTTGTGACTATTACATACCTTCTAGCGACATAACACAAATGAAAGTGTCACGTAAAACGTTTAATATAAACTAGTCTTATTTTAATTGTCACTATTGTGTATCCTTTAGTCACACTAAGTTTCAAAATTTCATGTTACATTTCCATTTAGTGACATATATTACGTATTACATGACCCTAACACACTTGTTGTTACACTGTTATTAAATAAATGTGAGTATTTTTGTATTTTAGTGACAGATAAGTTTGAACAGTGTGACTATATGTAGTTAGTTATAACACAATTGTTAATCTAATTTGTGACTATTACATACCTTCTAATGACCAAACACCAATAAAAATGTGACATAAAACATTAATATAAACTTGTTTTATTTCAAGTGTGTTGTGTATCCTTTTGTCACACTAAGTTTCAAAATTTCTTGTTACATTTCCATTTAGTGACATATATTACGTAGTTACATGACCCTAACACACTTGTTGTAACACTATTATTAAATAAATGTGAGGGTTTTTGTATTTTAGTGACAAATAAGTTTGAACAGTGTGACTATATGTAGTTAGTTATCACACAATTGTTAATATAAGTTGTGACTATTACATACCTTCTAGTGACATCTCTTATTTTAAGTGTCACTGTTGTGCATACTTCAGTGACAATATATTTTAATATTTGTTGTTACATTTCCCTTTAGTGACATATATTACGTAGTTACGTTAGCATATAACAAACTTGTAGTCACAGTCTTTTCTAAAGACTGTGACTTTTTTTGGGATGTAGACCCAAATATTTAGGTAGGCAGTGATTATATGTAGTTAGTTATCACACAATTGTTAACACAAAATTACCAATATATACCTTTTAGTAACACTTGTAGTTACACTATCTTTAATGAATGTGACCATATATATATATATATATATATGTTAGACACAAATTATTTAGTAAAATGTGACTCCATATTGTTTATAATCACCTAAATGTAATCTTTTATTGACATATGATAATTTAAAATGTGACCAAAAATGAATTATAATCACATGAATTTGATTGCATTTGACATATAGTGACATTTGAAAAATAAGTATAACAATGGATAATATATAAATGAAACGATACAAAAATATTAATAAAATAAAGTGAAATTCTTCTACATATATATAAATTTTTAAACCAGAGTAATAACAAATATGCATCCTAATCTAATCTAACCTAACTAGTTGAATTAAATAAGCCTGCTTAGCTGCTGCATTAGTACTACTCTTGGTGAACTTCAATTTAAGATTAATTAACTGGACATATTCTACTGTTCCTTTTGTTTTAGGTGTTTTTTTGACATTTGAATCTTTCGGTTGATTCCGCTGTTGACCATCAACATCTTTAGTAGTGGTCCCGTTTGTAAAGTCGTTGACCTTTTGATTTTCAATTTGTTGATCATCCTGTTTCAACACTATTTAAAAAGGAAAAAAGCACATAAGTTTTCTGAAATAGTTTAATAATTTAAAGACCATTATAGAAAGAAATTACAGAAACTCACATCAATAATGCAAAGATCCTTCGCCCAAGGAACAAAACTGCCAGCTGCTTCCCCGACTGTCCGCGCATCAGGGATTTCATGAGGTAAAAATGTTCCATATTGTATCGGTTGGTCAATCGACACTTTGTAGCAGTCGTGTTGGACTGGAACACTGTGAGATGTTTGTTACCTTCGGACATGTAAATCCTACCATAAGCGAAAATGTTTCTTTTGGAAACAATTGCTAGTCGACACTTGATAGTCTATAATAATTATTGTTATTATATCATAAGGGAAAAAGGAAAAAAATACAAAGACATATTTGTAAAAGTACATACCCGTTCTCCTTTTGGTGAAGTAGTATTTACTCGCACAGGTGAGCTTTCCGCGTTTTTTTACGGTTTTAGAAGATTCCTAAATAACAATTTATAATTCCCACAATTAATTAATGAAGATTGTAAATTACTGAAGTATTCAAAGAAGAACTTACTAGATTGACATTCTCATGTATACAATATTTCCTTTGGAGTGTAGCAGAAGTGGCTCGATCATTCTTACTGGACAAAGTTGTACTTTTTTTTTAGTTGGAATCCACCTGATTGACTTGGAGACTGAATTCCAGGACCTGTCTCATTGCCCTGATCAAATAATGATATTTAAAGTACAATGTTATAATAAAATTGAATTAATCAAAACATTATTAAAATAAAATAATAAGTTACTAGAGTTATGTTAACCTTTGTGGACTATTTCAGTTGAAGTATATCATCAATTTAATTCTTCTAGGACCCACTTGAATGACTCGGAGACTGCTTTTAATGAGCACAATGTATTAGCATGTTTAAAGTACAATGGATTAATTGATTTAGATTTATAAAAGTATTATAAGAGTGAAAAAGTTTGTTACCGGAGTTAAGCTATCGTTAGCAGGATGTTTCTGATTTCCGATCACTGTGTTGTTAGGTGCAGCCTGATTGTTTTGCGATTCAGTTGAACGATTTTTCGAATTCACCTGATCAAAGAAGCAAATAAACTACAGTCTTTATAGAGACAGATTAACTTATTTGCGGTTGATTCGGTCTTGTCCCCACCTGAATCCCCTGAATAGCAAGGCTGGATAGTAACTCTCTCATGTCAGCTTGTTGTTTATCAAGGGCATTTTTCATCAATATAAGTTATTCACCTTGTTTTTGTCTTTTTGTCTCTCTTTTTCCTTTTCGTCTATCTCAAACTGGACCATATGTTGAAGCTCCTTTATTTGTTCTTTCGTCGATGTCGGTCCCTTGATCAAAAGGATATATCACTCACAATTATGTCGCAATCCACACTATTAAATTCTTGACAAGAATGTTAAAGACCTACTATATAAGGTAAGAACAATAGTATGTTAATGGCGGAATCACTAACACACTATCTGTTGCATAATAAATGCTATGGTAACACACACAAACATTAACTCAAAAGATTTCCATTTATATAAAGATTCATACAAATGTAAATCGATTAGGGTTTATGTGAGGAATGTTTGTCCACACTCACTGTAAGGAATATTTCAGGTGTTGTCCGTTGTGCGTTAGGAGGCGTGCCCTAGATCATTCTATTTATAGGCTTGCCTCCTGATAGCTGTCATTCTTTCTAGAAACCCTAATGGTTAAAACATAATCAGAAAACATATTACAAAAGATACTAAGTGTAAAACGGGTCTTCAAGTAAGCTTTGAAGCTTTTGTCTTCTTCGGGTAGACCTTGTAACGAAAGTGTGCTGGGGAATAGTTCTCCAGGTAGACTTTAGTTAGAATATTTTCCTTTGAAAATATTCACCTAGCAGACTTCAATCTTCTTGACCATAGCAAACTTTGCAGATATGGTCCTATGAGCAAACTGTTCTTCATGAATCCCTTCAACTCTTTGTTAATGGATAACTTATTAAGCAAACTGAAGTGTGCTAGTAACATTGTTTGACTTGTGTTGTTAGCACTGTAGCATGCTCTGAGTTGAACATTGCTAGAAAAAGTCCTTAGAATATTTCTTGATCAACTTTCTTCAAGCATGCTCGGACTAGTGTTTATTAATCGAACCTTGCTAGATATTCCAATGTACTTGGCTTCATTAGCTTGGTTCAGTCAAGAGTTTGCTGGTAAGAAAACCATCTTGACTTGAAGAACACCTTTTCTAGAAGAAGTGAACCCTGCTCGGATTATCACTAAAGAAGACTTCAAGAAGATAACCTTGCCCGTAAGGCAAAATAGGTTTCTAGGTTAAGTAAAAAAGCTTGCTCAGAGGCCTAAGTGTGCCCGATGTCCATACTTAGCCTTTTCTTGAGAGGTTGAGAAGATTCCAATTTTCCTTTAAGCATTTTCTCATCCCAACAATCTCCCCCTGGATTGGAACACCTCAGCTGTACTAAAACATTTCTATGGTTACATACACTTAGCCAAAAATACATATCAAGTCAAAAGTCAAAGTTACATAACATAATCAAAATTACATATCCAAAAAATCTGTCATATGAACATGACAAATCAAATGTAATAAAAAAGAAATAAAGCCTTTAACTTTTTGAGTTTCCAGCCTCTAATTTTAGATGATTCAACAATTTTGGTTTCTTAGTTTAAGAGATTGTTGTTTCCAGATTTTTCTTTTTGTTCAGAAACAGAAATCCCAATTTTTCTCTATCTCTCAAATATCTTGGCAAATCAGACTGTCGTGCACTAGTGTCCTTTGTCTTTTCTAATAATCACTTAAGTGTAGTGCAGCCAGTTTAGTCAATTGTTCTATAGTGAAAGCTTTGAAGTCTTCCTTTAGAGTTATTGATATAAGTTCTCCATTTTCCCTTAAAACCTTCAGATCCTCTCCCTTAGAGTCACAGAAAAATCCACTTGACAAGTTCTCTTTATTGACTGAAGAATTTTCTTCCACAACCCTTTTTTCCATTTTTAGGGACAGGTACCTTGAAGCCTTTTGATTTTGACTTCCTTGAGGTATATCTTGGTTTTTTTTCTCTTCTTTGCATTCATGAGTTCAAAATTCTAATCCATTGGTTGATGAAACAAATTCTTAGTCATTTCTTTGTCATTCTCAATCTCGAAAATTTTGACATTTTTCATAATTTCTTTCTTTGCCATCATTTTCACATATTCCAAAGGGATTCCGTTTTTCACAAGATATTTTGGTTTCCCACCATATCTTTTAAAGAATTTTTCATTTTCCACCTTTTCACTTAATCCATTTGTGTTTTTACGTTTCTCTTTAGTTGACTCATTATTCTTGACAATCTTTTGTGCATCTTCATCAACCAATGCTTTCTTGACTTTTTCAAGTACATCGTCAATTTTTTCTTTTACAGATCTATTTGTTTCTTCATTTCGAATTAATTTTAGAAGTGACACTAGCATTCCTTTCGGAATTTCTTCATCACTTAATAATGCCTCAATCACTTCTTGTGGGACCTCTTTTCAAGTTTCATTGTAAGATTTATCCCTTAATTCCTTTTCAGCTTCAAATTGTTTCATCATTTTGCTTTGTTTATCAAATTCCTTATCAGACATGTGACATTCGTGACAAAACAAGGTATACCTTATTCATTACATAGCGAGTAAACGATAAATCGGTAAATTCGTAGTACTTAAACGAGTAACCGACCTATACTAATTATGACCCGTATATATACTGAGGGGTCATATACGAGTTATATATATATATTATAGTGGCTAACATATTGATATTTAGGCCCCAGTACGTTTAAAACCATTTAAACGAAAAAGGTTTCGTTTATTGATACGCTATGAGTTTAAACGCAATCGTTAAACTACAATAAGGTGGTTTAAACACTGTACTAGTATTAACAGTACGATACCGATTATAGCATACGAGTTATAATCGAGGCATAACACTTATTTACGTATATTACCTGCTCGAACTACAACATGGTGAGTTTCACGATCCCACTTTCTAAATTGTTTTACGAACTTTTGGGGTGGAAAGCATGTTTACATATACTTATATACTTGAAAACGTGTGGTGATGTGAATTATCTAAGTACTAACACTTGAAAGTCCCCACAAACACAAGTGATTAACTTCGTGCCAGTGACGTGTGGATAGTACTATCTGTTTGACAAACCCAACTGAAGGCGCCGGTGGGGTATGCCGGATACACTTGTTTACGCAGTTGCACAATGTCATTTATACTTATTACATTCTGTTATGTGGTGTTAGACATAGTACATACTTGTGGCAAATTGGCTGTTTGTTGGTGCATATTTTGTAACAGATGATCTTTCGTGTTTGTTAGAATTGAGAGCAACGGTCAAAGGGGAGACTGTTGGTGCATTTTGTGACCGTCGCTATGCAATTCTGACCAGCGGAACGCCACAGGCGAAGTTAGCACAACTTCGCCTTAGGCGAAGTTAGAACAACTTCGCCAACGGCGAAGTTGTAACAACTTCTGCCTTAGGCGAAGTTAGCACAACTTCGCCTACTGAAGCCCAGGCCCGTGAATGTTTTGTCTATATATAGTTGTGTCTTGTTTAGTTTTATACATCCAGTAATTTTACAGAGTTGTGTGTTGTGAGAGAACAAACCTAGTGAGAGTCGTGTGAGACGACCCGAGGTAGAGCTCACCTCGGGTCAGTCATGTTTTCTGTTTTTGTTACGGTATGTAACGTGTTTTATTATTATATATGAATCTGCAGATTTGTTTATCCCGTTCTAGTATTTGTTTGTGTATTTGATCGTGTACGTGTTTGTGTTATTCGTCTGTACACCAATAAACGAGTCTAGGAGGATTCCGCACTCCTAGACCTCGTGCGGATCTCGTATCGATCGGCGACGCCCCGGGGGGGACCTACAAGTGGTATCAGAGCCTTAGGCTCTTACGCTATGGTTCGAGATCTGCGTTTTGGTGTTTTTGGCACGTTTCTGTGCGTTTCTGGCCGAACAGTTCTTCAGGCAAAGTTATTGTTCATCAGGCGAAGTTGCCGTCACTTTTCGTAGGGTTTCAGCGAAGATATAAGGTCCGGCGAAGTTATGAACAGGCGAAGTTGACTTTAGGCGAAGTTGACTTCTCGGCGAAGTTATAGCCCGGCGAAGTTATAGCCGGGCGATGTTAACTTTCGGCGAAGTTAACAAAAAAAAAAAAAAAAAAAAAGAGTATTTTGGAATTTTCCGTCTGTATGGCCAGGTGTACACGATTATTGTGAGACCGAAGATGTTGTTCCGTCAACGAGTGATCTTGTTATCTTTTGGTTTTACGTGTGAACAAATACGTGTCAACTCTGATTTGGAGTTAAGGTTGTGAATGGGTTATTGTTTGAAACTGGATTGCGACACATATTCGGGTGTTTGTGGGAAAGGAAATTGTTGTTGTTCGTGGTGACCAACCGAAGAAAGTCAAATTGAACTGAAGGTTTTTCGTCATTACTGGATTGCGGTCAGAGCATATTATTTATGTTATCTTCAAGGCGTTCGAGAATTGGATCCTGAAACATGATGCTTATTTATTAGAGTGAAGATTCTGGAACAAGTTGGATTTAACCGGGAATTAAAGTGTTTATGTTCCTGATCGTTATCCCTGGTGATTGAAGATGCTTCAGATTTTTTTTAATGGTCGTGTGTTAGATTCTGTCATGGTGGTTTTGTGATGAAATTGATCACTTGATGTTGAGTAGTTGAGGATTAAAACCTTATCATATGCCGACGAGTTGGTGAAGTTGTGGAGGAAGCCCAACTTCACGTGTTGGTGAAGTCAGATGGACTCACGTGATTGGTTGAGATGATCTATTGGCACGGGGATGCATGCATTACAAAGACCTCAATCGTTATAGTCGGAGAAGCTTACACTGAAGGGGAGATCTGATATGGAAGATGCTGGGTGATTGGTAGATTTGTGAAGCTACAGGACAGTTTCTGACATGGCTGGTTGACTGCAAACAGAAGATCATCAGTTAAGAGGGAGTCTGTTGGTGCATGTTTTGTAACAGATGATCTTTCGTGTTTGTTAGAATTGAGAGCAACGGTCAAAGGGGAGACTGTTGGTGCATTTTGTGACCGTCGCTATGCAATTCTGACCAGCGGAATGCCACAGGCGAAGTTAGCACAACTTTGCCTTAGGCGAAGTTAGAACAACTTCGCCATAGGCGAAGTTGTAACAACTTCTGCCTTAGGCGAAGTTTTCACAACTTCGCCATAGGCGAAGTTAGCACAACTTCGCCTACTGAAGCCCAGGCCCGTGAATGTTTTGTCTATATATAGTTGTGTCTTGTTTAGTTTTATACATCCAGTAATTTTACAGAGTTGTGTGTTGAGAGAGAACAAACCTAGTGAGAGTCGTGTGAGATGACCCGAGGTAGAGCTCACCTCGGGTCAGTCGTGTTTTCTGTTTTTGTTACGGTATGTAACGTGTTTTATTATTATATATGAATCTGTAGATTTGTTTATCCCGTTCTAGTATTTGTTTGTGTATTTGATCGTGTACGTGTTTGTGTTATTCGTCTGTACACCAATAAACGAGTCTAGGAAGATTGTGGACCCTGCTGTTCTGGATGAAGACTATGACCAGATCGATGCTGATGATCTGGAGGAGATGGATTTGCAATGGCAAATGGCAATGATTGTGAGGCGAGTAAAACGGTTTATGAATAAAACTGGGAGAAAGTTTGTTGGTGGTAGGCCTGGATTCGACAAATCTAAGGTAAGGTGCTATAATTGTCAGCAATACGGGCACTTTGCCAAAGAATGCAGAAATGAAAGAGTTGAACGTGGACAAGGTCGGCCTACACAACACTCTGGAGTTAATAGAGAGATTAATGCCATGTTGACCAGAGAGGCAGGTGAATACAACTGGAACCTGCATTCAAATGAATCTGGTGAGCAGGCGAACATGGCTGAGGCTGAGGTTAAAGAATGTGAGAAGGTTGATGGAATTGAGAAAGCTACTGAAGAAGAAACAGCTTTCATGGCAGATGACAAGGACAATCGCTCCGAGGTAAGTAATAAGAATATTTGTACTAATTGTGAGAATTTGTCTGAGCAACTAACAACAATAACTGATCAGTACGTCCGTTTAGATGCTGATTTTAAAACTATTAAAGAAGATCACCATTTTACGAAAGCAAGAGAAAACTGTTATAAAATTAAAATAAAAGCATGTGAAAAAGACATTCAAAGCTTAAAAACTAAACTTGCTGAGAAAATTGAAATAATTGATCTTAGTTATGAAGTTTTAGAAGAAAAAACTAAATTGATTGCTGATCGGGATAAACAGATTGCTGACCACCAGGTGAAGGTGGTGGAACTGAACCGCAAACTTGAGCAGTTCAGGAATTCCTCGGCCATCCTTGATCATCTCGTGAGTGATCAAGGTACCTCTGCAAAGAGGGGAGGAATCGGTTATCACGAGGTTCCACCACCCTTTAACCACAACTATACTTATAATCCGAGTGTTCAGAAATCTGTTGATTTCGAGGTTACTCAGACAACTCCCATCAAGGTTACAAATTTAGAACCAAGTGTTAACTGTGGCGAAACGAGTTCGCCTGTTTCAAATGTGAAAATTTCTGTCTCAAGTCCAGTCTCATCGGAATCGGATAAGTTGTCTGAATCTGGTCAGACAAAAGAGAAGGTTGGGTTACCCACCGGTGGAGATAAAAATGAAATTTCTAAAAAGAGTTCTCCACTCAATCCGTACGTCCCACCTTATGTGAGACGAACGGCTGGTAACACTGCCTCTACATCCAAACCAACATTTGACAAGAAAACGGAGAGTCGGTGTTGCTTTAGATGTAACAAATTAGGACATCTAGTTGCAGATTGCCCTCTGAAGCCGAGATTCAGAGGTGTGAGGCAAAATAAAACTGAGGATAAGCGTCATTTTGTTACTGCTAAAAATGAAAACTTTTCAAAGTGCCAAAATGTAACTAATTCAAGTTTTTATAAAAACAAACCTCAGTTTTTCAACCAAACCAAAAGATATAACACTTTCAATTCATATAGGTTTGGTAGGCATTACACTCAATCTGCAAGGAGATTTCCTAACAGGACTTACAGAAATTATCCTGATGCTAACTTGAGAAAGCCAGGGTACGGGACGTATCGATCCAAGACCAATTGGTCTTGGGTCCCAAGATTCTAACTCTTTGTTTTATTGTGCAGGAACAGTTGAACAGGGCTGCCAACAATCTTTGGATTGTAGATAGCGGCTGTTCCCGGCACATGACGGGCAACAAACACTTGTTGCACGACTTAAAACCTGTTCAGGGAGCGAGAGTTAGTTTTGCTGGTGAGAGCGGAGGAAGGATTACTGGTAGTGGAACAGTGTCGAATGGGAGAATGACACTGGAGAATGTGAACTTTGTGGAGGAATTAAAGCACAATCTGCTGAGTGTATCTCAGATTTGTGATAAAGATTACACTGTCCATTTCACGAAGAATGAAGCGATAGTATTGAAGCCTGGTTTTCAGATACCAGACGAATGGATAGTAATGAAAGCTCCACGTGAAACGAATACATATGTGATGGACATGAGGTCTACTGAAATGACCACCGGAGAATCTTGTTTAATGACAAAAGCAAGCGAATCAGAATCAGAATTGTGGCACAGGAGAATGGGACATATTCATCTTCGGAAGATGAACTTCATTGTCAAAAATGGGCTTGTGATGGGCGTTCCCTTAAAAAGTTTTAACTTTGAAGACAAATGTATAGCATGCAAGAAAGGAAAGCAACACAAGAAATCCCATCTCACCAAGAAGATTAACTCTATTGCCGGTACTCTAGAACTACTTCATATGGATCTCTTCGGTCCAGTGAATGTAAAAAGTCTAGGTGGTACTTCTTACTGCTTGGTGATCACTGATGACTACTCGCGATATTCGTGGGTATATTTTCTGAAAACGAAAGATGAGACGGCTCAAATGGTGAAGAATCTAATTACAAAAGTTGAGAACGTCATGAGTAAATCAGTTAAATACATCAGAAGTGACAATGGGACAGAGTTCAAGAACTTTGAAATGGAAATCTTCTGTCTTCAGAAAGGAATTGAACATCAATACAGCGCTCCGTATACTCCGCAACAGAATGGAGTGGCTGAAAGGAAGAACCGAACGTTAATTGAAGGAGCCAGAACTATGCTGGCAGACTCGAAGCTTCCTGTGATGTTCTGGGCTGAAGCAGTTGCTACAGCCTGCTATGTTCTGAATAGGGTGTTAACCGTTAAGAGACTTGGAAAAACTTGTTACGAGCTTATGCATGGAAGGAAGCCCAACTTGTGCGGTCTTGAACCATTTGGGTCTCCTTGTTCGATTTTGAAGACTAATTCAAAATTTTGTGAAGTAGCCGATGAAGGAATCTTAGTCGGTTATGTAGTTGGGACTCCCAACAGACGGGTCTTCAATACTTCGACTTGCAAGGTGGAGGTGGTTTGTAACACCGACATTACTAGTTACCAATCGCCAAAACCAAGCAATGGACCTGCTGAGCTTTTCGACTATGTTAAGCTTTTTAAGTCGTTTAACGTACCTGATTTGGAAATTTCTGAAGAAGACGAAAGAGCTGTGACGAAGATGATACTTGATGAGGAAGAGAATCTATTGCAACGACAGCTGATTGATAAATCTCAACCTTCCACAACAAACACCTTTGATACCCCTGCGGCCTCAACTGAATATGAGTTTATCAATCCTTTTCACTCTCAGCCAGAAACAACCATTGATGAGATCTCTTCAAATTTGGAAGATAATTTGCATGTCGGTGCTGTTCCGACCACGAGAATTCACAAAGATCACCCATTGGAGAATATTATAGGTGATGTGTCCTCCAGTGTACAAACCAGAAGTAGCTTGAATGAGCACACCTGTGTTTATACAAGCATAAAAGAAACGGGTATAATGAACGAATGTTTGTACTCCTGCTTTATTAGCCAGATTGAACCGAAAAATTATCAAATGGCTCTTAAGGACAGCTCGTGGGTCGAGGCCATGCAAGAAGAGTTGGCTCAATTCGAGAAGATGGAAGTCTGGACTTTGGTTGAAAAACCAAGGAATGTGCATGCTATAGGCACAAAATGGGTGTTTAAGTGCAAGAGGGATGAAAAGGGGATTATCATAGAAACAAGGCAAGGCTGGTTGTTAAAGGGTTTAATCAGCAAGAGGGTATTGATTACAATGAGGTGTTCGCTCCTGTCGCCCGTTTGGAAGCGATAAGATTGTTTTTGGCATTTGCTGCATGTAAGAGAATGAAGGTGTTTCAGCTAGATGTGAAGAGTGCGTTTTTAAATGGGAAAGTTGATGAGGTTGTGTATGTTGAGCAACCTCCGGGTTTTCCTGACCCAGACTTCCCTGATCACGTATACAAGTTGAGCAAGGCGCTGTATGGTTTACATCAGGCACCTCGTGCCTGGTATTCAACGTTATCGGACTACTTGCTCGAAAATGGTTTTGAAAGGGGATTGATCGACAGTACGTTGTTTGTGAAGAGAGAAGGATGTGACTTCCTGCTGGTTCAAGTCTACGTGGATGATATCATTTTTGCTGCATCAAGAGTATCCATGTGTCAGGATTTTGAGGCTGTCATGAAGAAACGATTCGAGATGAGTGCTATGGGTGAACTAACTTTCTTTCATGTGTCAGGAATCTCACATGAAAGGTGTGAAGAGGATTTTGCGGTATCTTAAAGGCAAGCCGAAGCTAGGGTTGTGGTACCCAAAGGGAGGAGACGTTGAACTGGTGGCATATACAGATTCTGATTATGGAGGTTGCAATCAGAGTCGGAAGTCAACAACAGGAGGCTGTCAGTTTCTTGGAGGAAGATTAGTTTCCTGGCAGTGCAAGAAACAGACGTCAGTTGCAATTTCAACATGCGAAGCTGAATACATGGCAGCATCCAACTGCTGCTCTCAGGTTTTGTGGATTCAGCAACAATTACGCGACTATGGTCTGAATTTCTTACTCACTCCTATTTTAATTGATAACACTGCCGCCATCTCAGTAATTAACAATCCCGTGAAGCACAGTAAAACTAAACATATTGATATTCGTCATCACTTCATACGGGATTGTGCTGAGAAGAAACTGATCAAGATCGAAAAGGTTGATACACTGGAAAATTTTGCTGATTTGTTTACAAAAGCGTTTGATAAATCCAGATTTCAAAACCTAATTGAGCTGAACGGGATGATCAATCCCGAGTAACCATGTCTTTGTGTTTATTTAAAAAAAAAAAAAAAAAACGTCACTATTGCTTAAAATTAGTCGGTTACCTCCGTTTGATGGACATATCCACGGATATGTTTTGGTCCTCGTTTCTACTTGGAAAATGAGGGTCGCCATTAACCAGATGACTGAAAGTGACCGGGGCAGTTATGATGTGTTTTCTTTCTGTCGCTGAAAATTAGTCGGTCATACATAGTTAGAAGGACACATACTTGTATGTGGTCGGTCCAGTTGATCCATTGGATCTTCAGGATTGCCGTTTACCTGAAGACTTTGAATTGATCGGGGTGACTGAAGTCAAAAGTTTTGTTAAAAGGGAAATGAAATTACTTTTCAAGTCTAATACTTCGTAAGAAGTTCTTTGCTTGTTTAACAGAAAATTGATCCAACCTTGGAAGATGATATATATATTGATTGTGTGTGCTTAACTAGTGAAGTTATTAAGCTTAAAAGGCTTTAGAACAGTCATTGTATGTCATGGTAATTTTTATGGTGCGTAAAAGTGTATGTGATACTAACTTAAACTACTCGATTTTACGTGGAATCTCCTTATGAGTTTTGAATGTCTTCATACATATCTTTCCGAATGATAGGCAGAAAAGCGACTACCCAGTCATACACGAGCCCGTGAGTGTTCTGATTCCCGTGAAGAAAGCATTTCAAGACACTGCAGTGATCCAGATTCGGGACTTGCAGTGGTTTAGTACTCCGAAGTCTATAAGTATGTATAGTTAAAAAAAAAAAAAAAAAATATATATATATATATATATATACAAGTATATTTTTCAGTAGTTATGAGTCATTGTAACAATCAAGACTTCTCAATTCTGGAGTGAGAAGAGAACGGGAGGCAGACAACGTGTATCTACAAGTTAATCAGACACTATGGGTCGAAGTCAATTCGGGATGACTTGGGTATAGCCAAATACGCTTTGAGAATAGATAGAAGGCATCATTATCTCTGAGTTGTTGCCCACTTAAATTTTGAGTTTAACTGAACCTTAATCCGTATCGCAGAAACGATGAAAACCATTTAAGTTATTTACATGCCTACAACCTGTTTCTCTATGTCATAATACAGCTAAACACGGATCCAAGTGACAATCACGTAGTTAGTATGATTCCTGTTAGGATCTTTTCTAAAAACGTAGTGGTCCCTAACTAGACTGAAATTTGATCCCGTATTTCGTTAAATTTTTATATAAGTTTTTCTATAACTGGTTACTTGGACATGATCATTTTTGTTTAACTCTTTTTGGAAGCTTCTAATGTTAAGTGCAAGATTCTTCAAACTTAAAGGGTTGATTTTGAAATTACGGGCGAAGTTGTTGAATTCGGCGAAGTTGTGCTTAACTTCGCCTTGGCGAAGTTAAGCGTAACTTCGCCTGAACAAACTCTGCCCTATATAAGGACTCTTTAACTGTAATCATATCATTATCTTCAACTTATTTCCGGCGAACTTACAAAAATTCCGGCGAACTAGAGTTATTCCCGTTTTCGATCTTTGATTCCGGTTTCTATTATTCAGTGAGGGTATGTGTTGTCGATATCCTTAACAAACGTACTCGTTCTTTATAGTTTTTACCCGGTTCGAGACCTCGGGTCGTCGGACCTTCAAAACCTAGTTTTTCAACCTTGTGATACGTGTTCATGGACGAACTTTACGTCTCAAAACCATTAATATGTTGTGTTATTCTCTCCTGGATCGTCAAAACGTTGCGAAATCATCGGATCTTGACCGATTGAATATGAACAGCCGCCGTTTCAGATTCAGACGAAGTTAGGGTTTAGGCGAAGTTATCCGCAACTTCGCCTGTGGCTTAATTTCGCCTAAGGCGAAGTTATCCACAACTTCGCCTGAAGCTTAATTTCGCCTGAGGCGAAGTTATCTTTAACTTCGCCATGAACTCAAATTCGCCTGTGGCGATGTGGTGATAAGGCGAAGTTATCATCAACTTCGCCTATACCAATTCACTTAACAGTTTTTAGACGAACTTACAGATGAAGCGAAGTTGTTTCCCAACTCGCCTCACCTTTAAGTTCGCCTGTACATGTTTAATCACAACTTCGCTCGTGGTACAAAGCGAACTTGTGAGTTGCTTAAACGTTGTCTAACTTGTTTCGTTTTGTGCAGATATGGCTGCTGTTGGCGGTGCTGGTGGTGACGACGGTGATGATCAACGACAGTTCTTTCCGGCCCATAACCAGTACATCACGCTAGATCCAGATGCAAGGGGCGTGGAAGACTACAGGGAGATAATCACATTTCTCCAGCGCTCAAGGATCTTTCATGCGATCACAAATACCCTGCCCATTTCACTGCCTAACATAGAAGACTTTTGGCAGACGGTATATTATGATTGCAGGCCTGAGCCCCCAGTGATGCGAGCAACCGTAAATGGTCATGCTATACAGTTTTCTTCTAAAGATATACGGTTGGCTTTGCAGTTTGGAGAAGAGACAAGGGATGACCCAACAGAGTTCGTAGCTCCTTTTCGTGATGGAGCGTACCTGAGGATGGGTTATTCAGGTCCGTTGGGGGATACACAGAGGAGGAAAGGTTTTTTACTAGATCAGTGGCACTTCCTAATGCATGTATTGATTGTATGCATGTCGGGGAGGAAGGCAGGAACGGATGGGATGGGCGCGACAATGCAGTCAGCCATGATTGCCCTGACTTACAACCGACGATATTCATTTAGTCAGCCGATATTTTACGAGATTGATCGTCAGAGAAGGGCTGTGGCGCGCGAGCGATTTTCTATGTATCCTCGGTTCTTACAGATGATCCTCAATCATGTCGCTCCGTCGCTACCGCAGAGACGCCCTATAAGATACGTCGAATGTGTGACGAAACGTATCTTCGCTCAGTGTCGGACTTCGAGCACACGTAGCAAGCCTGAGCTGCGTCCCAGGCATACTCCTCTGTTTGGGTATCTTATCAACCCGGGGTATGTTCCTGCAGGAGGGGACGAGTTCAGAGACCAACAGCCACATCAGGCGGCAGCACCCCATGCTGTACCAGCTGCGCCTGTTGTATCTACTGGTGTTTCTGCTGCTGTGCCAGCTGCTGCATCTCCTGCTGTGCCTACTACTGAAGAAGTAGATCTTGATGCTGCTTTTAGCGGCCATGGATTGTTTGATATGGATGTCTCAGTTTCTCAGGTCATGGAGGTTACTAGAGCAGTTACTTCGGTAGCTGACTCCGATCTTGCCGAAACATTTGCTGAAGCGAGACTACTGATGGTGTCTCGGGAGAGAACGACTGGAAAGAGGCCGAGAACTGTTGACGAGGATGATGAGGAAGTTGATGAAGAAGAAGCAGTTCAACTTGTGCTCAGACGTTCACGAAGAGAACGGACAGGTATGGGTTCGGGAGCTGGAGAATCTTCAAGGCTGGTAAGTTTTGCTCCACCTGCCTTGTCTGGTATGTCTCTTATTCCTTCTACAGCACAGGTTACTGCCGTCGAGACGTCGGCCCCAGCAGTTGTGTCTCTACCACCCCAATCGCTTACTCCACCGGTGGTAGTTGCACGATTTGTTGAGTCGACCGTTACTACTACTGCAGGGTTACCAAGTGTACCACCTGCGGTCATTTCTGCCGCTGATGTCCCGCCAACTCCAACGCCTACTTAAGATTCCGAAAGGATTACATCGCTAGAGAGGATTGTTGATGTACAGTCAAAGACCATTGAACGCCTAGTGGAATCCAATCGACTACAAGCAGCCCTCCTGGTTGAACACGGGAAAGTAATAGATGCCTTCAAGGCATTCTTGGCATCTCAGGGGGAGAAGACTTGTAGGGGAGATGAGTTGAGGACAAAACGGAGAGAAGATCAAGACGATGATCCCAATGCACCGGAAGGTGCAGGTGGTGAGCTGCCAAGAACCTCTCAGGCTCTTGGGGCCTCCACAGCTGAGGGGGAGTCTGCAAGCGCAGCCGGTGACGACGTGGTAGATGGTAATGATGATGCTGATGTTGAAGATGTTATAGACGAGTTGAAAGAGCTGGATGAGGATGATGATGAGTTTATGATTGAAGAAGATGTGCTGCCGGTTGATGAGATTGAGAAGATCGGTGAGCAAATTACTGTTGAAAACGTGATAGAGGAAGGGGAGATTGTAGATGACTCCGTGGAACACGAGATTCCGGAGATTGAGAGACCAGAGATGGGTGATAAGACTGTTGAGGAAGATACTGAATGGGAGGAACAACCGAATTGGAAGGAAGGTTGTGCTCACTGGTTCATAAAGACGAAGAAGCCGGCGATCCCTAAAATGTTCAAAAAGAGTTACAATATTAAGGGATACGCAGAAGCAAAGAAAGGTATTATCTGCTGGATATATGATGAGCAGCTGCGGCTCTTCGTGATCAAAAGATACGATGGAATTCAGTACTTCAGGAGAACGTTGAGATCTTTAAACACACTGCCTGAATGTGAGGTAAAAGATTTAGCCAGATTGGGATTGATAAACCGAAGTGAAGACAACATGGCTAGAATCATCGGGAAGATCGTGTGGAAGGAGTGTATTAAGGAGAAGAAGTTTGAGCTGATGAGACCACAAAAAGGGAAACTTGTCGAAGACAAGGATAGGGGTCTGAGAGTTGATGGAAAACCTTGGATGGTTATGAAATATAAACCGATCCGGTGCCTTAAAGAAGTACCGATGAAGCTCATGCCCAAGGACGTGCTCAAAGACCTAAAATGGTGGTTTGTGGACTGTGAGACAGCTGAAGCGGTTATGTAAGATGAGGATGAACAAGAAGTGCTTAGGGTTTACGACCCGATGTATCTTGTTAATCTATCGCAGGCTGATCTGAAGGTGCTCAACGAGAAGAAGATCTTCTACATTCCTGCTTGGAAGGATCAAGCTAGGAAATATCAACGGGTGGTGTCGGTGTGTGTTAGAGAGGGAGCACACGCGTAGAGATGCAAGATTACAAGACTCAAGATTTGAAGATCAAGATATGAAGCTACTGCCAAGGGGGAGTCTGTTGGTACATGTGTGTCAGTAGTTCATAGTCTAACGTTTGTAATCGAGTCTGTAATGTAATTATGTTTTTGATTATGTTTATGTTTTTGTAACAAGCGAAGTTGTCAACAAGTTCGCTCAGGCGAACTTGTTGAACAAGCGAAGTTAAAGACAACTTCGCCGGAGGCGAAGTTGTCGTGTCTATTTAAACTGTTCGCTGTAACAGTTTAAGGTGTTGGTTAGGGTTTCGTTTCAGCGGTTCAGTTCGAGTGTTACGTGTTTACAAGTCAGTCTGTAATAGTGACCTAGAGTCACGTGTTCGGTTATCAATATAACGTGTTTCGGTTAAAAAAAAAAAAAAAAAAAAAAAAAAAAAAAAAAAAAAAACTTGTATGTCCCCCCGGGGCGTCGCCGATCGATACGAGATCCGCACGAGGTCTAGGAGTGCGGAATCCTCCTAGACTCGTTTATTGGTGTACAGACGAATAACACAAACACGTACACGATCAAATACACAAACAAATACTAGAACGGGATAAACAAATCTGCAGATTCATATATAATAATAAAACAAGTTACATACCGTAACAAAAACAGAAAACACGACTGACCCGAGGTGAGCTCTACCTCGGGTCGTCTCACACGACTCTCACTAGGTTTGTTCTCTCTCAACACACAACTCTGTAAAATTACTGGATGTATAAAACTAAACAAGACACAACTATATATAGACAAAACATTCACGGGCCTGGGCTTCAGTAGGCGAAGTTGTGCTAACTTCGCCTAAGGCGAAGTTGTGATAACTTCGCCTAAGGCAGAAGTTGTTACAACTTCGCCGTTGGCGAAGTTGTTCTAACTTCGCCTAAGGCGAAGTTGTGCTAACTTCGCCTGTGGCGTTCCGCTGGTCAGAATTGCATAGCGACGGTCACAAAATGCACCAACAGTCTCCCCTATTTTTTTTTTTAAACAAATCTGCAGATTTGTTTATCCCGTTCTAGTATTTGTTTGTGTATTTGATCGTGTACGTGTTTGTGTTATTCGTCTGTACACCATAAACGAGTCTAGGAGGATTCCGCACTCCTAGACCTCGTGCGGATCTCGTATCGATCGGCGACGCCCCGGGGGGACCTACACTGTTAAATGCCAACGGGAGTACATGGGCAAGGGTGGCCATGCAGTGCAAGCTGTCTTGGGTTCACTTGTGGCTTAGTATAATACATCATACACATACTTATATACATACGTATTGTGAACTTTACGAACTCGTATACTGATTTTGTTCGTACTTGTTCGTACTCGTGAAACTTGAAACTCACCAACTAGATGTAGTTGACCCGTTTTAACATGCTTTTCTGGTAAGCCGAAGTTGGAATGATTTGCTTACGTGCTTGGTGTTAGAAGGAAAGTTGAATAGCTGTGAATAGATGCAAATACGTAGTAATGAATAAGATGCCCGTGAACTGGTTATGTGATTTTCATCTAGTTTGTAAACTTAGTACCTACCAATGTAATATGATGTAAATTAGTTTGTTGAATTTCTTTATAAACAATGTGGTTGATACCAGTGTCATATGTTACATTCCCGTATTACGCTTCCGCAACTACCTAGTCGTGGTGTGACAGAATTAGGTATCAAAGCCATTGGTTATAAAGAATTAGGATGTCCCTTAGGATACCCTAAGATAATCTTAGGCTCGATTAGTTCTGGGAATAAAATAATATTAAATAATATATACAGGCAATTCTCGTGATGAACTTGAATGGACAAGTGGGTTATTATGGTCCGGAATGTAATAACGGACTTGTTTGTACGAGGGAATCCGAGAAGAAGGCGATGAACAACCCAATAGGTAAAAACAGCAACATATGTGTATAAAATATAATAATAATAAATAAATATATATATGTATATAAACGATTATTTGTGTTTATGTGTATAAATACCTTTATGTGTTTTATTATGATTAATATAATCGAAGGATGTTATTCTTATTACTAACCATTGTGTAGGAACATGTCGAGGTCTACGGATCGTTCACCTATTGCGGCACCAGCATTACCTGAAGAGGAGGAAGAACCGGAGGAGGAGATGAGCGAGAGTTTTGGAGACATGGTGGTTCCCCACGAGGTACCCGCAGATCAACCCGACTTATCGGGTTACCGTTGTGACACCTATCCCCCTAGGGAATCCCCTAGGAATGTTGTAGGACAGGGAGCTACTAGTTCTTATCATTCACCGATTAGGGCACCCAGATCCCCTACTCCACCCGTACAGCATACACCAGTACCCCCACCCACTATTAGAAACTGTCAGACCGCTCGTATTTCAGTGCGGCCACCTGAGCACACCTCTCCCCCACCTCCATCTACATATTACAGGGGAGAAACATCACGTGTCCAAGTCACTAAAATACCCATTCCCATCTGGGGTCTACCCACCCCGGTACCAGAGCCACCTCTTCTGTCTGATTCAGCATGGTTGGGTTTAGTGACTAATAAGATCTTAGATCAATCACATTCGATAAATAACCTTAACCAGCATAGACATGATATGCAAGATCACATGTGGTACATGCAGCAAGAAATTAGAAATGTGCAAAGATCTAGTGCTCACAGCCACGGGCGTCAGGATCGGGCAATGATACTGCTAGGATCATGTTTAGCGGTTAATGCAGCCCTAGTGGCTGCTGTTGTTTGGTTGTGGCTTCATGTTACAAAGAATGGATAGGACATAGTAGTATAGCCTTATGTGTATAGTCTTTTGATATCCCAAGTAGCATTTTGTTACAGCGTGTTGGGCTGACTTGGGAGTTGTTTGTACTTTAGTACTATTTCAAGCACTGGCCCTTATCAGGTTAAGTCTATATGTCACTTAGTGACAAATTTTAATATGCATATATAAGCGCTGGCCTATACCAGGTTAAGCCTATGCGCTAATTTTGGATGCATATGTACAGTAATGATTATAATTAATACAAATGTGTTTTCTTTGGCATAGTTGTGTGTTGTGAAATTGTAATATCGTAAAGTTGTGCTGGTTATAGTGAAACGATATTAATTATTATATAATTGATTATTTTATAGAATGGCCCCGAAGAAAGCAAACCCTTTGTCTGAGGCGGAAATGGCCGCAATGATTGCTCGTCAACTACAAGCAGTGATACCAACAATTGTAGCACAAGTCACTGCAGGCATACGTGCTAACAATACTGTTAATCAACCTACGAGCACCACCACGGCCACTACTAAAATACCTCCGCCGGACAATAATGTAGCCCCGGGTGTTACTACCCCGGTGAATACTGATAATGTTATAAACATTAATAATACTCACCTGACTGTTAATGTTGTTGGGAACCCTGAAACCGTTTTGAACCCAAATAATGTCACGAATCCAAACCCCGTACCGGTTATCAACCCAACTGTTAATAATAACACTCAACCAAATACTGGTAATGATCGTATTAATCCTGAACCCCCACGTCGGGATTACGCTTATAAACAGTTGACATCGTGTAAACCAACTGAATTCAAAGGAATTGACGGACCGAACGGATTGGTCAAATGGATTGAAAAGACCGAGTCCGTAATTAACATTAGTGAATGTCCACCAGACCGTATAGTCAAATTCGCTACGAGTATGTTTCTAGATCATGCTTTGATGTGGTGGAACACAGTGGTCCAAATAAGGGGAAAGGATGCTATAAACCGTATGTCATGGACCGAACTTAAAACTCTTATGCTAGAGCATTTTTGCCCGAAAAGTGAGATTCAAAGACTGGAACATGAATTGTGGAATTTGCAAATGAAAGGTGCTGACCACGTGGGTTACACAAACCATTTTAATGAACTCTCTCGCTTAGTACCGTGGTTAGTTACTCCAGAAGCTAAACGTATTGAACGCTACATCTGGGGATTGCCTCCTGCCGTAAGGAGTATAGTTAATTCAGTAGCCCACCCAACAATGGAAAGTGATGTAACTCAAGCGGGTGTTGTTACGTTTGATCTTATGAGAAGTGGTGTGATAAGGATGCCGGGGGAAATATCGAGTTTGAAACGATCTGATTAAGGGACAAGGATGCAAGAGAACACTCAAAATAAACGAGCCCATCCGAATACTCGAAATTATGCCATGACCAGTTCGAACGTGAAATAAGAAGCTTATAAAGGGACACTACTGAAATGTGGAAAATGTAATCTTCACCATATGGGCGATTGTAAACCGGTAGTTTGTTACAAGTGTGGAAAAACTGGACATTATGCCCCCAGTTGTAGAACCCCCGCCAATAATGCAAACCGACCACAACAACCAACCCAACTACCTCGACCTCAACAAACCCGATCCCAACTCAATCAACAAACCCCACCCACCATGAACCTCCGTACTTGCTACGAATGTGGTAGTACGGATCATTTTCGGAGATACTGCCCCAAGCTGAACCAAGGTGCAGTGATAAGACAGAACCAAGCACAAGCATCAACCTCCAAACCAGCTAGGGGATGCGCGTTTGTATTAGGATCGGGTGAGGCGCGTCATGATCCGAATGTGGTGACAGGTACATTCTTAGTTTCTTTTTGATATGGGCGCCGGTAGAAGATTCGTATCTGTTAACTTCTTACCTCTAGAAAATATGCCGGTTAGTGAACTAACAAAACCATATACTATAGAACTCGCTAACGGTAAGTCAATACTTGTTAACCGAATAGTCCGAAACTGCTCCCTTATCCTAAACGACCACCCGTTCCTTATTGATTTACTTCCAGTGGAATTGGGAAGTTTGATGTTATAGTCGGTATGGAGTGGCTACCTAAGTATAAAGCTGAAATTGTCTGTAAGGATAAGACTGTTAGTATACCTCTTCCGAATGATGAGGCTATGACTATTCAAGGTGAAAAATCTGGTACAATGTTGCCTCTCGTATCCCAACTTAAGGCATTAAAGTATTTGCGCTAAGGTTGTACATTATACATGGCGAGCGTAACATTTAAAGACCTTGACGAAAAGCGAATAGAAGACATTCCAGTGGTACACGAGTATTCAGATGTATTTCCCGATGAGTTGCCGTTTGGGTTGACAAATGCACCTGCAGTGTTTATGGATCTTATAAACCGAGTTTGCAAACCCTACCTTGACAAGTTCGTGATAGTGTTTATCGATGACATTTTGATATATTCGAGAAGTAAGGAGGAACACAAACAACATTTGCAGGAAATCTTAGAATTATTGAGACAAGAAAAGTTATACGCCAAACTATCCAAATGTGAATTCTGGCTACAAGAAATTCAATTTTTAGGACATATTTTGAATCAACAAGGAATCCAAGTCGACCCCGGTAAAATTGAGGCCATTAAGAATTGGCAAGCTCCTAAATCGCCGAAAGAAATTCGCCAATTTTTGGGATTAGCCGGGTACTACCAACGATTTATTGAAAACTTTTCAAGTATTGCTCAACCTTTAACCCTCCTAATTCAGAAAGATCAAACGTATGAATGGGGAGAAGAACAAGAAATGGCCTTTCAAACATTAAAAAAAAAGTTGTGTGAAGCTCCAATATTAAGTCTTCCAGATGGAACTGATGAATTGGTGGTCTATTGTGACGCATCTCATAAAGGTTTAGGATGCGTACTGATGCAAAGAAAGAAAGTAATAGCATATGCTTCCCGACAATTAAAAGTACATGAAAAGAATTATACGACCCACGATTTGGAATTGGGAGCAGTTATCTTTGCATTGAAGATTTGGAGACATTACTTGTATGGCACCAAATGTACCATCTATACTGATCACAAAAGCGTACAACACATATTTGATCAGAATGAGCTGAATATGAGATAAAGAAGATGGGTAGAACTGTTAAATGATTATGATTGTGAAATTAAATACCATCCGGGTAAGGCCAATATAGTAGCTGATGCTTTAATCCGAAAAGATAGAGTTAAACCGTTGAGGGTACGAGCACTTGGAATGATTGTCCAAATTAGCCTAATCGAACAAGTTCGTGTTGCACAAGACGAAGCCTTAAAAGCAGATCAGTTAGAGAAGGAAGAACTACATGGGAACGAAAAAATTTTTGAGAAGAAAATTGATGAAATATTCTATTATAAAAACCGGGTGTGGATTCCTACATTTCATAAACTCCGCGAGCATATTCTTGATGAAGCACACAAATCCAAATATTCTATTCATCCAGGTACCGATAAGATGTATAAAGATGTTAAGGAATTTTACTGGTGGACTGGTATGAAAAAGGATGTAGCCGTGTATGTAAGTAAGTGTGCAACATGTGCAAGCGTGAAGGCGGAATATCAAAAACCTTCGGGAATGTTACAACAACCCGAAATCCCACAATGGAAATGGGAACAAATTACCATGGATTCCGTAACACATCTACCCAAAACCTCCCGAGGACATAATGCAATTTGGGTAATTGTGGATCGATTAACCAAATCCGCACACTTTATCCCAATCCGTAACAATTACTCTACCGAAAAACTCGTCCAAATTTACATCGATGAAATTGTATCTCGACACGGAGTACCTCTTTCGATTATTTCCGATCGAGATAGTCACTTTACTTCACATTTCTGGCAAGCAGTACAAGAAGCTCTGGGGACCCGAATAGACCTGAGTACCGCTTACCATCCCCAATCACATGGTCAATCCGAACGATCTATCCAAACCTTAGAAGATTTACTTCGTGCTTGTGTACTGGACTTCAAAGGGAATTGGGATCAACACCTCCCTCTCATTGAATTCTCTTACAATAACAGTTACCATAGCAGTATACGAGCAGCACCTTATGAAGCCTTATACGGGAAAAAATGTAGATCACCACTTTGTTGGTCAGAGGTGGGTGATACTCAAATATCAAGATCCGATTTGATTCAAGAAACAACCGATAAAACTTATAACATTAAACGAAAGTTGAAAGCCGCCCGGGACCGACAGAAGAGTTATGCCGATATTCGTAAAAAACCGTTATCTTTTGAAATAGGCGACAAGGTGTTTTTAAAAGTATCGCCGTGGAAAGGGGTTATAAGGTTTGGAAAGACCGGTAAATTAGCCCCGAGATACATTGGTCCTTTTGAGAATATTGCAAAAATCGGTCCCATAGCTTACCGATTAAAACTACCCTTAGAACCGAGCACTATTCACGATGTGTTTCACGTATCGAATCTAAAAAAGTGTTTGACTGAGGAAACGGCAATAGTACCACTGGAAGATGTTCAGATCAATGAAAAGCTCAACTTCGTAGAGGAACCGGTAGAAATTGTGGACGGGAAAACCAAACAGTTACGACACAACAAAATATCATTGGTAAAAGTTCAGTGGAATTCAAAACAAGGACCCGATTGTACTTGGGAACGGAAGGACGAATTCCGAAAGAAATACCCACACCTGTTCCCTAAAAAGAAAACGATGATACATTAAATTTCGGGGACGAAATTTCTTAACGGGGGAGAATGTGACATTCGTGACAAAACAAGGTATACCTTATTCTTAACAGGGGGAGAATGTGACATTTGTGCATCTTCATCAACCAATGCTTTATTGACTTTTTCAAGTACATCGTCAATTTTTTCTTTTACAGATCTATCTGTTTCTTCATTTCGAATTAATTTTAGAAGTGACACTAGCATTCCTTTCGGAATTTCTTCATCACTTAATAATGCCTCAATCACTTCTTGTGGGACCTCTTTTCAAGTTTCATTGTAAGATTTATCCCTTAATTCCTTTTCAGCTTCAAATTGTTTCATCATTTTGCTTTGTTTATCAAATTCCTTATCAGACATGTGACATTCGTGACAAAACAAGGTATACCTTATTCATTACATAGCGAGTAAACGATAAATCGGTTAATTCGTAGTGCTTAAACGAGTAACCGACCGATACTAATTATGACCCGTATATATACTGAGGGGTCATATACGAGTTATATGTATATTATAGTGGCTAACATATTGATATTTAGGCCCCGGTACGTTTAAAACCATTTAAACGAAAAAGGTTTCGTTTATTGATACGCCATGAGTTTAAACACAATCGTTAACATCAAAACGAGCATTGTAGCATCCGTTAAGCCGAAAAATATTTATAAAACACTTATATGACATGTTCTAGGCAATCCGTGAAAATATTTTGGATTTTTACAACGAGACAGTACGTTTTTCTTATTTTACAAAAATGGGCTGAAAAACACTCGTTTTCGCGCTATTTTTCGCACTCGAACTAGTTTTCTTGCGAAAACCGAACCCGAACTAAATTTTGGACCGACTTTTACGCGTGGCACGAAAACTGAGGCACCATTGGGCCAAAAAGAGGCCCAATGGGCCCCTTATACTTGCGGCCGCAAAAGGGTGGGACACCCCCCTTGGTTCTAACTTGTTGTATATATTAGAATAGTAAAGATATTTTGCACATTAACCAAACTAAGATCAATATCAGCTGAGTTCTATATCATCCCTTCCAAAACCATAAAGGTAAACATTAAATTCATGAAAATTTCAAGTTTGTTTAATAAGATTTAAACATAGAAAATTAGTTCTTGATTAGTATTAAACATGTTTAACCATCCAAAAACCATAAAAATCAAGTAAAATCATGTTTTGATGTTAAACATGTCTAAAAAGCATAAACATGTTGATTTTTGGTCAAAAACACGGATTAGAACATGAATACAACGTTTTTACGGTTTGAAAGTTCGGTTTGATACCAAAACCGAAACCCTAGTTAACAAGGCTGTTCAATGGATGATTTATGCTTGGTTTGATGTTATATGATATGTATATACACTGAGTTTGCAACCCAAGGCCCGGAGAGTCGTTTAAGCTATCAAAAACCACCGAAAACCGACAAGGTAATACCGTATTACTCGTTTAGGGGCTGTTTAGTATTAGGTTATGACGTAATTTTTTTTAACTTGTGAAACTTTTTAGGGACATTAGGGATCATTTAAATAAGTCCCTATTCAAATTTGGTAATATTTCGATAAACGAAGAATATTTGGCGAATTTGTTATCGTTTATTGGCGTTTATTTGGGAAAAATAGTTAAACTTCATGAAAAATTTTGAAATTTTGTTTGGAACCCATAAATGATATATTAAGATCACTGGTAAAGTTTGAGAACCTTTGGAGATGTCTAAGTATTATTTGTGCAATTGTGTTTTAACCGAGTTTTAATAGCAGAAAAACACGCAAAAAGGCATTTTGACCAAAGGGTTAGATTCTGGAGATTTTTCAGGGGATATGTACTAATATTGAGACCACTTGAAAAAATTATCGGATTTTGAGGATGTCGTTTGGTATAAACGGGCTATTTATTACTTAATTATAACACATTAAATGAATTTTTATAAATGGATAACTAATCATAAAATTTCTGAAAATATTTTTATTAAATTCTCCATAATTTAATTTATTTTTAAAAAAATTTCCATAATTTATATATAAGTACATAATTAGTTATGAATAATCCAATATTTAAACTATATTTGTTTTAACGAAACCAGCAGTTTTGTGTTTAACGGACTGACCGGTATGTCAAAATGTCAAAAGTGGTCAAATATCGTATTTTTGAATGAAATTGATAAAAACAAACTTTTTACGAGAATTCCGGACAATTGGGGTGGATTGTACGCGTTTTGTATAATCAAACCCGTGTGAAAACGGAAACGAACCCTGCGATAAATCCAGATACCGAAACCTCAAGATGCTTTCATAAATCAAATCATTTTAACAATAAACATGTTTATTTAAGTTTGTGTGATTTTACCTATTCCCTAAACGCGTAAGCGATCAACTTGGCAAGGCTCGGGAAACGGTGAAACTTAGCCAAATCTAGTTTTAAACATTTCATAGTATACAACGTCACAATCTAAGACAATGGTCATGTTTTGGGCCCAACAGCTATAACCAGACTAGTTATACAGCCCGATTTGGTTTAAACAATGTACTAGTATTAACAGTACGATACTGATTATAGCATACGAGTTATAATCGAGGTATAACAGTTATTGACGTATATTACCTGCTCGAACTACAATAAGGTGAGTTTCACGACCCCACTTTCTAAACCGTTTTACGAAATTTTTGGGTGGAAAACATGTTTACATATACTTATATACTTGAAAACGTGTGGTGATGTGAATTATCTAAGTACTAACACTTGAAAGTCCCCACAAACACAAGTGATTAACTTCGTGCCAGTGACGTGTGGATAGTACTATCGGTTTGACAAACCCAACTGAAGGCGCCGGTGGGGTATGCCGGATATACTTGTTTACGCAGTTGCACATTGTCATTTATACGTATTACATTCTGCTATGTGGTGTTAGACATAGTACATACTTGGGGCAAAGTGACTGTTAAATGCCAACGGGAGTACATGGGCAAGGGTGGCCATGCAGTGTAAGCTGTCTTGGGTTCACTTGTGGCTTAGTATAATACATCATACACATACTTATATACATACGTATTGTGAACTTTACGAACTCGTATACTGATTTTGTTTGTACTCGTGAAACTTGAAACTCACCAACTAGATGTAGTTGACCCGTTTTAACATGCTTTTCAGGTAAGCCGAAGTTGGAATGATTTGCTTACGTGCTTGGTGTTAGAAGGAAAGTTGAATAGCTGTGAATAGATGCAAATACGTAGTAATGAATAAGAAGCCCGTGAACTGGTTATGTGATTTTCATCTAGTTTGTAAACTTAGTACCTACCAATGTAATATGATGTAAATTAGTTTGTTGAATTTCTTTATAAACAATGTGGTTGATACCAGTTTTATATGTTACATTTCCGTATTACGCTTCCGTAACTACCTAGTCGGGGTGTGACAAGACAACATTTGATTTAGGAACTCTCTGTCTTGGATCTCAGTCATTCTTTGCTCATATACCATTTTGGCTTTTGATTCAGATCCATCTATGTTTAATAACTTTGTATTCTTCTTTGGACAATTTATGATCTGAATTTTATTAGTTCTACAGCAATTTCTTTT
The DNA here is from genome assembly GCF_021521415.1 of Bidens hawaiensis. NCBI lineage: Eukaryota > Viridiplantae > Streptophyta > Magnoliopsida > Asterales > Asteraceae > Bidens > Bidens hawaiensis. The sequence goes on from NW_027491963.1 coordinate 535,866, forward strand.
CCCTTGAGCTTCTTTTTCTCATTGATTTGATCATCTTCCTTTTCTAGAGAGTCATCTGATTTTTCATAATTTGAGATGTCAACGTTGTATATTGAAAGAAGATTTAATGAGTTCTCCCCCGGTTTTGGTGGATTCTTCTCCTATTTTGGTTGATTCTCCCCTGTTTTGATGCAGCTGAGGTCTTCTCAACCTCATAAATTAGGGTTTGAACATTCTTTAATGCGATATTCAATTCTTCTTCAAATTTTGTTAAATGATTCTTGTAAGATTTTGAGCTATCCATTGTTGATCTGTAATCAAGAGACACGTAAAACAATTATATGTTAGAACATGATTAAACAGTAATATAATTTAATGACACAAAATGATTCAATTCAAACCGTCATCTTGAACAATTGTGGATACCTACACACAGCATAAAAATGTAAGTTTATCTATAAAATTTAAGAATTTGATTTGGTCTTAGTATGTCGTGTAACAACTCGGGTCTTTCGAACTTATATTTTATTTAAATACGTGATTTGGTTCAATGTCCGGGTTACTTTATTAAATTGATTTCGTTTATCGAGTTAAAATTGGTTTAATTATTAATATATTATTATTAACTTATTATTTAATTATTTATAAATATATCTTTCTTGTTTTGACACTTTTTGCCCAAACTCTAACATTTATCCATTATTGTATCCAATCTCAAACCCCAAGGTCTAAACTGAAAGTATATTATAACCAATTTCCTAATCTGGTTAATCCAGACCCGTAATCTTATCCAAACCCGATACCATTTTCCGTTTCATGGATCCGAATTCAAGAATCACTAACTTGAGCAATAATCTTCGTTTATATGATGGAATTGATCTTGTGTATCGCATATTAATCTCAACTTCGGCCTCACCGACGATTTATATAAGCTAATGATATCATAATCTGATCTATTTTCCATTTTTAAACAACCGACCCTAGTAACAAACTATTGATCACGAAATCGTTCGTTTTATTTCAATTAATCTACCCGATACATTCCTTATAACCTCACCAACATTACCCCAATATATAATTATATTATATTGAACTCTAAACTGTTCGTTCGTAACCCATTTGCGCCGACTTCTGTTCTGCTTCATTAGCTGTCCTTCGGCCATCGTACCAGGTAATTAAGTATAGGGTTTTGATCGCGATGTTGAACTGATTAAAAGCCCTAAGATTGTTTTAATAAATAATACACGGATTAATCAAATCGTAATTTCTAGGGTTTGTGTGAAAATGGGGATGAACTGGATTGATCAAAGCTGAAGGTTTAAGATAGGTCGTTAGAAATTGCCTTAGACACATGTTTAGGAGCCCTATACGTGCTTATCTGTTTACCTTTATGTGTTCAAATTAAATTGTTTTACAGCTTTCCTAGATAAATATTTAATAATTATTCTATTGTTATGCACACACACACAAACTCCGAGGCTATGCCTCAACATTCAAAGAAAACTTTTCAAAAAAATTAGATTGCTTTTATTTTCGGGAAATTCCTTAAGAATTCCCACCTGTTGTTTTCACTTGTACACCTTAAGGTTAGGTTATGTGGCATGTCCCTATGATAAATGAAAGGGGAAGAGAAACTGTGAGTTGGGCACTAGCAAAACGGTTCCAAGAACCAAAGGTAAGACACTATTCCTTACCTGTGTGATAACCTGACCACAATACTCAACCCTATGGACACGAGCGAGACCCATAAATGCTATATGACCGACACCTTAGGTTGATTTTTAACCAAATCGATACGTGGCTAAACTCGGTTTTCCCGATTATTGTGTTCCGTTATTTAAATGGTTAGTTGGGTGAAAAATCCATGGATCCCATGGGCACTCCTACTATCCCTTTCTTAACTTGTTTTCGTATTTTTTTTGGAGTAATCAAACGTGGTGATTCACAAGATACTCCGACTATCCATATTTATTTCGATAGTTCGTTCGCCATGTAACGCCCACTGGGCCGACAAACTTCATTGCATTGTTAATTCGTTAATTAGTTGGGACAATCAAATTGCCATGTAACGCCCATGGGCTGTCCAACTCAGTTGTTTTCGTTAGTTCGTTGGGCCATTCAAATTGCCATGGAAAGCTCATGGGAGGCCAACATCCACAATTTATATTTCGTTAGTTTATTGTAAACTTAATAATCTAAATTTTAAACTGACTTAACTCCTCATGTAGTCATAACACATTAATCTTATTGACTACATCCTTTAATAACTATTTACGCTATGTACCCCCCTCATCTTATAATCTTTCACATTTAATCCTTATGACGCAAATCTCTTTACTTCTCAAGGCAACGTTATCATCAGTTATCTATATACTTAACCATCTTATTAATCTATTTACTTTCTCAATTTAACATTCATCTTATAAATCCTCATTTTTGGTCCATATAGAATGTCTCACTCAACAAACCAATGTTATCCTCGACATCAATTGTTTGATTCTCACGACAAACCGTATGGCTTCCTATATCGCCAAAGAGATAGTTGTTGCGATCCTTAGGACAGTGACGCAAATTCAAAACATCAATACGACCGATTCAACTTCTCTCCCTAATTTCTCTGCTGATCATCTACCACCACTCATCCTCACAACAAGAAACGTAAGAACCTTGCTGCTACAAAACCTAATCACCCGCAAGTCTCCTCAAACAAGAAACCTTACCTCGGTCCTTTTCTGCCATGCTGCATTTGTAACTATCATCACTCGGTTAAATCATTATGTCGTCGTTTCTCCCAATGTAATCCTTATGGTAATCTTGCTAACACATGCCGTGTCCCACCTACTGCTCACAAGCTGTCCCGCAACAACCTACCCATCATGTTCAACCTGATTTTTCTAATACACATGCTTGCTACCATTGTGAGGACCCCAAATCATCCCCGTAGTACGTGCCCTCAACTAACTCAAGCTCATCAAGCCCAGTCTAAGACTACACCCTACTACTTGACCCATGCTTACCAGACTCAGACCCATCAACGTCATGTCCCTCAAGCTTATCCCATCAATCAAGGTCAACCTTACTTAACCCAACACCACCAAACCCCGCAACTGCAAGCTCAAAAGTACCAAACATATTTCCACCAAACGACTCTCTTGCAAACCGTTCAAGCTCCAGTTGTCCAAGCAGTGCCGAATCAATCTACCTAAACTGCTCATATTCCTGCAACTCCTCATGGTGCCTTAAGTCATTCCAATTAAGCTACTCAGCGATTATGATAACCTTTGTTGTTCCCTATACTTATCTTACTTTATTTGGTCTTTCATAACTTCGTATTGTAACGCCTCTTTATGGCTTTGAATTATTTCCCCATTTGAACTGTTTATGATTAAAGTTTCTTTTGATTAAATAGATTGGTTATTGAAGCCTACTTCTATCTTATCTCTTTACCTTCATCAACCTTAACCACATATAAGCCACCCCTTCTTAAACTTTAAATACATATATATTTACGTTTAAAAGTCGTCTTAAAATTTATTTGCTTTATTAAAATTCACTGCAACTTTTAAAAATTATTTTATACATTGGAGACTTTCTGTTGTTCTAAGTTAAAAAAAAAAAGAAAAGAAAAACCCTCCTTAAAACCCTTGTCTCTTAAAATCATGCTTTTTAAATGTTTTGTAATCCACACGATCAGACGAATCATGTGGACCATCCGACGATAAACAATAATTATGGTCTGGAACATAATTTTCGAAGTCCTCGAATGAAAATCATGATGCGTAAGATTGTGTGTCATAATATAGAATTGAAAGTAATTGGGATAACGGTACAAATGTAAAGATGATAAGGACATGGTGGATACGCTGCTGGTACATCCTATATATAAGTGCCCTTATCGGATTTTCATTTGGAGCCTTGTTTTAACTATTTAAAGTTCTGTGTCATGATAAATTTTTAAGTTTTGTTTTAAAATTTTCTTACTCTTAAACATTGATGGTTTTGTTATAATTTCCTTTAATTTCGGGACGAAATTTCCTAAAGTAGGGGAAATTTATTTAAATACCTGATTTGGTTCAATATTCGGGTTACTTTATTAAATTGATTTCGTTTATCGAGTTAAAATTGGTTTAGTTATTAATATATTATTATTAACTTATTATTTAATTATTTATAAATATATCTTTCTTGTTTTGACACTTTTTGCCCAAACTCTAACCTTTATCCATTATTGTATCCAATCCCAAACCCCAAGGTCCTAACTGAAAGTATATTATAACCCATTTCCTAATCTGGTTAATCCAGACCCGTAATCTTATCCAAACCCGATACTATTTTCCGTTTCTTGGACCGAATTCAAGAATCACTAACTTGAGCAATAATCTTCGTTTATATGATGGTATTGATCTTGTGTATCGCATATTAATCTCAACTTCGGCCTCACCGACGATTTATATAAGCTAATGATATCATAATCTGATCTATTTTCCATTTTTAAACAACCGACGCTAGTAACAAACTATTGATCACGAAATCGTTCGTTTTATTTCAATTAATCTAACCGCCGACATTACTCCAATATATAATTATATTATATTGAACTCTAAACTGTTCGTTCGTAACCCATTTGCACCGACTTCTGTTCTGCTCCGATAGCCCTCCTCCGGCCATTGTACGAGGTAATTAAGTATAGGGTTTTGGTCGCGATGTTGAACTGATCAAAAGCACTAAGATTGTTTTAATTAATTATACACGAATTGATCAAATCGAGATTTCTAGGGTTTGTGTGAAATTGGGGATGAACTGGAAATAGTTATAATAAATTATTTTCAACATATAACCACTTGTACAGCTAGCTCGCATGGCTGAGGCACCTTGGTTTGGTTCTGCGAACTGGTCAGGGTCGCGGATTCGAACCCCCCGACCCAGTTTTGTTGTTATTTTATTTTTAATATGTTTTGGGATTTATTTTAGTTATTATAATCAATATTAATAATACTAGAATGTTATTTTTACGTAACCAACACGTAGACTATTCGTTTTCATATGATATTACTAAAAAAAAAGATTAAAGGTTTGATTTATAAAAAGGTTTCGATTATTATATATATACACTAGGAGAATCACGCTAGTTAACGTATAGTGTTTTATAAAAAAGATTTATATTTTATATAATATTATTATCATTTATTATTTACAACGTTAATTTAATAAGAAATCTTATTTAATAAAAATATATTATAATTAGCTAACTAAGTTATTTTATGTATTGTATAACTTTTTCATATTTTAACAAGTGCTATATTTAATAAAATATGATATCGGGTTAAACTATAAGATCTATTAACTAAATACATTTAAATAATATATAACTTTATAAAATAATACTAACCATCAACTCTTGAATCCTATCATATCCGTCGACTTCGTATATTTATTTGTCGCATTCAATTTCTTTATTAGGCCACATCGTCAACGTGTGAATCGCCACCATCATTCATATTATTTTGTCATTCCCTTTGCTCGTGTATTGAGGTGAGTACCACATTCCCATATTTTACCGCTTTCAATGTTTTGGGGACATATGCGTATATATACTTTCTAATATATATATATACACAAAACTGCAACTTTGTCTTATGTGTTAACAGCTTATACCTTACTTGGTTATGTGCTTATTTGCTTTGTATGCTTCCGCATTCAGAGAGGTCCAACATAATCTCAGTCTAGTATGATCATACGTCAGTCGTTAGCCTTTGTGCTTCTCAACATCTCAGTTATACTTTCTCATTTGGTTAATTTGTTATTCTCATATGACTTGTTGCAACTACGTATTTTTGTTATATACTATATGTACATTTAAACTGGTGTGTTGCTCACTCAACCTTGTGTTGACAAAATATATTATTTTCAATGCATATGCAGGTTATCGTGTGACGTGATATTCAAGATTGTTTGAAGCAACTTAGGATGCATGTTAGAGAAAAGATACAAGAAATTAATTTTGGATGTTTAATGTAATTGTTTATTTAAAAATTTATTGTACATGAATATTTGTTTGAAATTATTAAATAGATATTAAAACTTTTAATGTTGCATGATAGTAACCTTGAGATCTGTGACAATCAGTTCGCGCCCCAGCATTTCTGCCGTAGGTTGGGGTGTGACATGTCGAGCTTCATTATTAAGATAAACCAATTGTCTGAATAAACGAAGTTGACAACAATTTGAACGAAAGTAAAGTGCATGTATGCAATTGGTTGAGTGAAAAAGGTTACTGAAAAAGTTCTTTTTATTCTCTTTCTTCTTGTTGTACACTGGTTATTACACATTGGTCAAAAGATTTGTCGTGTAGTAAATTAATTCTGTCAACAACCATTTTCGAATCTTAAGCTTGCTTCGCCAAAGTTTGTCCAGAAATATTAAAGTAATTAAAAATACTCTAAGAGAATATAGTGAAGGAAGCTTACTTGAAATACAAGATTGCTCGAGAAATAAATCACAAGTCAAATAATCAAGTAAAACTTATCAAATATGCAACATTGCTAGGAATCAATAAAGAATCCCAAAATAATACCTTAGAAACATTTCTATGAGTCATCCTTGCTCGAATTTCTAAATAACACAGACCTTACCCGAAATTTCATAAACAGTTAACAAATATTCAATCATGTATACTTTGAAGCAAAGTATGCTTGATATACTTCAAGAATACAAAATGTGCTAGAGAAGGACTCTAAACACAAAGTGTACTCGAAAATAAATTTTGAAATTACCAGGTATGTTAAGAAAACACTTGAAGTTTTCAAAGTGTGCCCGAAACATAAAGTGTGCCCGGAAAACTAGGTTTGCCCAAAAACACTTGAAATTTCAAAGAATCATATTCACAACCATGAACTACGCAAGACAAGAACTTATAATAGTTAAAACATCAAAGTTTACTCGAAACAAGTATTCTAAGCACATTCACAAGTAACACATAATCATCAAGTGTGCTTGAATTTAAAGTTTACCCGATGATATATGAAAAATTCACTTAAACACTAATAATCACAAAGCTTGCTAGAATGAGTTCAAACAGTCAATCAAAACACCAAATTGTGCTAGAAAGTCCAAAAACATTAAACCTTGTTAGAACCAACATATTCAATCACAAAGCTTGCTATAGTAACCAAAACAACCTATAAAACAATTTAGATTGCTAGAGAGTTCAGAAATCAACAAAGCGTGCTAGAAAATTAGTGTAATTAAACATATCAAACAGTTTGCTCTAGTTGTACTTTCAATCAAAACAACAAAGTATGCTAGAAAGTATAAACTATATGAAAGCTTGCTAGAAACAACATATTCAGAGTTATTCAAATATAAAGCTTGCTAGGAAAGTTAAACTTCAAGTAAAACAATAAAGTCTACCCGAAAGTTAGTAAAAACTTTAAAGCATGCTCGAAAAGGATAAACTTAGACAAAATCATCCATGTTTGCTCAAAAAAGTTAAAAATCATCAAACCTTACTCGAAAAAACATATTCAAACCTTTTGAAGGTAAAATGCAACTCTTTTTGTCTTAAAGAAAATGTCAAACATTTTTATTATTAAAGATCATTGTTTAAGAGCAAATGGTGCATTAAGATATCAAATTTCAGTTATCTTTCCTTTCAAATCATTTTCTTTCCTTTGATGAAAAAATCTCAACATGGGATCATATTGACTAAGTTGCTTCTCATTACTTCATTCTCAGCATTATTATGACAGATTAGACAGGTTAACAGCAGGTCTAGAATTAGCATGAATTTCATTTCTTTGGTGATATGATTAAGGTTCATTTAAGATGCATAATACTAAATGGATTACACATATTGCTTTCTGATGCTCCATATCTATTCTCAAGGCTTATTTGGCTTTTTCTAGATCACCTCAAATTGACTCCGACCCCCTGATATTTGGTAAACGCCTTTTAAAGACAGAACTTATGATTTTTTTTTTGTAACATAAGAGTGAACTTCTATAAAAACATTGGGTTGTATAATCAGTACGTTTTGTTCACTTGTATTCTTTGTAATTCTCAAATAAATACTTCATTTTGGGGACCAAATACCAACGGGCTCGTGAATAACTGTATATTCACTTTTCTGCCTATCATTCGAAAAGATGTATATTGGAACATGCAGCAGTTTCTGTATGTTTATATCACCTTAGATTTTACACATCATGGGAAAGCAACCATACTTGTCAATGACTGCACTAAGTGTCTTTTTAGACTATTAAATCCATATGATTGGCCAAATAGTCAATGTACTATCATTTTCCATAAGGTTTGATCAAATTTCATTAAAAACCCTTTCTTAAGCTTATATAAAGCTTGAACTGAACAATCTTATCATTTCTCTGCGCCATTAAACAACTTGCTCAATTTTTGAAAAAAATGTTTTAAGCAAAATTCATTTGAAAATTTCATTTGAACATGCAATTTTGATACAAAAACATATTTTGACTCTAACAGAAAGTAAACATTTTCAAGTCACAATCCTAACAGCATCAAAACATACAGACTTCACATAAAGTATAGTATAACCACTAATAACATCATCATATTGGATTAAACATATTCAAAATCATCATCAAGATATCAGATAAGCACACAAGCATATTAGTCATTTTAAACACTTACCTTGACATCACACAAAATCACTAATCATTAACCTAAGCATCAAATATACCTAAGTTATATAGATAATAAATTTAGCACACAACAGTGACCATCAAATCAGAACATATTCAAACATACACAAAAATCACTTAGACCCTTTATCTTGATAGTTAATTCGCACATAAAGGCACACATCATTAATCAGACCTCATCTGAGTTGATCATTCACAATACTTTCGGAAGAAAGTGGAATCTGGTTCTATTAAGTGGTTTGGTGAGTAAGTCAGCCAAATTATCACTTGTGTCAACTCTTTTAATCTCTATTAGACCTTTTTCATTACAATCATTAATGAAATGATGTTTGATTTCAATGTGCTTGGTCTTGGAATGTTCAACTGGATTCTTAACAATGAAAAATGCAACAATATTATCAATGAAAATAGGGGTGTTCAAGAAATTCATACCATAATCCAGCATTTGATTCTGAAACCATAGAACTTGTGCACAGCAGGCAGATGCAGCAATGTACTCAGCTTCAGTAGTTGAAATTGACACTATAGTTTGTTTCTTGCACTGCCAAGACACTAGCATGTCACCCAAAAATTGACATCCACCAGAAGTTGACTTTCTTCTCATGTTGCACCCATCATAATCACTGTCATTGTATGCAATAAGATCAAAAGATTGGTTCTTTGGATACCAAATTCCCAAATTTGGTTTTCCTTTCAAGTATCTATAATCCTCTTGACAGCAGTCATATGAAAGACCTTAGGACTTGACTGAAATCTTGCACATACACATACTGCAAACATGATATATGGTCTAGAAGCAGTAAAATACATAAAGAATCCAATTTTGGCTCTATATTCATGTTCATCAACAGGCTCGCCTTTTTCATCTGCTATCATTTTCTCATAAGTGAACATGGGTGTTGAAGCAGTTTTGAAATCTTAGCATTTGAACTTGTTCAAAATGACCTGCACAAACATAGACTGGCATATGAAGATGCCATCCGCCTTTTGTTGAACTTGCAATCCAAGAAAGAAGTTCATTTCTCTCATTGAGCTCATTGAGTATTTTGATTTCATCACATCTTCAAATGCATGGCACATTTGTTCATTTGTTGAACCAAAAATGATATCATCAACATAGACTTGATGTAGAAGCAAATCTCTTCCTCTTTTCTAGTAAAAGAGGGTCTTGTCAATAGTTCCTCTTGAGAAACCATTTTCAATTAAATGGTTAGATAACTCATCATACCATGCTCTTGGAGCTTGATGTAGTTGTCACACCCTCAAAATCCACTAACGGAGGTTTACCGTCAGAGGGTGTGAACTAACAGGATCGGAATCATTATTTATAATCAAACCATAAATAAAGTTTTCACACCACGAAAAACATTTAAGTGAAAATAAGTGCGGAAGCGTAAAAACCATAAACCAAGCGTTGCGTCACGCAGGACGACTTAAAACCCAATTGATAACAGTTTAATACAAGTTTGCATAAACAATAGAGTATCAAATAATGCATGATCCTATACCGCGCGCCCGCCTCGGCTAACTGAGAATAACATACTAAAAGTGTCAACACGAGGTTGGTGAGTTCACAAATTTATATAAAATAAAGCGTTTAGCGTTTTGCGTTTAGTGTTTTGCGTTTAGCGTTTTGCGTTACCAGATAGTGTTAAATCGATTATATATCTATAGGTAGCTAGCCTATAAAGCAAGTATTACTAAGTGTTCGACACCGAAGCTGACTGTTTATCATGTGCCTTGCCACCAGGTCTATCCCGACCATGGTAATGTGTTAGCCAAAATTACACCCACTCGACTTGAGCTTAGCGTTGGGTGGGGTTTGTCAAACCCAGTAGTACTACTCAACAGTGACTCGTTATTTTCCAATACTAAACGGTTCGATGTGTAGGACTTCAATTGTTTCGTTTGCCACTTAGCCTTTACAAGTGATATATAATTTCATAACAAAATCTAAATGTGTTTCGGAGTATGTTATCTCCCCCAAGTGAAAAGCGTTTAAAAAGTTTAAAAGGGGAAAGTGAAACTCACTGTTTGCCAAGAATTCCCAAAAACAAGTCACCCAAGTGATGCGCGTTACAGAAAACTCTCACTAGCGTTCTATAACAATAAGGAGATTTTCTAAGAGTCGGAACTATTATCGAGTCTCTAGACCCGGCACATAATTCCTATGCACAAGATACGTTTCGTGTTTCGTTTGTGACTCGTGTGTGACTTACAAGCACATTTGTGATACGTTACATGTTGTGAACAATTATTTACGTGTCAAGTATTAATAGTGTACATTACTAGCAATTACTCCCCGCAAGGTCAAATTGGTCAAAACATAACAATTATCTAGCAATTAACACGTTTCATGTATTTTCACAAAGTTCAGCAGCTAGTTTCAGCAAGACAGAATTCTACTTGAAAGACTACTCTATTCAACAGATCATAGTATCACAATTAATTCACCAAAAATGGTCACAGAAACATATATGTGTTAGGTTTCCAGAACATATTTTATTGTATTTTTATTCCACATAGATTTCTCATAATGATCAAAACATTACATCAAACTCACAACAGTCAAATTCATGCGCAACATAATGTTATTTGTTATTCCCGTTAAGTGAAAAATCTAATTATGCAAGACCAATTGGGTTAGGTTCTTAACTCAACAAGTTAACTTCCAGAAGTGGAACCAACCCATTTGGTCTTGTAGTTCATGAGATATGCTAATTACAAAACAACTTAATAGCAGGTCTCACAACTCAGATTTGCACTTCAGTTTTGTAAAATCATAAAGATTAACTTTTACTCGTCCAAAAATTACAAACATGGACTTTATAGAAACTAGACTCAACATAGCACCTTGTAGTGTTAACTACCTCAACCAATTTCCACATTAACAATTCGTTACAGTTGTCTAAACATAACTTACAATCTGTCCAGTACCAGTTTTGACCTTTAATCACATTTAAATCATTTGACTAACCAAAACACCTCCAAATTAGGCGTGGTTGGACTTTCTGAAAACTAGACTCAGAGTACTACCTAGTAGAATCATAATTAGCTCAGTTTGCTTCAATATTCAACAAGTTACATGTCGTTCAAGTTTAAGAATTACTGCTGTCAAAACTCAGCAAGCACAAACAATCGTCTAACATGCATCCTAAGCATACGACATATCTCAAAACATGTAACGAGCATGATTAATCACAAAAATCAGTAATAACCCTCTAGGGTTTACAAACATTCAATGATTCAATAATCTTTCACCGTTCAAAATAACATACGATCATCAACATCAATAGCTAACACATAATCAATCATCCTCTAGCAACAATCAATCATAAGAACACTTATTCATAATTTTCGTGACCTAGGGTTTTAGATTAACCCATTCAAAATCAAAATTAAACATAAAGGATGCATAGAATAGTTGTTTATACCTTTCTAGCACCTTAATCTTCAACAAACTTGAACAATTCTTGTATGTATGTGTGTGTGTGATTGACGGCAGCCAAGAGCAAGGGGAGGGGGGGGGGGGGCGATCGGGTAGAGAGAGAGAGAGGGAGTGTTAGGGTTTAGATTAATATTATTATTAATAATAACATGTTACATCTAGGTCCCTCAACTTCTAATTTGTACTTTTCTAGCTTATTTTAACTAGTTTGCATATTGAGTTAACGTTCCATACAATGTTATCACATAACACATAAGTCTAACACATAATTATCACATAATTATTGTTTTGATGTTTTTCATTTATTCACCAATGGTTAGCATCAATTCGTTTGCGTTTCGGTGCAATTCCCGAAAGACTACACATGTAGTAGTTGTCAAGCGTCATTTAAAACCTTAGTTTAAATGTAATGAGATGTGCGTTATAGATCCAGTGATCTTAAGTTTGAATTGACGGAGTTTGATTTAACGGAGTTAACCTGAAATTGACCAGTGTCACATCATTCCCATGTTAAAGAATTTTCGTCCCGAAAATTTGAGTCAAGTCGTGATGAGTGTCTGAAAAAGTAAGAAAAATTTTCAGTTTGTCATAGTAGTCCATACTAAGATTTGTTTAGCTTATACACTTTGTTAGGATAATCAGGGTCCTCAAATCCTGGTGGTTGAGATACATACACTTCCTCTTCTATTTTACAATTTAAGAAAGCAGATTTGACACCTAACTGGAATACCCTTATATTCTTTGAGGCTGCATAGGCTAAGAAAATTCTTATTGCCTCTAGCCTAGCCACAGGGGAAAAAACTTCCTCAAAGTCTATTACTTCTTCTTGTAGGCATCCCAATGCAACAAGTCATGCCTTGTTCTTAAGCACAATTCCTCTTTCATCCCTTTGTTCCTGAAAACCCATTTTGTTCCAATTGCATATCTGTTTCTTGGTCTACTCACAATTCCTCTTTCATCCCTACCTAATAGTTGTCTTTCAATGCTTCAACAATGTTCTTGGGTTCAATTTGGGATAGAAAGCAGGAGTACAAACAAATGTTTCCAGATTCAGATGCACTTCGTGTAACTCTTTCATTTATATCTCCAGTGATGTTCTTTGGTGGATGATATCTTTCAATATATGAGGATTGAAAAATCACATTAGTAAACGCATTAGAGTCAAGATTTTATTCATTGAGATCTGGTTCATCATTGATCTAATCAGTGGTTGCATCATGAAACTCTGGTGCTTCTTCATTGTTCTTTTGTGAGGTAGATGCAAATTTTTTTCCCATATTCAAGCTTTGAAATAAATCTTCAAATCTTGCTTCTCTTTCAGCTTGTCTTTCCATTTCATCTTGGTTGCTTGGATCCTCTTCATTAAGGACTTTATCATCATTAACTACTTGATTGTCTTGATTACCATTTTCTTGTTCTTGTCCTGGATTTTGATTTTGTTCTTGATCATCAACCTGACCTTGAACCTGTTCAATTTCAGCACTTGAGGGATCCTTTATCAATTTATATTCACTTCTTTTTCCAACAACCTTGGACTACACCTTGTCCAAATCTAACTTCTTCTGATCATTCTCTTCAATCAAACTTGTCTTGTAAAATGAATCATCAAAGTCTTCAGGATAAATCTTGAAGGACTTGGATCAATTTTTCAAAATCAAACAGCCATGCAGCACCATCTACTGTATGGAACTGATTTTCATTGAATATTATATCTGAAGATTCAATCACACTCAAATGGTCTTTGACATATACGCTAGAGGCTTTTGAGTGTGTTTAGTAACCAACAAAGAAGCAATTCAAAGATTTTGCTTGAAATTTGTTGAGATAATCCATTATGTTCAGCAATGAACATTTGCAACCAAATGGTATGAGAAACTTTATGTAATGTTTTCTCTAAAACAGGACCTCATAAGGAGTCTTGTATTAACTTTTGTTGAGAAGTACTCTGTTCTGAACATAGCAGGCAATGTTGATAGCTTCTGCCCAAAAGGTAACATGCAAGAGAGCATCTTCTAGCATGGTCCTTGCAGTTTCAATGAGTGTTCTATTTCTTCTCTCTGCCACACCATTTTGTTCAAGAGTTCCATGAGCAGAAAATTGTTATAGAATTCCCTTTTCATTGTAGAATTTATCCATGACTCCATTCCTGAACTCAGTCCCATTTTCACTTATCATGACCTTCACCGTTGCATCTAATCGATTCTCAACCCTAGTCACACAATTCTTAATCAACTCAACAGTTTCATCTTTTGTACTTAGAAAGTAAACCCAAGTGCATCTTGAAAAATCATCAATAATCACAAGACAATATCTCTTCTTTCCAATACTTGGAACACTCACAAGACCAAAGAGATCTATGTGGAGAATCTCAAGCACATGATCAATTGTGTTGATGATCTTTGTCTTGTGTGATGACTTGTGTTGCTTGCCCTTTTGACATGAGATGCAGTTGTCATCAAGCTTGAACTCTCTTGTAGGTAAACCAATTGCATGCTCACCCTTCACAAGTTTGTTCATATTCTTTAAGTTGACATGACAAAGGTTTCTATGCCACAATTTGATTTCATTTTCAGTGGCCTTTGATACAAAACATGTACCACCCCTTGAAACTACATCCTTCATATTCAGTTCATAGATATTGCCATTTCTTGGAGCCATCATCATAATTATATCTGGAGGGAATACAAAGTCAGGTTTGAGAATAAAACAATGAGAGTCACCAAACCCAACCTTATAACCTTTATCACACATTTGAGAAATGCTCAAAAGGTTATATTGTAATCCTTCCACATAAAATACATTATCAAATGTGACTTTTTCATTAGTCAAGATTCCTTTGCCCACAATCTTTCCACCATTTTTGTCACTTCCAAATGCAACTGGGTCTTCAAACTTCTCTTCATAATTAACTAGTGACCTCTTGTCACTTGTCATATGCTTGGAAAATCCACTATTCATATACCATATTGCATTGACTGGTGTGGACTGTTCCTGCATATATGAAAGAAAAATGATCAGTTTGGTAATGAAATGCAAGCTGAATCACCTTGCAATTCATCATTGACACAGACAGGTGTTGCATTAGGGTTGTGTAAAGGCATAGGATCTTCATAAACTGTCTCACAACTACTAGACTCATCTGATTTATAACCACTATCAATTGGACTTTTCACATATGGAATTATACTTTTGCATTCTTGCACCACATAATCCTTTCCAACTGAAATATCTCTCACATCTGTTGCTTTTAACACTAGAATTTCACTCCTTGGTTTCCAAAGAAAACCATGAGGTTGAAATCCATTTTTCAATAAAAACTTTTCATCACCATTCAGTTCTCTTGATATCTTTCTGGAGAACACACACTAAGTACCTTTCTTTCCTTCTCTTGGTGATTTTTCAGAGTCATCAGACTTTACAGATTTGGTATTCTTCTTTGGAACAATCTTGTTTGGTTGTGTATTTCTTTTCATTACCACATCAGGTTTATTTAGTGAGTTGTTCCTTTTCACATAATTCACAGAATTTCCTTTTAGCTTCTCATCAAATGTCACATTTTCTTTCTCATTCTTCACAGCCTATGGACCTTCAACTTTTACTTCCACTTCCTCACCTTTCTTCCATTTTCCTTAGTATTCATCTTATCTCTTTTTATATAGACTAAAATCTTGTCCAAACATGGTTCCATTGGGAACATGAAAGGGTTTGAAATTGAACCTCATATGATAGGAACTAGTATGGTGACCATATTCAACACACTTTTTGCACCATATTTTTCCTTTGAAACTTTCATGAGCATTTCCCTTCTTAAATCTCTCACTTGGTCTAGGTGGTTCAATTCCAAGTGTTTTCTGAGTCTTGAGCCCATCAAAATTTATGGAGAAAGGCACAAATTCTACAATTTTAATGTCTTGCCTCTCCAATTTACCTTTAACAAATTTGAAATTTTCTAATATCATTGGCTCATCATCCATACTTCCTTTGTGCCTTGACTGCCTTCTCTCATACTCTTCCATAGTTCAACTTCGCAAATGTCAAATAACCCTTGACTTGAGAAAACATGGTATACTGGAATGAATTGATCACTTTCAAATTTATTTTTAGGCTTCTTTTTGTCATTGATCTTAATCTTTCACAAAATTTCTTTGTTAGGTGGCTTTACAGAATTATTACTCACCTTTGACTTCTTAGAACCTTCACATATGTCAAATGACATATGTTCCCTTCTCATTTGTTCATTATGTTTTACTCATATTTGGTGTGAGAGGTGGTAATAAAGGTAGTTTGTCAATCGAACTTGGCTTTCCATTTCTTTTTCTCTTGGTGTCATCATCACTAGAGTATTCAACAGTAGGATCAATCAAATCATCTAATTTTAGACTTTATTTGTCAACGTTATCTTCTGACACTTGAATTCCTACTAACTTTTCTTCCTTTACTTATTCCTTGACAACAAACTCTCCGTCTTTACTCATTTCTACCATTTTGTAGTTGTCATTGAATTCTTTTTTGTCTTGAAAAACATCTCTGAGTTGTTTGAGATATGCTTCCCTCTTCTCTTTATCAACATTCAAGGAGTAGTTGTTGTTGAAGGGTGGGGGTACAACTTTTTATTTATCTTCTTCTATTATTTTGCTCACAGTTCCACAAATGTTTCCAATTGATACAAGATTTTATAGAAATTCATTCTCTACTTGGAGTGTTGTGTACTCCACTTTTTCTTCAACCACCATCTTCTTTAATCATTCAATTTCTGTCACATACCTTGACTGAATTCTGTAACTGTCCATACAATCTTTTTCAAGGGTTTAAATCATCTCATCATAAGTAACCACGCTTGCTTCATACATATTCAACATACTTTGTTTTCTGAAGCATTTACTATCAAGCTTTCCTATTTTCACATTCAAGGATTTAATGGTTTCAAGTAATTTAGATATTGAGTGTGAGTGTACCTGTGAAAAAAAACGATCCAGCTTCATTTTCAATTTTAGCCATAAATGCAACATTGGCCTTGCTTATGTCATCAGCATGATCACTCCAATCAAAACCACCTTCTTGTTGAGCACCAAGTGCCACATTTCCTTGGTTTCTAGGCTTGTTCTAATTGTTGTTATTGGTGTTGTTGTGAGCATTTGGAGTGTTTTGGTTGTTGTTTCTCTAATAGTTCTGATTCTGAGGTATAACTTGCTGATTGTTAAAGTTACGATTATCCTGGTAGTTGTTGTTGTTGTTTCTTGGTTGGCCTTGCTGATTTTGGTATTGGATTCTTGGTTGTTGATTCTGATATTGGTTGCCTTGGAAGTTTCTTGGTTGATTGCATTCTCTTGCAAAGTATCCTGACTGTTGACAATTATAGCAAATTGCTTTAGACTTGTCAAAGCCAATTCTTTCATTTGGGTCTGACACAAGAGACCTCCCAGTCCTATTGAACAACATCTTACTTCTAAGAGATAGCATTACAGCCTACCACTTCAAGTCCATGTCTTCAAAATCATCAGCATCAATATGTTCTAAATCAACTTGAATGACACTGGTGGATCTTATTTTTCGCTACAAAGGCACTGTAGGAATCCGTGAACATGGAAAACAAGGCTTGACTTTGACTTCCTTCACCACCATTTCCACCAACATAAGGTGAATGTCCACTAGCCATAGAGGCAGAATCATTAATTGGGATTTGTTGTTGGTTATTCATAGACATGTTTCCTATAGGAGCAATGAGTGCATTTGACACTTGGAAACAAGGTTTGTCTTCTTTAATCATCTCATTCTCCATCATTTCAATTTTAGCAGCTTGGAGAAAACAGACCACATCATCAAGCTTCGATTCTTCATAGTTTGGTTTCTGTCTGATGAACTTACTTGCTATGTACCATTCTTTTGACAAAGATGACAGAAACTTTGTGGTCAAGTCCAAATCATTGACCACCAAGTCAGTTGTTCTTATCTCATTGACTATGGCAAGGTATCTCTCCAAAACTGACTTCAGCCTCTCACCATCCTTATATTTGAACATGTCAAGCTGCTGCTTAAGCCTTTCTTCTTGATTTTCTTTAATTCAGAATTGCCCTCAAACATTTCTAGAATTGCATCATACATGGCTTTAGCAGTGGCATGGTGAGCCACCTTAGTCAGAATTTCCCATGAAAAAACCAATTTTAACGTTGCAAGAGCTTGGTCATCCACCATCCTCATTCTCACTTCAACAGTTGGGTTGTCATTTGTTCCATCAGGTGTATATGGTCCATTCTTGATGGAATTCCACATGTCAACATCATTGTAGCACACCGCATCTTCAAAGAGAAATTTCACCTTTATCTAGTTTTCCTGTCCATATAACCTCAGAATTTTGTTAGTTGAGACCTCTTGCTCATCATAACCAGACATTTTGAGATTTTAAAAGGATTATTTGAAAAAAAAACAGAGACAAACAGTTGATAAGATCAAACAAGTTTACAAATTTTCTTAAGAAATAATCAGATTTGTAGATAAAATCTTCAGATATGACGAATCTGTTTAGATTGGAGCAAGACCTAGAGTAAAAAATACAAACTTTAATTCAGAAGAGAGAAAGAAAACAGTTGATAGATCTAGAAGAAAAGAGTTGCTGACGTCAGATTTCAATGAAATAGTGTGCTGCTTACGTCATTCTTCTTCTTCAGATATGCAATTGTTCTGGACCTTAATAGCAGCAAACAAGCTCTGATACCACTTGTCGGTCCCTTGATCAATAGGATATATCACTCACAATTATGTCACAACCCACACTATTAAAGTCTTGACAAGAAGGTTAATGACCTACTATATAAAGTAAAAACAATAGTATTTTAATGGTGTAATCACTAACACACTATCTGTTGCACAATAAATGCTAAGGTAACGCACACAAACATTAACTCAAAAGATTTCCATTTATAGAAAGATTCATACAAATGTAAATCGATTAGGGTTTATGTAAGGAATGTTTCTTCCTACAAAGATCAGCCGTCAAACTCAATGTAAGGAATATTTCAGGTGTTGTCCGTTGTGCATTAGGAGGCGTACCGTAGATCATTCTATTTATAATTCTACCTCTTGACAGCTGTCATTCCTTTTAGAAACCCTAATGATTGATACATAATCAGAAAACATATTACAAAAGATACTAAGTGTAAAACGTGTCTTCGAGTAAGCTTTGAAGCTTTTGTCTTCTTCGGGCAGACCTGGTAACCAAAGTGTGCTGGGGAACAGTTCTCTGGGTAGACTTTACCTAGAGTATTTTCCTTAAAAAATATTCACCTAGCAGACTTCAATCTTCTTGACCATAGCAGACTTTTCTCGATATGGTCCTACGAGCAAACTGTTCTTCATGAATCCCTTCAATATTTGTTAATGGATAACTTATTAAACATACTGAAATGTGCTGGTAACACTGTTTAACTTGTGCTGGTAGCACTGTAGCTTCCTCTGAGTTGAACATTGCTAGAGAAAGTCCTTAGAATATTTCTTGATCAACTTTCTTCAAGCATGCTCGGACTACTGTTTATTAATCAAAACTTGCTAGATATTCCAAAGTACTTGGCTTCATTAGCTTGGTTCAGTGAAGAGTTTTCTGGTAAGCAAACCATGCTTGACTTGAAGAACACCTTTGCTAGAAAAAGTGTACCCTACTCGGTTTATCACTAAATAAGACATCAAGAAGATAACCTTGCCTGAAAGGCAAAATACCTTGCAAGGTTAAGTAAAGAGCTTGCACGAAGGCCTAAGTGCGCCCGATGTCCATACTAAGCATGTTCTTAAGAGGTTGAGAAGATCCAATCTTCCTTTAAGCATTTTCTCATCCCAACAGTCGATCCTTTAACTCGTTGTGGACCGTGAAGATATATAGAAGACATTACTCACGTTCCTACCCCTATTACGCAACCACGTTTTTCATGGCCAAAGTCCACTGTCATGGCATCCTCACCTTGATCAACCTTCGACTCCCCAGCATTGATTTTTTTATACATATTCCAGCTAGACAAAATAATATGTAAAATCATTCAACTTTAAATAATATGTAAAATCAATCAACTTTAGCAAGACGATATGAATAAATTAAAGACAGTCTCCCGAACTTATTAGTTGCTCTCCGAGCGGTTAAACCTCCTCATCATCTATTTCACCATCTTTGTTTTGACGGGCTTTATACCACATCAGACAAGTGCATTAGTATTAAATCACGTACTTTGGAAGCTTGTTATAATTATAAGAAAAGTGCATTAGTATTAAATCACGTACTTTTTTTAAGTCCTAAGAATCTATTTAGGGAATTTTTAAAGAATAAAACATTTACCATTTTTTCTTCAAGAGTAGCATATCCACCTCTTCCCAACCGCTGGTTGTAACGCAACTTCGCACGAGCTTCCTTCTTTAAGATTGACGAATCCTTTATTAAAATTAAATCTCACATATGTCAATTCTTAATGTCACATATTTAAAAATCTAGCTTAAATTTTATAAACATTTACCTTAAATTTGTCGGATTGTGTATACGCGTCAAAGCTGTCCCAATGATCTTGGTTAAAAATCTAGCATAATAACGATGACATAACAATTACAATTAGAATGGAATATAATGTTTTCAAACAAATAATTGATCAGGCATTTTACCGTAATCTCTTCCCACAACTTATCACTTAGTTCTTTGGATGCTTCCCTCCTTGTAAGAACACTGGCATCCACTTTCTCCCTTACCAGATCTCCTAAGAAACTCAAGAATTCAGATATGTACATTCCACTCAACCTGCCAAACGCATCGAACTTGACTTTATGTTTATTTCCCACCAGAATTTGTGTAGGAACTTCGCATCTTTGGCAGTCTGGTTAATCCCCTTTTCTTTTTATCTTTGGCACCATTGACTATATGTTCATTCTCATCATGAAATTCTTCGTTATACAGGTCTTCCAATGCATCATTCTCTTCATATATTCCTTCCAATTCCATGACCAACGACACAAAGTAACATGCAAATGCGAGTTGTTGTTTGCAAATGAACATATATAAATCATCACAAACCTTAGTATAAGAAGATGATTTGCTTGGTGAAAAATCTACATATTTCTAAAAATCATCAATCGAGTTATAGAATAGAAACCGCCAATAGATGTGAAATGAATCATTATGAGCATGTTTTCATAACAATAGGAGTGTAATTTGTTCATGGCGGCAATATGAAATTTTCAATTTTAGTTAATTTTCAATTAAAGAATGATTAACGGCGCCAATTTGAATCCTATTAATATTAAACAGTCATTATTATGCTAGAATTGAAAATTTTCGAAGGAAAGATTTTGAGAAATTTGAAATTACCGTCGACCATTCAGTTTCCAAGCTGTTATTAATTATCATTATATTAATTATCATTATATTTTTATATTTTCGGTAACAAAAAAAAGATTGGGGTCGGTCGGAACTTCGCTCTATAAATTTACATTATGTATTCATAATGTTACTCTTATAAATACATAATGTAAATTTATATAGCGAAGTTCCGACCGACCCCAATCTTTTTTTTGTTACCGACCCCACTCTATTTTTATTACCGACCCCATTCTTCCTATTAGCATGTAGTTTTTAAAAAATTAGCTAACATTTAAAAAAAATAATAATTTTTTTTTTAAAAATATAACACAAATAGAAGTACTTATAATTCAATAATTAGGAGTGTGACATAAGTATTTAACCAAATCTAATTCCAAAATAAATTGATCCATTATTTAAAAACATGGCATTTTAACCATTTAATTAACCCAAATCCAACCTCCAGTTATTTAAAAAATAAGTCATTTGTTATCCGACCCGACCAGATATTTAACAAATTCGAATTTGATTAGCATTTAGCTAGACATTTAACAAATCCGATTGGGGATAATAGAGTCCAATTGGGGATAACAAAGTCCACTTGGGTATAATAAAGTCCAATTGGGATAAAAGAGAACAATTAGGGATTAAAGATTCCAATGGGGTATAACAGAGTCCAATTAGGGATAACAGATTCCAATGGCTTATAACATATACTCAATTGGGGATAACATTGTTCAAATATTGGGGATATTAGACTCCAATTGGGGTTAACAATGTCCAATTGGGTATAACAATGTCCAATCGGGGATAATAGAGTCCCATTGTGAATAACAGTGCCCAATTGGGGATAACAAAGTCCAATTGGGATAACATAGTCCTATTAGGGATAATAGTGTACAATTGGGGATAAAAGAGTCCAATTGGCTATAACAAGGTCCTATTGGATAAAAAAAAGTCCAATTGGGGATAACAAAGTCCAATTGGGATAACATAGTCCAATTAGGGATAATAGTGTCCAATTGGGTATAACAAAGTCCAATTGGGTATAAAAAAGTCCAATTGGGGATAATAGAGCCCAATTGGGGACAACAAAGTCCAGTTTTGTATAACAAAGTACAGTTGGGATAACATAGTCCGATTGGGGATAATAGTGTCCAATTGGATATAGTAGAGTCCAGTTGGGATAATAGAGTCCAATTGGGGATAGCAAAGTCCAGTTGGGTATAACATAGTTCAATTGGGGATAACATTGTCTCATTGGGGATAACAGTATCCAATTGGGGATAATGGGGTCCAATTGTGGATAAAAGTCTCCAATTGAGGATAACAGAGTCCAATAGGGGATACCAAAGTCCGATTGGGTATAACAGAGTCCAATTGGATAACAAAGTCCAATCGGACTCCATTATCCCTGATTAGACTCTAATATCCCAATATGACTCTGTTATCCCCAATCGGACTCTTTTATCCCTGATCGGACTCTATTGTCCCCAATTAGACTCTATTATCCCCAATCAGGTCAAAATGGGTTGACAAATTTAAAGAGATGCGTGGATGGGTTGAAAAAGAATGTTCGGGTTTAAAGGGGGTTTTGGATTAAAACGAGTTCGGTTTGGGTTTATTATGTTTCTTTTTGGACGATTTATTATACTTTTTTATTTAATTTTTTGAATTTTTTTCTGAGGAGTTTTTTGTTAAGATTAGAAATCCGGAAAAAAGTTTTCAAAAATAATAATAAAAAAGTCATAACTAATAATATAAATCAAAAATAAAAAAGTCATAGCAAGAAATTCTTGTTTCGAGTAAGCTATGCATGTTATATGTTAACTTCGAGTAAGCTATGCATGTAATATGCTGATTGTGTTGTCAAGCAAACTTTGTGCACTTAAGTGAGTGTACCGAGTAAGCTTTGAGTGAATATGTTGTTAGGAAAGACTTGTTAATCTTTCCGGGCACACTTAAATGTTACTGTTTAAGTTTGTCATTTTCGGGTATGGTTTGATATGATAAGTTTCCTCGAGCAAGGGCATACCGATGTCTGAATGTGTTTATCCTAGCTAGCATTATGCTAACTTAGGATTTTCGAGCAAGCTCTATGAAATTTTAGACTATAGCACACGTAAATGTTTGTGTTTAATTTCATGTCGAGCATGCTCTTTGATATGTTTGTATATGATTTCTTTGAAATTACAAGTGTTTTCGGGCAAACTTCGTTTACCGAGCACACTTTATATTTCGGGTACACTTGTGTTCCTTTAATATACTTGGTAATTTTCAAAACCCAACTTTCCGAGTACACTGTCTGCTAGAATTTGGTTTCGAGCACACTTTGTACTATATGAAAGTTATTCGAGTATACTTAGCACAAGATTATTGTCTGAGCACACTTTACATTTGAAAGAATGCTCGAGCACAATTTTCATACAAGCATACTTGAATGAATGCATTGATTGAATATGTGACTTAGTATGATAAAATTGTTTAGACTCGTACTTGAATGAATACGTTGTTTGAATATGTTAGTGATTGTGATTTTTAGGGTTCATGCTAGATAAGTTTTAATTTGAATTTGAGAAATTTTTGGAGGATCTTAATTGATTCTTAGTAAGAATGTTTATTTGATAACTATATTTGATTATTTGTCTTGCGATTTATTTCTCAAGAAATCAAGTATTTCGGGTAAGCTTTCTTCATTATATCTTAAACTTTAAATTAATTTACTTGATCGAGCAAGGTTTAAATAGAGAAGTATTCGGGCAAACTTTATATTCAAAATGAATATTTTTCGAGTAAAGTTTGACCGAGTAAGGTTTGTTAGTGGAAGATGACCGAGTAGACTTTGGATTAATTAATTTTTCGAGTAAGGTCTTATGATTTTAAATGAGATTAAATGTTTTTAATATATCAAGTGGATAATGTTATTGGTTGACAGCTAGTAATTCACAAGAAAACAAAAAGCATTTAAAACCCACTTTCAAAATGTATAAAAGAGGGACTTAGGCAAATTTCTTGTACATTATTTCCCTCTATCTCTCTCCTTCCACTGCAAATCTCTCTTACTAAGAAAATTAAACGACTTATCGAATTCAAGATTAATCCAAACCCTAATTTTTCTCAGCCACTTATTTCCGACTCGGTAAGCATGCAATTTTATGTTTTTCGATCACGATTAGATTGTGATTGTGACTTGATTATGTATTCGAGTACTAACACTCTGTTTATGTGTTTAGGTTATTAATTTGTCGAAGAACAGGTTCTTGAAGATTTTTATCTTTCTTCTTCATTTTTATAACTTGAAATTGTCTAAAGTTTTAAACTTTAGGTCTAATTTCACTTTGAATATGTGTGTTTATGTTATACAGATATGGCAGACAACGAGCCGAAGTATGTGTTTGAGCCAAAGCACAATATGTGCGCACTACTTCAAGTAACACCAGAGAATGAACCGATGGCTCGGATGATCCTATGGATGGCACGGTCAAACATTAGCTTTGCACTAACTGAATGCCCAATTATCTACAGAAATCACTCTTTGGATTTCTGGAGATCTGCAGAGCTTGTTGAAGACGGTAATGAAAGACGAATCGAGGCGACCGTGGCCAGACAAGAGATTCAAATTACTGAAAGGATGATAAGAAGGTGTTTAAGACTGAATGACGATGATCACAATCACATCAGCTTCGATACAAAGCATCTGTTGAAGATTTTCAGAAAAACAATGGGGTATCAAGGAAATGTTCATGAGGGACAGTTTCAAAAGGGTTTATTTCCGATGTTGTACAGATTTCTGATTCACCACATTATTCATGGATTTGCTCCAAGAAAGGGATCATGGACTCTGATGAGCCTTGATCTAGCAAATGCCACCGTTGGTACAATTTTTGATCTGCCATTTAATTTTTCCAAGATGATTTTTGATGGGCTAGTAGGGAATCTGAAGAAACCAGAAAGCAAAAGATTTTTACAGTACCCGAGATTCCTGCAGATCATATTTAATAGCACACTGCATGATTTACCAACAATTGGTACCAACCACAAACTGCAAGATCCCGATGCATACAAGAGAATAAAGAATCCTTGTGTTTCTAACAATTTTGATGCAAGTATTCCATTGGAAATTCTGCCATGGTTGTTAAACCATGACTTGGCTGTTATGCTTGTACCTGAACTGAGCTCAGAGGAGGAAGAAGGGAGTGATAATGAGAGTGCTGGAGGAGACTCTGATGATGATGAAGATGGAAATGATGGGGGAGATGGTCTGGATATGGAGATTATGGCACAAGTACAGGGGGAGCAACATGAAGAACTTGAACAACCTATCCCTACACTACCACAATCACCACCACATACTTCACCACATCAAACACCACCTCAATCTTTCAACTTAGAACTACCAGAAACCTCCACACAACACACACAATCCCCATCCATCACTGAACAACCAACTTATGAACCATTACCTACAACCGCACCTTCAAGCCAACAAGAAAACACACTTCAAAGAAATATTGAACTAATGTTGGAGAATGATGAGCTAAAGAGGAGAGTTGAGGAGGTTAGGGATGAAAATGCTGAGTTGATTAGAAAGAATGAAGAGCTGACAAATGAAAATGAAATATTGTTGAAAAAGCTAGCTGAGGCTGAACTGATGATTCAAACCCTGGTGCAGGAGGTTGAGAAGACCTCAGCTGTCCCAAAACAAGGGGAGAATATGGATTAAGAGACTGATGCTGAAAGTGCTGAAAATATTGATGGTTTGATGAGGATCATGAATGAATATGATGAAAGTGATGAATCTGTAATGAATGTGAATGATGATGTTGAGAATGTGCTGACAGAAGAGTTGACTGAGATTATTGATGAAGAACTGACTGTTGAGAATGTGAAAGTGAATGCTGCTACTGAGGAACTATAATACACTGAGCCAATTGATGATCAAGAAGCTAGTTCCAAGAGGGTAGAGCATGACTCTGAATTGGAAGACTTATTCAAAGATATTGATGAGTTTGAAAGTGATGAATAAGAGGATGAAGAACAGGTGATGAGAAGAAATGAAAAGGGTAAAATGATAGCAACAGAGGATGAGCCTGCTGTATATGTTGAGAAAGATGTATCCTTTGTTGATACTGCTCCTGCTGCTGCTGCTCTTGCTGAGAGAGAAAGACTGATTAAAGTGTCAATGGAAAGCGAAGCAATTGCCCATTCCTTGACTGAGGAAGAGTTGGCACAACAGGACCTATTGATCAATGAAGCCAATGTAGCAAAAGAAATATTTCAAGATGTGGCAGATCAAGAGGTTATTGAAATACTGGTGAATATGAACAAAACTCAAGAGGTTGATGACTCTTTGAGAAAGGTGGTTAACAAGTTTCAAGAGCAACAAGAGCAGACTGCTGAACCATCAACCAATCTTCACACTGACATGATTATACCTGAAGAGATTGGGGAGTCAATTGCATCTGAAGCTGCTAAGAAATGGATTGATCAAGTAAAAGAAGACATGAAAAAGAACCCTGCTAGTAACTGGGGAGAAAGAAGATATGAAAAGACCTATCAAAGAAGAAAGAAATCTGCTGAACAGACTGTTGATGAACCAATCAGGGAAATCCCCTTGAAAACACTGAAACCAGGAGAAAAATTACCAGGGGTTCCTGATGTTGATGTCCCTGAGGTTGAGGTTCATGATATTGATATTGCTGAACCAGAGCATCCTGCCTCTGATGAACCAAAGATAGATGCCATGAATGATCTATCGGATGATGGGGAGGATGACTCTGAGGAGTCTGATGGAAAGGGTGATGATCACCCTGATCAAGGAGGTGAGAAAGTTGACACAAGCTCTAATGCTGAGACCCCTCAAGTTGAAATGACTTATATTCAAAGGGGCATAATTGAAATAAATGCAGAGGAAGTCCTAAAGAAGGTTGAGAAAAGAAAGAAAAACACTGAGCACTATAAAATCTTTTTGAAGGTTAGAGGGTATCCTGAAGCTGCATTAGAAAGATACACTGTTGATCAAATTGAAGATCTGTACAAAAGTGAGAAAGAGATAGTGTCAGAAAAATTTGTTAAAAAGGATGACAGGGTTGAGTTGGAAGAATTAATAAAAAAGTATGATGGAATGTGTGGTTATCTGATTGAGAAAGGGATAAAGCCTGAAGTTGTGAGAAACTTAAGCAAAGAGGCAGTATTTGACCAATATTCCAAATTGAAACAGAAAGAGATGAAAAGGGTCTATACTGAGAGCTCAATTATGAAAGAAACTGATGATGAGCCACCTGTGAAAAGAAGAAGAATCAGGACTGTGAGTGAGAAAGAGAAGGAACTGGAGAAAATTGCTGAAACTCCTATCCCTTAGCCAGAACAGCCTGAGCCTGAGTCTGATGAAGAGAAGTTCTTGCCATGGGAAAATGAAGAAATGATAAACATCCTCAGGAACATAATGATACATCAAAGAGGCATGACTGAAGCTGATTTCAATGCCCTGGAAAAGGTTGATCTGAAAGACTTATTTTATATCCAGAAGGCAGAATGGGAAAAGGCCTTAAAGGAGGGTGAAAACCCTAGGTATTATGCAGATGGCAGGTTTGTACCAGCAAGATCAGCAAATACAGTGGGGATGGCAAAGATGTTAAATGAGCTTCACAAGCATGGGGTGAATGTGAGAGAGCTTGAAAATTTACCAACTGAAATGGTGGAGGCCACATACAGAAAATTCTTTAATTTGGGTCCTGAAAAGCCAAGAAAGTCAATTCCTATTAGACCTCCATTTCATCAGAGATTCCCTAGAGGAAGAGGTCATGGTGGAAGAGGTGAGTCAAGTAGCTCTGCACAACAAAGATCATATGGACCACAGTCTGATGTGGATCTACCAAGAGAGCTTTACTATGACTCAGTTACTGATTCTTTGAAGTCATAATGGAAAGTAGGCAGTTAAGGGAGATTGTTGTAAGAAGTGATTTCAGAAAGTACAAAGAAGAACAACTAAGAAGAATGGAGTCACTTCACTTATATGATTTCATGGATAGCGACAGATCAGCAGGAAGACAAAAGAATGACTTATCTAAGTATCTGCAAGAACAGGCGGCTGATGGCTTCAAATTTTTAAAAGAAAAGAGAAGTTGGAGACTGATCCAACTTAACAAGTCAAGGAGGTCAGAAAAACTGAAGAAAATGGACAGGGCTGAGCTGAACTTCCAGATGAGAGTCCGAGATCGAAATCCTCTGTCCAACATGGAGACTTGTATAAGCTTGGGAAGAAGGATGAGAAGGCCGAATTACACAGTGCAGAAAAATGGTGTCATTACAGAAGTTGAATACAGAAAAGACACTGGCCACTATGTGCTGAGGAATTCAGATGGGAACGCCTTGGCAACAATTAAGAAGGATGCAGATCTGACATGCCTACATAATGATGATCTTGCTGATATAGGAGACTTGGTGATACAAGAAGGACACATTCACTACCAAGTGCTCAATATATTCAGAGAAAGGGCAGCATCTGTGTTCCAGCTGAGAAGACAAGCAACCTACAATGAGAGGAAAAGACAAATGAGATAGAATAGGCTTTGCTTTGTAATGTCTTCGGACAAACCTTTGATTATGTAATTTTTTACTTATGTAATTCAATTACGAAATATGATGTGTATTTTGCTAAGTGTAAGTAACCATAGATTGTTTTGGGTCAGCTGAGGTGTTCCAATCTAGGGGGAGATTGTTGGGTCAAAAGTTTGACCCAAATGAGAAGATTTGACCTAATTGAAGAATATTGAAG
The DNA here is from genome assembly GCF_021521415.1 of Bidens hawaiensis. NCBI lineage: Eukaryota > Viridiplantae > Streptophyta > Magnoliopsida > Asterales > Asteraceae > Bidens > Bidens hawaiensis. The sequence continues at coordinate 565,070 of NW_027491963.1, forward strand.
ATTGGAATCTTCTCAACCTCCTCATAAACTGCTAAGTATTGAATCCGGGTACACCTTGGACCTTCGAGTAAGCTTTTACTTAGCCGAGTACGAGATTTTGCCTTCCGGGCACGGTTTACTTCAAAGAATCTTCTTAAGTGGATATCCGAGCAAGGTATGCTTTTTGGTGATTTCCGAGTAAGGTTCATCTATTTGGCATATCCGAGTAAGGTTCACTTTGTCAAGCAGGGTTGTTCTTCAAGACCAAGTATTTTACTCTTCCGAGTAAGGTATGGTCAACCAAGTCCAAGAAGCCAAGTAATTGGAAGACCGGGCAAGGTATTATTTAATAATTATGGTCCGAGTATACTTGATGAGTTGATGGAATATCTCTAAGTTATATCGAGTAAGGTTCTGCTCGAGTAAGGTATGTACTCCATTGTACGCCTTATCAAATAAGTTATTCAACTAACAAAGAGCCGAACAGGATCATAGAAGAACAAGGTTGCTCGTGAGGATTTGTCGAGCAAAGTTTGATAAGTCCAAGAAGATTGAAGTCTACTCGGTGAATATTTTACTTGGTAAAATATTCTCTAAGTAAAGTCTACCCGGAAACTGATTCCGAGTACACTTCTATGTTTACCAAGTCTGAAGGAGGGCCGAGTACACTGCGTACTCGGAGACTGAAGTTTAATGAAAAGCTTACCCGGAAGACTTGTTTTACACTTAGTATATTTTTGAATATGTAAATTGAGTATGTACTATCGGATAGGGTTTCTAGAAGGAATGACAGCCTGTCTTTGGTTGGCGGGGCTATAAATAGAATAATTAGGGCACGCCGCCAGAGACACGAAATAGAAAGAATATACGAGTGGATAAGACCGACACATTAATTAAGAGAATATTGTGTGTGTGACGGCTGTCCTAAGATTCCTCCTAAACCCTAAATCGATTATCCTTTTGTATGATTAACGATATATAAATGGAAATCTTTTGAGTGAATCCTTCGTGTGTTCTCGTATTTTGAATATTCATTGCAACCGTATGTTTGTTATTGATTCCGCCTTAAACAAACGGTCATCTTTCTAAACTTAGTAACCCGTCATTAACTCACTTGTCAACACGATTAATTTTGTGTGAGTTATGACATGATTGATTAAGATCCGATTCAAAGCGTGACCTGACAAAAAGATTAAGAGCCTCGGAGACTGAAGTTTAATGAAAAGCTTACCCGGAAGACTTGTTTTACACTTAGTATATTTTTGAATATGTAAATTGAGTATGTACTATCGGATAGGGTTTCTAGAAGGAATGACAACCTGTCTTAGGTTGGCAGGGCTATAAATAGAATAATTAGGGCACGCCGCCAGAGACACGAAATAGACAGAATATACGAGCGGATAAGACCGACACATTAATTAAGAGAATATTGTGTGTGTGACGGCTGTCCTAAGATTCCTCCTAAACCCTAAATCGATTATCCTTTTGTATGATTAACGTTATATAAATGGAAATCTTTTGAGCGAATCCTTCGTGTGTCCTCGTATTTTGAATATTCATTGCAACCGTATGTTTGTTATTGATTCCGCCTTTAACAAACGGTCATCTTTCTAAACTTAGTAACCCGTCATTAACTCTCTTGTCAACACGATTAATTTTGTGTGAGTTATGACATGATTGATTAAGATCCGATTCTAAGCGTGACCTGACAAAAAGATTAAGAGCCTTGAAGATGATTGCATGATCATCTACAGAACTCAAACCAGATACATCACTGAGATTGACGGTTTAAAGAAGATGTTGTTTGAAGAAAAGGTGCAAAACACAAGACTAAAGGTTGAAACTGAATTTCTGAAGAATTTGGTCTCAACTGGCAACATATGTGGAATACTGAATCAAGTGAAAGAACAGGACAAATACAAGACAGTTCCACCTCCATTCAACAACAACTTTATGCCTAAAGTTGACAAAGAGAAATGAGATGCATACTTACAACAATTCAAAGATGTCTTTCAAGACAGGGAAGAATTTGTTGATTTGTACAAAAAGGTAAAAGTAAATGAAGATGGAGAGTTTGTGATTAAGAAAGAAGTGAAAGAGAAAAAGTCAATTGGAGTTCAAGTCTCTGAGGATGACCTTGATTCAGATGAGTTGGATCAAGATGATTTGAGTGATTTGAGTGATCAAATTACTGAAAAGGAAATCAAAGCTGCTGAAAGAGGAAGAAAATACAAGAAACCTGAATCTGTTGATAAACTTCCAAAGTATCCACCAGTCCCACCAAGATTAAAGAAGCAAAATGATAAAATGAAAAGAGAACGTGTTTCTTTTGATATCTGTGAAAGGAGGAAGATAAACTACAATGCTGTCAGACCACCAAGCAAAGCTGTATTGGCTAGAATAAAGCAGAACAACAAAAGGAAAATGGTGACTGAAAAAGTTGAAACAGAAAATTTTATCCCAGTTTATCCAATCTTTTCTAGTCATGAGGTGTTGGATGTTGGAGACGTGGAAACTATGGAAGAATATAAGAAAAGACAGTCAAGGGTTAGAGAAACCAGTGATGAAGAACCTATGATTATGAAGAAAGTTGTCTTTGTCAAAAGCAAAGTTGCAAGACAAGACATCAAGATTGAGGAATTTGTTCATTTTTCAATTGATTTTGATGGTCTAAAGAATCAGAAGACTTTACGAGTCAATACACCTAAGCCAAGTGAAAGATTCAAGAAACCAAAAGAACATGAAGCCTTCAAGGGCAAGGTTTGGTGCAAAAAGTGTGATGAATATGGTCACCACACAGATTCATGTAATGAAAAATTCAACCTCAAACCATTTCATGTCCCAAATGGAACAAAGTATGGTCAAGACTTTTTTTTGTACAAACAGAAGTATGACATGTATTTGGGAAAAGGAAATGTGTGTGGAAAGGAGACAAGTAACAAAAAGAATGCTGAAATCAAAGGAAAGAAACAAATGATTGAGTCTGCAAGAAGAAGTGAGTCACCACAGAAGCACAAGAAGGTGACAAAGAAGAAAAGTCAGTCATTGAAGATTAATCAAGACATTCAATTAGTTGAGTCTGATGAGTCTCAAGAATCATCAAACAGTGAGAAGACAAGAAGGAAGGAAATTTATATGAGAATAAAACCAAATGAACTGACTGGTGATGAAAAATTCTTGATGAAACATGGATATGAACCACAAGGTTTCACTTGGAAACCTAAAGCAGAAACTGAAATTGAAGCTGTGACTGATATAAGAGACTACTCAGAAACAAAGGACTATGTCTTGAAAGAGAATGTCACTGACTCAGTTGAGCCTCAATGTTCAGTTTCACTTTTCAAAACACCTAGAGAATGTGGCTATGAAACTGATCATTCTGATAATCTGGAGATCACTCATGCAGATCCTAAACCTACAACACTCACTTCCCAAGCTACCATTGAAAATGACACTGATGAGTTGCAAGTTGATGAAGCTTGCACTTCATCACTTAACTAATCAAATTTCTCTTTGTGCAGGAACAGGCCACTCCATTGAATGATATATGGTATATGGATAGTGGTTGTTCTAGGCACATGACTTGTGACAAGAGGTCATTTGTGAACTATGAAGAGAAATATTAAGGTCCTGTTGCTTTCGGGAGTGATGAAAATGGTGGAAAGATCGTGGGAAAAGGAATCTTGACAAATGGAAAGGTGTCATTTGATAATGTGTTTCATGTTGAGGGACTTCAATATAATCTTCTGAGCATATCACAGATGTGTGATAAAGGTTACAAAGTTAGTTTTGATGATTCTCATTGCTTAATCTTAAAACCTGAGTTTGTAATTCCACCTGAGATGATTATGATGATGGCACCCAGAAATGGCAAATTATATGAGTTAAATATGAAAGAAGCCATTTCAAGAGGTGGTGCATGTTTTGTCTCCAAAGCCACTGAAAATGAATCAAAATTGTGGCATAGGAAATTGTGTCATGTAAACTTAAAAAAACATGAATAGACTGGTCAAGGGTGAACATGTGATTGGTTTACCTACAAGAGAATTTAAGTTTGATGATCACTGTGACTCATGTCAAAAGGGAAAACAACACAAGTCTACTCATAAGACAAAGCTCATCAATTCAATTGATCAACCACTTGAGTTACTTCACATGGATCTTTTTGGTCCTGTGAGTGTGCCAAGTATTGGAAAGAAAAGATACTGTCTGGTGATCATTGATGACTATTCTAGATATACTTGGGTCTATTTCCTAAGTACCAAGGATGAGTCTGCTGAGTTGATTATGGGTTGTGTTAAAATGATTGAGAACAAGCTGAATAAGAAAGTCTAAATGATGAGAAGTGACAATGGTACAGAGTTCAAAAATGGAGTTATGGAAGAATTCTGCACAAAGAAAGGAATATTTTAACAATTCTCAGCTCCTAGAACTCCTGAACAAAATGGTGTGGCAGAAAGAAGAAACAGAACTTTGATAGAAGCTGCCAGAACCACGATGGCTGATGCAAATCTGCCTGTCACTTTTTTGGCTGAAGCAATCAATACAGCATGTTATGTTCAGAATAGGGTACTTGTAAACAAAAGGCATAACAAGACTCCATATGAAATTTTCAATAATAGAAAGCCTTACATCAAGTTTTTCAAGCCCTTTGGTTGCAAATGTTTTCTGTTGAACACTAGAGATTATTTGAACAAGTTTCAAACTAAGTCACTAGATTTTTTCTCTGTTGGATATTCTACTCACTCAAAGGCATACAGTGTTTATGTGAAAGATCACATGAGTGTGATAGAGTCATTTGATATCATTTTTAATGAAAATCAATTCAACACAGTTAGTGGTGCAACATGGCTGTTTGATCATGAAAAGTTAATAAAGTCATTCAAGATTTATTCTAAAGACTTTGATGATTCATTCTACAAGACCAGTACACATGTTGAAGAGAGTAAGAAGAAAGAACTAGACTTGGAAGAGTTGTGGAAAAAGGTTGCAAGAAAAGAAAAGGAATATAATTTTGTGAAAAACTCCTCAAGCAATGCCATTGAACAAGATGAAGAAGTAAACAATCAGGACTTTCCAAATGTACAAAATGATCATGTTCAGAATGGGAGTGACACATGCAACCAATCAAATGAAGATGAGAATGCTTCCACAGCAAGATTTCAAGACTTGTTTCAAAGCTTGAATCTGGGAAACAATGGTGCATCTACTTCAGGACAAACAAATGATGAAGCACCAGAGTTTCATGATGCAGAAGCTGATTTGATCATTGAAGAACCTGAACTTAATGAATCAAATCTTGACACAAATTTGTCTACAAATATGATAATACAAACTCCTACTGTTGAAAAGAATCATCCTGATGAAAATATCATTGGTGACTTGCATGAAAGAGTAACAAGGAGTCATTCTGTGATAGCAAACATCTGTCTGTACTATTGCTTTCTATCCCAATTAGAACCAAAGAATATTGCTCAAGCATTAAAAGACAATAGTTGGGTAAAGGCTATGCAAGAGGAATTGGCCCAGTTTAGAGATTTACATGTGTGGGATCTTGTAGACAAGCCACATGACAGATATGCAATTAGAACCAAATTGGTGTTCAGAAACAAAAGGGATGAAAGGGGTTTGGTGATTAAGAACAAAGCAAGACTTGTAGCACTGGGATGTCTTCAAGAAGAAGGGATACACTTTGAGGAAGTGTTTGCACCAGTTGCAAGACTGGAAGCCATAAGAATTTTCCTTGCATATGCTGCCTCAAAGAACATAAGAGTATTCCAGCTTGATGTTAAATATGCATTCCTAAATGGAAAGATTGATGAAGAAGTGTACGTGGCTAAACCACCAGGTTTTGAGGATCCCATGTATCCAAACAGGGTGTATAAGTTAAACAAATCCCTTTATGGATTGCATCAGGTTCCGAGAGCATGGTATGATTTGCTATCAACTCATTTACTTGAAAATGGTTTCACAAGGGGGGCCATTGACAAGACACTCTTCTACAGAAGAAAAGGGTCAGATTTGTTGCTTTTACAAGTTTATGTTGATGATATCATCTTTGGATCTACAAATGAAAATATGTGTTTGGAGTTTGAAGAGGTGATGAAGTCCAAGTACAGCATGAGTTCCATGGGTGAAATGAACTTCTTTTTGGGGCTGCAAGTTCAATAAAAGGCTGAAGGGATATTCATTAACCAAACTAAGTATGTGCAGGACATTTTGAATAAGTTCAACTTTCATGATTACAAGACTGCTTCAACTCCAATGGACACCAAAGAAAAAATGATAGCTGATGAAAAGGGGGAGTCAGTTGATGAGCATGAATACAGAGCCAAGATTGGATCTCTGATATATCTGACTGCAACAAGACTAGATATCATGTTTGATGTGTGTGTGTGTGCTAGGTTCCAGTCAAATCCAAAAGTCTCCCACATGAATGCTGTTAAAAGAATATTCAGATACTTGAAGGGAAGACCAGACTTAGTGATTTGGTATCCAAAGAACCAATCCTTTGATCTGATTGCATATACAGACAGTGATTATGATGGATGCAATATGAGTAGAAAGTCAACATCAGGGGGATGCCAGTTTTTGGGAGAAAGGCTAGTGTCATGGCAATGCGAGAAACAGACTACAGTATCAATCTCCACTACAGAAGCTGAATATGTTGCTGCATCTACCTGCTATGCACAAGTTCTCTGGATTCAAAATCAGATGCTGGACTATGGTTGAATTTTCTCAACACCCTATTCTTATTGATAATACTGCGGCGTATTTTACTATTAAGAACCCTATGCAACACTCTAAGACTAAGCACATTGAAATCAGACATCACTTAATCAGAGATTGCAGTGAAAAAGGTTTGATTGAAATGCAAAGAGTTGATACAAGTGATAATTTGGCTGACTTATTCACCAAACCACTTGATAGACCCAGGTTCAACTTTCTTTTGAAAGCCCTGGGGATGATCAACTCTGATGAAATCTGATTAAGGATGTGTGCTTGGTTGGGTACCTCTATGTGGTACTTGAATATTATAGAAGAGGTTACACTTGCTGAATATGTTGCTGAATATGTTACTGAGTATGTTAAATGTTACGTGACTTAACCGTTTCTATGTGTGTCTCTCTGTGATAACTGATTATTTTATTAGAGATTACACATATTGAATATGTTTCAACTGAATGTTGATTGAATTTGTTTTGTTTATGTCACAAGCTTGAAGTTAACTGATAGGTGCTTAAGTAACTATCTGTGCAATTTGTTTGAAATTGATGATAATTCTTGACTATCATGTTAACTGATCTGATGTTATGATAAGTAGTTTGATCTGTTTAGGTGAAATTGAATGGTTATATGATGTCATGAGTAATCACATGTTTATGGTTACTTGAATATGTTCTTCATCTGATCGCCTGATGATGTCAAGATAGGATAGACATTGAATGTTAGTACTGTCTGTTTTTCTTAATGATGTTAAGAATGATTAAGATTTGAGTGTGTGATGCAACTGTTTTTGTCAAAATATGTTTTATGTCAAAATTAAGTGATTCAATGAATTTTATAATGAATTTTGCATAAATACTATATTTTGGTCAAAACATGAGCAAGTTGATTAATGGTGTAGAGATATGATTTTTAAAGAAAAGTTCAAGTAGTTGTTTTTGCTGAAAATTATGTCATTTGCCCAGTTGGAAGGATATATACTTGTGTATGTTTGGTCCTTATATCTCTATAGATTCAAAGGATAGCCATTAACCTGAAAACTGAATGCATTTGGGGCAATTATGACTTGTTTCTTCTTCCTTCACTTAAAACTATGTCAATAACTCTGACTTTGATAGGACATATACTCACATGTATGTTTGGTCCTGTTGACCATTTTTGATCAAACAGGATAGCCATTAACCTGATAATGAAGAGATATTGGGGTGATTGAATATTAAACTGTATTTTTTTGGGAAATGATAGTACATTGACTACTTAGCTGATCATATGGAATTAATAGGCTAAAAAGACCTTAGTATAGTCATTAACATGTATGGTTGCTTACCCATGATGATGTAAAATCTAAGGTGATATAAACATAATGAATATGCTACTCTTTATGTGGAGATGCAAGTTGTTTTGCATGTCTCAAGATAGATCTCTCCGAATGATATGGCAGAAAAGTGATTACCCAGTCATACACGAGCCTGTTGTTATTTGGTCAACCAAAATGAAACATCTTTAAATATGACAAAGAACATGCTTTAAGAAAATTTGAAAAAATATCAAAAACAAGGGGAAGAATGAATAAATCAACCAAAAGTTGATAAGTGTTTTAAATATTTTATCAAACAAGAGGGTTACAACAAGAACTTCAAAGATGTTGGCAAAATCTGTCTCATCTTGAATGAAAGGCATGTTGCTAACTGTAAGTCCAACTTTCAACCTCTATATATGTTTGAATCTAAAAATACAAAAATACAATAAGTTCTGTCATACAAAAACTATTTTTGACCAAATACAGGAGGTTGGAGTCAAATTGGGGTGATTTGGGGAAAGCCAAATAAGCTTTGAGAAGAGATATGAGGCATCATAGCACAGTGTTGACCATTATTGAATTATGCTCAAATTGAACTTTAATCATATCACCAAAGAGATGAAAATCATGCTAAGTTTATACCTGCTGTTAACCTATCTAAGTTGTCATAATAATGCTGAGAGTGATGTAATGAGATAGGTACTTAGTCAATATGATCCCATTCCTGAGATCTTTTCAATTTATCAAAGATATTGTTTTGAAATGAATTATAACTGAAATTTGATCTCTAAATGCACCATTTTTTCTTAAAATATGTTCTGAAATAATACATAACTTAGAAATTTCTTTGACAAGTGGTTTAAGTCAAAAAGGGTTGCATTTTGCCTAAAATAGGTTGAATATGTAAGTTCGAGTAAGGTTTGATGCTTTATAACCTTCTCGAGCACAAACTATTTGAATATGTATTTTCGGGTAAGGTTAATGATTTATAACCTTTCCGAGTACAAAACAGTTGATTATGTGTGAATATGTAAGTTCGAGTAAGGTTTGAAGCTTTATAACCTTCTCGAGCACAAACTGTTTGAATATGTATTTTCGGGTAAGGTTAATGATTTATAATCTTTCCGAGTACAAAACAATTGATTATGCGTGAATATGTAAGTTCGAGTAAGGTTTGATGCTTTATAACCTTCTCGAGCACAAACTGTTTGAATATGTAATTTTGGGTAAGGTTAATGATTTATAACCTTTCCAAGTAAAAAACAGTTGATTATGTGTGAATATGTTGTTTCGGGTAAGGTTTGATAATTTTCAAACTTTTCGAGTAAGCTTAGTCATTTCTGACTAACTTTATGATTTTCGGGCATGCTTTGAAGTGTTTTCACTTTCCGTGTTGGGTACACTGTTGCACTCATTTTCCCGAGTAAGCTTGAAGTCTTGAGATGATTATGTGTTGTTATAGCTGTCTTTTAACAAGAAATTCTTGTTTCGAGCAAGCTATGCATGTTATATGCTAGTTTCGAGTAAGCTATGCATGTTATATGCTGATTGTGTTTCCAAGCAAACTTTGTGAACTTAAGTGACTACACCGAGTAAGCTTTGTGTGAATATGTTGTTAGGAAAGGCTTGTTAATCTTTCCGGGCACGCTTAGATGTTACTGTTTAAGTTTGTCATTTTTTCGGGTATGGTTTGATATGTTGAGTTCCCTCGAGCAAGGGCATACCTGATGATTGAATGTGTTTATCCTAGCAAGCTTAGTGCTAACTTAGGATTTTCGGGCAAGCTCTATGAAATTTTAGACTATAGCACACTTAAATGTTTATGTGTTTAATTTCATTCCGAGCATGCTCTGTGATATGTATGTTTATGATTTCTTTGAAATTACAAGTGTTTTCGGGCAAACTTTGTTTTCCGAGCACACTTTATATTTCGGGTACACTTGTGTTCCTTCCATATACTTGGTAATTTTCAAAAACTTGACTTTCCGAGTACACTGTCTGTCAGAATTTCTTTCCGGGCACACTTTGTACTATATGAAGGTTATTCGGGTATACTTTGCATAAGATTGTTGTCCGAGCACACTTTACATCTGAAAGAGTGCTCGAGCACACTATGTGTTCAAGCATACTTGAATGAATGTGTCGATTGAATATGTGAGTTAGTATGATAAAATTGTTTAGTGATTCATACTTGAATGAATGCGGTGATTGAATATGTTAGTTAGTATGATAAAATTGATTATGATTCTTATTAGGGTTCATGCTAGATAAGTTTGAATTTGAAATTGAGAAATCTTTATGAGGATCTTAATTGATTCTTAGTAAGAATGTTTATTTGATGGTTATATTTGATTATTTGCCTTGTGATTAATTTCTCAAGAAATCGAGTATTTCTGGTAAACTTTCTTCATTATGTCTTAACATTAAATTAATTTACTTAATCGATCAAGATTTGTAAATAGGCATATTCGGGCAAACTTTGTATATTCCAAATTGAAAAGTATTCCGAGCAAAGTTTGACAGAGTAAGGTTTGTAAGTGGAGATATACCGAGTAGACTTTGGACATATTAATCTTCGAGTAAGGTCTAATAAACGTAAATGAAATTAAATGTTTTTAATGTATCAAATGGATAATGTTACTGGTTGACAGCTAGTAATGCACAAGAGGACAAAAAGTATTTAAAACCCATTTTCAAAAAGGTATAAAAGAGGGACTTAAGAAAATTTTTCAACATTATTTCCCTCTCTCTCCTTCCACTACAAATTCCTACTCACTAAGAAACATAACTGACATATCAAATTCAAAATTAATCCAAACCCTAATTTTTATCAGCTTTCTAATTCCAACTCGGTAAGCATTAATAATATGTTTCCGATCACGATTAGACTGTAATGTGACTTAATTATGTATTTGAGTACTGACACTCTGTTTATGTGCATAGGTTATAAATTTGTCGAAGAACAGGTTCTTGAAGATTTCTCCCTATCTTCTTCTTTCTTTATACACTGAAATTGTCTAAAGTATTAAACTTTATGTCTAATTTCACTTTGAATGTGTTTGTTTAAGTATAACAGATATGGCAGACAACGAGACGAAGTATGTTTTTGAGCTGAAGCACAATATGTGCGCGTTACTACAAGTGACACCAGAGAATGAACCGATGGCTCGAATGATATTATGGATGGCACGGTCAAACATCAGCTTTGCACTCACTGAAAGCCCTATAATTTACAGAAATCACTCCTTGGATTTCTGGAGATCTGCAGAGTTGGTTGAAGATGTGAATGGAAAACGAATAGAAGCAACCGTGGCCAGACAGGAGATTCAGATCACAGAAAGGATGATCAGAAGGTGTTCGAGACTGAATGACGATGATCACAATCACATAAACTTCAATACAAAGCACTTATTGAAGATTTTTAAAGAAACGATGGGGTATCAAGGAAATGTCCATGAAGGACAGTTTCAGAAGGGTCTGTTTCCGATGCTATACAGATTTCTTATTCATCATATTATTCATGGATTTGCTCCGAGGAAGGGATCATGGACTCTGATGAGTCATGATCTAGCAAATGCCACAGTTGGAACAATCTTTGATCTGCCCTTTAACTTTTCCAAGATGATTTTTGAGGGGTTAGTGGGGAATCTGAAGAAACCAGAAAGGAAAAGATTTTTACAGTACCCAAGATTCATGCAGATCATATTCAATAGTGTATTACAAGACTTACCAACAATTGGAGACACACATAAATTGCAAGACCCTGATGCTTACAAAAGAATCAAGAATCCTGGTGTCTCTAATACCTTTAATGCAAATGCTCCATTTGAAATTTTACCTTGGTTGTTAAACCATGATTTGGCTATAATGCCAGTGCCTGAGCTGAGCTCAGAGGAGGAAGCAGGGGGTGATGATGAGAGTGATGAAGGTAATTCTGATGATGACGATGCCGATGGAGATGAAGGGGGAGATGGTTTACAAATGGAGATCATGGCACCTGAACAGGGGGAACATAGAGAAGAACTTGAACAACCTATCCCTACACTACCACACTCACCACCACCAACCTCACCACATCAAACACCACCTCAAACCCTTACCCTAGACCAACCTGAAACATCCACACATCAATACACACATCAATCACCAACGCCACAAACACCTACCACCAACCAACCTGAATTTGAACCATTTACTACATCAGAACCTACAAGTCCACATGTTGATATATTCCAAAGAAATCTTGAGTTGATGTTGGAAAATGATGAGTTGAAAAGACAAGTTGAGGAGGTTAGGGGTGAGAATGTTGAGTTGAGAAGAAAGAATGAAGAGATAACTAACGAAAATGAAATGTTATTGAGAAAGTTGGCTGAGGCTGAAATGATGATTCGAACCCTGGTGCAGGAGGTTGAGAAGACCTCAGCTGCCCCAAAACAGGGGGAGAATATGGATGATACTGATGTGAGCATGGATGATGCTGAAAGTGTTGATAATGTTGATGCTTTGAATATAATAATGAACAATTATGATGATAGTGATGAGACTGAAAGGGAAGTGAGAGGAGATGAAACCATTGATGATGAAGAGGTTGTGCTTACAGAAGAACTGACTGAGATTGTGGATGAGGAAATGACTATTGAGAATACTGGTTTGAATGCTACTACTGAGGAACTGGTATACACTGAGCCAGAAGATGATCAAGAGGCTAGTTCCAAGAGAGTAGAGCATGATTCTGAACTAGATCAACTGCTCAAAGAAATTGATGAGTATGAAACTTCTAATGAAGAAGAAGATGAAGAGCAGTTGAGAAGGAGGAAAGAAAAAGGTAAAGGAATAGCAACAGAGGAAGAACCTGTTATGTATGCTGAGAAAGATGTAACTTTCAAAGATGATACTGCTGCTGCTGTTCTTGAAGAGCAAGAAAGAATAATCAAAGAAACTATGGAAAGGGAGAAAATAGCCCTATCACTGACTCCAGAAGAGATTGCAGAGCAGGAAGATCTGATCAGGAAAGCCAACATTGAAAAAGAACTGGTTGTAGATGAGGCTGAACAAGAAGTTATAGAAGAATTGATTAAGATGAGAAGAGTTGAGGAAGTAGACAACTCTTTTGCTTTGGTAGTCAGCATGTTTTAACCTAAAAGTCAAACACCTGAAACTGCTGATGAACCAGCCACTGGCATGATTCCTGAAGAGGAGATTGGCGAGTCAATTGCTTCAAAGGCTGCCAACAAATGGGCTGAACAAGTGAAAGAGGATTTAAGAAAGAACCCTACTGATAACTGGCAAGAAAGAAGATTTGAAAAGACTTTTGAGAGAAGAAAAAGAACATTTAAACAAAGTCCTATTAGGGCTACACCTTTGCAAAGTCTAAGACATGATGAACATATGCAAGGTGTCCCTGATGTTACAACTAGAGATGAAGCAGATCATCCAGCTCTTGATGAACCAAAGATAGATGCTATGAATGATCTGACAGAAAAAGAGGATGACTCTGAGAACTCTGATGATGACAATAATGACAAACGTGAGAATGATGAAGGGAAAATTGGAACAACAGCTAATGTTATGTCCCCACAAGTTGAAATGACTGATGAACACAGGGCAAACATTAAGCTGAGTATGTTGGAAGCCAAAATACAGATGGAACAGAAGAACAAAGATGCCAAGAAATACAAAGATTATCTGAGAAGACATGGTTACTCTGAGAAAGATTTGGCACATTTCTCTTTTGATGAATTACAGGATTTATACATCAGTGAAAGGGAGAAAGTTGTGGAAAAATGTGTTAAAGAAAATGAGGAAAGTGAGTTAGAAGAGTTGAAAAGAAAATTCAATGGTATGTTTGGATATTTGTTGGAGAAAGGAATGAAGCCTGAAATTGTGAAGAATTTGGATAAAAAGACTGTTGTGGATCAATATAACAGAAGTAAAATAAAAGAAAAATCTACAAGGGTCCAAGCTGAAAGCACAATTCAAACTGAAACAACTGATGAGCCACCAAAGAAGAAAAGAAGAATTCAGTCAATAAGGGAAAAATAAAAAGAAAAAGTCAAACATGTTGAAATCCCTATTATTCAAGAAGAAGTGAAACCTAAACCAGAAGATGAACCATTCATGCCTTGGGAGAATGAGGAAATGATAAACATTCTCATGAAAATAATGGTAAATCAAAGAGGAATGACTGAAGCAGATTTCAATGCCCTGAAAAAGTGGATTTGAAAAACTTGTTTTATATCCAGAAGGCAGAATGGGAGAAGGATTTAAGGGAGGGTGAAAATCCAAGATACTATGCAGATGGCAGGTTTGTACTTGCTAGATCAGCAAACACCCCTGGAATGGCCAAAATGCTGGAAGAAATGTACAAGGCAGGATGCAATATTGATGAAATTGTTAATCTTCCTACTGAGATGGTGGAAGCTATGTATGTAAAGCTCTTCAACTTGGGACCTCAAAAGCCCAAGAAGTCAATTCCCTTCAGACCTCCATTTAATCAAAGATTTCCTAGAGGAAGAGGTCAAGGTGGAAGAGGTGAATCAAGAAGCTCAGTACAACACAGAACAAGACTACAATATGATGTGGATCTACCCAGAGAGCTGTATTATGATTCAATCACTGATTCCCTCAAAGTGATTATGGAGAGCAGGTTGTTAAAAGAGATTATGGTAAGAAGTGACTTCAGGGATTATAATGAAGAACAGCTAAGAAGAATGGAGTCTCTTCACCTGTATGATTTCCGAAACAGGGACCAGTCTGTGTGTTTGTGTGCTAGGTTCCAGTCAAATCCAAAAGTCTCCCACATGAATGCTGTTAAAAGAATATTCAGATACTTGAAGGGAAGACCAGACTTAGTGATTTGGTATCCAAAGAACCAATCCTTTGATCTGATTGCATATACAGATAGTGATTATGATGGATGCAATATGAGTAGAAAGTCAACATCAGGGGGATGCCAGTTTTTGGGAGAAAGGCTAGTGTCATGGCAATGCAAGAAACAGACTACAGTATCAATCTCCACTACAGAAGCTGAATATGTTGCTGCATCTACCTGCTGTGCACAAGTTCTCTGTATTCAAAATCAGATGCTGGACTATGGTTTGAATTTTCTCAACACCCCTATTCTTATTGATAATACTGCTGCATATTTTACTATTAAGAACCCTGTGCAACACTCTAAGACTAAGCACATTGAAATCAGACATCACTTAATCAGAGATTGCAGTGAAAAATGTTTGATTGAAATGCAAAGAGTTGATACAAGTGATAATTTGGCTGACTTATTCACCAAACCACTTGATAGAACCAGGTTCAACTTTCTTTTGAAAGCCCTGGGGATGATCAACTCTGATGAAATCTGATTAAGGATGTGTGCTTGGTTGGGTACCTCTATGTGCTACTTGAATATTTTAGAAGAGGTTACACTTGCTGAATATGTTGCTGAATATGTTAATGAGTATGTTAAATGTTACGTGACTTAACCGTTTCTATGTGTGTCTCTCTGTGATAACTGATTATTTTATTAGAGATTACACATATTGAATATGTTTCAACTGAATGTTGATTGAATTTGTTTTGTTTATGTCACAAGCTTGAAGTTAACTGATAGGTGCTTAAGTAACTATCTGTGCAATTTGTTTGAAATTGATGATAATTCTTGACTATCATGTTAACTGATCTGATGTTATGATAAGTAGTTTGATCTGTTTAGGTGAAATTGAATGGTTATATGATGTCATGAGTAATCACATGTTTATGGTTACTTGAATATGTTCTTCATCTGATCGTCTGATGATGTTAAGATAGGATAGACATTGAATTTTAGTACAGTCTGTTTTTCTTAATGATGTTAAGAATGATTAAGATTTGAGTGTGTGATGCAACTGTTTTTGTCAAAATATGTTTTATGTCAAAATTAAGTGATTCAATGAATTTTATAATGAATTTTGCATAAATACTATATTTTGGTCAAAACATGAGCAAGTTGAATAATGGTGTAGAGATATGATTTTTAAAGAAAAGTTCAAGTAGTTGTTATTGCTGAAAATTATGTCATTTGCCCAGTTGGAAGGACATATACTTGTGTATGTTTGGTCCTTATATCTCTATAGATTCAAAGGATAGCCATTAACCTGAAAACTGAATGCATTTGGGGCAATTATGACTTGTTTCTTCTTCCTTCACTTAAAACTATGTCAATAACTCTTTTGATAGGACATATACTCACTTGTATGTTTGGTCCTGTTGACCATTTTTGATCAAACAGGATAGCCATTAACCTGATAATGAAGAGATATTGGGGTGATTGAATATTAAACTGTATTTTTATGGGAAATGATAGTACATTGACTACTTAGCTGATCATATGGAATTAATAGGCTAAAAAGACCTTAGTATAGTCATTAACACGTATGGTTGCTTACCCATAATGATGTAAAATCTAAGGTGATATAAACATAATGAATATGCTACTCTTTATGTGGAGATGCAAGTTGTTTTGCATGTCTCAAGATAGATCTCTCCGAATGATATGGCAGAAAAGTGATTACCCAGTCATACACGAGCCTGTTGTTATTTGGTCAACCAAAATGAAACATCTTTACATATGAAAAAGAACATGCTTTAAGAAAATTTGAAAAAATATCAAAAACAAGGGGAAGAATGAATAAATCAACCAAAAGTTGATAAGTGTTTTAAATATTTTATCAAACAAGAGGGTTACAACAAGAACTACAAAGATGTTGGCAAAATCTGTCTCATCTTGAATGAAAGGCATGTTGCTAACTGTATGTCCAACTTTCAACCTCTATATATGTTTGAATCTAAAAATACAAAAATACAATAAGTTCTGTCATACAAAAACTATTTTTGACCAAATACAGGAGGTTGGAGTCAAATTGGGGTGATCTGGGGAAAGCCAAATAAGCTTTGAGAAGAGATATGAGGCATCATAGCACAGTGTTGACCATTATTGAATTATGCTCAAATTGAACTTTAATCATATCACCAAAGAGATGAAAATCGTGCTAAGTTTATACCTGCTGTTAACCTATCTAAGTTGTCATAATAATGCTGAGAGTGATGTAATGAGATAGCTACTTTGTCAATATGATCCCATTCCTGAGATCTTTTCAGTTTATCAAAGATATTGTTTTGAAATGAATTATAACTGAAATTTGATCTCTAAATGCACCATTTTTTCTTAAACTATGTTCTGAAATAATACATAACTTAGAAATGTCTTTGACAAGTGGTTTAAGTCAAAAAGGGTTGCATTTTGCCTAAAATAGGTTGAATATGTAAGTTCGAGTAAGGTTTGATGCTTTATAACCTTCTCGAGCACAAACTGTTTGAATATGTATTTTCGGTTAAGGTTAATGACTTATAACCTTTCCGAGTACAAAACAATTGATTATGTGTGAATATGTAAGTTCGAGTAAGGTTTGATGCTTTATAACCTTCTCGAGCACAAACTGTTTGAATATGTATTTTCGGGTAAGGTTAATGATTTATAATCTTTCCGAGTACAAAACATTTGATTATGTGTGAATATGTAAGTTCGAGTAAGGTTTGATGCTTTATAACCTTCTCAAGCACAAACTGTTTGAATATGTATTTTCGGGTAAGGTTAATGATTTATAACCTTTCCGAGTACAAAACAGTTGATTATGTGTGAATATGTAAGTTCGAGTAAGGTTTGATGCTTTATAACCTTCTCGAGCACAAACTGTTTGAATATGTAATTTTGGGTAAGGTTAATGATTTATAACCTTTCCAAGTACAAAACAGTTGATTATGTGTGAATATGTTGTTTCGGGTAAGGTTTGATAATTTTCAAACTTTTCGAGTAAGCTTAGTCATTTCTGACTAACTTTATGATTTTCGGGCATGCTTTGAAGTGTTTTCACTTTCCGTGTTGAGTACACTGTTGCACTCATTTTCCCGAGTAAGCTTGAAGTCTTGAGATGATTATGTGTTGTTATAGCTGTCTTTTAACAAGAAATTCTTGTTTCGAGCAAGCTATGCATGTTATATGCTAGTTTCGAGTAACCTATGCATGTTATATGCTGATTGTGTTTCCAAGCAAACTTTGTGAACTTAAGTGACTACACCGAGTAAGCTTTGTGTGAATATGTTGTTAGGAAAGGCTTGTTAATCTTTCCGGGCACGCTTAGATGTTACTGTTTAAGTTTGTCATTTTTTCGGGTATGGTTTGATATGTTGAGTTCCCTCGAGCAAGGGCATACCTGATGATTGAATGTGTTTATCCTAGCAAGCTTAGTGCTAACTTAGGATTTTCGGGCAAGCTCTATGAAATTTTAGACTATAGCACACTTAAATGTTTATGTGTTTAATTTCATTCCGAGCATGCTCTGTGATATGTATGTTTATGATTTCTTTGAAATTACAAGTGTTTTCGGGCAAACTTTGTTTTCCGAGCACACTTTATATTTCGGGTAAACTTGTGTTCCTTCCATATACTTGGTAATTTTCAAAAACTTGACTTTCCGAGTACACTGTCTGTCAGAATTTCTTTCCGGGCACACTTTGTACTATATGAATGTTATTCGGGTATACTTTGCATAAGATTGTTGTCCGAGCACACTTTGCATCTGAAAGAGTGCTCGAGCACACTATGTGTTCAAGCATACTTGAATGAATGCGTCGATTGAATATGTGAGTTAGTACGATAAAATTGTTTAGTGATTCATACTTGAATGAATGCGTTGATTGAGTATGTTAGTTAGTATGATAAAATTGATTATGATTCTTATTAGGGTTCATGCTAGATAAGTTTGAATTTGAAATTGAGAAATCTTTATGAGGATCTTAATTGATTCTTAGTAAGAATGTTTATTTGATGGTTATATTTGATTATTTGCCTTGTGATTAATTTCTTAAGAAATCGAGTATTTCTGGTAAACTTTCTTCATTATGTCTTAACTTTAAATTAATTTACTTAATCGATCAAGATTTGTAAATGGGCATATTCGGGCAAACTTTGTATATTCCAAATTGAAAAGTATTCCGAGCAAAGTTTGACAGAGTAAGGTTTGTAAGTGGAGATATACCGAGTAGACTTTGGACATATTAATCTTCGAGTAAGGTCTAATAAACTTAAATGAAATTAAATGTTTTTAATGTATCAAATGGATAATGTTACTGGTTGACAGCTAGTAATGCACAAGAGGACAAAAAGAATTTAAAACCCATTTTCAAAAAGGTATAAAAGAGGGACTTAAGAAAATTTTTCAACATTATTTCCCTCTCTCTCCTTCCACTACAAATTCCTACTCACTAAGAAACATAACTGACATATCAAATTCAAAATTAATCCAAACCCTAATTTTTATCAGCTTTCTAATTCCAACTCGGTAAGCATTAATAATATGTTTTCCGATCACGATTAGACTGTAATGTGACTTAATTATGTATTTGAGTACTGACACTCTGTTTAGGTGTATAGGTTATAAATTTGTCGAAGAACAGGTTCTTGAAGATTTATCCATATCTTCTTCTTTCTTTATACACTGAAATTGTCTAAAGTATTAAACTTTATGTCTAATGTCACTTTGAATGTGTTTGTTTAAGTATAACAGATATGGCAGACAACGAGACAAAGTATGTTTTTGAGCTGATGCACAATATGTGCGCGTTACTACAAGTGACACCAGAGAATGAACCGATGGCTCGAATGATATTATGGATGGCACGGTCAAACATCAGCTTTGCACTCACTGAAAGCCCTATAATTTACAGAAATCACTCCTTGGATTTCTGGAGATCTGCAGAGTTGGTTGAAGATGTGAATGGAAAACGAATAGAAGCAACCGTGGCCAGACAGGAGATTCAGATCACAGAAAGGATGATCAGAAGGTGTTCGAGACTGAATGACGATGATCACAATCACATAAACTTCAATACAAAGCACTTATTGAAGATTTTTAAAGAAACGATGGGGTATCAAGGAAATGTCCATGAAGGACAGTTTCAGAAGGGTCTGTTTCCGATGCTATACAGATTTCTTATTCATCATATTATTCATGGATTTGCTCCGAGGAAGGGATCATGGACTCTGATGAGTCATGATCTAGCAAATGCCACAGTTGGAACAATCTTTGATCTGCCCTTTAACTTTTCCAAGATGATTTTTGAGGGGTTAGTGGGGAATCTGAAGAAACCAGAAAGGAAAAGATTTTTACAGTACCCAAGATTCATGCAGATCATATTCAATAGTGTATTACAAGACTTACCAACAATTGGAGACACACATAAATTGCAAGACCCTGATGCTTACAAAAGAATCAAGAATCCTGGTGTCTCTAATACCTTTAATGCAAATGCTCCATTTGAAATTTTACCTTGGTTGTTAAACCATGATTTGGCTATAATGCCAGTGCCTGAGCTGAGCTCAGAGGAGGAAGCAGGGGGATGATGAGAGTGATGAAGGTAATTCTGATGATGACGATGCCGATGGAGATGAAGGGGGAGATGGTTTACAAATGGAGATCATGGTACCTGAACAGGGGGAACATAGGGAAGAACTTGAACAACCTATCCCTACACTACCACACTCACCACCACCAACCTCACCACATCAAACACCACCTCAAACCCTTACCCTAGACCAACCTGAAACATCCACACATCAATACACACATCATTCACCAACGCCACAAACACCTACCACCAACCAACCTGAATTTGAACCATTTACTACATCAGAACCTACAAGTCCACATGTTGATATATTCCAGAGAAATCTTGAGTTGATGTTGGAAAATGATGAGTTGAAAAGACAAGTTGAGGAGGTTAGGGGTGAGAATGTTGAGTTGAGAAGAAAGAATGAAGAGATAACTAACGAAAATGAAATGTTATTGAGAAAGTTGGCTGAGGCTGAAATGATGATTCGAACCCTGGTGCAGGAGGTTGAGAAGACCTCAGCTGCCCCAAAACAGGGGGAGAATATGGATGATACTGATGTGAGCATGGATGATGCTGAAAGTGTTGATAATGTTGATGCTTTGAATATGATAATGAACAATTATGATGATAGTGATGAGACTGAAAGGGAAGTGAGAGGAGAGGAAACCATTGATGATGAAGAGGTTGTGCTTACAGAAGAACTGACTGAGATTGTGGATGAGGAAATGACTGTTGAGAATACTGGTTTGAATGCTACTACTGAGGAACTGGTATACACTGAGCCAGAAGATGATCAAGAGGCTAGTTCCAAGAGAGCAGAGCATGATTCTGAACTAGATCAACTGCTCAAAGAAATTGATGAGTATGAAACTTCTAATGAAGAAGAAGATGAAGAGCAGTTGAGAAGGAGGAAAGAAAAAGGTAAAGGAATAGCAACAGAGGAAGAACCTGTTATGTATGCTGAGAAAGATGTAACTTTCAAAGATGATACTGCTGCTGCTGCTCTTGAAGAGCAAGAAAGAATAATCAAAGAAACTATGGAAAGGGAGAAAATAGCCCTATCACTGACTCCAGAAGAGATTGCAGAGCAGGAAGATCTGATCAGGAAAGCCAACATTGAAAAAGAACTGGTTGTAGATGAGGCTGAACAAGAAGTTATAGAAGAATTGATTAAGATGAGAAGAGTTGAGGAAGTAGACAACTCTTTGGCTTTGGTAGTCAGCATGTTTTAACCTAAAAGTCAAACACCTGAAACTGCTGATGAACCAGCCACTGGCATGATTCCTGAAGAGGAGATTGGCGAGTCAATTGCTTCAAAGGCTGCCAACAAATGGGCTGAACAAGTGAAAGAGGATTTAAGAAAGAACCCTACTGATAACTGGCAAGAAAGAAGATTTGAAAAGACTTTTGAGAGAAGAAAAAGAACATTTAAACAAAGTCCTATTAGGGCTACACCTTTGCAAAGTCTAAGACATGATGAACATATGCAAGGTGTCCCTGATGTTACAACTAGAGATGAAGCAGATCATCCAGCTCTTGATGAACCAAAGATAGATGCTATGAATGATCTGACAGAAAAAGAGGATGACTCTGAGAACTCTGATGATGACAATAATGACAAACGTGAGAATGATGAAGGGAAAATTGGAACAACAGCTAATGTTATGTCCCCACAAGTTGAAATGACTGATGAACACAGGGCAAACATTAAGCTGAGTATGTTGGAAGCCAAAAGACTGATGGAACAGAAGAACAAAGAAGCCAAGAAATACAAAGATTATCTGAGAAGACATGGTTACTCTGAGAAAGATTTGGCACATTTCTCTTTTGATGAATTACAAGATTTATACATCAGTGAAAGAGAGAAAGTTGTGGAAAAATGTGTTAAAGAAAATGAGGAAATTGAGTTAGAAGAGTTGAAAAGAAAATTCAATGGTATGTTTGGATATTTGTTGGAGAAAGGAATGAAGCCTGAAATTGTGAAGAATTTGGATAAAAAGACTGTTGTGGATCAATATAACAGAAGGAAAATAAAAGAAAAATCTACAAGGGTCCAAGCTGAAAGCACAATTCAAACTGAAACAACTGATGAGCCACCAAAGAAGAAAAGAAGAATTCAGTCAATAAGGGAAAAATAAAAAGAAAAAGTCAAACATGTTGAAATCCCTATTATTCAAGAAGAAGTGAAACCTGAACCAGAAGATGAACCATTCATGCCTTGGGAGAATGAGGAAATGATAAACATTCTCATGAACATAATGGTAAATCAAAGAGGAATGACTGAAGCAGATTTCAATGCCCTGAAAAAGTGGATTTGAAAAACTTGTTTTATATCCAGAAGGCAGAATGGGTGAAGGATTTAAGGTAGGGTGAAAATCCAAGATACTATGCAGATGGCAGGTTTGTACTTGCTAGATCAGCAAACACGCCTGGAATGGCCAAAATGCTGGAAGAAATATACAAGGCAGGATGCAATATTGGGACCTCAAAAGCCCAAGAAGTCAATTCCCTTCAGACCTCCATTTAATCAAAGATTTCCTAGAGGAAGAGGTCAAGGTGGAAGAGGTGAATCAAGAAGCTCAGTACAACACAGAACAAGACTACAATCTGATGTGGATCTACCCGGAGAGCTGTATTATGATTCAATCACTGATTCCCTCAAAGTGATTATGGAGAGCAGGTTGTTAAAAGAGATTATGGTAAGAAGTGACTTCAGGGATTACAATGAAGAACAGCTAAGAAGAATGGAGTCTCTTCACCTGTATGATTTCCGAAACAGGGACCAGAGAAGTTGGAGAATAATTCAACTCCACAGATCAAAATGGTCAGAAAAGCTAAAGAGAATGGACAGGGCTGAACTGAACTACCAAATAAGTGTTCGAGATCAGAATCCACTGTCCAACATGAATACGTGTATAAACTTGGCAAGAAGAATGAGAAGGCCAAACTATACAGTACAGAAGAACGGTGTCATTACTAAAGTGGAATACAAAGAAGACACAGGTCACTATGTGCTGAGGAACTCTGATGGAAAAGTTTTGGCAATAATCAAGAAGGATGCATATCTGATATGCTTACACAATGATGATCTTACAGATATAAGAGACTTGGTGATACCAGAAGGACACACTCACTACTAAGTGCTTAATATCTTCAGAGAAAGAGCTGCTTCAGTAATACAGTTAAGAAGACAAGCAGCCTACAATGAAAGGAAAAGACATAATAGATAGAATAGGCTTTGCTTTGAAGTGTCTTCGGACAACTTTTGATTATGTAATTTGATTATGAAATTTGACTTTTAATTTGATGTGTATTTGGCTAAGTGTAAGTAACCATAGAGTGTTTTGGGTCAGCTGAGGTGTTCCAATCTAGGGGGAGATTGTTGGGTCAAGAGTTTGACCCAAATGAGGAGATTTGACCAAAACGAAGAATATGGAAGATTGGAATCTTCTCAACCTCTTCAGAAACTGCTAAGTATTGAATCCGAGCACACCTTGGAACTCCGAGCAAGCTTTTACTTAGCCGAGTACGAGATTTTGCCTTCCGAGCAAGGTTTACTTCAAATAGTCTTCTTAAGTGGATATCCGAGCAAGGTATGCTTTTTAGTGATTTCCCGAGTAAGGATCACTGATTTGGCATCTCCGAGCAAGGTTCACTTTGTCAAGAAGGGTTGTTCTTCAAGACCAAGTATTTTACTCATCCGAGTAAGGTTTGGTTAACCAAGTCCATGAAGCCAAGTGATTGGAAGACCGGGCAAGGTATTCTTTAATAATTATGGTCCGAGTATACTTGATGAGTTAATTGAATATCTCTAAGTTATATCGAGTAAGGTTCTGCTCAAGTAAGGTATGTACTCCCGTGTACGCCTTATCAACAAGTTATTCAATGACATTGAGCCGAACAGGACCATAGAAGAACAAGGTTGCTCGTAAGGATTTGTCGGGCAAAGTTTGATAAGTTCAAGAAGATAGAAGTCTACTCGGTGAATATTTTACTTGGTAAAATATTCTTTAAGTAAAGTCTACCCGGAAACTGATCCCGAGTACACTTCTATGTTTACCAAGTCTGAAGGAAGGCCGAGTACAATGCGTACTCGGAGACTGAGGATTAATGAAAAGCCTACCCGGAAGACTTGTTTTACACTTAGCTTATTTTGAATATGTAATTTGAATACGTATGATTGTATTTAGGATTTCTAGAAGGAATGACAGCTGTCCTAGGTTGGCAGGCCTATAAATAGAATTTTTAGGGCACGCCGCCAAGGAGAGGCAGATGGATACATGATACGGATAAGACCGACACATTAATTGAGAATATTTTGTGTGTGCCGGCTGTTCTAGGCTTCCTTATAAAACCCTAAATCGATTACCCCGTTTGTATGATTAACATTATATAAATGGAAATCTTTTGAGTGAATCCTGTGTGTGCCATCTATCTTTGAATATTCATTGCAACCGTATGTTTGTTATTGATTCCGCCTTTAACAAACGGTTATCTTTCTAAATATAGTAACCCGTCATTAACTCTGTTGTCAACACGATTAATTTTGTGTGAGTTATGACATGATTGATTAAGATCCGAGCCGAATCGACCATATGAAAGGAACTGGCACGTTTCCACCCAAATCTAAACACAACTCACATAGGTACGACCCAATTGATAAACACATGACAACGTAGGTTCCGAATCTAAACCTCTGTGAGAAATACAAAGTAAGCATGTGGTTACGTGACTGTATACTTTTTTATTTCAGGTTCTGTTTTTTTTTTTCAAATCAATTTGTAGCAAGGAGATTGTGGTCGAGGAGGTTGACAAATTAGAGGCAGATTTGTTTGTAACATTCTGCCTTTTCAAGAAATACTTCCCTCCATCGTTTTTTTGATGTTATGGTTCTTTTTACCGTGCACATTACTAGGGAAGTTAAGTTATGTGGTCCCGTATGCTTTCGGTGGATGTATCCATTTGAAAGGTGTATAAAGGTTATTAAGGGGCACGTGCGAAACAAAAATAAGCCAGAAGGATGCATTCTTGACAGAATGTTACTGAGGAGACGATTGATTTCTTGAGCGAATTCTAAATAGACTTGAAGACTATTGGTATTCCTAATTGTTTGAGGAACTCGAATGAAAATAAGAATAGAGCAAGTAATAAAGACGGAGTCCCACTATCAACGGACAAATCGTTGGACGACATTTCTTCAATCTGTTCGTGAAAGCAGGTTTCTATGTGCTGCAAAATACATCCGAAATTGTTCCTTATATCGAGTTAGTATTATGTACATGGATTATATTATTTTATTTTCTACTACACGGTGTATAAAATTCATCAAGATTTATTTACAGTCGGCACATGGCATTTCTTGAACAACAACATCCTGACAAGAAAACAACATTGCTAGAGAAAGAGCACAACTTAAAGTTTGGTATGTGGTTACGATATGAGGTACGTACGTATACTACATATTTCATAATGACCTTAGTAGTTAAATATATATTATATTTGATCACGTAGTATATATGTATCAGGTTGAGAGAGAGATAGCGGAATCGTGAGAAAGTATATTAGAGACCGTAAGGTGGATTTCATATGGACCAAATAGAAACATATTGAGCTACAAAGTCAATGACATCAACGGATTTACATTTCGTACAAAATTAATCCCGAGAAGGTAAAGTGCACCAGAATAGTGGGGTTAGTGTAGTAGCAAATGACTTGCACATTTCTAGAGAAGATAAAACCTACACCGAGACAAGCTATTATGGGGTTTTACAGGACATATGGGTACTTGATTACCAATTTAAAAAAATCCCGCTGTTCAAGTGTGACTGGGTTGACAATAAAAATGGGGTAAAGAAAGACGACCCTGGGTACACAATGGTTGCACTTAGTAGATTAGGACACAAGAATGATCCTTTCATATTGGGCTCACAAGAACGACAAGTTTTATATGTGACAGACCAGCTCTTTAAAAAAATGTCAATAGTAATCAAGAACACATCAAAAACTTATACACATGCGTACGAAGATAAGGAGTTTAATATGGTGATTAGTTATGAGAATGAAAATGTATTGCCCCTATAGACAAAAAATATTTGGGGAAGGAATCCTGAGATGACTATTACCTCAATGACGGTCGGGATTTAATTATACGTACTAAGGTATGCATTTATTTCTTGATAATCTACCGATGCATTTGTTAAATTTGAAACGTTAAGTTGTCAACATGTAAATTTGTACAAGTGTAGCTAACGCTTACGTTTGATTGTATCAGGCACAAGTGGACCCTTTTTGATTATCACGGACGTCGAACATTGACCATCGTTATGTAATATTATTATTCTAGTATATAGTTGTAATATATTATGTAGTATTTTCTCATTATTTGTTGAGAATCATTATTATGTAATACTTTCTCATTATTTGTTGAATCTTATTATTAATAAATTATTATGTAAATATTCTTAAATTTGGATTTGGAAAGATATGGTATATTAAGCTATTTATAAAGGTGATTGGAAGTTATAGGGACTAGATTATTATTGAATTATTTTCGGCTTGCAAGGTAACCGTAATTCATAGCCATGTACACATTAACCTAAGTTATTTGATTTATATCATAATTACCTAGGAAGTACAAAAGGAAATATTAAATTGACAATAATATCTTATTTTCTTCATCTAAAAGACAATATTTTATAAAATTTGAACCATAAAATACTAACACTAACACAAAGACATCATTAGTATTAGTTTTTAGTCACCACTACTAAAATGAAAGACTACCATATTAGACTTATACCAAACAATAGAATAAAGTTATGTGATTATTTTACATTAACAACATCAGGCTAACCATTAAAATTAATTAAAACCATATTAAACCTAAATTTCATTCATATAATTAATAAGTAGTAGATACAAAAAGTTAATTTCCATAAATATATAATCTTATATAAACATAAAATATTTAAACAATATAGATAGTGAACAGTGATTGGTCTCACTCCAATTGAAACTGACCCTCAACCCGACATCCAGCAAACTCTCGTCCAAAACATCGCCCTACTTACGAACCTTGTAATGACGCGAATGATAATACGCATCATTCCGGCGAGCAACTATTTAAAAAACATCCCCATTATCACCAAGTTTGAACTTCAATATGATGTTCCTCGACCAGATGTCGTACCGGTTCACAAATGCAATCGGTAATTTCTGCAATATTGAAACAAAATTTCACGTATAAATTAACTTATTATATAATAATGTTTTATTGAAATTATAGTAAATAAGAGAATACTTAAAATTACATGCATACATATCAAATAGTATGATCAAACTTTAAAAAATCAAAATCGGATTCATACAATAGACTGTATAATTATAACTACCCTAATTAATGTTTTAACTACATTCATTATACGCAAAACGTGAATAGAAAGGTTGAAGAAATCATGCATGGTTGCATACACTGGTTATTCATAAATCAACCTTGTAAAGCATGAAATTCCTTCGTTACGGTATAGATGCGTGATGGATATCGGCATGATCTTGAATTGTTTTGAAAACTGACTTGGGGTATAACAGGGATGACGAAAAGGCACTTACTCAACTACTTCTATATATCGTGTTTTGAAAAATAGGCCTAATTAAACATCTTTTAACCAAAATGGCCAATTGAAAAACATAATATAGTCTTTAGTCACACATTAATTATTAATATTTTTACACACCTAATAAAAATAAAAAATTATAATCCGGATAATAACGATTTATAAAGACATGAATTGTTTTTAGAGTCACTATTGTATAACCTTTAATCACATTGTTACATAAATACATGACCCTAACACACCTTTAATCACACTCTTTTGTAAAGAGTGTAACTGTGACTATAAACTAATAAGACAACACACTAACGTTTCCTTAAAGAATGTATAGAATGTAATGGTCACATGTTGACTAAAAAGTACTTAGACTTCACTAACATTTCCTTAGTAATGAACATTTAGTCACACCTAACAAAGTGAACAATTTGCATATTTTACTTCTAATAACAAATTGTATGCATTTACCATCACCAAAATATATATATTTGTCACACATCAAAATTCGAGATGTCACCAAAAGGTAGTTATACATCAATAACGATGATTGTCTATTGAACATTTAGTCACACCTAACAAAGTGAACAATTAGCATATTTTACTTCTAGTAACAAATTGTATACATTTACCATCACCAAAATATATATTTTGTTTCACATCTAAATTGGAGATGTCACCAAAAAGTAATTATACAACAATACCGATGATTGTCTATTGAACATTTAGTCACGCCTAACAAAATAAACAATTAACATATTTTACTTCTAGACACATATTGTATGCATTTACCATCACCATAATATATATTTTGTCACACGTCCTAATTAGATATGCGACTATAAAGTAATTACACTTCACTAACATTTCCTTAGGAATGAACATTTAATTACACTTAAACTAGTTTTATACTAATGGAGCTACTGTTTTCACATTTTCTAATGAGGAGGGACAAACTGGTTGTTTAGTATTAATTAATAGCATTGCCATTATAACTTTTTGTACTTAAAATGGCACCTGCACATTATTTTGTTCATATATTTTAGTTCATATTTTCTCTCTCGGTACTATCATGGTAAGTCTGCTGGTTTTTATATTACATGCATGTATATATATGATAGTCGATCTGGAAGTTGGACTGTTTAGATTATAAACTATTTAAAGCATCATTGTGTATATATTTTTGTGTGTGTTAATTAACTGCGTTGATTTTGTTGTTACATATCGATGAAGATTACTGATGTAGAGGAAGATATCATGGAAGATGAGAAAGTGTTGATTTGGTCAAGGATTTTCAAGGAAAGGACGAAAGGAAGATCACAAGATTTCGGTTCAAGTCTAATATCCACGATTTGGTGGATTATTTCTCATAATATCATCTGTCCAAATCTCGGATAGATGATCTAAATCTATGATGGTGTTTCCGTAAAAATTTTATTCACCATCATTATTATAGATTCGACCGAGGTCAACAGACCGGATCTTCGGATGGCTGGGGTGCGGCCAAGACATCCATGGTTAATTTGATAGATCTAAATTTTCAAGTTAATACGACCGAGGTCTACTATATCATTAGTTAGGCTATATCAACATTAGGAATTGAGTTTGTAATTTAGGTCTAGCATTATCCAAGGGGTAGTTTGTTAGAGCATTTTTGCCTAATTCTAGGTCTAGTGAGTTTAATATGTCATTCGTATTTTGTAAAGGGCTAAACTATCAATAGATGAAAGTATGTAAAGTGAAACGTATAAGTCTAAGAGCGTATAAGCAATATACTGAATGTTTAGATTGAATGTGTTGTGACTACTTTATGTTATAATTCCGCTATACCATATCGAATAATAAATATAAACGTTCGGTAAATCCAAAAGTACATGCATAGATATCAATTAATTTGATCAAACTTTTAAAAATCAAAATTGGATTCATATAATATATTGTATAATTAATAACCCTTCAATTATTAACTACATTCATTACGCAAAACATGCATAGAAAGGATGACGAACTCGTGTTTGCATACACTGGTTATTCATAAATCAAACTGCTTATAATTGTGTTTAGAACAAAAATGGGCCCTTATATATCGTGTTTTGAACAAAAAGGCTCAATTAATCATCTTTTAAGCAAAATTGCCCATTGATAAACATAATATAGTCTTTAGTCACACATAAAAATTTAAATTGTCACTATAATCACACCAAATTAATTATTAATATTTTTACAAACCTAATAAAAATGAAAAATTATAATCCGAATAATAACGATCTATAAAGAAATGAATTGTTTTTAGAGTCACTATTCTTTAACCTTTAGTCACATTGTTACATAAATACATGACCCTAATACACCGTTAGTCACACTCTTTTGTAAAGTGTGTAACTGTGACTATAAACTACTAAGACAACACACTAACGTTCCCTTAAAGAATGTAATGGTCACATGTTGACTAAAAAGTACTTACACTTCACTAACATTTCCTAAGTAATGAATATTTAGTTACACCTAACAAAGTGAACAATTAGCATATTTTACTTCTAGTCACAAATTGTATGCATTTACCATCACCTAAATATATATTTTGTCACACATCCAAATTGGAGATGTCACCAAAAAGTAATTATATATAATAACGATGATTGTCTATTGAACATTTAGTCACGTCTAACAAAGTGAACAATTAGCATATTTTACTTCTAATCACAAATTGTATGCATTTACTATCATCATAATATATATTTGGTCAAGCATCTGAATTGGAGATGTGACAAATAATTACTTATACATCAAAAACGTTGCCTTAGTATTAAAAATTTTAGACTCACCTACTAAAATGAATTGTGACTATAAACTACTTAGACTTCACTAACGTTTTCTTAGTATTAACAGTTAGTCACACCTAATAAAGTGAACAATCACCAAATTGGAATTCCTGTCACATGTTTTTTTCCATTAACCATGACCATAATATATAATTTGTCACACATCCATATTCGAGCTGTGACCATAAACTTCTTACACTTCAATAATTATTTCGTTAGTTTAAATTTGTTGTCACACATAATAAACTGGAAGCAGACCATTTGTTACTTCTAGTCACATTTTTTTTACATTTGACATGACTAATAGTTATCGTTAGTGACACACTGTAATTTTAACTACCACCATAAACTTTAAAATATGGTAACACAATTTATTAGTGTGACTAATAAATATAAACTTAACATCACACAAACATATATTTACTGTCATTGTAAATTACATTTACTCACAATTACGTTATGTCACTGAATGTGCCCCATTATATAGTAACACAAACAATTGCCACATGTGACCATATGTTTATCTATGGTATCACAAAAAAAATTTACAATTGTGACAAACGAAAAATGTGACCAAATAGTGACATTTGGTCACATTCCGATTAAACGTCACTAATATTTGTGGCCTACGTTATGTTTAGTGTGACTAAAGAGGTGATTCTCTACGCAATAGTCACACAAGCACACCGATATCGTCACCTAAACATTCCAGGAATTTTCAAATATGCATACGGTGACACTTTTCTTTGAAAGTGTCACGTAGACCTGACGCGGTGTATGTCACTAAAAGTCAATTTTGTACTAGTGTTTTAAAATATAATGGATGAGGATTTTAGTCTTTGCACAAGATCGTGTTTTAAATTTATACAAGCGATTTTTACTAAGACTAAACACACACAAAATAGGCAAGTGTACCTATCGTATATGTAAAATAATATTGGTAACAACCAAGTATCGATCCGTGGACACAAATGTTTCTAATAATGAATCTTTGTTTTAGTTTAATCGGAGAGTTTTAATCATTTTAGGGTGGATTTTTAAACTTTTTATAAAATGGAAATATTTATATATAATATACAGGTGACAAGAAGAGAAATTATAAATGAGTATTTTAATTATATGAAGATTACCATCTAAGATCAAGAATCCGCACCATTCTTCCTTGACAATTATTAAGTAAACATGTGATGAACTTGCCTTTATAATATATGATAGTATAGTCCCTCATTTCAAGTCCATCTTTTGCTTAATATCATACTACCATGAGAATGTTAATTTAAGTAGACAAGTAGTTTGGTAAAATAGGATGATTAGAATTGACTTCGATTTCTCAAATACCAATCCTAACAATTTCGGGTGGTTGTAGTTAACTCACACAACCTCCGCTTGGTTGATTTAATAAGGTTATAGTTTCAAATTCCGTTAACATATGATTTCTTTAATGTAACAACTCGGACTTTTCAAAATAAACATTTACCCGACCCATTTCGATGTTCGGGAAATTTTATCGCGTTTATCGAGCAAATTTATGTTTATAATATTAATCTTAATCAATTCCTATTTTAATATTATTTATTTATTTAATATATAGTTATAACTTTTATTTTTTTGGCAAAAATGATCCAAACCAAAACTCTTACCTCTTATTGACCCCAACCTCTAACCCTAGGGACTAATGTGCAAGTTCATTGTATAACCCATTAAAATCTGGATATTCAAGCTCTGAACCCGTTAACCCGTGCCCATATTATTATGCCCGAATAAGATTTTGTTATCTTGAACCTCAATTATCACATCCAAAATGGAAATTGAATCATTTTACGCGTTATACATACCATTTACGGCATTACCGACACTCGTATTATGTCAATCAATCAAACAAATCTGTATTGCCTAATTTTTCCTAGCCGTCGACCCTAGATCATCAAAATATATCAATACGAGTTTTATAATTCAATTAAACTTACGAGTAGCAGCGCCTAACCCTCGTCATTTAAACCCCCAAACTTAATTCGATTTTTATAAAATGTTCGCAAATGTTCATCATCGTTGTAGGCCGACTGTTCTTCGTTAAATTAACACCTGTTCTAGCTTCGTTTGAGATAATTGATTGTGCATTATAGTTCGCTTAGGATTCAATTGCATTAACCGTAAGGTTAATAAGCCAAACGTATAACGATTTGGCCGATTGAATTATCTAAGGTTCATAAGTTTATTGGGTAACTCTCTGTGTTGTTTATAAACTCTTGTTTGCGTGTTTGTATCAAGTTACAAGCTAGCTCAGTTGGTCATGCTTGTGTGTGTTAATGGGTTCTAGGCTGGAGGGCACTGGTTCGAGTCCCTCCAGACCCGGTTTGATCTTTTATTTTTTTTAATTCAAATTAATTATGTTTTGGACCATTTAAATCATATTATTAATAATACAGACATAACAGTTGATCCGTATTTTTATAAAACCGCCATTTTTATTTGTCGTTTCTCTCGTATCATCGTTAAAACTGTATATTTAATGAGTATAAAGATCTAAAAAGGTTTTTGTTATTTAAAATACATAATTAAAATATAAATATACTTTATTATTTTACATAATTATTTAACTAAGTATTTTATAAACCAATGATATTTTTATAAATATGTATATATATATATATATATATTGTTACAACTTTAAATAGTATAAAAACAAATACTATAAAAGCAAATATATTTTATAAATATTAATTTATAGGTAATCTATTAATAATAATCTTTAAATAAATTATTTTATACCCTCAATACTTGTTCCTATCATGTTTTTCTTGGTCCATTTTTTAATTCGTAGTATTTTCCGTTGTTACACTTATTAGGAATTGACTTTGCCACGTCTCGAGCGCGACGCTTATTCTCTTACCATTCTTAACATAGTTATTCTTTTGCTTATTGCTAAGGTGAGTATTTCACTCCCCTCTTTTACTTATTTTAAACGTTTTGGGGACATATTAGTTCGTAGATATTTTTATATTATATAGTACGCAACCACAAGTGTTTATCCTTATGTGTTTATCTGTTTGCCTAACTTGCTTTTTGCTTACTTGCTTTGTTTGAATGCTATTTGCTTACTTCGGCAACCGATGTCCATTTTTATGACGCAATTTAATCCTTGCTTGGTAACCAATGTCCATTTATATGAATTGGTTGAGCCCTTTCTTTATGGTTTGCTTTATTTATAGTTGTTTGATTGTTATGTGCTATGGCTTATCTGTATATATCACATGAACATTTTGAACTTTTACTTATTAATATATAGTGTCTCAAATCTGGTGCTATACTCACTAAACCTTGTGTTGACAAACCTATTTTATATTTAACGCATTTGCAGGTTGTCGTGTGATGTGATTCTCAAGCTTGTATAAGAAGAAAACTTAGGTTTCATGCTAGAAAAGAAGACACAAGAATTAGAATATTAAATTTTGTTTTATTTTTTTAAATGTTAGTTTATGTACTTTGGTTACTTTGATGTATGGTTATTTAATTAAATTTAATAGATATTGTCACATTTAATATTGCATGATAGTACCTTGAGAGTTGTGACAATCAGTTCGCGTCCCGACATTTCCGTCGTAGGTTGGGGTGTGACAGATTGGTATCGGAGCCAGGTTTAAGATAGGTCGTTAGTAATTGAACTCTGTAATGGGTGTGACAGATTGGTATCCAAGATGGACCAAGTATCTAATAGTTCATCAGATGTTACACTGCATCAGGAATTGGACTCCGTAATGGGAACTGCTACTCATGTACCCCGTTTGCTGTCTCATGAGGGGTCTTCCAAGTGGAAATTTAGATTTGAAAAGTATTTGAAGATGAAAGATGCCAAGATCTGGAGAAGTATTGTTCAAGGCCCTCAAACTATTACATAGGAACATGTAAACTCTGAAGAAGTGGTTGTTGTTGGAATCGGTTTGCCCAAGACACATATTAGAGTTGATGTGGCTAGTACGTATTGATCCAAGACGGGTCATACCCAATAACAAGCTAGACAAACGCCACGATATTTATTATTACATATGATCTAGTTAATAAATATCAACACTTATAATATTTGGAAAATGGTTTTCTAAATATTTGCATTTGTGTGTTAAATAAATTAAATGGATAATTTATATTTTGAGAGATGTTATTTAAATTGGTTAAATAACATATTGCATATTACTTATGATATGTTTTATAACATAAATATTATAAGTAAATAATTGTAAGTAATTAAAAGGTGATTTGAAATTTGGTTGGGAAAATTCCTCCCTCTTCTCTCTCCTCCTTTTATTTCTTTCAAGACATGCAAGAGATTCCATTAGAAGATCATTATTTTTGGGTGAATAATAATTTACACTTTCTCTCACACAAACATCTTTCTCTTTTCTCTCCTCCATTGGAGCCGAAATCAAAAAGGAAAAAGGAAGAACAAAAGGGTTTGTTCTTGCAAGTGTTAAGGATCCTAGCAACCAAGGTGTTTGTTGGAGCTCGTTGGGTATACAAGCTTGAGGTTTCCTCCTTTGGAATCTAGCCGTTCATATCTTCATTCCCTTCGGTTTTCTAGACTTGAAGGTAATATGCTTAACACCCTATGGCTGTCTTGATAGCATGTATTTCGTATATGGATCCGGGTATTGGGTTTTATATAAAACGGGTTTTATATGTATTGGTAAACAAGATTTAAAACTAATTATTTCAGCTGCGTCTTTCTATATAATGGGTTATATGGACTTTGATAATCTTGTTAAAACCCAACAATGGTATCAAGAGCCGCTTATACGGATACATGCTTCATAGATCTAAAATTTTTGGGTTTTATGGTGTGGTTCACCATATGGCCGAAAGTTTTTTTTGGATTTTGGTTACCCCTTTGTTCCTCAAGATTATACTTTACATGCATGTGATAATCTTGAAGAATTAAGTCATATGGATGATTAATTATTTTGTTTGGACAAAACCCGAAACTTTCGGTTTTGTTCCTCTTGGCCGAAAGTTTTATGGGTAAGAGGGGAACCATTTTGGTCTTCTAAGACCTTGCATATTTGGATGTGCATTTGAAAGTTCATAACCTAGCCATGACCTTTGGATGTGATTTTGTGTTATGATTTATTCAATATTCAATTTGGTTGTAATATTCATTTATTTGGGTTTGTAATCTATTTAATTATTCATATTGGTTTGTAATAATAAGTAGATTAGTTGTATTTCTTTTACTAGAGAAAAATGTATTAGGATATGTTTTTTGTAAAAGAAGATGCAACAAAGTTACGATTTTGGTTTTGGGCCTTAATGGACTTTATAGTCCAAAATGGGATTTTAGCCCAATGGCCAAAGCCAAAACTTGGAGACCCATGGAAGCTAGGAGCTGAAGTTGGAGCCCAAATGGAAGCCCATATAAAGTGGAAGAGTCACAACACAAGGTGGACACTTGAAGCATATGGATGTGGGATCAAGTGGGAGTTCACCGACACATGCCTTGTGTCATTCTCGTCCCTTAGGAGAGACCTTTTGGCACACTTGTTTCGGTTAACACGTGTTGTCATTCTTGGTGGCTATGGTTATGGACTTGTGTTTGTATTTTATGCTTGTGTGGTTGATTTATGTTTATTGTTTTATCATGTTTGGATGTTAACAATTAAAATCGACAACTACCATAAAAGTGATTCCTTTGAAATTAAGTGATAAAATTGGTTTTATTAACTATTAATGATTTCATAATAAAATGGGTTTTATTAATAGGAATTTGAAAATTGGTTTTTAAAGGTACCATACATTTGAATGTATGCAAATGAAAGATACATTAAAATAGTTTTCCAATCTAGAATTTTGAAAACTAAAATCCATTTTAAAAACAAGTTGAACACCATCCTCTTATACGACACTTAAGTCACTTGTAGACTTGATGTGGGGTAAGAGTCACCTAACCACATTTAAGAAAACTTGTGATCTTAAGGTGATTTTACAATACTTTTGGAATGAGGGTCACCTAACCACTTGTATGTGTAAACTCACACGTATGTGTAAGTATGACGACTTGATTTGAAACCATGTGAATAGGGTCACCGACACATGGCGTTCAAAGGTGTTGATGGGATTAAACATGCCAACTAAACATATGATGTTTAACCGATCCCATAAAACTAGAAGTTGCAAAGGGTTGCAATTGTCAAACGTTGACTACCTTGTTAATTTGAATAGTAGGATAAGGGTCACCTAACTACTATTTGAATGAATCGTTGGATTCTAGATTTTAATCAATAATTGTCTTGGAGACATTAAATGGTATTAAAGATTAAAATTTATTGATATCGAAAATACCAAAATTGAACTTTGTTAAATTCTTTATAGATGGCCGCAATCAACAATTCACAGAACGCTATTATCCCTCACGTGCATAATCTATCACTGAGATCCATTCTGGATAAGGATCGTCTAAACTTTAATAACTTTATGGACTGGTATCAAAACTTGAGAATTGTTCTCAAGAAAGAGAAAAAGTCCTATATATTAGACGATCCTATTCCCGATGAACCCGACGTCAATAACTTGGATGCCTATGCGGATTGGCTGAAATACACCAAAGATTCGTTGCAAGTTTCTTGCCTTATGTTGGGAACAATGATTGTAACGCCCTGGAATTTGACTGGTAGACAAAAATCAAGGAATCATCGGAAACTATACACTTTGGGGTTCTGGACGATAAGTTCGGAACCCATATCATTTGAGAAATCTGCTTTTATCATTTGAAATGTTTATTTTATAAAACGACATTTACGTCTGGAAAATATTAATTTTTATGCTTTTGAAAAATAAAATGTTCTTATTTAAAAAAAAAAAAAAAAAAAAGATTTTAAATAATTATTCGGAAAATGGTTTATAAAAGTTTTGCTGAAAAAGTTTTAGTTTGTTTAAAAACTTATGAACTCGACTAGTCTTGACCCGTCGGTAGTCTAAACCCGAACCCGAGTCACCCGAGTATTTAAGCGGAAAATCAAGTATTCTTACACCATCTCTTTCATTTCCACCAACACTTCCCACCCAAACACTCCCACTTCTAGAGAGAGAGTAGTGAGAGAAAGTCATCCAATCTAAGATTCGAGTCCACCAATCTGTTTATCGTTGTTGTCGGTAAGATCTTCTTGAAAATCATACGTTTTTACAACCAAAACCCGCCCCGAATCGAGCAAAAACTCCGACTTTTGTGTCAAGTGTGTTCTTGGTCAAAAACCGTCATTTTTGGTGTCAAAATGCAAGCTTTTGTGTTTAAAAGTACTAGGAATCGATACCCCTTTCAATCCCGAGCATTTCCATGTCAAAAACTTCGATTTTGGGTCAAAAATCTGGAAAATCTGGAAAACCCGTGGGTATCTCCGTCGCCCAGCTTGAAGGAGTCGAATCAGACTCATTCGATCGTACCAGTCGATCGAATCAGTCCAGTCGATCGAACCAGTCGATCGAATCAGTTCAGTCGATCGAACCAGTCGATCGAACCAGTCCAGTCGACCGAATAGGAAAGCAACCGAATGGTCTCCAACTCATTCGACCGAATGAGCTTCGTATTCGATCGAACGTCTGTCTATTCGATCGAATGAGTGTCTATTCGATCGAATGTGTTTCTATTCGATCGAATGTGTGTCTATTCGATCGAATGTGTTTCGATTCGATCGAATGTGTTCCTATTCGATCGAATCAGGTCAGAACCAAGCTGTTTCGTCTTTAAAACCTAGTTTTTGCTCGAGATCGTGTAAGGCTTACACTCTTAGACTTAAACTGCGTTGTTAACTTATTATGTCCTTGTCTAGACTTAGAGGATCGACGTTTGACAGCACCCGACCGCCCTAGCAACCACACCTAGTCAACAAGGTGAGTTCATAGCCCCCATTTTTCTTTTAAAGCCTTTCAAATCATTGGGGGTGAAAACATGGTAAATGTACACGTTTTGACAAAACACATTTATTCAAACATTACTTATCATAAACACTTGACAAATCTTTTGCAAACAATGAACATTGGGAAAACAAGTAATCATGGCAGGTTACGCGTACCTTAACTTTCTCGGAAGTTGTGTATGCATAATCAAATATTCAGGAGTAAATATGGGAATCACTCAGCGTTTAGGGAACATTGGACGTTTGGAAATCAAAGTCATGTACCCGTTATACTTTATCATGAAAACACATTATTCATTGGTCAGTCTTGTGATCGTGTGAACAGTGGCAATATAGGTCACAATAGTGCATAGGTTTGATCTCCAAGTGGACGATTGGTAGACAGGCCGTCACTAGATGTGGGATTCTAAAGTGATCGATTTAGAATACACGTGACCTATGGGGTTCTTAAGTGTTCGATTAAGAATCCGAAGGATCTCTTAAGTGTTCGATTAAGGATCCGAAGGATCTCCTAAGTGATCGATTAGGAATCCAAGAGATACTAAAGTACGCTTTAGAATTCTCTCATGGTACCCAAAGTGATCGATTTGGGTTACCATCAAGGAAATCAAGTAACATAGTGTGGTCTTGTGTGGGGTCGATGTCAGGTCTTGCGTGATCATTATGCATCATTATCATTTTTCATCATGGCATGGTTACATATGATTCTTGGGTATCTTATACATATATCCTTGATACCGTTCCTCCTGCATGCATGGAAACAATAATTGGAATCTTTATACGAAACTCTTGCAGATTCAGTTGAGATGATAAGCATACCAAGCATAGTAGGATAAGTTGTAGGAGTGGTGGGTTAGCCGATGGTACACCCTATATATAAACCCCTACAACTTAGCCTAGTATGCTTGTGTAGGGCTTATCACTACAGTATTAGTTAACCTATGAATTCACTCATCTACTTTTTTGTAGTTGACGTTTTATTACATGTTTTCAGGAAATGAAGCAGGAAGTAGCTAATAGCTGATAGAGGCCTTAGAGAGATGAAGGCTAGGCTAGGAGTTGTTTGGAAACTTGATATTTTGTATTAAAACAATTTGTTTCATGTTACCTGGATGATGTAATATTTGACAGTTTGGTTATGTTTATGCATTTAGACTTTTATACTATTGTGCTCAATCAATCACGACCTAGTCGCCACGCCTCGGTTTTCCGCCATTACGACCGGGGTGTGACAGATTGGTATCAGAGCCAATGGTTATAGGGAATTAGGAAACCGACCTAGACTATAACCTATGACCCTTAACTCTAGATAATTCATGCATCACTATCACACGCCCACACTTATGTGCTTGCTATGTGCTTATGTGCTGCATCTTTAATTGTGTCTATCGTAGCGATGTATTCTTTGGCTATTCCTTATCCTGTTATTCTTATTCCCGGTATCATTCTTGCGCGTTCTTTTTCTTTTTCAGAATGCCTCCTCGTCGCTCGTCCGTTAATGCTGACCCTGCTGACCTCGCTGCCATCATAGCGCAGCAAATTGCAGCAGTTCTTCCGGGTCTGGTTAACAACCTAAGGCAAGAAGGAACCTCGGGTGCGCCACAAGCCCCAGAACCGAATCCTACTCTTCAGGCCGACAGGCTCTATAAGGCTTTTACTAACACTGGGCCTACGAGCTTTAATGGATCCGAGGGAGCTGCTGGTCTTCTCCAGTGGTTCGAGAAAGTCGAAGCTTCATTCAACATGTGCTCTTGCCCGGATGAACTCAGGGTCAAATTCGCGGCGAGTATGTTCCACAAACGGGCTCTCACGTGGTGGAATATCGAGATTAGAACCAGGGGGCGAGACGCGGTCTTAGCCTTGCCCTGGGCCGAGTTTGTTGAGCTAGTCACGCAGGAGTTCGTTCCGAGAACCGAACTCCAGAAATTGGAGGCTGAGTTTAGGGCGCACACGATGAAGGGCGCCGATCACATGAAGTACACGGAGAGATTTCATGAACTCTCCCTATTGGTGCCCCACATGGTTACCCCAGCTTCACGCGCTGTCGAGCAATACATCAGCGGTCTTCCGGACTCTATGAGGGGCATTGCGGTTGCAGTTGACCCCACTACACTTAAGGCAGTGATCGATCTCACTGCCCGTTTGACCAGGGAACAGCTCAGGTCCGGTGTTTTGCATCAGGATAAGGGCAAATCTTCCGATGGGAAAGCGAAAAAGGGGAACAATAGGAAGCGGAAAGCGACCTACTTAACTGCGATCACTGGTGCTACGCCTATCAACTCCATGGCCCCCGTTTCAGCCGCAACAGTTCAGGGAAGACCGAGAAAGGAATATACTGGGCCGCATCCCAAGTGCAACTTATGTTCTTATCATCACCCAACAAGTGAGTTGTGCCGCAAGTGCACAAATTGTGGACGATTCGGACACCTGGTGGAGCGCTGCAGGAGTCCTGGCAACCAACTGGCTGTGGGGAATGCTAACCCTCAGCCTAACCCTGCTCGAGGCTGCTTCGAGTGTGGCGCGATGGACCATTACAGAAATCGATGCCCTCGCGTCACCAACGTTCCTCCGGCTCGCGGGAGGGCCTTCACCATTGGAGCTGCCGAAGCACGCCAAAACCCCGATGTTATTACTGGTACGTTTACTCTTAACAACAATTGGGTGTCTGTCCTATTTGATACAGGAGCTGATAGGAGTTTTGTCTCTTGCGAATTGGTTCCTTTGCTGAAATTAAAAATTTCCGAGTTGGAACCTGCCTTGGTTGTTGAACTTGCTAGTGGAGAGTCCACACAAGTGAGGTCTGTCATTCGATATTGCACCCTTACTCTTGTCACCACATCGTTCAGTATTGACCTTATACCTTTTCGTCTTGGAAGCTTCGATCTAGTTGTGGGAATGGACTGGCTGTCTAGCAATCGCGCGGAAGTAATCTGCGCCGAGAAACTTATTCGTATCCCTCTGTCTTCTGGTGAAATTCTAACCATTCAAGGGGATAGGTCGGGTGGATGCCTAAGAATCGTTTCTTGCTTAAAAGCCAGTCGGTACCTTCAAAAGAAGTATCCCGCATTTCTAGCCCGTGTTACTCTCAAGGAATCCAAAGTCAAGAGACTGCAGGACTTCCCTGTCGTGCGTGAATTTTCTGATGTTTTTCCCGATGAGCTGCCTGGACTTCCTCCTAGCAGGCAGGTGGAATTTCGTATCGATCTTATTCCTGGTGCTCTCCCTGTTGCTAAGTCTCCTTATCGTCTAGCTCCGCTGGAACTTCAAGAATTATCGAATCAGCTTCAAGAACTTCTTGGCAAGGGATTCATTCGCCCTAGCTCGTCTCCATGGGGAGCCCCAGTACTCTTCGTCAAAAAGAAGGATGGGACTTTCCGTATGTGCATTGACTATCGGGAGCTTAATAAACTGACCATCAAAAACCGGTACCCGTTACCGAGAATTGATGATCTCTTTGATCAGCTTCAGGGTGCTACGTTTTTCTCTAAGATCGATCTGCGTTCTGGTTACCATCAATTGCGTGTTCTGGAGGAGGATATCCCGAAAACTGCGTTCCGAACTCGTTACGGTCATTACGAGTTCATGGTTATGCCTTTTGGAATGACCAATGCCCCCGCCATTTTCATGGATCTGATGAATCGCGTTTGCCGTCCATATCTCGACCAGTTTGTCATTGTTTTCATAGACGATATTCTCATTTATTCTCGTTCGAGGACCGATCATGAGCTTCATCTCAGGCTTATTTTGGAGCTTCTCAGGAAGGAACAACTATATGCCAAGTTCTCCAAGTGCGAATTTTGGCTAAAGGAAGTTCAATTCTTGGGACATGTTA
The DNA here is from genome assembly GCF_021521415.1 of Bidens hawaiensis. Taxonomy (NCBI): domain Eukaryota; kingdom Viridiplantae; phylum Streptophyta; class Magnoliopsida; order Asterales; family Asteraceae; genus Bidens; species Bidens hawaiensis. Next base: position 607,654 of record NW_027491963.1, read on the forward strand.
TCAATGTCGACGGCATACACGTCGACCCTGCCAAGGTAGAAGCCATCAGAAATTGGGTAGCGCCTAAAACACCTACCGAAATCCGTTCATTTCTTGGATTGGCTGGTTACTACCGCCGATTTATCTCAAACTTCTCCAGGATTGCCTTGCCTTTGACCACTCTGACTCAGAAGGGAGAACCCTTCGTGTGGGGACGAGATCAAGAGGAAGCCTTCCAAACTCTGAAGAATAAACTTTGCCGTGCACCGATTCTATCGCTTCCGGAAGGTGACGATGACTTTACCGTTTATTGCGATGCTTCAAATCAAGGCCTCGGTTGCGTTTTAATGCAACGAGGGAAGGTCATCGCTTACGCTTCTCGACAACTCAAGGTGCACGAAAAGAACTACGCCACGCATGACCTCGAGTTGGGTGCTGTGGTGTTTGCCTTAAAAATCTGGAGACACTACCTGTACGGCACGAAGTGTGTCATCTATACCGACCACAAGAGCTTACAGCACATCCTCCATCAGAAAGAGTTGAACATGAGGCAGCGACGCTGGGTCGAACTTCTCAGCGATTACGATTGTGAAATCCGCTACCACCCGGGAAAGGCTAATGTGGTGGCTGACGCATTGAGTCGTAAAGAAAGGACCCAGCTGCACTCTATTCGAATTCAATCCAATCTTCCCTCCTTAATTCGCGAAGCTCAGAATCAGGCGCTTGTGAATGGAGATCTCAAGGGCGTTTTGTCGTGTGGAGCCGAACAGAAATTCGAAACCAAGTTGGACGGCATCCTCTATTTTCTTGATCGAGCATGGATCCCAAACTCTGAGCCTCTTCGAACGCTTATTCTAAGTGAAGCCCACAAGTCCAGATACTCGATTCATCCCGGCAGCAGCAAAATGTATCAAGATCTTAAACCTCATTATTGGTGGCCCGGGATGAAGAAAGACATCGCTTTATACGTGATGAGATGTTTGACTTGTTCGCGAGTCAAGACAGAGCATCGAAGGCCGTCTGGGCTGCTTCAGCAACCTATTATTCCTCAGTGGAAGTGGGAAGAGTTAGCTATGGATTTCATCACCAAGCTACCGCGGACGCCTAGCGGTCATGACTCAATTTGGGTTATTGTGGACATTCTAACTAAATCCGCTCACTTTATCCCGGTTCGGGAGGACTACACTACGGAAAAGTTGGCGCGGATATACATTCGTGAGATCGTTTCCCGTCATGGTGTGCCTAAGGGCATTACGTCTGATCGCGACAGCAGTTTTTCTTCCAGGTTCTGGAAATCTTTGCAAAAGGCCTTTGGGACAAGTGTGAAGCTTAGCTCTTCCTATCATCCAGAAACTGATGGGCAGAGCGAGAGGACCATACAAACCCTAGAGGACATGTTGAGAGCTTGTATCCTTGAATTCGGTAATAGTTGGGAAGCTCATCTGCCGCTGGCAGAATTTTCTTACAACAATAGTTACCACTCTTCTATTAAATGCGCGCCGTTTGAAGCTCTTTACGGTCGCAAGTGTCGCTCACCCTTGTGTTGGTCCGAGACCGGGGATTCACAGATCATCGGCCCGGAACTAATACAGGAAACAACCGATCAAATCGCTATCATTCAACAGCGACTCAAAGACGCCCGTTGTCGGCATAAGTACTACGCAGACAAACGACGCAAGCCACTCGAGTTTCAAGTTGGTGACCGTGTTCTGCTGAAAGTTTCCCCCTGGAAGGGCGTAGTCCGTTTCGGGAAGAAGGGAAAGTTCGCTCCTAGGTATGTTGGACCATTCAAAATCCTTGAAAGGATCGGACCAGTTGCCTATCGTCTTGAGCTGCCGCCGGAACTCGGTAGAGTTCACAATGTTTTTCATGTTTCGCAGTTAAAGAAGTGTCTTGTTGACGAGGCCCTTCTCATTCCCGTCGACGAGGTTCGAATTAACGACAATCTGCTTTTTGTTGAAGAACCCGTCGAAATCTTGGATCGCGAGGTCAAGAAGACCAAGCGTAGCCGCATACCGCTTGTGAATGTTCGATGGAATAACAAACGCGGACCCGAGTTTACATGGGAACGCGAAGATCAAATGAAGGAGAAATACCCTCATCTGTTCTCTTAGTCTCTATTCTTGTAATCTATTGTCTAGAAGTCAATATAACATTTGCAGCATGTATCAAATAATTGTGTTATTCAATGAATATCGTGTTGCCTTATTATGCTTATAAGTATTCTTTTATTTGCATCCACAAATTTGGCTACTCAGGGCTCATGCTGGGAGCACAAGTCATATCTACTCAATCATATGAATTTTGGGGAAATTTATACATTATTTAAGCCAAAAATTTGTCATTCATTCTTGCATTCATGGAGCATGGTTGTGTGTATGTGTGTGGTGTCGTGTCAAATTTTCTAGCCGCACACGATAGAGCTTATACATTGATACAAGGTGAGCTCGTAATTATAGTCCGGAATATAATTACATCAAGGTCACAGGTGTATACGTGTATAAGCAATATGCTATTGTGTAACTAGAAGTCGTGAACTCAAGGTTCGTGTAGAGAAATATTCGACAAAGGTTGAAGAAGTGGTGGGTTAGCCGCTGGTACACCCTATATATAAACCTCTTCGGCACGAGTTGAATATGTCTGAAGCGAAACCTGGAATTAGGGACTTATAGTTAGCGTGGCAGCTGTGAGACATTGAATTCAAGAATTACCGAGGGTAATATTCGCGGAAGATTGAAGGAGTGGTGGGTTAGCCGCTGGTACACCCTATATATAAACCCCTTCAATCCGAAATGAATATGTCTGATGTAAAGCTTGAGGATGATGCCTTGTAGTGGAAAATAGTGTGTCGTCCTGTGTGTCATTGATCTAATAGGAGTCGAAGGAAACACCCAAGTAAGGTTGAAGGAGTGGTGGGTTAGCCGCTGGTACACCCTATATATAAGCCCCTTCGGCTTGATTTGGGTGGTGCCTGAGACGAATATTAGAAGTGGTGGCGCATAGTGGTCATCATGGAATCATGTAATCTTAATCATCGATGCATCAAGTATACTAAAAAAGCTAAATTTCGGGACGAAATTCCCCTAAGTTGGGGAGGATGTAACGCCCTGGAATTTGACTGGTAGACAAAAATCAAGGAATCATCGGAAACTATACACTTTGGGGTTCTGGACGATAAGTTCGGAACCCATATCATTTGAGAAATCTGCTTTTATCATTTGAAATGTTTATTTTATAAAACGACATTTACGTCTGGAAAATATTAATTTTTATGCTTTTGAAAAATAAAATGTTCTTATTTAAAAAAAAAAAAAAAAAAAAAGATTTTAAATAATTATTCGGAAAATGGCTTATAAAAGTTTTGCTGAAAAAGTTTTAGTTTGTTTAAAAACTTATGAACTCGACTAGTCTTGACCCGTCGGTAGTCTAAACCCGAACCCGAGTCACCCGAGTATTTAAGCGGAAAATCAAGTATTCTTACACCATCTCTTTCATTTCCACCAACACTTCCCACCCAAACACTCCCACTTCTAGAGAGAGAGTAGTGAGAGAAAGTCATCCAATCTAAGATTCGAGTCCACCAATCTGTTTATCGTTGTTGTCGGTAAGATCTTCTTGAAAATCATACGTTTTTACAACCAAAACCCGCCCCGAATCGAGCAAAAACTCCGACTTTTGTGTCAAGTGTGTTCTTGGTCAAAAACCGTCATTTTTGGTGTCAAAATGCAAGCTTTTGTGTTTAAAAGTACTAGGAATCGATACCCCTTTCAATCCCGAGCATTTCCATGTCAAAAACTTCGATTTTGGGTCAAAAATCTGGAAAATCTGGAAAACCCGTGGGTATCTCCGTCGCCCAGCTTGAAGGAGTCGAATCAGACTCATTCGATCGTACCAGTCGATCGAATCAGTCCAGTCGATCGAACCAGTCGATCGAATCAGTTCAGTCGATCGAACCAGTCGATCGAACCAGTCCAGTCGACCGAATAGGAAAGCAACCGAATGGTCTCCAACTCATTCGACCGAATGAGCTTCGTATTCGATCGAACGTCTGTCTATTCGATCGAATGAGTGTCTATTCGATCGAATGTGTTTCTATTCGATCGAATGTGTGTCTATTCGATCGAATGTGTTTCGATTCGATCGAATGTGTTCCTATTCGATCGAATCAGGTCAGAACCAAGCTGTTTCGTCTTTAAAACCTAGTTTTTGCTCGAGATCGTGTAAGGCTTACACTCTTAGACTTAAACTGCGTTGTTAACTTATTATGTCCTTGTCTAGACTTAGAGGATCGACGTTTGACAGCACCCGACCGCCCTAGCAACCACACCTAGTCAACAAGGTGAGTTCATAGCCCCCATTTTTCTTTTAAAGCCTTTCAAATCATTGGGGGTGAAAACATGGTAAATGTACACGTTTTGACAAAACACATTTATTCAAACATTACTTATCATAAACACTTGACAAATCTTTTGCAAACAATGAACATTGGGAAAACAAGTAATCATGGCAGGTTACGCGTACCTTAACTTTCTCGGAAGTTGTGTATGCATAATCAAATATTCAGGAGTAAATATGGGAATCACTCAGCGTTTAGGGAACATTGGACGTTTGGAAATCAAAGTCATGTACCCGTTATACTTTATCATGAAAACACATTATTCATTGGTCAGTCTTGTGATCGTGTGAACAGTGGCAATATAGGTCACAATAGTGCATAGGTTTGATCTCCAAGTGGACGATTGGTAGACAGGCCGTCACTAGATGTGGGATTCTAAAGTGATCGATTTAGAATACACGTGACCTATGGGGTTCTTAAGTGTTCGATTAAGAATCCGAAGGATCTCTTAAGTGTTCGATTAAGGATCCGAAGGATCTCCTAAGTGATCGATTAGGAATCCAAGAGATACTAAAGTACGCTTTAGAATTCTCTCATGGTACCCAAAGTGATCGATTTGGGTTACCATCAAGGAAATCAAGTAACATAGTGTGGTCTTGTGTGGGGTCGATGTCAGGTCTTGCGTGATCATTATGCATCATTATCATTTTTCATCATGGCATGGTTACATATGATTCTTGGGTATCTTATACATATATCCTTGATACCGTTCCTCCTGCATGCATGGAAACAATAATTGGAATCTTTATACGAAACTCTTGCAGATTCAGTTGAGATGATAAGCATACCAAGCATAGTAGGATAAGTTGTAGGAGTGGTGGGTTAGCCGATGGTACACCCTATATATAAACCCCTACAACTTAGCCTAGTATGCTTGTGTAGGGCTTATCACTACAGTATTAGTTAACCTATGAATTCACTCATCTACTTTTTTGTAGTTGACGTTTTATTACATGTTTTCAGGAAATGAAGCAGGAAGTAGCTAATAGCTGATAGAGGCCTTAGAGAGATGAAGGCTAGGCTAGGAGTTGTTTGGAAACTTGATATTTTGTATTAAAACAATTTGTTTCATGTTACCTGGATGATGTAATATTTGACAGTTTGGTTATGTTTATGCATTTAGACTTTTATACTATTGTGCTCAATCAATCACGACCTAGTCGCCACGCCTCGGTTTTCCGCCATTACGACCGGGGTGTGACAATGATTCCCGAGATCCAAAAGGATTTCGAGAATCATTGGGCGTATGACATGATAACCCAGCTTAAGGAAATGTTCCTTACTCAAGCAAGGGAGGATCGCTTCGAAACGGTTCGAGCACTTCATGCATGTCATATGGAAGAAACCCAATCCGTGTCATCTTATGTGCTTAAGATAAAAGCCACATTGATCGGCTTGAACGGCTTAACTGTTCCGTCTCAAAAGAGTTAGCCACGGATTTGATCCTGAAAGGCCTAACTAAAAGGTTTGAGACATTCGTCATGAACTACAACATGAACGGACGGGACAAAAGCGTTGGTAAAAAGGTTTTACCCGTTCTCACGATCAATGAGGGTGGCTTGAAGAAAAGGCATCACCCGGAACCAAAGGAAAAGGTTGTCGTTGGTAAGGGGCAAGTCAAGAAAGGGTTCAAGGGAAAGGCAAAGGCGGAACCCAAACTCAAGAAGCTAAAGGTTAGCGCTGAGGATCCGTGCTTTGGTTGTGGAGAGATAGGTCACTGGATGAGAAATTGTCCGACCTATCTCAAAGAGTTGAAAGCTAAGAGGGATGCGGGGCAAACCTCAGGTACAACTTTCATGATCCATATTGATCTTAATATTATTTCTTCTAACACATGGGTATTGGATACCGGATGTGGAACTCATATATGCAATTCATTGCAGGGGTTCAAAAGAAGAAATGATTACAAGAAAGGAGATAGAAGTCTCTTCATGGGCAATGGAGCAAAGGTTGACGTCCATGCCCGAGGAGATTACTTTTTGAAGCTTCCAAATGGTTTGGAAATTATTTTGAAAAACATTTTGTATGCTCCTAGTTTGACTAGGAACATTATCTCCGTTTTCTCTTTTAAGACAATGTGGTTATGATTTCATGTTTTTTGACAATGGGTTTTATGTTTTCATGAATGATGTCTTTTATTTTAAAGCAATGCCGTTTAATGGAATTTATAAATTGGTTCATGATAATGCATCCATTGATAACTCGTTGTACCAAGCTAGCACCAAAAGACTCAAATTGGATTTGAGTAAAACTTTTCTTTGGCATTGTCGCCTTGGTCACATAAACAAGGATCGCATTCATACACTTCAAAAGAATGGTCTTTTGAAATCAAGTGATGATTCATTTGATGAATGTGAATCTTGTTTATTGGGAAAGATGACTAAGGAGCCCTTTAGTGGAACTAATGAAAGGGCGAAAGACTTATTAGGTATCATACATTCAGATGTATGTGGTTCTTTTAGGACAATGACAAGGAATGGTGAAAGATACTTCATTACCATTACCGACGATTATAGTCGCTATGGGTATTTGTTCTTGTTAAGGCACAAAAATGAAGCCTTTGAAATGTTCATATTCTTCCAAAATGAAGTACAAAATCAACTCAACAAAACAATCAAAGTACTACGTTCTGATAGAGGAGGTGAATATCTCAATGATGCGTTTCTTTATCATCTTAGGAGTTGTGGGATTGTCTCACAACTTACTCCACCTGAAACACCACAACATAATGGTGTGTCCGAGAGGAGGAATCGAACTCTATTAGATATGGTTCGATCCATGATGGCTAGAAGCACATTACCTCTATCATTTTGGGGTTTCGCACTGATCTCTGCTGCCCGTATTTTAAATATGGTACCAACCAAGAAAGTGGAAAGGACACCTTTTGAAATATGGCATGGAAAGGTTCCATCATTATCATATTTAAGGGTATGGGGCTGTGAGGCTTATGTTAAGATCTACGCCCCAGACAACCTTGAAAGCCGATCCACTAAGTGTATCTTTGTAGGATATCCCGAAGATTCGATGGGATATTACTTCTACAATCCAAATGAGCATAAAGTGTTTATAGCTCGCAAGGCTAAGTTCTTGGAAATAAGGTTCCTTATGGATGAAACTGATAGAACTATGGAACTCGAGGAGGATCGAGAACCACAAGCCGATACACGTTTGGTTGAAACTTGCGATCAACAAGAGGTTGTTGATAATGATAAATTGGTTGATCAACCCACACAAAACGTTCGCAAATCTGGTAGAATTAGCACCCCACCTGAAAGATACGGATTTTTCATGGATGGATGCTATGTGGTAGATTCTGATGAACCAACCACATACCGAGATGCAATGTCACAATCTGATTGTGATAAATGGTTGGAAGCCATGAACGTTGAGATGCAATCTTTGCATGACAATCAAGTATGGGACTTGGTTGTATCACCTCAAAATTCCAAACTGGTTGGATGTAAGTGGGTTTTCAATAAGAAAACTGATATGCATGGAAACTTGGATACTTATAAAGCTTGACTTGTAGCAAAAGGTTTCACTCAAACTCAAGGGGTTGATTATGATGAAACTTTCTTGCCCGTGGCAATGCTAAAGTGTATAAGGATATTGTTTGCCATAGCCGCATATTATGACTATGAGATATGTCAAATGGATGTCAAAACTTCTTTTATAAATGAACACCTTGAAGAAGATATTTATATGGTTCATCATGAAGGTTTGGTCGATCCACAACATCCTAATAAAGTATGAAAGTCGAAGAAATCAATCGATGGATTGAAACAAGCGTCTAGGAGTTGGAATCACCGTTTTGATGATGAAGTAAAGAAATTTGGATTCATCAAAAACACTGATGAAGCTTGTGTGTATAAGAAAGCTAGTGGGAGCATCATTACCTTTCTGGTATTATATGTCGATGACATATTACTGTTAGGAAATGACATTCCAACCTTGGAAGGTGTAAAAGCCTGGCTTGGAAGCTGTTTTACATCAAGGATCTTGGTGAGGCCGCCTATATTCTGGGAATAAGGATCTATAGGGATAGATCAAGGCGGTTGATAGGTTTGAATAAAAGTGCATACATTGACAAAATATTGAAAAGGTTCAAGATGGAAAACTCTAAGAAAGGTTTGGTACCTATTCAAAGAGGAACAATGTTGAGTGTTTCTCAATGTCCAAGCTCAAAGGATGAGCAAGAAAAAATGAGTGGAATCCCATATGCATCTGCTATAGGATCCATCATGTATGCCATGATTTGCACCAGACCGGATGTGTCATGCGCTTTGAGCATGACAAGTAGGTATCAACTAAATCCGGGAACTAGCCATTGGATGGCAGTTAAGAGCATATTGAAATACCTTAGGAGGATTAATGATATGTTTCTTATATATGGCTCTGGTGAGGAGGAACTCGTTGTAAAGGGTTACACAGATGCGAGTTTCCAAAGTGATCGAGATGATTCTTGATCACAATCGGGATATGTCTTCGTTCTAAATGGTGGTGCTGTCTCTTGGAAGAGCGCAAAACAAGACGTGGTAGCCTTGTCCACCACTGAATCGGAATACATCACCGCCTCATTGGCACCTCAAGAAGCTGCATGGATTAGAAAGTTCGTGGCCGATCTACGGGTAGTCCGTTCCATTCAGGACCCTCTAGAAATCTTTTTTGACAACGAGGGTGCGATTGCTTAAATCAAGGAACCTCGTTCACATCAAAAGACTAGGCACAGTGAGCGAAGATTCAACTACATAAGGGATGAAGTTGAATAGGGAAAGATAAGTATTCGCAAAGTTCACACTGATCAAAACATTGCGGATCCACTCACGAAGTTCCTAGAAAGGCCAAAACATGAAGGTCATACTTGCGCCTTAGGACTTCGATATTCTAGTGATTGGATTTGATCTATTTTGTATTTGGATATCGGAACAATTTTTATTTTAGCTCATTCTTATGAGTATGATTTTGAGTTATGTTCCATTTTAGCATGTTTAAATCCGTGAATAATTAGATTATTCTAAATGTCCGTAGTCGATCTTACTTGTGGGAACAAACATGAAAGTAAGACTATTATGAACTTGGATTTGTAGATTTTCATGAGGTATGAACATATCAAGGGGTTTGCTGCCAAGGTTCGTTGATATTTATGGGATAAATATTGGACATGACCCGCCCTCAAATTTTACTGCATGGAATCCTCGTGATTTGTGATCTTAAGTAAATATGAGTAAAGGCCTACATCATAGTATCCTCCGACCTGAGATACATATTGGGTCTTGATATTCATCGACTATATTACTTTGACTTAGTTCTTTGCTGCTCTGAAACATGTCAGTACATAAGGCTAAGCTCAAGTATAATACAAGGTGATAGTGAGAGACGTATGTAGTCAATATGGGATTTGTCCCTCTTATTCGTTGAGAGTTAAATGTCTAAGGCCTGAAAAGTTAAATTAACAAAGAATGATCACTCTGTGTCTCTGGATTTAACATGACATTTGTGTCAAAGACACAAGACACATATTAGAGTTGATGTAGCTAGTACGTATTGATCAAAGTCGGGTCATACACAATAACAAGCTAGACAAAAGCCACAATATTTATTATTAGATATGATCCAGTTAATAAATATCAACACTTATAATATTTGGAAAATGGTTTTCTAAATATTTGCATTTGTGTGTTAAATAAATTATATGGATAATTTATATTTTGAGAGATGTTAATATTGCATATTGCTTATGATATGTTTTATAACATAAATATTATAAGTAAATAATTGTAAGTATTTAAAAGGTGATTTGAAATTTGGTTGGGAAAATTCCTCTCTCTTCTCTTTCCTCCTTTTATTTCTTTCAAGATATGCAAGAGATTCCATTGGAAGATCATTATTCTTGGGTGAATAATAATTTACACTTTCTCTCACACAAACATCTTTCTCTTTTCTCTCCTGCATTGGAGCCGAAATCAAGAAGGAAAAAGGAAGAACAAAAGGGTTTGTTCTTGCAAGTGTTAAGGATCCTAGCAACCAAGGTGTTTGTTGGAGCTCGTTGGGTATACAAGCTTGAGATTTCCTCCTTTGGAATCTAGCCGTTCATATCATTCGTTCCCTTCGGTTATCTGGACTTGAAGGTAATATGCTTAACACCCTATGGTTGTCTTGATAGCATGTATTTCGTATATGGATCCGGGCATTGGGTTTTATATAAACCAGGTTTTATATGTATTGGTAAACAAGATTTAAAACTAATTATTTTCGATGCGTCTTTCTATATAATGGGTTATATGGACTTTGATAATCTTGTTAAAACCCAAAAGTTGTGAAGCATTTTGAACTGTATAACGATGCAGATTCTGAAAAGGTTGAAGAGGACGACAAGGCTCTTGCTACTTTAACCATGACACTTTCTCCCGAAAATGCCTTAGGATTTAGAGAATTACTGTCTACTAAGGCATTGTGGTAAGCCCTGATTGAAGTTTATGAGGGTAATGAGGACATGAGGAGAAGCCGTCAATATCTCTTCCAACAGAAGTTCAATATATTCAATCATGTTCTGGGAGAGTCATTGGAAACACAACTGCAGAGGCTTATATCTCTAGTGACTGAGATGAGATATGCAAATATGAATTTTACCGCTACTGAGTCAAACAATAAACTACCCAATTCCCTGCCACAGAGCTGGGATATGAATGTTGCAGTGATTAAGAAGACGAAGGATCTAAACAGTTTAACTCTATCAGAAGTCATGGCAATCATCAACGCTTGCGACATGGATGACAAGAAGGGTGCCATAAATCACGCAAACTACTATAATGCAGCCGGCTACAGTGTTGCTTCTAACAATGCCCTCATCTCGCAAGACAACTTCTCGATGTTTAAGTCTTCTCAGGGACAGTACACTTCACCGAATCAGTCTTAGAATAATTTTTGTATGTTTAAGTCTGCCTAGGGTCAATTTTCTCAGGCACCACCATAACCAACTCTCGTGTTCTTTCCTCAACCTGCTCAACAAACTACTTTAGCTACAAGGTCCCAGCCATCTGCTGCATCTTCCAGTCAGTCTCCCAATCAGATTCCCTTTATCTCAAAGGAGACTCAAGAAAACATCGCCCTAATGGAAGGATTCATGAATTGCTGCAACGCCTTTCTTGCTAGAGATCTGCATCAACCAGTTGTAGCTGCTGAGTTAGATCAAATTCAACTTGATGATGTGGAGAAAATTGATATCTCTTGACAAATCACCATAGGTCTTTCGTTTAATGAAATTTACAAAGAGAACGGTTAAAAACAACTGGAATGTGCCGGCTAATCAGAAGGTGGGATTCAACAAAGATACTCTGAGGTGCTACAACGGTCACGAGCTAGGTCACTTTGCTCATGAGTGCACTAACCCAGCTAAGGAAGAAATTAGAGAAAGGGCGCTGGTCCTAGTGGGAAATGCTAGAGGAGAAAATGTAGTAGGAACGGATAAAGGTGAGCGAGGTTTGGTAGCTCAACAATTCACTTGGAATGATCAGATTGCTGCTCTCAACAACAATAATCAGATTGCAAACCTTGCCCAAATTGAAGTTGTTGAAGAAGAGAATGTTGCCGAGGAACAAGTGAAGGAACTTAAATTTGCATTCATGGCCTTCACTCCTTCCAGCTCATCCGAGGTAAGTTCTGTATTATGTTCTCAAGCTTGTAATAATAAAGTATATTTATAAAAATCCCATAATAATAACTTTCTTAGAGAAATGAAAGGAATAAAATCTGAAAATTTTACTCTTAAAAAAACTGAGAAAGCTTTCAAAGATAAAATTGTGGCACAGAAAAGGGATTTTTTTAAACTTCTATCATCACTTAGATGCCAAACAATTGTTGAATTAATTGTTGAATTGGAAGCCTCTAAGTTAGAGATTATGAACTTAAATAATAAATTTGAAAGAGCTGAATTAGACTTTCAGAAGTTCGATGGCTCCAGTGTTGTTGTTAACTCCATGATTGAAAATCAATTATGGAGGAAAGAAAACTCATGTGAGGATAAAGGGTACAGTGTCGTACCCCCTCCCTACAACAGCAACTGCACTGTTCTTCCTCTTACCATGGAGCATGAAGAAAAGGTCAAAACCATGAAGTATGGTAAATCAGCTGAAAATGGCAAAAGTGCCCCTGGTTCAGTAAAAGCTACTGAATCAACGTCAGGGGTGAATGAAACTAATATATTTACTTCACATGCAGATGAAGTAATTGTCGTGGATTGTACTGATGAGGATAAAAATTTGCTTTTTTTGAATAATAAAGACTTTAATTCTCGTATATCTTTAAATATACCTGCTTTGAATTCTGTGACTTCGAATGTTTGTGTGGGCTCTGCTTTTATGAGCAAAGATAATTGTGTGGTTGATTCCTTTAAAACTTTGAAATCTAGTGGTGTGTCTTTGAATAAACTTGATAAAAATAAGAGCTCTCATAAATACTTATCAACTAAGTTTGTCAAAGAAGGAAGTTCAAATGTCCAAAATTGTGATAAATCAACCAATAAGTTAGGTGGTAGATGCCAAGTAATGCAAACTAGCTCAGACAATGGGTCCAGACTAGGAATAGACTTCAATGAATTTCACATAAAACGTCAAACATGTTTTAATTGTGGTATTCCATGTCATATTGCTAGAAACTGTCCATATGTCCCATATTATGGATATTATCAGAGGTATATGCCTCGAAATTCTCCCTCAAAATGAATCAAGGTATCATATGGCAAATCCCTTTGACGATGATTGGAAAAGAAACAAGGCGGACAGGTTTAATCCTTATCAGACCAAGATTAACAGGTTTCAGAAAAATGATAGAAACCATTCTTCGGTCCCAAGAACTAAGTCGGTTTTGGGACCGAAACAAGGTCAGAAGTCAAAGCTATATATGTCTTCCACTAACAAACCAGAGATTAAGTCATCCATTCATACAAATGACAAAACTTCTAAAACAAGATATTAATGTTTGCCTAAATCTCCGGTAATCAAGCTATCAAGTTCCGTCTTAGATAATTGGGAAGACATGTCATGGCAACCCGTGACAAGTTTGGATAAATCTGGTGTGCCCAGTGTTACTATAGACTGGGTACTAAAAATTAACTGATCTCGCACATCGTGCAGGGACAGCTATGGAGGAATATCATCAGACCTCGGTATGTTGATAGTGGATGTTCCATAAACATGACAGGAGACATCTCCCAAGTACATGACATTCAAATCTTCAACGGTGGGTATGTTTCATTTTCGGGAGGAGGAAAGGGGAAGATTACACAAAAGGTACTGTAAGTGATGGTGTGCTCAAATTTAAAAATGTTAATTTTGTTCCTGAGTTAAAGCACAGTCTACTTAGTTTCTCACAGATTGGGATAAAGGTTTTTCAACTCATTTCACAAACAAACACCAGAAGATTGGGTTCTTGTTCGACCACAAAGAAAAGATAATGGTTATGTAATCGATATTAAAAAAAATGTTCTTGATGAAATAACCATGCTTTGACATCATTTGCTTTAAAAATTGTCAGAACATAATGCCATGCTTTGGCATCGTCGTATTTGTCATGCAAACATTTAAAATCTAAACCATCTTGCTAAAAATGACTTGGTGCGTGGTTTACCTGTCAAAGATTTTGTTACTATTGAAAAATGTGTGGATTGTGCTTTGGGTAAACACAATGGTAAATCTCACAAGCCAAAACTTGTTAATACCATTTCATCAGTTTTTCAATTGCTGCATATGGATTTGTTCGGTCCAGTTCATGTTTGGAGTCTTTCTCGCAACCCTTATTGTCTAGTTATTACAGATTATTACTCACGTTTTACTTGGGTGTTTTTCGTGTCAAATAAGAGTGAGACTGCAGAATTGATAAAACATGTCGTGGTGCTTATGGAGAACAACTCAACTTAAAGCTGAAGGGTACTCATGATAACGGCACAGAATTTAAGAACTCAACACAGAATTATTTTGTGCCGAAAATGGGGTGCTACGACAGTACAGTTCAGCACTAACACCGCAACAGAATGGAGTTGCTAAAAGAAGGAACATGACTCTTATCGAGGCAGCAAGAACTATGTCGGTGCTGACTGGTTATTTGATTATACTGAACTTTTCATGCCTTTTAATGTGTATCCAGTTGTCGATACAAAAATTTCGTGTGCCGGTGCTTCAAATTCTGTTGATGAAGAAGAAGACATACCTGCTGACTCTCATATGTCTCCAGTGCTAGGTATTGATCCTTCAGAATCATTGGATACCACTTAGCCATTGTCAGATAGTCAACAAAAAAATGTTACCGAAACTGTATCTTCACAGCACCTATAGTTGATGCTCCATAAGTTGAGGGGGTAGAGTACGATCCTTAAAATCCTTGGAAGCACACTATTCCCACATGTCATATCAAATTAATACATTGCCAGTACATCGCACTCACACAGTACGGCGACATCGGGATGGAAGAATCCACTCTCTAAAATTCTTAAAGATCCAACTAATTTGCCCTCCACCAGCTCTGTTCCAAAGTATTCAATTACGACAAGAATTCAACGAGATCATCCAATTTACAATATCATAGGTCCTATAGAAACAGGTGTGTCAACCAGAAGTCAGACCGGACACATCAATAGTTGTTTACTTTCCTGTTTCATCTCTCAGATTGAGCCTAACTCAATTGAAATAGCTCTACAAGAGCCAAGTTGGGTAGATGCCATGCATGAGGAATTGAATCAGTTCGATAAACTCAAGGTTTTGATATTGGTTGAATTGACGGTCGGAATGAAAGCGTTAGATACAAGATGGGTTTTTCGCAACAAGCAAGATGATACAGGTGTTATTGTTCGAAACAAAGCACGGCTCGTAGTTTGTGGTTTTCGTCAGGTTGAAGGCTTAGACTACACAAAAGTGTATGCTCATGTGACTCGACTTGAGGCCATTCGGATTTTTCTGGCATAAGCTTCCTACATAGGATTCAGGGTTTACCAGATGGATGTCAAGACAACGTTTCTGTATAGAGAAGTGATGGGGGAGAATTATGTGGATCAGCCACCAGGTTTTGTTGATTCAAAGCATCCAACTCATGTTTACAAGCTAGACAAAGCCCTTTACGATCTTCACTAAGCTCCTCGGGCATGGTATGCTACCTTGACGGCTCACCTACTGTGACATGGCTACAAGAGAGGAACCACTTATCAAAGACGGTTCCTTAAAACTGTTGGAAGAGATTTGATCCTTGTTTAGATCTATGTGGATGACATCATCTTCAGGTCTACCAGTCCAGCACTATGTTCTGAATTTGAAGAAGTGATGAAGAAGAGATTTGAAATGAGTTCGTTGGGAGAGATTGCAGCTTTTCTGGGATTACATGTTCGTCAGAGTTCAATGGGAATTCTGCTGCATTAAGGAAAATATGTCGAAGATATGCTTGCAAGTTTGGAATTTCAAGATTCTCAGAGTGCGGCAACTCCTATCGCGGAAAGACCTGTCCTTTCTTTCGACCCTGAAGGTAATATCGTAAATCAAACATACTACCGGTCAATGATTGGATACCTAATGTATCTCACAGCCAGTTGCCCTGACATCATGATTGTTGTCTGTCAATGCGCCCGGTTCTAGGCTAATCCTAAACTCTCTCATTTAGTTGTTTCTAAAAGTATTTTTAGATACCTGAAAGGGCAAGCGAAGCTAGGTATTTGGTATCCCAAAAATTTAAATTTTGATTTGTATGCTTTTGCTAATAGCAATTATGATGGAAATGATATTGACAGGAAATCTACGTCTGTTGGATGTCAATTCTTGGGTGATCGACTCATTTTATGGCAGTGCAAGAAACAACAAACGGTGTCTACGTCCACTGTTGAGGCTTAATATGTTGGTGCGTCAGCCTGTTGTTCACAGGTTATCTGGATGCAACATCAATTGCTGGATTTCAATTTGGAATTTCTTGACACCCCAATCTTTTGTGATAATGATGCTGCTATTGCAATTGTTAAAAATCCGATTCAGCATTCAAACACCAAGCACATTGACATCAAGTTTCATTTCATTCGTGAATGTTACCACCGTAATGTTGGGTTTTAAGAAGATTATCAAAGTCCATATAACCCATTATATAGAAAAACGCAGCGAAAAAAAATAGTTTTAAATCTTGTTAGTTATAAATATAAAACCCGTTTTATATAGATTAACCCAATGCCCGGATCCATATACAAAATACATGCTATCAAAACAACCATAGGGGGTTGCATGAATCATACCTTCAAGTCCGAAAGATAAAGAGGATGAAAGATATGAACGGCTAGCTTCCAATGTAGGAAACCTCAAGCTTGTATACACAACAAGCTCCAACAAACACCTTGGTTGATAGGGTCCTAACACTTGATGCAAGAACAACCTTTGTTCCTTTTCTTCTTCTTGTTCTCTGCCTCAAAGGGAGAAAAGAGAGAGAGAGAGATGTTGTGACTCTTCCACTTTATATGGGCTTCCATTTGTGCTCCAACTTCAACTCCTAGCTTCCATGGGCCTCCAAGTTTGGGCTTTGGTCATTGGGCTAAAATCCCATCTTGGACTATGAGGTCCATTAAGGCCCAAAACCAAAACCGTAACTTTGTTGCTTCTTCTTTTACAAAAAAAAACATATCCTAATACATTTTCTCTAGTAAAGGAAATACAACTAATCTACTTATTATTACAAACCAAAATGAAATGAATAAATAGATTACAAACCCAAATAAATGAATATTACAACCAATTTGAATAAACCGAATAAATCACAACACAAACACACATCCAACGGTCATGGCTAGGTTATGAACATCCAAACGCACATCCAAATATGCAAGGTCTTAGAACACCAAAATGGTTCCCCTTTAACCCATAAAACTTTCGGCCAAGAGGAACAAAACCGAAAGTTTCGGGTTTTGTCCAAACAAAATAATTAATCATCAATATGACTTAATTCTTCAAGATTATCACTTGCATGTAAAGTATAATCTTGAGGAACCAAGGGGTAACCACAAACAAAAAAAAACTTTCGGCCATATGGTGAACCATACCATAAAACCCAAAAATTTTAGATCTATGAGGCATGTATCCGTATAAGTGGCTCTTGATGCCATTGTTGGGTTTTAACAAGATTATCGAAGTCCATATAACCCATTATATAGAAAAACGCAGCGGAAAGAAATAGTTTTAAATCTTGTTAGTGATAAATATAAAACCCGTTTTATATAGGTTAACTCAATGCCAGAATCCATATACAAGATACATGCTATCAAGTCCGAAAGATAAAGAGGATGAAAGATATGAACGGCTAGCTTCCAATGGAGGAAACCTCAAGCTTGTATACCCAACGAGCTCCCTTAAACACCTTGGTTGCTAGGGTCCTAACACTTGATGCAAGAACAACCTTTGTTCCTTTTCTTCTTCTTGTTGTCGGACTCAAAGGGAGAAAAGAAAGAGAGAGATGTGTGTGTGAGAGAAGGTGTAAATTATTATTCACCCAAGAATAATGATCTTCCAATGGAATCTCTTGCATGTCTTGAAAGAAATAAAAGTAGGAGAGAGAAGAGGGAGGAATTTGTTATTTAACAAATTAAAATAACATTTACTTATAATCCCCTTTTAATTACTTACAAATATTTACTTATAATATTTATGTTATAAAACATATCATAAGTAACATGCAATATGTTATTTAACAAATTTAAATAACATCTTTCAAAATATAAATTATCCATATAATTTATTTAACACACAAATGCAAATATTTAGAAAACCATTTTCAAACATCATAAGTGTTGATATTTTTTAACTACATCATATCTAATAATAAATACCGTGGCGTTTGTCTAACTTGTTATTGGGTATGACCCGACTTGGATCAATACGTACTAGCCACATCAACTCTAATATGTGTATTGGGCAGATCGATTCCAACACTTAAATTGATTATCTTGAGCAAGTTCACACTAATAATAATGTGGCGGATTTATTTACAAAACCGGTCAGAACAGCCAAATTTAATGTTCTTATGGGGTTTCTTAAAATGCTTCGGTTCGATGATTGAGTCTTTTAGAGGTTAAATTTGTACATAAATGTTTTCATATTTCTTTAAAATTTTTGCACAAATTTAAGGGGAGAAAATTAAAAAAAAATAAAAAAAAAAACAGACTGTTTTTGTGTTTGAAAAATTTAAAAATTCAAAAAGGTGTGTGTGTGTGTGTGTGTGTGTTTGTGTGTTTAATTATTTATTAATAAATGAAAAAATATATTTTTACACTTTGGCATAAAATTACATCGGTTACTCAAGTTGGAGGGGCATATACTTGTATATGTTTGATCCTGTCATCTACTTGTAGACATACAGGATAGCCATTTACATAATGATTGAAAGCAACTGGGGCGATTGTGGTGTATTTTGGTTTAAATTTCTTCGCTTAAAATTATTTCGGTTACTCAAATTTCGAGGGACATGTATTTTCATATGTGTTTGGTCTCGTCATCTACCTGTAGACATATTGGATAGCCATTTACCTTAGAACCGAAAGTAACTAGGGCGACTGAATTCAAAATTGTCTTCTTTAACTCTTCCAGGAATTGATATGATTATTTTGTTAAGAGCTTTTTAAAAGCCTAAAATATTTTCAAATGAAAATTGATCTAACCTTTGGAAAATGATAGTAAAATGGATTTTGTGTGCCTAACGTGTGAAGTTAGTAAGCTTAAAAGGCTATAGACAGTCATTGATTTGCATGGTAGCTTTGCATGATGCGTAAAAGTTGAAGTGATATAATTTAAATATGCTAAACTTACTGTGGAGAATCATTTTGAATAATTGTACAAGTCTCCAGCTATATCTCTGTGAATGATAGGCAAAAAAGTAATTACCCAGTCATACACAAGCCCGTTAGTGTCTTGATCTCCAAAATTTTATGCCTTTGAGTTATATATATATATATATATATATATATATATATATATATATATATATATATATATATATATATATATATATATATATATATATATATATATATATGATGAGTATTATTACAGAACTGTTAAATTATTAAAGAACTTGAAGGAACTCTTGAAAACTAACGTTTTTTATAAAGGTTTTTGTATATTTATGTTATTTGAGTGTAGCTTTATCATTCTTTATATCTATATTTACTATTACAATTTTAAAAATTAGTTTTTATAAATATCTATGTTTTGTTTTACACCTATGTAAATTTGTTAGCACATCAATTTTACACCTACGTAAACTTGTGATTAATATATGTAACAAAATTTTTTTATATAAAATATGATAAAACTACTCTTAAATAATGTTAATATATAAAATAAATTAAAAAATATTTGATTGTTTGGAGTTCTTAAGAGTTCTTAAATGATACCAACCTTACATATATATATATATATATGTATATATATAATCTTTATTTGTATGTATATTATTTTGTTACTAAAATTCGTTTTTCAAAAGCTTAAAGGGTCAAACTATAACTACAAGGGTGAGGGATAAGTCCTAAACACTCTAAATGGAAGGCATGTAACTCCGGATGGCTTTTAAGTCCAACGTTAAAACTTAAAGCTTAAAAGTTTCTTTTATATAGAAACTTTTTAATCAAGCACTAGGGGATTGGAGTCAAATTGGGGTGATCTGAGGAAAACCAAATACGGTTTGAGAAGAGATAGGAGGCATCACAGGTACATGAGTGATGTCCATCTAAGATTTATGCCAAATTGAACATAACTAGTATCACTAATGCAACGAAAGTGATGCTAAGTTCACTATATCTGCTGTCAACTTGTCTCTCTATGTCATAATAATGCTGAACATGAATCATCGTGAAAGGATCTTTTCTCAGGAGGTTTCGTGTTTATCAAAACTGAAATCTGATTCCAAAATTTGCTAAAATTGCAAGATGACCGGCTAATTAAAGTATTCTTGTACCAGTATTCTTAACTTTTATCCTTATCTGTTATTAATTCTATTTTTACCTCATGATTACTCTTGTCGAAACAAAGGATGTAAGAGTCTTTCTTTTTAATATGGATCAAGCTATGTTTGGGCTTGGAAATTAGTTTTCGGTCGAAGCTAACATGGCTCATAACAGGTTTGGTGAATGTAACATGGATTTGATCTAATGGTTGGGCCCAAGTTCATCACATGTTTTCGACCCATCAGGGTTTTTGGCCCAAACTAAAATTTTTGAATATTAAAAGGCATACATCTGCATTATTGGTCTCTTTATTTTAAATCTCAAATCAGTAATTGTCTCTTTAAGCGGAAAATCCTTAAGTTTCTTACCCTCTAAGTTATTCATTCTTGCTTTCTTCAAGAACTTAAGTGATATACGTTGATAAATAGGTAAATGAAAAACTTGAGAAAGGGTGTTTTTGGTCACTATGGATGTTCTCTGGATGGAGATAACAGTTGGATCCTTTTGATAATCATGTTGTGAAAATTGCTTAGGACAAAGAATTATGATGTTTGTGGGGTGTGTGTTAATATGTTATGAGTGTTTAAAGTTGCAGGTTTCAATTTCAATGGTGGTTTTGGTGATTTGGAAAAGATGACACGTATTTCGAGATGAAATCCAAGGGTTCTCAAGGCCGAGATCTCTATAGATCTCGGTATCTTGTGTTCTCGGGATGAGTGACCGAAAACATTTAAGATCCTCAGGGGTTCTCGATCAAGGTTTGATCGAGAACCAACATTAAGTGGCCGAGAACTAATGTTCTCGGTAGTACATGACATTTTAATGAACAAGTGCTAGACAGAAAACTCCCTTTTGGACCGAAATCTCCATTTATTGACAGAAAACTTGGTTTAGGGACCGAAAACCATTTATTATCAATTAAAGTTGATTTTAACTTACAAATAATGTTTAATATTACCAAAGAAATTGTATTTGTGGTCCTTGTTCTTTAACCATGATGTCTATTATCCTTTTAGTTCTAAGTGATTATCCAGTCAAGTGAATACACTATTAACTTGACTCGTTTGTTGCAGTCATGGCTGATGAAGCACCATTGAAGTTTGTGGATACACACAATATTGCCTGTTGTTTATATGATCCACCACTTATACACAAGGAGTTCAAGTCCATGATAGTGGGACTCAACACGTGCAGGATTTCTCTTGATATACAAGAAACCCATGTCATTTGCAAGAAGATGGTGACAGAGTTTTGGAACAATGCTTCCATTAATTAGAAGGGAGGAGCTGTAAGAGTTCACTCAAAGGTTCAGAAAAAGCATGTTGTCATCTCAAAGGCTATTACTCTTGAAGTTCTATTGGTTGGTGATAAACCCGACTACCCAACAGAATACCCCACTGATGTTGTTGCTGAAGTCGCTCTAAGAATGGGATATGTAGAATTCTACCCTCCAGCCATCAAGAAATTATTTCAACGTTACTGGAGTTTCAAGATTCACAAATTCTTAACATATGTCTCATGACGAAAAAGGGGTTCAGACGAGATCAGCCACATTCAAATGTCAGTTGTGGTTTCTCTGATCATGGACTGTAACTATAACTACTCCAAGTTCGTGTTCGATGAGATGATGAGCAACCTCAAGGGAAAGAAGAAAGCGATGTTTCTGATTTACCCGAGGTTTCTACGGATGATATTTGTCGCACGGTATCCTGACCTCGTCAAATCTGTAGAGACACTGGATTGGAAAGCCATGGGTCCCAACACATTTGGGTTGATGAAGTAGTCATAAAAGGGGGCAAAAGTTGTATAAAAAGGACTTCACATACTTGTCAAGTTTGGAAGGTTCGCTGAAACTGAGGCTACTCCTACTATTGCCAGTGCCTCGATTGCTGATGAGCAAGAAACACCTGCTCAGAGGTTCACTGCATCTTATAAGACTATTTCTGATGACGATGAGCCAGATAGTTCTCTATCACAACATATAAATATTGAGCACCAAGAAGAACATGTTGTACCTACTGCTGATCAGTTGAAAGACTTTGAGATGTTTAAATATCAGCTCCAGTCGACTGCATTGAAACCTCCTCAATCAGTCATTGGGACACAGGATGAAGACATTCAAAAGGAACCAGCCATCGATCTCATTTAAAGAAAAAGGTGAAAGAAATATATAAGACCGGGTGTGCTAGTTACAGAAACTACACCAACAAGCCAACAAAAGGAACATGAGCCTGAATCCACGGAAGCTCAAGTTGATACATATTCGTCCACTGCTGAACCTCGAACTCAAGATCTGATTTTTGATGACATTTCTCATGAGTTCGAGTTTAAGCTAATATTCTGTCCACAGACGAGCAATCGGGATCGTCTGATCCGATTAGTCAATCGAGTTCAAGCGCCACTAACATGATCGAACACATTCTGGCGATGCAAGATATTTTTTGCAAGATAAAGGCAAGGGGATCACCCTTGATGCCAAACTTGTTGATGTACAGCCCTTACAATGACGAGTCTTTGAACTTTAACAAGACTCGGTTGTGAAGAATGTACAAATTCAAGAGCCTGAAGTAAGTAACTCTAATAAAGATTTAAAGATCAATTAACTTCAAGCAAACATGGGTGGCCTCACTTCTATAGACTTTGATCTCTAAGAAAAGATCGTTCAGAAATTTGAAGATGAGTTCTAAAGTGGTGAAAACGTTGCTGCAAAGGCTCTTGCGGATAGTCAAGGTGGTAGTTCCAGTGCGCGTTTTGCTTTAAACATCGACGCCTCTGAAACACTGGAACAATACCTTTTTGCCCCTCAAAAGACAGCCGAACAAAGTGAAAGAATTCAAAAGAGGATTATGATTATTAAGAATTCATACCCGAATATGGAGTCTTCCGATCACCCTGAAAAATTAATCGTTGAATTCCAAAATGGATTTTCTGACAAGTATGGTGATCGTTAAATGTAAGACCCATTTACCGGTGCTCTACTTTGGAAGTTGGATTTACTCATTAAAATAGTTTTAGTCATCAAAGTTAATAAAAACATTCACGGAATATTAAAACATTCATAAAACACACATCAATCCATAACCTATCTTATCAAACATACTGTCTTTCATTTCAAATAATAAATTATAAAACATCCTGAGTCTTCAGATGCCAATCTCTTATTCATGTGCCACGTGTTCCCCTGAAGCGAGCTGCTTCATTCTACTCAACTGTGTGCATACTAAAAGTCAGATACGCTGAGTGAGTTCTAGTTAATCATACAACATACAACACATTCATAACTACATACTTCCACACGTACTTCGTACTTTCATACTTCGTTCATAATATACATACTTACCTTCATACATCATTTTAAGCTCTACTTTACATTATTCTATTCTGCCTCGGATATTATTAGGGTCTGGTCCCTTTTCAGCCTCAGATATTATTAGGGTCTGGTCCCTTTTCTTCCTTGAGTATTATTAGGGCTCGGTCAAATTCTTTCTTGATATTTATAAAGGGCTAGGTCCCTTTTCTACCTCGGATATTATTAGAGTCCGGTCCCTTTCTACCTTGAATATTATTAGGTCTCAGTCCCATTCTTCTGTACCTGGGTATCTCTTACATTCATTCATAACATACCTACATATCATTCATACATTATACATAGCATTATAACTTGACAGCACGTGCAGTATTCGAAGATCGTTCACGTACCGACAAGCAAACATTTATACTTTTCACATAATCACATATGGCGTACACTTATCACTTAGGGTAAGTGTATTAACAATTCACATCGAGTATGCACACAGCTACGAAAACATAACAAGGAATGGGGCTAGAAACTCCCCTGAATGCGGTTACGTTCACCATTAATAGTTATTTCCTTCTATAGCTGTACGTGACTAACTGTATAACAATTACACATATCAATTAACTATCACTACCAATATCGCGTTTCTAGTCTAGTTATAACACTCAACGAGCAGGGGTCCGGGGGCAGCGTCCCTGGCAGCGGGGTCTAGGGGCGGCAGCCCCTAGCAGGGTCCAAGTGGAAGAGCCGATTGGAAAAATTTTATTTCCATTAACTGTCTTAACACATTTTCCATTAGGGTTTTAATTATTATTTTATTTGCTAACTTAAAAAGTTTGAAGCCTTCTTTGTAATTAAATCATTCTTTTCTAAGTCTAGGGATCATTCGGTTAATTTATTAAACTTCTAGTTCGCTACCCCGTTCTTAACGAATTGGGTTCATAACGAATGAACCCATTCGTTACATCATAACGAACTGACTATCATAACGAATCCGTCTTCATGAGAAACTGGTCCTTATAACGAATTGGGACTTAACGAACTGACCATCATAACGAATTGGACCTTAACGAACTGATCATCATAACAAATTAGACCTTGACGAATGGGGCTAGTTCGTCTTTCCTTACTTAACGAATTTGAATACGAATTAAGGCTAGTTCGTTAAATTCCCGTTAACGAATTAAGGCTAGTTCGTTTAATTCCCATTAGCGAATTAGGTTTAGGCCAGAGAATGTCAGAATATTCCCTGACATTCTCTTACCTCGTACCATCATTCACTGGCGCCGCCTTTCCGGCGCCGTTGTCGCCAAAAACCGGGATCTCGCTGGAAATGCGAGATCTCGCTTATTTTCCATTGTTTTTCACCGATTTTCATCCTGTTCAATCCAGATCTGATCTAGGGTGACCCCAAGGCTCATCTTTTTCTTTGTTCATACCTGATTCCACCCGTATCTCGTGACTTCAATGGTTTAAAGGTGTCGGCTCGTCGTTTCGCTACTAAATCTTATGGATTTGGATCCATACAATATCATACTATCATTACCTCGTATCGGTGCTTTGTTTACCCTTGGGTTCAGATAGAGTGAAAAGGTGCAACTAGAGAGAGAGCTTAGGTGTGTGTTTTGGATGGTGTATGGAATATGTGTAAATGAATGGATTAAGGGTTAATTATTGTTTATATATGATGAGTCATGGGCTTAAGCCCATGGTCTTTTCTTCTTTCATTTTTAACCCAAGTCCATAATTCATATTTATTTACCCAACACAAGCCCAACTCATAACAACTCATATTTTATTTATCTAAATAGATAAACGACACGCTATTAAATAAACGAAACTAATTTTATTATTCTTATCAAAATCTGGACGATAAAGTCATGTGTCGTGTCTTGGGGGTTTGATATTGATAAATACAAGTGGTGGGTGAAAAGAAGGACTAGGAATACCGAATATTACTAGAAGATGAAGGATTTTGGATTCTGGACGAGGGTTGATCTCAATGACCTTATTAATGTTCCTTTTTCACAATCCCAACAATGACAAAAAATTTATTGGTTTATGGAACTTCATGAGGAATCAAGTTGATCGAGGATTCCCAAATATGACTACAGCTGAGTCATTTTTAATAAAAGCCAAAGGGGTCCGAGTTACAAGACGGGGAAGACAATTGTCAACGTTATGTTGCCGGCAACTTAGAAGGCAAGTCATATAACTCTGTCTACCAGAATTCTAGATAGAGCTTTAGATGAGATGGTGTTCTGGACGTATGATGGTGAAACGGCTACGGTCGTTATTCGTCTACAAAAAGGGAAATTTTGATTTGTCAACCCACGTGATTTACTGAAGTTTGGAGACAAATATATTAAAACTCTTAGCAACTTTCAAATTATGGCTGAACCACTGTATGAGCCTGCTTCTAAAGAGTATACAAGAATGGTGGGATCGATTATCCGAATAAATCTATGGGCTGGTGCTTACAAGGAAGCAGACGCAATATTCTTGAGCACGATAGCGTTGAAGATACAAACCAAGGAGGAGGTTGTTGGGCTAGTATTAGTATGGTTTGTACTTGTTATTGGGCTTATGATGTAAACCGAGATCTCTTGGATCTCGGTAGGTTTTCGAGTTGTTTTGGGCTTGTGTGTATTGCCTATATAAACAATGTATTTAAGTTTATTATAGGTTAGCCGTATAAGAGATAGACGAGAGGGATATCGGTGTATTGTCTAACCGGTTGTGCTTAAGCACTTGACCTTTAATATACGTGTGTTTTGAAGCATATTATTTGTGTTCTTAGTGTGTTAGTTTACATAATATTGAATCATCTCTTGTTAGTTTCTTGCATAATCACGAGATTGTGTGATATCACATTGAAATATCCGTTCTAAGGACTTACAGAATCTCACCTTTACCATTTTTGATTTCATCTAAAACCCTAACTCCTTATTCCATCAAAGCGACACCTTCTAGGTTTCAAATACACCTTTATTCACAACCAATTTCAACTTATTATCATTCAATTCATCCAATTTTGAGTTGTACAAAATCTCATCATCATCGCTTGGAACCCTAACGGTATCAATCGAGTGGATATCCTGTAACGAAAATGATTTTACCGGCGATAGGGCATCAGAGTACAGATCATCGTAGTCATCGTCGTCTTCCATTGGATTATCAAGCTAGGGTTTGAAAAAATATACGGTGAATCTGGATTCCAGCGGTGATTCATACAATAGGGTTGAATCATGACCGGTGTGATGGGTTTGAAGGTGAATTATAATGCGGATTGTGTTAATTTTGAAATGGAGGTTAGGGTTTGATGGTTTTTAGGGTTTGTTGAATCCCATACTTTGTATAAGTATTGTCATATTGATGTTTGATATAAATAATAAAAAGGTAATTTTCAAGTAGGCATGTCACCTCATCTGATTCAATTAAAAAAATAATAATAAAAAGTCACGTCAACATCTCCACTAACAGTGATAGTTGTCGATAGCGAGGGAGTGATAAAAACAAATGCATTAAAAGTTGGGAGTCGTGGAAAACAAAGTGATAGTTAGGAGTGATACTAACTAACGAGTGAAAGTTGGAAGTATTAAAAACCAATATCCCTATAAAATACATATAAATACCCATTTGTCTTCCTCTTTGATTTCTCGAAGGGCAATGTGGTACAGTTTTCTTTTGAACCTTAAGGTACCAAGTCACACAAAGATACTCAAATTAGGTGTCTGAGTTCTACAACAATCTTTATTTTTTATTCAAAATATAAAGTCAGTATAGTTACTTGGTAATTAAAAAATATAAATATAACTATATAAGACATACAATTAGTAAAGTCAATTCGTAACTCAAAATGATTCATTCTATATTGTGGCAATTTCGACCCATTTACTTTTGAATGAATTTAATCGAGTTATTTTTAATCAAGTTATGTTAATCAACTTACTAGAAAAACAAATTACATTTGAATTCTTAAGTGCCAAGTGACACTAAGATGGTCCGATTAGGTGCCATGTAGCACAACCATGTCTTTGTTTATTGTATTCAATATATATTGTTAACACTCTGCTATTAATATGTTGGTGGTAATTGGGTTTGCAATATGTCGGTAAAACTATTATGGTGACAGAAGTCATGATCTGTTGATAATTCATAGTTTATTCTATATGTTGCCGATTCTTCAATAATTTCTATCATAGACAAAACCAATCAACTCACCCTTGACTTTAACTTTGAATATTTTCCTTTGACAATATTCTTCAAGCATACTTCAGTCTTCATGATATAATCAAACTTTGCTCGAGAATATCCTGTGAGCAAACTTGTTATTCTTGATCTTTTGAACCTTTTTTCAAATACTAATTCTAGCAAACTAAGTGTGCTTAGGTACTGTAGCTTGGTCGAGGTCGAACCTTGCTCGTAGAAGTCCTTATAATAATTCCTTAAAATTCTACAAGTGAGCTTGAGATCATCGTTATTGAACCTTGCTCGACACACCAATTTACTTGGTTTATGCTTGGCTAAGTCAAGGGTTTTCTCTAAAACAAACCTTGTTCGACTGAAGTACAACCTTTCTTGATGAAGTGTAGTTTGCTCAAACTAAACACTTAATTCTAGAAGATAACTTTGCTCGCTGTAAGATACCTTTCATGAATAAGTATTAGGCTTGCTCGAAGTGCCTAGTTTGATCGAATACCATACTTCGCATATATCTTGAGGATGTTGAGAAGATTCCAATCTTCCTTGATATTTTTTTATCCCAACACTCTCAGCCCATCTGATCTGATTGTTGAATAACGCATCGTTATCAGACTCAGATAAATAACCAACCACATCAGGTATATCACACGAATAAACTCCGTCTTAAAACCTGATCCAAGCACGATAACGGCTTCACCAGTACGGTTATCGTAGTACCACCAATTCAGTTTCCTGTAAAGACTTTGAGGAAAAGTCTTCACCAACTTGCTTTAACGTGCGATGTGGTTTTACTTTAAGCAAGAGCTTCCTCCAACCAGTTCAAGGATCAATCTCATCTATATACTTTCTTGTCGGAACCTAAGGCTTAAAACATTTAAATCCGTGACGTACCTCGTATAACAAATGTCGGTAGAACTAATCCGCTATCTTGCTTCCACAATGATTAGCGAACGATCTATTATCCAACGTACGCAAGTCCCATGTCAGAAAAGTAAGAACACCGGTAATATATTGATAATATTGTACTCTTTGTTCCCACTTTATAATACATACATTCTCTTTAGAATCATAAATCCACGAGACAATATCACCTTTAATCTTCTTTGAAGCTTTGAAGGATGTTATCTGTAACATTCGTCAATATTCGGACCCAAGAAATCCTGACTCCTTTAAATTTTTTTTATGTAACATTTGATTTTCCTGGACTATCGTTATTTAATAATATCAAAAATTTATTAATTCATTCGATCAGTGATCAGTCATTTCACTTTCCACCCCTCGGTTTTAGTTTCATTTATTTAATAGTATATTAAAACTATTAGAAGGTGCATGATATACCCCCCCCCCCAACTAACATTTATCCACTCTTGCACAAGCATCATCTACCGAGGACCAATATGTAAACTATAAATATTATTTATTTTTTTCCTCTTTCTCTTTCCCCTCCTCCATGCCCGTCGGCTGTAGGCCCCCCCCCCCTTTTGCTTCATCATCCACGTATAAAGGCGTAAATCACGGTATTTGGTCATATATGCTCGTCAATCGTTAATTTACGCGTCCAAGCATACTCTAATTACGTTATATTACAGCCTGTATACACTGATTTATCGCCATCAATAACCACTACCCAATTGAACCCGAAACCCTATAAATATTTTTCTAGAGTGCAATTAAATGGACACTCACCATCCTCATTCCATCGACATTCAAACACCCATTGTTAATTGTGTAATCGTGACCTACAAGACCTCCATCTGGATCCCGTTTTGGCCGTCGGCTGTTGTACCCAGTTTAACCTCAACACATCTCTGTTATAGGCATTAAGTTCGTGTATGTTGCTCGTCGTAATCAGTATTAAAGAAACCCTAACATTTATTAAGCAATAACACATCAGAATAACGGATGAAATGTTTAGGGTTCTTATGAAATTTTGTGGTTTAGGGCTGATCTGGTTATAAATATTTATTCTAACACTTAAAGGAAATACCATCCTAGACCAGTTGGCTGCTGGTGTGCGTTTAACTTCTTAAACCGCCCACTGGCGCGGGTTCGAGTCCCGGCCAGGCTTTTTTTTTTTCGAAACTAATTTCTTTTAATTGTTTTATTGATTTTAAATTTATAAATCATTATAGTTAGTAGTAAATATCAATTAGTTGTTTTATGTATATATATATGTATGTATGTATGTATGTATGTATATTTTAATATGTGTAATAGATTATCTAAGGTTTTAATATTCGAAAAGGGTTTTAAGTTAAAATATACTTTTAAAAAGAAGTTGTAAACTAAATACATATTTAATGAAATCTTGTTAATTAACAAACATTTTATAAAAGTTCATATTTTATATCGGTGTTATTATTTATTATCAATTATTCGCGATGTTAATCTTAAAATGAAATTTTTATTAATAATAAGAATATATATAAACATTAAATGTATTTTTATTTAGCTTAAAATAAGTATTTAAAACAAATCTCTTTATATGATTTATCCAAAGTCTTATAAATAAAAGTAATAAAAATTAATAATAAGTCTAAATCATATTTAATTTCCAAAAGAACTCTCCCAATCATAAATCCCGAACCTTTATCTACTTTTAGGATCATGATTGATTTCATATTTAACTTCCGTAATTATTCTTTATTAGGATATGTCGTCAGTATATTCCCGGAGAACTTGATCTTTCTTTTTTGTCTTGACGTGTCATTATCTCTTACTTATTTACTAAGGTGAGCTTAGATACCCCTTTTTCTCCATCTTTTATATTTTTGGGGTAGCATGTATACAGTATTCAAGTTTACTTATATTTTATTCCCGCATCTATTCAAAACACAATTCAATATATGTTTATGTGCGATTATTGCATGCTCTATGATAATGCGCTATGTGCTTAATTGTTTATTTTATGTTTAGTGGTTTGTATCTCATCCTCGTCTATCCTCATCTAGTATGATCATACATTTACCCAAGTACTATTTATTTTGTATCAATAAGAACGAGTCCACATCTATTTAGTTGTTTACATTTTCATAAAAATTGTTATACTAATCATTTACATATGAATTGTGATTTCTCTCTATATATATAAAACTAAAACTTATGTATTTTCACCAACATTCGTGTTGACAAATTTATTTTCATACATTTTACAGGTGAAAGTAGTTGATATTATTCAAGATTGAAGACAATAGTTTGCCCTTAGGATATTATTCAACATACAAAAATATGATATAATTGTTATATTTATTGAATTTGTGTACGTGTTTAATGTTAATGAAATTAAATACTTATTGTCACTTTAATTAGTATCTTTTGAGCTACTGTCCAATCAATACGTTGTCTCTCGGCATGTTCCACCGCCTTTGGTCAGGGTGTGACAGATTGGTATCAGAGTCGAATGCTATAAGATAGGTGGTTAGATATAACGGCCTAGTAGCATGCTTAGGGTCCCTATACGTGATATGCCTTTACGTGTTTGCACCCTGAATTATATTATTGATTGCAGTATCTTAAATACTCTTTAATGATTTAATATTATCTGGTACACAAAAGCACACACTTAATCCGAGGCTATGCCTCACTCTCAAAATTAGTTTTCAAACTTTAGGAAAAAAATAATAATAAAAAAAATGGGAAATTCCTTAATAAATCCCGCCTTTTCACTCCCCTCTCCTTGAGGAAGATTCGTGTGACGGATATGTAGTAAACTGTAAGAGTGACACACTTGTTTACCAAACACTTGACACCAAGGCTTGCGACCCAAAGAAAGTGCAATGCGCATAAATCTCTATCAACTCCATGACCTGGTTGCCTTCCTGGAGTATTTAATAAGGGTGTGGAACTTATTAAGCCAAAGCATATCAAACCAAACAAAACCGAATCTACTACCCTCATTGTATCAGACGTGGTCATGTGACGATCACACACTTAAATCAATGATGAGATTTTTGTTTAATTTTTTTTTATTTGGTTAAGAATGAATATTTTCTCAAATTATCAATTTCGTCAATACTCTAAGTTAAGGTTATTAAAATTTTATTTTTTATTCTAAGTTAAGGTTATTAATATTTTATCTAGTATTCTCAAGAATTTTCACAAAACTCGAAATTTCACATAGTTATACAATTTTTTTTTTCTAAAACATAATAAATTTTTCACGTGTCATCAATGTAGCATGGTTTCTTCCCGCCTTATCAACCGTAACCGTCGCATAGGCAAATCGGGCCATAGCATGTCATCCCGCATCACTAAGGGAATCGTGGAAGCCCTTCTAACAATCATCTCTTAAATCCAAACTGTGAATGACCCTACATTATCCACAACTCCGAACCAAATTGCTTGCTCCATCAAAAAATTCAAGAGCGACAACCCGCCCGAATACTTCGGTATCGACGGTGCTACTATTCTCCTCCAGTGGTTCGAAGAAATGGAGAGCGTGTTCCTCCACTGTGAATGTCCTGAGGACAAGAAAACCACTTACGCCTCTAGCGTACTCAAGAAGAATGCCATCAATTGGTGGAACGGTGAGAAACGCACGCTTGGCGCTGAGGTTGCCATGGCCTTGCCATGGGATGAGCTCAAAAAACTCATGGACAAGAAGTTTTGCCCGAAACATGAGCTTCGGAAGTTGGAAGAGGATTTTTGGAATTTCAAACAACAAAGTGGTAATGACACCATCTACAACGATCGTTTCCATGAACTGAGCCTTCTCATCACCCACATGGTCACTCCCCTTGAACGTTAAATCAACAAGTACATCTCGGGTTTGCCTATGCAAATCTGAGATTCCGTCGTAAGTCGTGACCCTGAAACCCTCCATGATGCCATCACCTTAGCTGGTACCATCATCGAAAACCACGTTAAGGCCGTGACCTTGACGCTGAAAAATTTCAAGAAGCCCAATGATAAGCCTGCATCCGAGCCCACCGAAGAACCCAAACATGAATCTTCCAAACCCGAGTCTTCTAAGCCTGAATCCTTCAAGCACAATAGAAACCACTCTCCCCATTACCGCAACAATAAAAGAAAGTCCCATTCCCAAAACTATGTCTTGGTCCAATCGCAAGCCCAACCCACCAAGAATCCCTACACGGGTCTCCACCCATTATGTGATACGTGTAAATTTCACCATCCGCCTAACCTCAAGTGTCGAAAAGGCACCCATTGCGATCGATTTGGTCACCTATTTACCACATGCCGTGAACGCAACCAACTCATGATGCAACCATTTACCTCGCCTCTTACCCAACCCAAACTTTACCTTATGCTCAACCGTTTACTCAAGCACCCTCAACTATTCGAGCTTGTCACAATTGTGGAGACACTAGCCATTATCGGAATGCATGCCTAAGACTCGCACACATGAACTAAATTTTAATCGTACCCAACCCAAACCACTCAATTTCAAGCTTACCAAGCCCAAGTAAATCAACTTCAACCAATACAAGCTCAACCCATTCAAGTATTTCGACCCCAACCTAACCAAGCTACCCAAGCCAACCAAGACTCATCCAACTAAGCCCAAGTTAACCAAACTACTCAAGGACAAGTGTGCTACATCAACGATTCCCAAGTTTAAGCCTAACCCTTTATGAGGACATGCTATGCAAAAGACGTTTCTTTTATTTAGTTCTGTTCATCTAAATCTAATGTATTAACTTCACTAAATATCCATTTTTGTTATGAATGAGAATTATGGTTATTTATAATGCTATTCAATCTCTCAATTGTTCCTATTATATCGTTTAGTACACTATTTATTGTTACACTGTCACACCCTCAAAATCCACTAACGGAGTTTTACCGTCAGAGGGTGTGAACTGGCAGGATCGGAATCATTAGTTATAACCAAACCAAAGAAAAACGTTTAAATGAAAGTAAGTGCGGAAGCGTAAAACCTTAATTCAAAAGTTGCGTCACGCAGGACGACTTAAAACCAAATGTTACTGTTAAAATTAAGTTTGCAGAATAAAAGTGTTTTCATTAATGCATGCTCCTAAACCGCGCGCCCGCCTCGGCTACCTGAGAATAACATACTAAAAGTGTCAACACAAGGTTGGTGAGTTCACAAGTAAAATAAGATAAATCGTTTAGCGTTTTGCGTAACCTCGTTACGACGCTTAAATGTTGCGTAACCCCGTTACGACGTTTGAGTGTGTTACCACGTTACAGCGTTTGAGTGTGTAACTACGTTACAGCGTTTAAGTGTGTAACCACGTTACAGCGTTTAAGTGTGTAACCACGTTACAGCGTTTAAGTGTGTAACCACGTTACAGCGTTTAAGTGTGTAACCACGTTACAGCGTTTAAGTGTTTTGCATTACCAGATAGTGTTATGTCAAATTATATATCGATAGGTAGCTAATCTATACAACAAGTATCGCTAAGTGGTTCGCGACCGAAGCTGACTGTTTATCAAGTGCCCGTCACCAGGTCCTCCAGACCATGGTAAGTGTTAGCCAAAATTTACACCCACTCAACCTCCAGTTGAGCTTAGCGTCGGGTGGGGTTTGTCAAACCCAGTAGTACTACCCAAAAGTGACTCGCTATTCCAAATATTAACCGGTCCGATTTGTGGGACTTCAAATGTTACGTATGCCGCTTAGCCTTTACAAGTGATATATAATTTATAACAAAATCTTTCATATGCGTTTATCTCAGAAAATATGTTTATCGGAGTATGTTATCTCCCCCAAGTGAAAAACGTTTGAAAACAGTTTAAGAGTGGGGTAAGTGAACTCACTGTTTGCGAAGAATATCCGATCTAGATCACCGAGTGATGCGCGTCGTAGAAAACTCTCTAGCGTTCTAAAATAACAAAGAGATTTTCTAAGTATCGGAATGTTTAACGAGTCTCTAGACTCGGCACATAATACCTATGCACGTAACATGTTTCGTGTTTCGTTTGTGAATCGTGTGTGACTTAAACAAGTAAAATTGTGATACGATACATGAGTGAGCAATTACTTTCGTGTCACGTATTAATAACATACTTATTAGCAATTATTCCCGTAGGGGCATTTTGGTCAACAAACAAAGACTAACTAACCATTATTCCCCATAAGGGCAATTTGGTCAATTCATGGCAATCAACTAGCAACTATTCCCCGCAAGGGTATTTTGGTCAAAATACAACAATTATATAAAAACTATCATATTTCATGCATTCCTATACAACTCAGCAGCTAGTTTCGTTATGACAGAATTTCTACTTGAAAGATTGCACTAGTTTACCTATTATAACGTCTCAATTAATTTACCAAAAATTACCACAGGAGCATACATATCTTAGGTTTCCAGAACATCTTTTATCTTATTTTTATTCCATATAGATTGTTCATAATGATCAAATCATTACAGCTAACTTATATCAGTCAGATTCATGCACATCAGAATGTTATTTGCAATTCCCGTTAAACGAAAAATCCAATAAATGCAAGACCACTTGGGTTTGGTTCCTAACTCAGTGAGTCAACCTCCAGAAGTGGAACCAACCCAATTGGTCTCG
Organism: Bidens hawaiensis; assembly: GCF_021521415.1. Lineage (NCBI taxonomy): Eukaryota > Viridiplantae > Streptophyta > Magnoliopsida > Asterales > Asteraceae > Bidens > Bidens hawaiensis. The sequence continues at coordinate 642,991 of NW_027491963.1, forward strand.
TAGTTCATGAGATATAACATTTACAACATAACCTAACAGCAGGTCTAACAGCTCAGCTTTGCATCACGTTTTTGTAAAATCATAAAAGTATACTTCCACTTATCCAAAAATTACGAATTTATACTTCATAGAAACTAGACTCAACCTAGTTTACTGCAGTACCCACAATCTCAATCAATTTTCACGTTTACACTTCGTTACAGTCAGTTAAACATCGTATATACGTTCTGTCCAGAATCTGTTCACATCAAAACTCATCATAATAACAATCTATGAACTATCATGCATCCATATAACCCTCTAGACACTATAACTACTATCCATGCATATCAATCACACCATACATACAAGATTAGGGTTTGTGTTTTAATTCAAATCAAGAACAACAATCAATCATGTATCAATATCAATCTAGTTATCAATCTATTATCAAACTAACAAGAATCATAACAATCACATACATACAAGATCGGCCGATTTAGGGTTTTCACACAACCCATCAAACATCAAAATTAAACAACAAAGAGGTAAGAGATGATCAAGTATACCTTCCTAGCACCTAGTTCTTGGATTAATCTCTTGATTTGATGTGTATATGTGTGTGATGGTGGACGGCAGCCGTGGGTCAAGAGAGGGAGAGAGAGCCGATCGGTGGTGTTGTAGGTTTAGAATAATAGGATAGGGTTTGTTTATTAGTGATATATTTATAAACAAACAAGTTACACTCTAGTCCTTCTACTTTCAAGTGTTGTTTTTCTAGAACATTCTATCCTAACTTGCACATAATCATGACAATAATATAACACATAATCCTAACACATAGTTATCACATCATTAGTGTTTTAGTGTGCTTCGTTTATTCCTCAATCGTTTGCGTTTCGGTGCAAATCCCGAAAGACTACTACACATGTAGTAAGTGTTAAGCGTCATTTAAACCCTAGTTTAAATGTAATGAAGTATGCGTTATAGATTCAACGATCTTAAAGTTTGAATTAACGGAGTTGAGTTAACGAGGTTAACCTGAAATTGACGATTGTCACATCATTCCCATGTTAAAGAATTTTCGTCCCGAAAATTTGAGTTAAGTCGTGATGAGAGCCTGAAAAAGTAAGAAAGATTTTCAGTTTGTCATATCATCCCCTAGTAGAAAGAAATTTCGTCCCGGAATTTAGTTCATACCTCCGGTGATGTTTGACGGTTTGCCGGGTTTCGCGGTTTTCGGTGTTTGGTTAGCCCTTCAAAAAGGTGAGGATACTTTTTCATCATGTGATCCTCGCGTTCCCATGTGAACTCCGGTCCACGTCTCGAGTTCCAACGAACCTTAACAATTGGAATTTTGCTGTGTTTGAGCGTTTTGGTTTCCCAATCCAAAACCTCGACTGGTTCCTCAATGAACCGTAACTGTTCATCAACTTGTAGTTCCTCCAAAGGGACTACTTGGGTTTCATCAGATAGGCATTTCTTCAAATTTGATACGTGGAATACATCGTGTACGCCACTGAGTTCTGTTGGTAGGTCCAGTCGGTACGCCACCGGACCAATGCGCTCAGTTATCCGGTACGGACCAACATATCGTGGGTTGAGTTTGTTTCGCTTACCAAAGCGAACCACACCTTTCCAGGGTGAGACTTTGAGTAACACTCGATCGTTTACTTGAAATTCGAGAGGTTTTCGGCGCTTGTCGGCGTAACTCTTTTGGCGATCTCGTGCTGCTGCCATGCGATTTCGGATTTGAACAATCTTTTCCGAGGTTTCGAGTACCAGTTCCGGACCAGTGATTTGGCTATCACCCACCTCTGCCCAGCAGAGTGGTGATCGACACTTCCGTCCGTACAGCGCTTCAAACGGCGCTACCTTAATACTTGCGTGGTAGCTGTTATTATACGAAAACTCTACCAAGGGTAAGTGGGGTTCCCAACTTTTTCCGAAATCTAAGACGCATGCACGCAACATATCCTCCAGGGTCTGAATAGTCCGTTCACTTTGCCCATCCGTCTGAGGATGGTATGCGGTACTCATATCGAGACGTGTGCCCAGTGCGCTTTGCAGCGACTTCCAAAAGTGTGAGGTAAAACGAGAATCTCGATCGGAAATGATCGAGACAGGCACTCCGTGTCTCGACACTACTTCCTTCATGTAGACACGAGTCAGTCTTTCCATTTTGTCTGTTTCCTTAATCGCTAGGAAGTGCGCCGATTTAGTCAACCGGTCAACGATCACCCAGATGGTATCGCATCCCGTCGGTGTTTTAGGCAAACCCGTAATAAAGTCCATTGAGATGTGTTCCCATTTCCACATTAGGAGTTCCGGTTGTTGCAGTAGACCAGATGGTTTCTGGTATTCTATCTTGACTCTGGCACAAGTCAAGCATTTGCTCACGTAGGTGGCAATGTCGGCTTTCATGTTCGGCCACCAGTAAAGTTCCTTTAAATCATGATACATTTTATCTGAGCCAGGGTGGATAGAATATCGGGACTTGTGAGCTTCGTCCATCACTAGAGTTCTCAATTCTCCGTATCGTGGAACCCAAATCCGGTTCTCAAAATATCGGACCCCGTCCGATCTGGTTTCAAGTTGCTTGCTCATGCCCCGCATGAGTTCCGATGGAAGATTATCATCTTTCAACGCTTCCAGTTGCGCATCGCGAATCTGATCGGGTAAGCTGGCATGAATCATAAGTTGCAATGCTCTCACCCGTCTGGGTTTATCTGTTTCTTTTCTGCTGAGGGCGTCGGCCACCACATTGGCCTTGCCAGGGTGGTACTTGATGGCACAATCGTAATCGTTAAGCAGCTCGACCCAACGACGCTGTCGCATGTTCAGCTCCTTCTGATCGTAGATATGTTGGAGACTCTTGTGGTCGGTGTAAATGGTAAACTTGGTACCGTACAAGTAATGCCTCCATATCTTAAGAGCAAACACTACAGCTCCGAGTTCCAAATCGTGGGTCGTGTAGTTCTTCTCATGAACCCGTAGTTGTCTAGAGGCGTAGGCTATAACCTTCTCGAGTTGCATCAGCACACAACCGAGACCTTGTATAGATGTGTCACAGTGTACCTCAAAGTTTTCCGTTCCCTCGGGGAGAGCTAAAATAGGGGCGCTACAAAGCTTGGTTTTCAACAGTTGAAAAGCGGATTCTTGCGCGTCACCCCAGTTGTACTTAGTGCCCTTGTGAGTCAAAGCGGTGAGGGGTTGAGCAATCTTTGAAAATCCCTCGATGAAACGCCGATAGTAGCCGGCCAGTCCTAGGAATTGTCGCACCTCAGTCGGAGTCTTAGGTGCTTCCCAGTTTTTGATGGCCTCTACCTTACCGGGATCGACATGGATACCATTCTCGTTGATCACATGTCCTAAAAAGTGAACCTCGCGAAGCCAGAATTCACATTTCGAGAGTTTAGCATACAGTTGTTCCTTCTTCAGTAGTTCCAGAATTATCCTTAAGTGCTCTTCGTGGTCAGTCTCGTTCTTGGAATAGACGAGAATATCATCGATGAAAACAATCACGAACTTGTCGAGGTACGCCTTGCATACTCGATTCATGAGATCCATATATACGGCTGGTGCGTTGGTTAGGCCAAAAGGCATAACCGAAAACTCGTAGTGACCATACCGTGTTCTGAAAGCCGTTTTTGAAATATCTTCTTCGCGCACTCTCAGCTGGTGATAACCGGATCGTAGATCGATCTTCGAGTAGTAACTCGATCCCTGAAGCTGGTCAAACAAATCATCAATTCGGGGTAAAGGATAACGGTTCTTGACCGTCATCTTGTTCAACTCCCGGTAGTCGATGCACATTCGGAAAGTCCCGTCTTTCTTTCGGACAAGCAAGACAGGGGCTCCCCATGGCGATGAGCTAGGTCGGATAAAACCTTTATCCAACAAATCTTGCAACTGGGTGGACAACTCCTGAAGTTCCGCCGGTGCGAGCCGATACGGGGCTCGTGCTATGGGTGCTGCACCGGGTGTCAACTCGATCTGAAATTCGACTTGACGAATAGGAGGGAGTCCAGGTAAATCCTCCGGGAAAACTTCCGGGAAGTCTCGCACAACCGGTATGTCTTCAATTCGTTTCTCCTCCGCGGGTTTCTCAACAATCTGCGCCAAAATTGCCGGATGACCCTTTCGTAAATACTTCTGCGCCTTCATAAGGGTAATGACGCTGGTGGTCATGCCGCTTCTCTCGCCTCGGACCGAAATGATCTCGCCAGAAGGGGTGGTAATATGGACTATCTTATCATGGCATATAATCTCCGCTCGGTTCTCGGATAACCAGTCCATGCCAACAACGACATCGAAACTACTAAGCGTAAAAGGAATAAGGTCGATGTCAAAGACATGACCTGACAGTTTCAACTTACATCCCGCAAGTATATGAGTTGTTATTACAGTTTTACTGTTAGCTAATTCAACAGGAAACTTAGCGTCTAACGGGGTTGGAGTAAGGTTTAAAAGTTGGCTAAAGGCCTTTGACACAAAACTCCTATCAGCTCCAGTGTCAAACAAAACAGAAGCAAAACAATCGTTTACAGGGAACTTACCAGACACCACAAGCGGATCTCTGCGGGCTTGATCTGATCCAATCACAAACGCTCTTCCTTTGCCATTTCCTCCACCATTACTGCCACTTCCATTGCCCCCATTGTTGTCATTATGTTTCAGCTTGGGGCAATCCTTCCGGAAATGACCTGCTGTCCACATTCAAAACATCCCTTAGTCGTCATCGGTGGCTTAGGAGCACCCTTCGCCGCAAGGTCTCCTCTACATTCCTTCGCTTGATGACCTATCTTTCCGCATCTTTGACACTTGACACGGTCACATTGACCAACATGATGAAAGTTGCACCTGTTGCACTTTGGATATTTCCCAACATATCCGCTCGAAACCTGCCCGCTACCGTTGTTGTTGTTGTTGTGATTCTGAGTGTTGAAACTCCGAGTAAATTCGGGCTTACGGTAGTGGTGTTGCGGTGGGAGGTTTGAGGATGAAGATCTGGTGTTGTCAAACTTTCTCTTCCCGCTGTTCGGGTTGCTGTTGTTGTTACTGTTGCTGACGTGGTCATTACTCGGGTTGTCACGGGCTTTAACAGTCGAACCCCTCGGTGGTAACGTACCCTGGGTCACAGCCTGATCCGTCAGTTTGTGAGCCAAACGGATCGCTTGTTGGATCGTGGCTGGTCTGGAAGACGTCACCATACCCTGAATCTGTGGTGCTAACCCATCAATGTACATCTCTATTCTCTTGCTCGGCGGATCCACCATCCGCGGACACATCACTGCCAACTCGTGCGAACGAGTAGTGTAGCTTTCAATCTCTGAACCCACCATTTTCAACGACCAAAACTCCGACTCTAACTTCGAAATTTCTTCCCTCGGACAGTACTCCTCTCGCATCATGTTTTTGAACTCCTCCCAGTTCATCGCGTTAGCCAGTTCCAATCCAAGGATCTGGACGTTCGAATTCCACCAAGTGAGGGCGGAATCCTCAAGTGTCCCAGCAGCGAATTTGACCCTACTGGCAGGGGGACAATTACACATCTCAAAGGCCGACTCGGCCTTCTCAGCCCAACGCAGGAAGCCTATAGCTCCCTCAGTGCCCTTAAACGTACTGGGCTTGCAGTCTAAGTAGTTCTTGAAGGTACATGCTCCATTCGGACCTCCTGTTTGATTTTGAACGTGTGCAGCTAAAGCGGCAGCAACATGGTCATTCAGCAGGGTTTGGAGTTCAGCTGCAGTCATGCTGATGTTACCTCGTCCTCGTCCAGCGTTTCTTCCGGCCATTTCCTAGAATCATAGTATAAAACGTGAATTTTTCTTTCATATACAACACACCATACATGTAATAAAAGATAGGTAAGAAAAAAAAAACAACATCACATCACAACCACTTATTAGTCTAATTAAAAATTCATGATTAAAACCATTGTATTCGCTACAAAGTATTTCCAATCAATCCTTAAAATTATAGAAAAATAATAGTTCGGATGGAGACAACCCCTCCATCTAAGTGTCATCCTCACTAGATGTCGTCATCTGAGGACACCTCTGAATGTGCCTCCTCCTCAGCTGGTTCCTCCTCCGGTTTTTCTTCAGGTTCCTCCTCGGGCTCCTCTTCGGGATCTTCCTCGGGATCCTCCTCAGGCTCCTCTTCGGGATCTTCTTCAGGTTCTACATCAGGCTCTGCCTCGGGCTCTGCCTCAGGTTCTGCTACGTTCTGGGCAAGTTGCATTTGTAGGATATCGCAACGTTCTAAGGCTATTTCAGGTTCGGGTCCTTGCTTCTTGGAGTTGCTCTTGCAAGTCTATCATCTCGGCTTGCATCTTCATCATAACCTTGGTTTGTTGCTCACTAGTCTCTTGCATTTCTTTCATTGCCGCTGCCATGCGGGCAATCTCCTCCTGAGTCTCGGTTCCATCTTTAAACAGTCTGGCAACATTTTCTCTAGTGTAGCGCATGTAACCCACATCACGCTCCAAACAAGAAACGACAACTGCGAGAACTCGCTCTACAGGTTCGGTTATAGGTGGTAGAGTGTTAGGGTAAGCAGGGTGGTTCGGGTGAGGCAATGGGGGAACTTGTTCACGGTAGACCATACGTCTGATCATGTTGGGGTACCATTCCCAGCTAACGTTGTTGTCATACAAGCCTCCGGATAGGCGGTACCTCATTGGTGCAGGAGCTTCGAGTTCCGGGACTACACGGGGTGGCGAGGCAGTAGGGAACTGCGGTTCCTTCCCGTGAGCATGCGTCATCGAATCGGATGATGATGAGGGTGGCGTCGACATTCCTACAGGTAAGCCGGGTATATGCGCGCGTATGAGTGAAGGAGATAAGGAAATAAGATTTCAAGACTACACAAACCTATGAAGTGCGTATCATTATAACTAATGGGTCGTCGCGGTTATAGTCTAGTATGCATGCAGTTTCTAGTTCGCTATAACCAATGGCTCTGATACCAATCTGTCACACCCTAAAAATCCACTAACGGAGTTTTACCGTCAGAGGGTGTGAACTGGCAGGATCGGAATCATTAGTTATAACCAAACCAAAGAAAAACGTTTAAATGAAAGTAAGTGCGGAAGCGTAAAACCTTAATTCAAAAGTTGCGTCACGCAGGACGACTTAAAACCAAATGTAACTGTTAAAATTAAGTTTGCAGAATAAAAGTGTTTTCATTAATGCATGCTCCTAAACCGCGCGCCCTCCTCGGCTACCTGAGAATAACATACTAAAAGTGTCAACACAAGGTTGGTGAGTTCACAAGTAAAATAAGATAAATCGTTTAGCGTTTTGCGTAACCTCGTTACGACGTTTAAATGTTGCGTAACCCCGTTACGACGTTTGAGTGTGTTACCACGTTACAGCGTTTGAGTGTGTAACTACGTTACAGCGTTTAAGTGTGTAACCACGTTACAGCGTTTAAGTGTGTAACCACGTTACAGCGTTTAAGTGTTTTGCATTACCAGATAGTGTTATGTCAAATTATATATCGATAGGTAGCTAATCTATACAACAAGTATCGCTAAGTGGTTCGCGACCGAAGCTGACTGTTTATCAAGTGCCCGTCACCAGGTCCTCCAGACCAAGGTAAGTGTTAGCCAAAATTTACACCCACTCAACCTCCAGTTGAGCTTAGCGTCGGGTGGGGTTTGTCAAACCCAGTAGTACTACCCAAAAGTGACTCGCTATTCCAAATATTAACCGGTCCGATGTGTGGGACTTCAAATGTTACGTATGCCGCTTAGCCTTTACAAGTGATATATAATTTATAACAAAATCTTTCATATGCGTTTATCTCAGAAAATATGTTTATCGGAGTATGTTATCTCCCCCAAGTGAAAAACGTTTGAAAACAGTTAAAGAGTGGGGTAAGTGAACTCACTGTTTGCGAAGAATATCCGATCTAGATCACCGAGTGATGCGCGTCGTAGAAAACTCTCTAGCGTTCTAAAATAACAAAGAGATTTTCTAAGTATCGGAATGTTTAACGAGTCTCTAGACTCGGCACATAATACCTATGCACGTAACATGTTTCGTGTTTTGTTTGTGAATCGTGTGTGACTTAAACAAGTAAAATTGTGATACGATACATGAGTGAGCAATTACTTTCGTGTCACGTATTAATAACATACTTATTAGCAATTATTCCCGTAGGGGCATTTTGGTCAACAAACAAAGACTAACTAACCATTATTCCCCATAAGGGCAATTTGATCAATTCATGGCAATCAACTAGCAACTATTCCCCGCAAGGGTATTTTGGTCAAAATACAACAATTATATAAAAACTATCATATTTCATGCATTCCTATACAACTCAGCAGCTAGTTTCGTTATGACAGAATTTCTACTTGAAAGATTGCACTAGTTTACCGATTATAACGTCTCAATTAATTTACCAAAAATTACCACAGGAGCATACATATCTTAGGTTTCCAGAACATCTTTTATCTTATTTTTATTCCATATAGATTGTTCATAATGATCAAAACATTACAGCTAACTTATATCAGTCAGATTCATGCACATCAGAATGTTATTTGCAATTCCCGTTAAACGAAAAATCCAATAAATGCAAGACCACTTGGGTTTGGTTCCTAACTCAGTGAGTCAACCTCCAGAAGTGGAACCAACCCAATTGGTCTCGTAGTTCATGAGATATAACATTTACAACATAACCTAACAACAGGTCTAACAGCTCAGCTTTGCATCACGTTTTTGTAAAATCATAAAAGTATACTTCCACTTATCCAAAAATTACGAATTTATACTTCATAGAAACTAGACTCAACCTAGTTTACTGCAGTACCCACAATCTCAATCAATTTTCACGTTTACACTTCGTTACAGTCAGTTAAACATCGTATATACGTTCTGTCCAGAATCTGTTCACATCAAAACTCATCATAATAACAATCTATGAACTATCATGCATCCATATAACCCTCTAGACACTATAACTACTATCCATGCATATCAATCACACCATACATACAAGATTAGGGTTTGTGTTTTAATTCAAATCAAGAACAACAATCAATCATGTATCAATATCAATCTAGTTATCAATCTATTATCCAACTAACAAGAATCATAACAATCACATACATACAAGATCGGCCGATTTAGGGTTTTCACACAACCCATCAAACATCAAAATTAAACAACAAAGAGGTAAGAGATGATCAAGTATACCTTCCTAGCACCTAGTTCTTGGATTAATCTCTTGATTTGATGTGTATATGTGTGTGATGGTGGACGGCAGCCGTGGGTCAAGAGAGGGAGAGAGAGCCGATCGGTGGTGTTGTAGGTTTAGAATAATAGGTTAGGGTTTGTTTATTAGTGATATATTTATAAACAAACAAGTTACACTCTAGTCCTTCTACTTTCAAGTGTTGTTTTTCTAGAACATTCTATCCTAACTTGCACATAATCATGACAATAATATAACACATAGTTATCACATCATTAGTGTTTTAGTGTGCTTCTTTTATTCCTCAATCGTTTGCGTTTCGGTGCAAATCCCGAAAGACTACTACACATGTAGTAAGTGTTAAGCGTCATTTAAACCCTAGTTTAAATGTAATGAAGTATGCGTTATAGATTCAACGATCTTAAAGTTTGAATTAACGGAGTTGAGTTAACGAGGTTAACCTGAAATTGACGATTGTCACATCATTCCCATGTTAAAGAATTTTCGTCCCGAAAATTTGAGTCAAGTCGTGATGAGAGCCTGAAAAAGTAAGAAAGATTTTCAGTTTGTCATATACACAATTTATTATCATGATTTAAGTGGTCTATGATCGGTTATTTACCGAGACTATGGGAATGGTGATGTGCATATTTATCTAATAGTACCGTATTTGTATCATAAACTACCTATGACCGATTTCCTACAAACGTTTTGGAAATTTGGACTATGAACATGTGTTGTACATAGTTATCTAATAAGAGTCACATGTACGAATTTTATTTTTATATTTTAATACATGACTACCCAAACCCTCCAAACTCACCACATTCACACAGTACTCTTACCTCATCTCATCGATTTTATAATCTTGGTTTCAAACCTTATCTATGATGATATTCGTAAGTCATGTGATTCGTTTGTTGTGTGAACCTAATTATTATTGCGTGAATTTTGTCGTCATCTCAAGTATTTTCTCTACATCGTATGTGTAAGTTACTTATATAATTTCAAAATTTTCCTCTATTTGTTTATTTAATTTTGTTGTTATTACTCTCGATGGTTAACTTCATCAATTTCTCATTTTTTTAGATTTATTTTACTAGTTAATTATGTTAATCAATTTTCATTCAATTTTTATTTCATTTTTCTCGATCAAACGATATCGATTTAAAATGTTTTCTTTTACCCTTGTTTTCAAACCCGCGCAACGGGATGAACCATGTGCATCATGCAATGATCTATATAATTATGAGTGCACTCATTATTATCGAAATCCTCGCATGGAACTCATAGTGAAGATGGCTGTGTGTCATAACTCATAACAGAGAGTGATTTTGGGTAACGATGCAAATGTCGATGTGATAAGGGTATGGTGGATACGCCGCCGGTACATCCTATATATAAGTGTCCTTATCATATTTTCCATTTGTAGCGTTATTCGGTTCATTCGAAGGTTGTTAGTACACGGTTCTGCGGCTCGAGTCTTTTTATCTATCGTTTATGTATTTGTCGTTTTATTTATGCATTAAAGTATTAAGTTATTATTGTAGTTAGTTAAACTATAGTCTAGTTCGTGAAGGATGTTTAACGAACTAGATCTAAGTTAATGTACCTCCTGATTCGTTAAGGATGTTTAACGAATCAGGGAGTGATTCATTCAGTTATTGATATTGTATCTATGTAACGAAGTGGATGCTAGTTCGTTACGTAATGTGTAACGAACTAGATCCATCTTCTATTTATAGTGGCTTCAGTCCACAGTTTATTTAGGTTTTTGAGATATATTATCAAACCTCTTCCCAAATTTACTCTCAAGCTTCAATATTAATATTATACACATACATACAACTAATAAATCATATATAACATACAATCAAGCGTAATTATGAACTAGATCCGTATTAAGTGTTAAATTATATATAGCTCAGATCTGAAAATTGTGTGTTTGTTTAACGTGTTCATACAAGTGGTATCAGAGCTTTCGGTGCTCGTTTACACTTGAATTAGATGTTAATTGTTATTAATTAGATTTTTATTTGGTAATTTTGTGTTAAGTTTAGATCCGGTTTGATTTTGGATTGAATTAAATCAATTCAGATTTGGAAATGGATTGAGTGGTTTGGATTTGAGATCGATAAGGTATTAGTGAGGTTTGTAGTGAGGAATTGGAATTTGGACTGTTGATTGATTGATTTGGTTTGGTTTTGGATTTGGATTTGGCCGAAAACAGGGGGTTAAGTTTTGGTCATAACTGATTGTGTTGTAGGGTAAATTGAGTTACGGGATAATACGAGTTGGATTCGCGATGTGGTTCCGAGTGTTTTGGTAATTTGATTGAGCGATTTGGTTGAGTATCGAGTGTGTATTACAAATTTGATTCTGGGTTACATGTTCATATGTTTTTCCAGATTTCTGGAAATTTGTGTTTGATGGTTTGAATATTTGAATATTCAAGTGGTTTGATAATCTTTAAGCCTAATTCGTTAACCTTTCAGCCTAATTCGTTCACATCTTTAAGCTGATTCGTTAAGTTGATTAGTTGATTCATGAACTATTTCGCTACACATTTCCAATTCGTATTACACATTCTAATTCGCGTTACCTAATTCGTGTGACACGTGTCTCACCTCGTTAACTGTAGTCATAACAACTTTTGCCACGTGGCAATTGTTGTCAGAAGTTTGTTACAACCGTTGTAACTAACTGTTTCGCTATTAGTTGATTCGCTATCAACTGTAGCTAATTCGTTACTTAAGTCGCTAAGATTAAACTTAGTGATTCATTAAAGGAAACAATTTGTTTCGTTATGTAATTCGTGGACCAATACGTTACAGTCACTGTTTCAGATTCGTTACTCTCAGTTCTATTTCGTTACCTGAATACTCTTAACTTCGTTAAGTTGTGACCCGTTATCTACTCTTCATAGTTCGCTAAATTAATTTTCAATTTAACCCCTGAAGTTTGAGAAAATTGATTATTTAGAAAACATGGCCAGTATGTATGCATTAGCTTCCCAAAATATGTTAATGCAACAAATGTTGCAACTGGATACCGAGATCGGTTCACATTCAAAGTGTCAACGTTTGATGAAATTTAGCGATTTTGCTAAATGGGAACCCCGTTTCCGTGCTCATCTAGGGTCAGTTCACCCTGATTGTTCGTATTACTTGGATGAGCTTTACATCGTTCCAATTATTGGGGATGAGACAATTGGGTTTACACCTAAAGCTATCTTGCAATATTCAGTTGAGGAGAAGAAAGCATTAGAAATTGAGACAAAAGCTTATTCTGCTCTCACTATGGCTCTACCTGAATAGATCTTTCGCCAAGTAGGGAGTATAAAGATTTGTGCCACATTATTCCAACATATTCGTATGAGGAGTACGGGTAACACTGCTGAAAGCAAAATGGTTATGCTCAAATTTCAATTTGGAAACTTTAACCTGCTTAAGGGTGAGACTGTTGAAGAGATGACAACAAGATTTAATCATTTGATAGCTGAGATGGATAAGATGAGAATGGAAGCGTCTGAGATTGACAAAATTGATACCATTAAAAGTGCACTACCGAGTTCTTACTCAACTTTCTTAATGATTCTGAAAGAGAATAATTATTTCAACAATGAAGATTTGACGGCATCGGAATTTATGCAAAAGATCGAAGCACGAGAATACGATCATTAATGTCAAAAGTCTTCAAAAGAAAGTCAAGATCCTGTATTTTATGGTGGAAGTATGCCATTAAGTTCAACCATTTCTCCAACCGCTGCATTTCTAACACAAACTGCAAGTGATAATGCAACAACTATCTATAGTGATCCACGTGCTTGTTTCTACACAGCTGGAAATACTGGTTCATCTGGTATTTCTAGTTCATCTTGAGGATCTTGGAATTCATCACCTTCAAATCAATTCTCATCCCAACCAAATGTGAAAATGAGGGATGCCAAACAAAATTTTTCTTTCTTGTCTGCCTTCATGACTTCATATGAGAATTTGGTTAGTAGTAAAATTGCTACAAGCGATTTGTCTAATGAAGACTATGACCAAGTTGAACCTAATGATTTGGAACTGATGGACTAAAAGTGGAATATGGCCATGATAGTTAGGAAAGGGAAAAAGTTTATGCAAAGAACGGGTAAAGATCTTCCATCTTTGAACAAGAAATTGGGGTTTGATAAATTAAAGGTCAAGTGCTACAACTGTCAAGAGTTTGGGAATTTTGCAAAAGAATGTGATAAGCCAAAGAAGAAGTACACTGGTCCCAGAAAGCAAGATCAGAACTTATCTGGTAAAAGTGGAAGTGATGCGGGAAATTCTTCTAGAATGAAACTGTCATCTTCTGGAGGCCAAGCAATGTTGTCTAACTTGGATGGGGATGACTGGTCATTAAGATTGATGTGTAATAACAATCAAGCAAATCTGGCAATGTTTGGATTTTCTGAGAAGTTTCAACATGCAAGTGGAAGCGAACTATCTTCGGATGCTGATACTGAGTCTGATTCTGATGATTCAAGTGAATAGCTTCAAACTAACTTTGCATGTATGGCTAAAATCAGTAATCCAACCATGTCTGCTTACATGGCTAAGCAAAATGAGGTTAGTACTTCTACTTCTAAGTTATCATGTGCTGATTGTGAAACCAACAAGCCTAAGATAGACTCCTTAAAACTTCAAAATGATAATTTTCTAAAAGAGTTTGTTTCGTTAAAAGACACTTATAGGCAATCATTGACCTCTCAAATGAATTCAAGAGAGAAAATTGAGGCCTTCACTATAAGTAATCATGATCTTAGGGCTGAGTTATCGGTTAAAATGACTATCAATAATCAAAAGTTTCAAGAAATTTGAAACATAGATCAAAGATAACCGAGCTTGAAAATGAGGTTCTTGATTTAAAGAACAAATTGGGCAAATTCAGAAACTCTTCCTTTTTGCTAAATGAAATAGTTGAAGTATCTGGTTAGCAAAAAGATTCAAAGAAATGAATAGGTTTTGTTGAAATTCCACCACCTTTTCAAAATGAGTACAAACCAAATCCTTTTGCTAGAAAATAAGAGGATGTGATTGTTAAAGAATCAGTGATTTCTGAAAAAGCAAAACCAGTTAAACTTGAAACTGTTAAAGCCCAACCTACATTCCGAAACCTCATGTTTAAAGAAACAAAGTCTTTGTTGAAAATGTTGACAAAGTCATCATTGAGGATGTGCTCGAACCTGAAATCATACACAAGAACAAGAACATTCCAAGTTCTAATCACATACTGTGTGAACCTCATGAATTTGAGGAGGCTGTGTATGGTTCGTACACAACTCAGGTGAAACAAGATACTCATGTTAAAGTAAAACCAGTGAGGGCTAAGCTACCAGAAAAACCCAAAAATTCTGATGAGGATTTGTTGCGTTTCATAAATCCAACTGTTTCCATGCCACCTACTGGTCGTGTGTTTAAATTAATGGGGATAGATACGATGTTCACTGAGAAAGACATTCCAATAAGTATCATTAAACCGGAACTGATTGAGAGTGTGTTTCACAATGAAACTTCCAAGATTCAAGATCTTTAATGTCGGTATGCTCTAGCTAAAACATCAGTTTCATCTGATCCTTTGACTAAAGCTAAGAAAGTTTTAAACCATGCTAAGAACGTTCAATTTGTAAAGTCAACTGGAACAGATACTTTGAAAAGTTTCTCAAAATGCTCTAACTTGGATTTTTTTCTGAAAAAGAAATCTGAGTTGTCTGATGATTTAGCTAAGAGCTTTCCCAAAAATGTGAGTAATCATCAACCTTCTAAATCATATGTTACCACTAAATCTCAACACACTCATGTGGACATGTTAAGCTGTTTCCTTTGCGGTCAACATGGACATGTGGTGAGAAACTGTGTTCAGAGGAGTTCTCAGAATCTTCACCCATTTGTCAAAGAACAATCAAAACCAGTTCCTTTGATAAGGGAGATTCTAAAACGACCTGTGTCGTATGATGATGATACTCATATTATGTTCTCAAACGTGAATCCTCGAAAAAGTGTTCAGGTGAATGAAACTCATGGTCATGTTAAACCAAAGTTTTCTCCAACTGAACCGTTATGCAAAAATATGAACTCAAATGTTGTTCAAGCTTCATATCTATGACGAAAGCCTAAGAAGCCTGTAACTTATTCTCAAGATGCTGAACAACAGTGGAATTCAACTACGTTTAATGTTTCTCAAGAAAACCAAAAGATGCCCAAGACTGAGGCCTGGGCTACCTTTTTGAACTAATCATTTTCGTTTGTGTGTAGGGTACATCCAAGACCATTTCTGGTGAAAACTGGATTATAGATAGTTGATGTTCTTGTCATATTACTGGAAATCTCGACCTCTTAACAAATGAGAGAAATATTCAAGGGGGTTATGTTGCGTTTGCTGGGATTTCTGGGGGGATGATTACAAAAGAAGGTGATGTTTCGAATGGACATATTAAATTTGAGAAGGTTAACTATTGTGACAAGGTAGATCATAATTTATTTAGTTTGTCGCAAATCTGTGACAAGCAATACATTACAATATTTACAGATAAAGAATGTCAGATTTTGAAACCTGGGTATGTGATTCCCTAGGACATGGTTATCATGCGATCACCTCGATCGAATGATATTTATGTCTTAAATATGAGTTCTAAAGTATCAACATCTATCGAAACATGTGTTGGATCCCGGATTAACAAACGATAACAATAACAGATCTCAGATCTGTGAATATCCGATTAGAACACCTAAGGATCTAGCTCATAATTAACCTTGATTTAATGTTATGTATGTGTATATATTATCAATATATTAGATGTATAATGTTAAGGTGAAGCTTGAGAGAGAGCAATTACTCAAAAACTTTTTCTATTATTCTCAAAACTTATAATTAAAGTGAACAGTAGTTCACTATATAGAAGGTGACCTGGTTCGCTAACATCCCCTAGCGAACCAGCTTCCCCTTCGTTACATAAATTAACATAACGAACCACCCCCTGATTCGTTAACATCCCCTAACGAATCAGGAGGGAATACATTATAATGTCTTAGTTTGCTAACATCCCTAGCGAACTAGACTTAACCTTAACAATCTAGTTAATAATATACATTAAATATTACATTAATTAATAAATAAAACATTAACGATAAATACAAAGACTCTAGACACAAAACCGTGCACTAACAGACACCCCCTCTTCTTGAGCTCT
This sequence comes from Bidens hawaiensis, assembly GCF_021521415.1. Taxonomy (NCBI): domain Eukaryota; kingdom Viridiplantae; phylum Streptophyta; class Magnoliopsida; order Asterales; family Asteraceae; genus Bidens; species Bidens hawaiensis. The sequence goes on from NW_027491963.1 coordinate 659,399, forward strand.
TTGTCTTTAACTTATTTGAAGCGCTTGGACTGCCAGTCTCTGCAACTATGAATTCCATGTTCATGACACACACGAACGACTCGTTGGAATTGCATAGCCAGGTCGTAATCTTTTTGGCGCTCGATCAAAATCTGCTTCCTGTGTAGCACATCATTGTCTGTCTCTGATAAATTAACCAACCACATTGGGTCGATTATCTTGATGAGCTCGGTCTGCAGTCCTCGACCATGAACAATAACGTCCTCGCCAGAATGATTGTCATAGTACCAACGGTTGAAAGACAGATAAATATTTTGAGGCATTGTCTTTACAGGAACCTTTTTCATCGTCTTTGGCGGCTTCACTTTCAAGACAAGTTTCTTCCAGCCGGTCCTTGGATCAATCTCGTCAATGCGCTTACGTCTTGGGACCTGGGGCTTGAAGAATTTGAAACCATGATTGACCTCGAATAGTAAGCGTTGATGAAACAACTCAGCCGTTCGGTAGACTCCATAAACACTATCCATGCACATCAATTACACATTACATACATGATTAGGGTTTTTGTTTGAACTCAATTCAAAGACACAACAATTAACATGTAACAATATCCAATCTAGTTATCAAATCATCATCAAATCAACAACAATCATATTAATTTCATACACACATAGAATCGGCCATCTAGGGTTTTCAATTAACCCATTAAACATCAAAATCAAGTATAAAGGATGCATAGGATAGTCGATTATACCTTCCTAGCACCTTAATCTTCAATCAAAAGCTTGAAATCCTAGTTGTATGTGTGTGTATAAGTGACGGCAGATAAGGAGCCAGGGGGGGGGGGTTTCCGATCGGGATCTGTGTGGGGAGAATAATAATAAGTTAGGGTTTATTATTATTATTATTTATAATACTACATGTTACACTTTGGCCCCTCCACTTCTAAGTATTACTTATCTAGATTAAAGTAACTTGTTTACATCTTGAGTTAGTGTTTATAACGATGTTATCACATAACACATAAGTCTAACACATAATTATCACATAATTACTGTTTTGACGTTTTTTCGTTTATTCACCAATCGTTTGTGTCAACTCGTTTGCGTTTCGGTGCAATTCCCGAAAGACTACACATGTAGTAAGTGTTAAGCGTCATTTAAACCCTAGTTTAAATGTAATGAGGTGTGCGTTATAGATTCAATGATCTTAAGTTTGAATTGATGGAGTTGAGTTTACGGAGTTAACCTCAAATTGACGATTGTCACATCATTCCTATGTTAAAGAATTTTCGTCCCGAAAATTTGAGTCAAGTCGTGATGAGTGTCTGAAAAAGTAAGAAAAATTTTCAGTTTGTCATATCATCCCCTAGTAGAAAGAAATTTCGTCCCGAAATTTAATTCATACCTCCGGTGATTTCTGACGGGTTTGTCGGGTTTCGCGGTTTTCTGTGTTTGGTTAGCCCTTCAAAAAGGTGAGAATACTTTTTCATCATTTGATCCTCGCGTTCCCACGTGAACTCCGGTCCACGTCTCCAGTTCCAACGAACCTTAACGATTGGAATTTTGCTGTGCTTGAGCGTTTTGGTTTCCCAATCCAAAACCTTGACTGGTTCCTCAAGGAAACATAACTGTTCATCAACTTGCAGTTCCTCCAAAGGGACTACATGGGTTTCATCAGATAGGCATTTCTTTAAATTGGACACATGGAATACATTGTGTACGCCACTGAGTTCCGTTGGTAGGTCCAGTCGGTACGCCACCGGACCAATGCGCTCAGTTATTCGATATGGACCAACATATCGTGGGCTGAGTTTGTTTCGCTTACCAAAGCGAACCACACCTTTCCAAGGTGAGACTTTGAGTAACACTCGATCGTTCACTTGAAATTCGAGAGGTTTTTGGCGCTTGTCGGCGTAACTCTTTTGGCGATCTCGTGCTGTTGCCATGCGATTTCGGATTTGAACAATCTTTTCCGAAGATTCGAGTACCAGTTCTGGACCAGTGATTTGGCTGTCACCCACCTCTGCCCAGCAGAGAGGTGATCGACACTTCCGTCCGTACAACGCTTCAAACGGCGCTGCTTTAATACTTGCATGGTAGCTGTTATTATACGAAAACTCTACCAAAGGTAAGTGAGGTTCCCAACTTTTTCCGAAATCCAACACGCATGCACGCAACATATCCTCCAGGGTCTGAATAGTTCATTCACTTTGCCCATCCGTCTGAGGATGGTATGCTGTGCTCATATCAAGACGGGTGCCTAATGCGCTTTGCAGCGACTTCCAAAAGTGCGAAGTGAAACGAGAATCTCGATCAGAAATGATTGAGACAGGCACTCCGTGTCTAGACACTACTTCCTTCATGTAGACGCGAGTCAGTCTTTCCATTTTGTCTGATTCCTTAATCGCTAAGAAGTGTGCAGACTTAGTCAACCGGTCAACGATCACCCAGATGGTATCGCATCCCGTCGGTGTCTTAGGTAAACCAGTGATAAAATCCATTGAGATGTGTTCCCATTTCCACATTGGGAGTTCAAGTTGTTGCAGTAGACCAGATGGTTTCTGGTATTCTATTTTGACTCTGGCACAAGTCAAGCATTTTCTCACGTAGGTGGCAATGTCGGCTTTCATGTTCGGCCACCAGTAAAGTGCCTTTAAATCATGATACATTTTATCTGAGCCAGGGTGGATAGAATATCGGGACTTGTGTGCTTCGTCCATCACCAGAGTTCTCAACTCTCCGAACCGTGGAATCCAAATCCGGTTCTCAAAATATCGGACCCCGTCCGATCTGGTTTCAAGTTGCTTGCTCATGCCCCGCATGAGTTCCGATGGAAGATTATCTTCTTTCAAAGCTTCGAGTTGCGCCTCGCGAATCTGGTCAGGTAAGTTGGCATGAATCGTGAGTTGCAATGCTCGCACTCGTCTGGGTTTATCTGTTTCTTTTCTACTGAGGGCGTCGGCCACTACATTAGCCTTGCCAGGGTGGTACTTGATGGCACAATCGTAATCTTTAAGCAGCTCGACCCAACGACGCTGTCGCATGTTCAGCTCCTTCTGATCGTAGATATGCTGGAGACTCTTGTGGTCGGTGTAAATGGTAAACTTGGTACCGTACAAGTAATGCCTCCATATCTTAAGGGCGAACACCACAACTCCGAGTTCCAAATCATGGGTCGTGTAGTTCTTCTCGTGAACCCGTAGTTGTCGAGAGGCATATGCTATAACCTTCTCGAGTTGCATCAGCACACAACTGAGACCTTGTATCGATGCGTCACAGTGTACCTCAAAATTTTCCGTTCCCTCGGGGAGGGCTAGAATAGGGGCGCTAAAGAGTTTGGTTTTCAACAGTTGAAAAGCGGATTCTTGCGCGTCACCCCAATTGTACTTAGTGCCTTTGTGAGTCAAAGCGGTGAGGGGTTGAGCAATCTTTGAAAATCCCTCGATAAAACGTCGGTAGTAGCCGGCCAGTCCTAAGAATTGCCGCACCTCAGTCGGAGTCTTAGGTGCTTCCCAGTTTTTGATGGCCTCTACCTTACCAGGATCGACATGGATACCATTCTCGTTGATCACATGTCCTAAAAAGTGAACCTCGCGAAGCCAAAACTCACATTTCAAGAGTTTAGCATACAGTTGTTCCTTCTTCAATAATTCCAAAATTAACCTCAAGTGCTCTTCATGGTTAGCCTTGTTCTTGGAGTAGACGAGAATATCATCAATGAAAACAATCACAAACTTGTCGAGGTACGCCTTGCATACTGGATTCATGAGATCCATAAATACGGCTGGTGCGTTGGTTAGTCCAAAAGGCATAACCGAAAACTCGTAGTGACCATACCGTGTTCTTAAAGCCGTCTTTGAAATATCTTCTTCACGCACTCTTAGTTGGTGGTAACTAGATCGCAGGTCGATCTTCGAGTAGTAACTCGATCCTTGAAGCTGGTCAAACAAATCATCAATTCGGGGTAAAGGATAACGGTTCTTGACCGTCACCTTGTTTAACTCCCGGTAGTCGATACACATGCGGAAAGTCCCGTCCTTCTTTCGGACAAACAAGACAGGGGCTTCCCATGGCGATGAGCTAGGTCGGATAAAACCCTTATCCAACAAATCTTGCAACTGAGTGGACAACTCCTGAAGCTCCGCCGGTGCGAGCTGATACGGGGCTCGTGCTATGGGTGTTGCACCGGGTGTCAACTCGATTTGGAATTCGACTTGTCGTATAGGAGGGAGTCCAGGTAAATCCTCTGGGAAAACTTCCGGAAAATCCCGCACAATCGGTATATTTTCAATTCGCTTCTCCTCCGCGGGTTTCTCAACAATCTGCGCCAAAATTGCCGGGTGACCCTTTCATAGATACTTCTGCGCCTTTATGAGGGTAATGACACTGGTGGTCATGCCGCTTCTCTCACCTCGGATCGAAATGATCTTGCCGGAAGGGGTAGTAATGTGAACTATCTTGTCGTGACATATAATCTCCGCTCGGTTCTCGGATTACCAGTCCATGCCGACCACGACATCGAAACTACTAAGCGTAAAAGGAATAAGGTCGATATCAAAGACAAGACCTGACAGTTTTAACTTACATCCCGCAAGTACATGAGTCGTTACTATAGTCTTACCGTCAGCTAATTCAACAGGAAACTTAGCATCTAACGGAGTTGGAGTTAAGTCTAAGAGTTGGCTAAAGGCTTTCGACACAAAACTCCTATCAGCTCCAGTGTCAAACAATACAGAAGCAAAACAATCGTTCACAGGGAACTTACCAGTCACCACGTACGGATCATTGCGGTCTTGACCTGACCCAATTACAAAAGCTCTTCCCTTGCCATTGCTTCCACCACCACTGCCACTTCCATTACCTCCATTGTTGTCGTTCTGTTTCAGCTTGGGACAATCTTTCCTAAAATGACCTTCCTGCCCACATTTGAAACATCCATTCGTCGTCATAGGTGGTTTAGGAGCACCCTTTGCCGCAAGGTCTCCTCTACATTCCTTCGCCAATAACACAGGTTAGACGAACCTACTGTAAACCCAATAACACAAAACTATAATTAACCCTGCAAACAACAATCAAATCATGATTGAAGCCCACCAAGGGTATCGGAATATGATTCCGATCACAATGACATTAAAATCATATAGTTATTAACATAAATTATACACAAATGGATTTCAAAACATTGGAAACCCTTAAACTCTTAAAAGTTCATAATTTAACTATCAATTCGTAGCCATTTTTGACAAAAATTATATCGTCATGATCGGCTATACGTTAGACACTCAAATATATCCTTGAAATATCCAAACAAGAAAGTCGAGATTTCAGAGAAAATTTGAACAGGGTTTCTTAAAGATGAAGGAAGAAGGCGACAGTGGAAGACTGTTCATTTTCTTGTCTTATATAACATTGCACGCAACCCGAGGTACAGCTTGTACGAATCAGACGATTCGTTTAAATTAAAGTTAACGAATTAGCCCATTCGCTAACTCAATACGTTACCATATGTTGGCGAATCGCTACTTAATTCGTTAAATTAAAGGTAGCGAATCAAGACATGATTCGTGTCATGATTCGTTAAATATGCACAACGAAGGGATGATTCGTTACAGAGTGCGGAAGATCAATAACCAACACATAATCAATCATCCTCAAATTAAAATCAAGCATATAAACACTTAATACATAATTTACAAAGCTAGGGTTTCGTGTTTATACCTTAAAAACGCAGAAACAACCAAGAGAAAAGTGAGAGATGCTTAGAAACGAGTGTGGGATGCTCGGATTATGAAGAACCAAGCAAAAACGAAGGTGATTTGGGTTTGGTGTGGCTGCCGATCGCAAGGAGAGAGGGGAGGGGGGGGGGCTGCCGTCGGGTTTAGAGAGAGAGGGAGAGAGGGTTAGGGTTTTATTATTATTAATAATGATAATATGTTACACATAGGTCCCTCAACTTTTAAGTATTACTTTTCTAGCCTAAAGTAACTTGTTTGCATCTTGAGTTAGTGTTTTAAACAATATTATCAAATAGCACATAAGCCTAACACATAATTATTGTTTGGTTGTTTTTCGTTTATTCACCAATGGTTTGCGTCAACTCGTTTGCGTTTCGATGCAATCCCGAAAGACTACACATGTAGTAATTGTCAAGCGTCATTTAAACCCTAGTTTAAATGTAATGAGATGTGCGTTATAGATCAAGTGATCTTAAGTTTGAATTGACGGATTTGAGTTAACGGAGTTAACTTGAAATTGACGAGTGTCACATCATTCCCATGTTAAAGAATTTTCGTCCCGAAAATTTGAGTCATGTCGCGATGAGTGTCTGAAAAAGTAAGAAAAATTTTTAGTTTGTCATATCATCCCCTAGTAGAAAGAAATTTCGTCCCGAAATTTAATTCATACCTCTGGTGATTTCTGACGGTTGGTTTCGCTGTTTTCTGAGTTTGGTCAACCCTTCAAAAAGGTGAGGGTACTTTTTCATCATTTGATCCTTGCGTTCCCACGTGAACTCGGGTCCACGTCTCGAGTTTCAACGAACCCTAACGATTGGAATCTTGCTGTGCTTGAGTGTTTTGGTTTCCCAATCCAAAACTTCGACTGGTTCTTCAATGAAGCGTAGTTGTTCATCAACTTGCAATTCGTCCAAAGGGACTGCTTGGGTTTCATCGGATAGGCATTTCTTCAAGTTGGGTACCAGGAATACATTGTGTATGCCACTGAGTTCTGTTGGTAAATCCAGTCGGTACGCCACCGGACCAATGCGCTCAGTTATCCGGTAGGGAACAACGTATCGTGGGTTGAGTTTGTTTTGCTTTCTAAAGCGGACCACACCTTTCCAAGGTGAGACTTTGAGTAAAACTTGGTCGTTCACTTGAAATTCAAGAGGCTTTCGACGCTTGTCGGCGTAACTCTTTTGGCGATCTCGTGCTGCTGCCATACGATTGCGGATTTGAACAATCTTTTCAGAGGTTTCGAGTACTAGGTCTGGACCAGTGATTTGGCTGTCACCCACCTCCGCCCAGCAGAGAGGTGATCGACACTTCCGTCCGTACAACGCTTCAAACGGCGCTGCTTTAATGCTTGCGTGGTAGCTGTTATTATACGAAAACTCTACCAAAGGTAAGTGAGGTTCCCAACTTTTTCCGAAATCCAATACGCATGCACGCAACATGTCCTCCAAGGTTTAAATAGTGCACTCACTTTGCCCATCCGTCTGAGGATGGTAGGCTGTGCTCATATCAAGGCGGGTGCCTAGTGCGCTCTGTATTGACTTCCAGAAGTGCGAAGTGAAACGGGAATCTCGATCAGAAATGATTGAGACAGGCACTCCGTGTCTAGACACTACTTCCTTCATGTAGATGCGAGTCAGTCTTTCCATTTTGTCTGATTCCTTGATTGCTAAGAAGTGTGCAGACTTAGTCAACCGGTCAACGATCACCCAGATAGTATCGCATCCCGTCGGTGTTTTGGGTAATTCCGTGATAAAATCCATTGAAATGTGTTCCCATTTCCACGTTGGATGTTCTGGTTGCTGTAGCAGACCAGATGGTTTCTGATATTCTATTTTGACTCTCGCGCAAGTCAAGTATTTGCTCACGTAGGTGGCAATGTCAGCTTTCATGTTTGGCAACCAGTAAAGTGCCTTTAAGTCATGGTACATTTTATCTGAGCCATGATGGATAGAATATCTGGACTTGTGTGCTTCGTCCATAACTAGAGTTCTCAACTCTCCGTATCGTGGAACCCAAATCCGGTTTTCAAAATATCGGACCCCGTCCGATTCGGTTTCAAGTTGCTTGTTCATGCCCCGCATGAGTTCTGATGGAAGATTATCATCCTTCAAAGCTTCGAGTTGCGCATCGCGAATCTGATCGGGTAAGTTGGCGTGAATCGTGAGTTGTAATGCTCGCACTCGCCTAGGTTTATCAGATTCTTTTCTGCTAACAGCGTCGGCCACTACATTGGCCTTCCAGGGTGGTACTTGATGGCACAATCATAATCCTTAAGCAGCTCGACCCAACGACGCTGTCGCATGTTCAGCTCCTTCTGATCGTAGATATGTTGGAGACTCTTGTGGTCGGTGTAAATGGTAAACTTGGTACCGTACAAGTAATGCCTCCATATCTTAAGGGCAAACACCACAGTTCCTAGTTCCAAGTCATGGGTCGTGTAGTTCTTCTCGTGAATCCGTAGTTGTCGAGAGGCATAGGCTATAACCTTCTCGAGTTGCATCAGCACGCAACCGAGACCTTGTATCGATGCGTCATAATGTACCTAAAAATTTTATGTTCCCTCGGGAAGGGCTAGAATAGGGGCGCTACAGAGTTTGGTATTCAACAGTTGGAAAGCGGATTCTTGCGCGTCACCCCAATTGTACTTAGTACCCTTGTGAGTCAAAGCGGTGAGGGGTTGAGCAATCTTTGAAAATCCCTCGATGAAACGTCGGTAGTAGCCGGCCAGTCCTAAGAATTGTCGCACCTTAGTGGTGTCTTATTTGCTTCCCAGTTTTTGATAGCCTCTACTTTACCGGGATCGACATGGATACCATTCTCGTTGATCACATGTCCTAAGAAGTGAACCTCGCGAAGCCAAAATTCGTATTTCGAGAGTTTAGCGTACAGTTGTTCCTTCTTCAACAATTCCAGGATTAACCTCAAGTGTTCCTCATGGTCGGTCTTGTCCTTGGAGTAGACGAGGATATCATCAATAAAAACAATCACAAACTTGTCGAGGTACGCCTTGCATACTCGATTCATGAGATCCATAAATACGGCTGGTGCGTTGGTTAAGCCAAAAGGCATAACCGAAAACTAGTAGTGACCGTACCGAGTTCTGAAAGCCGTCTTTGAAATATCTTCTTCGCGCACTTTTAATTGATGGTAACCAGATCTCAAGTCGATCTTCGAGTAGTAACTCGATCCTTGCAGCTGGTCAAACAGATCATCGATTCGGGTTAAGGGATAACGGTTCTTGATCGTCACCTTGTTCAGATCTCGGTAGTCGATGCACATGCTGAAAGTCCCGTCCTTCTTTCAGACAAAAAAGACAGGGGCTCCCCATGGTGATGAGCTAGGCTAGATAAAACCTTTATCCAACAAATCTTGCAATTGAGTGGACAACTCCTGAAGCTCTGCCGGTGCAAGCCGATACGGGGCTCGTGCTATGGGTGCCGCACTGGGGGTCAATTCGTTTTGAACTCGACTTGTTGAATAGGAGGGAGTCCAGGCAAATCCTCCGGGAAAACTTCCGGAAAATCTCGCACAATCGGTATATCTTCGATTCGCTTCTCCTCCGCGGGTTTCTCGGAAATATGGGCTAAAATTGCCGGATGACCCTTTCGTAAATATTTATGCGCCTTCATGAGGGTGATGACGCTGGTGGTCATGCCGCTTTTCTCGCCCTGGATCGAAATGATCTCGCCGGAAGGGGTAGTGATGTGGACTATCTTGTCGTGACATATAATCTCCGCTCGGTTCTAAGATAACCAGTCCATGCCGACAACGACATCGAAACTACCAAGTGTAAAAGGTATATGGTCGATATCAAAAGTATGACCTGACAGTTTCAACTTACATCCCGCAAGTACGTGAGTTATTTCTATTGACTTACCGCCAGCTAATTCAACAGGAAACTTAGCATCTAACGGGGTTGTAATTAAGTCTAAGAGTTTACCAAAGGGTTTCGACACAAAACTCCTATCAGCTCCAGTGTCAAACAAAATAGAAGCAAAGCAGTCGTTCACAGGAAACTTACCGGTCACCACATACGGGTCGCCTCGGGCTTGGCCCGACCCAATCTCGGGGGACAAAGGAAACAAGAAACTCCCGAAAAGAATAAAGGATCCTGGAATAGGAACAACAATTCGAATCCGTACGCCAAGTTCAACAATCAGAACGTACGGGCAATTGAAGAAGGAGATGACAATGAAGACTATCCTTGCATCTTTGACTATTGTTTCTCTGTGGATACTCATGGCTTGATCTGTGCCATGAAGGATCTGGGAGAAAAAGCAAGGTGGCCTCGAAAGAATGAGAAGGTGGTCGGCTTCAAGGACAAGTCTAAGTGGTGCGCCTTCCATGAAGATTTTGGCCACGCGACAGATGAGTGCATCGGCTTATTGAGGGAAATTGGATATCTCCTGAGCAAGGGTCACTTTAAAGAACTCTTGGGATGGAAGAAATCCACGATCCAGGATCCTGAAGATCTTCCACAGAAAGAAACACCACCACCACCATATGCTCATGTGATCAACTTTGTTTCCAGAGAATACGAATTATTTAAAGTTGGACGATGAGAAAAGACCACTCATCCCCACTACTCGAGTGACTGATCAGAGAATCTTTTTCAATTCAAGCATCTAGGATCCTCATCAGGACAAGCTGGATGTACGAGCGGTCAATTTCATTTCTTGAGGTTCAGACATATGTGGTACTTCTTTCTATGCAGCAAAAAGACTCGCCAAAGAGATCAAGATGGATAACGGGGATCGTCCAATAGTGTCAACCACATTAACAACAGACAAAAGAATCTTCTTCGATGAGGAAGACAAGCTGAACATTCATGATCCTCATCATGACGGTTTGATTATTACTTTACTTATCTGTAACCATTATGTACGCAGGATCCTAGTGGACGGTGGCATCTCAGTCAACATTATCCAACATGATGTCCTCAAGAAGATGAACATCCCGGATTCAGAAATCATTCCTAGAACATCGGTGCTTGTCGGTTTCAGTGGTGAAACAAAGAAGACATTGGGGGACATCAACCTCCCAATTTACATCGAATGGTTAAACTCTTACCAAAAATTTTGTGTTATAGATAACCTTTTCTGTTGCAATGTTATTTTAGGTAGGCCCTGGCTCCATAGGATGAAGGCAGTAGCTTCAACTTATCATCAATGCATCAAGTTACCTACTCCTTGGGGATTTGTAATAGTTGGTGACCAAGCAGAGGCCAATAATTTTTATTCTTCATCAATGAAGCCAACAGCCAAGCAAACTATAGGATAGCACTACAGCAACATCCTAGGGATGTGCTGGAAGCTCAGGAGAAACACCTTAAAGAAGTATCATTGGACCCCGAGGATCCCGAAATAAAGGTGTTCCTAGGATCCAGTATCCCCAGTAAGATTGAAGAGGATATAATATCCTTCTTAGGGCGAAGAAGATCTACCTTTGTCTTCAAGCATTCTGACATGACAGGTATTTCAAAAGAGGTAATCACCCATAAACTCGGCCTTGATTTATCTGTTAAACCTGTCCATCAGAAGCGAAGGAAATTCACTCCTGAAAGGAACAAAATCATACAAGAAGAAGTTGAAAAACTTCTTAAGGCTGGTATGATCAGAGAGGTTCAATACCCTTAATGGCTAGCTAATGTGGTCGTTGTTTCAAAAAAGAATGGAAAGTCTACGGTGTGTGTCGATTTTACCGATTTAAACAAGGCATGCCCCAAGGATCCTTTCCCATTACCACATATAGATTCCATGGTGGATGCAACGGCAGGACATGAAATGCTTACCTTTATGGATGCATCCTCTGGAATTTAACAAATTCAGATGGAACCATCTGATCAAGAGGATACATCATTCATGACTCCTACCGGCATATACTGTTATACCGCTATGCCGTTTGGACTAAGAAATGCTGGGGCAACATACCAAAGATTGGTCAACATGATGTTCAAGGAACAGTTGGGCAATACTATGGAAGTATACATAGACGATATGGTGGTAAAGTCAAAGAAAGATGAGGATCACCTTAGAGACCTCAAGGAAGCATTCAATATCATTGACCATTATAACATGAAATTAAATCCGTCAAAATGCCACTTTGGTGTTAAGGCTGGAAAATTTCTGGGATATATGGTGACTAAGAGAGGAATTGAAGCAAGCCCCGAACATATTGAAGCCATCCTCAACCTCAAATTTCCTGCAACGCGAAGGATGTCCAAAGGCTTACAGGAAGGATAGACGCTCTCAATAGGTTCATCTCATGATCATCCGAGAAGTGCAAGGAATTATATGATATCCTTAGAAAAAATAAGAAGTTCGAATGGACGGAAAGGCATGAGGCTGCCCTCAAGGACTTGAAGGATTACTTATCCTCAGCACCGGCCTTGTTGAAGCCCATGGATGGAGAATCCCTATATCTTTACCTAGCCGTCTCAGGTAATGCTGTAAGTGCTGTCCTTGTAAAGGATCATGAATGTGAGCAACACCCCGTCTATTATGTAAGTAAGAGTCTGTAAGATGCAGAAGCCAGGTACTCTCATTTAGAGAAGCTAATTGTTGCACTTATTATGGCTTCAACTAAGTTACGACATTATTTTGAAACTCACCTTATTATTTTGAGAACTAACTATCCTGTGAAGAATGTGCTTAGAAAACCGGAATTGTCAGGAAGGATGGCCAAATGGGCTGTAAAGCTGTGCGCGTATGATATCCAATACGAGCCAAGAACAGCAATCAAGTCTCAAGCGTTAGCGGACTTTGTGGATGATTTCACTAGTGATCTACAAAATGAAGCTGACTTGGAGGTCCAACAATTGGAAAAGACCAAGGATACGTGGATACTATTCATGGATGGTGCTTCCAATATAAGAGGTACAAGATTGGGGATCCTATTGAAATCGCCACAGGGGGACATATTACCCCAGTCCATAGCTTGTGAATTCCAAGCAACAAACAATGAAGCAGAGTAAGAGGCTCTAATCGCAAGTTTGCAATTAGCCAAAAGCATGAGGATCAGGTATCTTCAAGTTTATGTAGATTCTTTATTGATAACTAACCACTTTGATGTCTCGTATGCTATTAAAGGTGAGAAACTAATGAAATATTTAGATGTTGTGAAGGAGTTGTCGAAATCCTTCGAAATATTTAGTATTACACAGGTACCGAGGGAAGAAAATGGTGGGGCAGACGCCTTGGCAAACTTAGCCTCATCCCTGAAGATTCCTGAGGATTTGAAAATCCCAATAATCCACATTCTCTCGCCAGCAATAGGAGAACAGGAAGTTGGAGAGATAACGAATGATAAAGAAATCGTGCTATGGGATCCTTTATCCTCAAATATCAAAGGATGATGGATCCACCCTATCAAGAACTATATTCAGACTAGAGAAATTCCAGCCACAGAAAATCCCAAGTCCTTCGAACTCAAGGTATCCCAATATATTTTGTTAAATGATACAGTATATAGAAAATCTCTTGCAGGTCCATATTTGAGATGCATTGAGGATCCTGAGATCCAAGAAGTACTCAAGGATTTTCATGAAGGAGATTGCGGTAATCACACAGGTGGAAGAGTATTATTTTCCAGGATACTTAGAACTGGATACTTCTGGCCAACAATGAAGAAGGATGCAGTGGGGTATTCAAGGAAATGTGATGCTTGTCAAAGACACACGAACATACTTCATCAGCCAATGGAGCCTCTATATCCTATATCCTCCTCATGGCCTTTCATGAAATGGGGTATGGATATTGTAGGCAAACTACCAAAAGCACCAGGTGGAAAGGTCTTTATGCTTGCTATGACTGACTACTTCTCCAAATGGATTGAGGCAGAAGCATTTGTACAGGTCCGAGAAAGGTAAGTAATATCTTTTATTAAACGAAATATTATAACTAGATTTGGTATTCTCGCTGAAATTGTTTGTGACAATGGTTCCCAGTTTATCGGGAATAGAACCTCTAACTTTTGTGACAGTTGGGTCATCAAAATGATTACTTCCACTCCGTTTCATCCTCAAGCCAATGGTCAAGCAGAATCTAGCAACAAGATCATCATCAACAATCTAAAGAAGAAGCTAGGATCCATGAAAGGAAAATGGGCTGAAGAACTTCCTTATCTTCTTTGGGCAGACATGACAACGCCTAAAAATGCAACAGGCCAAACACCCTTCTCATTGGTTTTTGGATCAGAAGCAGTAATTCCCACAGAAATGGTGGTTCCTACGGCAAGAACGAGCATCCGTGATCCTGAAGCCAACGAAGAAATCCTTCTTGAAGACTTGGATACTTTAGAAGAACTCAGAGACTTGGCCAAGATCAGGATGGCAGCTTATCAACAAAGGGTAGCTGGGGCATACAACAAAATTATCAAAATCAGAAGATTTCAAGAAGGAGATCTAGTATTGAAGAAAGCCTTCCAAAACACAACAAATCCGGGTGATGGGAAGCTAGCGCCCAAATGGGAAGGACCTTATCAAATTAACTCGGAAGCAGGAAAGGGGGCATATCATTTGCTCAAAATGGAAGGAAACAGGTTACCAAGAGCACGGAATGCCATCCACCTCAAGAAATACTTTTTCTGATCATGATCCACTATCCTGAGAGTATATGTTATCCAAAAAAGGATCTAGGATCCTTAAATCGGTAAAATCTTTCTGATCAATTATTCTTTTTGAATTATTACTGTTAATTTAAGGATAACATATTCTTAACACTTTATCTTTGCCAAGTTTTGAATAACCATGCAGGATTTTATGATTCATTTGATGTTCAAGAGGTTGGCCACCTCTCCTTTGCATTTTAGGTATTATCTTATTTTTCTTGGCCTAGCCCGCGTTCGTATATGACCCCCGATGGTCATATCCCCTAAGGTTTCAAGGTTTTCACCTTTCTTACGATCGCCAGTAGCGCATGCTATCCGATGTATAATCCGGGGCAGCGGGACCAGTACACGTTTAGTGGCTGACAATTTCGTTGTTTCCGTCTATATGGAGGATCCTACGATTTATGGTAGACGTACCATACCACCGGTTTATAACGTTTTCACGTTATCTCACGTTTTGGCTAAATCCCGGTTTGGGAGAGTCCTAGTTAACATCCATATTTGGGCTTGTCCCCAGTTTGGGGCTTGTCCTTAGATGCACGGGCTTGTCCCCAGTTACACGGCCTTGTCCCCAGTTGCACGGGCTTGTCCCCAGTTACACGGGCTTGTCCCCAGATTACAAGGGCTTGTCCCCAGTTGCACGAGCTTGTCCCCAGTATATTTATTGAGCTTGTCCCCAGCTTAATGGGTTTGATCCCAGTTAATATTACGAATTATTTGCAGCAGAATTCCTAAGTTATTTCTGAAGATCAAGAAACTAAGGATCCCGGATCCTAAAGTTGTTCCTTTAAGGATCAATAGTTCAATACTTCTGGTACTTAGGTCTATCTAGATCTTCTAGTATGATCTCTGTTAGTTGACTTATGTATGATATTTGTTGCAATAATTTTGGGTATTTCAGTTTAAAAATCTATTTTCTTTTAGTTATTTGATTACTAAAATTTTTATCTATTTTAAGGATATTTTATCCTAAAATTTACCCTTTGAAGGAATTCTCTAATATAAATTTTATCAACTATTAAAGATATTTTATCCTAATATTTATTATTTAAGGATATCTTATCCTAAGTTATTTTGCTTAATGATCTTTTTATCCTGTAAATCTTTAACTTGAAATTATTTTTCGAAACTAGTAAATATGCTAAAGTTATATCTAACAAAATTTTGAAAATAAATAACAAGTAAATAGTTAAAATATTTATATATTAATTAAGATAAGCCACAAGGACTTATCCAAAATTCTTAACCCGGACTTCACCATACGAAAGATGGATCATCCCCACAAACAGAGGATCCCTCCACCTTTGTCACCCCCGCCAATTGTCTTAAGGATCATGGATCCTTTGTCCTAAGTACTATTGTTTATTACAGACCATAGAAATTGTTCATAAAAACATCAACACTAAACAAAAAAGTAGGCTCGGGCCTTGTCTTTGATATCCTTCGTTGCCCACTTAAGCTGCACCGCAGCATCACCTTCTCCCTTGCCAGCTTCAATCGCCTCCTTAACGCCACTAGTCCCAGCCTCGGTGACTTCAACCATCTCCTCGTCATCTTCAACACCAAGATTGTCAAGAGCAGCCTTCCATTTCTCCACATCCCAGGTGGACTTGTAAAAAGCAGGATCACCGGCCTCCTTCGTCATCTTGATCCGCGCCTGGAATACCGACCTGGCAGCCCACACCTTGGCTTCATCAGTCGCCTGCTCCACTGCTTCTTGAAGTTGGGCTTCGGCTAAGGATAGCTGGTCCTCCTACTGTTTTTTCTCCTAGGAGAGCTAGATCATAGCCTTGTCCTTAACAACCACAGCTTTCCCTAACCCTGACATTTTCTCACTCATAGTGATCCCACATAGCAATCACAGCCTATCAATAAATTTCATATCAGAATTAGTACAATATTGGATCCTAAAAATCCTAAAGGACAGAATACAGTATACTTACAGAGTTGACGATGTCATAATGGGTCTCAGGATAAGAGGATCTTTTCCTCTTGGAAGCTGCTGACTTGGACCTGGTCGTGGCAGTCTTGGGCTTGGAGCTAGTACCTGCCTTTGAAGCCTCCTTCTTGACAGCAGGAGGAATAACCATACAGTCGATGTCATCTAGGGAGAACTTGAGAGCAGACTTTCCTGATTTCTTGGTGCCTGTAGAAGAAAAGTCGACAGATAAGTGTTCTATTATATTTTATTTACTTTAAAATTATTAACTTACTTGACATGCTTGAACTTGAGGAGATATCACAAAAACCTTCAACAAATCTAGCTTGAAAGGTCCTAACTTCGGTATCCAGTGCTAGGAACCGTTTTGCTTTCTCTTCTTTTCCTGGTAGTTTACTCAATGAAGCGAAGTCCTCAACTGTAGACAACAAGAAAGAATAAGGATTAAAATAGAAGCATAAAGGATCTTGCAATTCCTTAAGGATCCCGGATCCTACCCTTCGTGACCCACATTGAAGGAAGATCAGTTTCCCCCGGTATTGAATCGTGTTCTACGAAGAAAAACTGATTCCTTCACACGGAATCATTTAGAGTGGCTTTTAAGATTGGATGGGGCTGTCGGGGCTTGGATTTGAAGATGAAACGAGCGGGACCGTGGGTAGTAAGGGTGTATAAGTATGATAACTCGGAAGGCCGAAATTGATTT
Organism: Bidens hawaiensis; assembly: GCF_021521415.1. Lineage (NCBI taxonomy): Eukaryota > Viridiplantae > Streptophyta > Magnoliopsida > Asterales > Asteraceae > Bidens > Bidens hawaiensis. The sequence goes on from NW_027491963.1 coordinate 676,367, forward strand.
TCTCCTCTTCGATGATTCTCTCGATAGTGCTAAGAACCCTCCCAACCATCGGCATAGCCTGTATGTAGGATATGCCGGTAGAGTCGAAAAAAATTTGGGTAAAAGTTGGAAAAGGGTACTTGTAGCCGATCAGAAATGGAGTCGCCAGAAAACAGATCCAAACCTTGGAGTACATATCTCACCTGACACTGGATTCGTACGGTCGGAATAGGGTTTTCGGAGGAAATAACGAATGAAAACCGTCGACCTCGGGATCCGTGACCTTGCAAATCTCGGCTGACGGATTGGCAATGAGGCATTGAGGTTCCATTTCCGACAACACGCAGTCATCAAAAATTTGTTTGGAGGGCTTAGAGGCAGACGGAGAAGAAGATGACGAAGCAGCAGACATGATTAAAGAAAATAAGAGAGAAAGGTAGGAAGGAAACCTGATGCGTCGTAAGAAGGCGTGTATATAATAAAAGATATAGGGCAGTATATATAGACGGTTATAATTAACCTTGGGGGCTAAATGGTAAATATTCTGGCAAACCCGTCCCATCTATCAGTTTTCGCAGCAAATTTGAATTTCAAAATGTCAGCTGTATTCCACTGTCACCCGCCATTTTGGGGGCAATTGTTAGGCCATGAATTTTATACTGAGGATCCTTTATCCTTGGCTATCTTATGGATAGTTTATCCTTGAAATATGTATTAGGATATAAAGGACCGACGATCCTCGTTATTACTTGTTTACTAATGATTGCGTTTAGTATGGTGATGTGTTAGACATGTGTGGAAACCTTAAGACGTATTTGCATCAATTATCCTCACAGAGTACTCTATAGCTGGAGCATGGATCCAGGATCCTAATTCAACGTAGCTGTTAATGGGTGAATTCATAAGAAGATGGATGTTTAAATATCAACAATGGCTACAACACTCGTTCTCCCGCTTATCTCGCTATTGGACGGCTATTGGCACGTGGTCAAAGGTCTTGGAGCGGCTAGTGGAAGACTTCCGGATAGTTTGGGAATATTGTTAGTGATATTTTCTTATTTAATTAAGATATGATTGACTAGAAAACACACATGTATTATCACGCACACTAGAGCAAACACAAACATTCTCTCTATTCACTAGCTTACTTTTGTAATCTCGATCATATACTCCACAACGATTGTAACACCCTTTTTAGCTAACATAAACGACGGTGATAGTTTTCACCGTCTGGGGTTTTTTGTGCTGGAGATCACGATAATCTCATCCTCATCGACCAAACGTTACCTTGTTGATCCTTGACCGAAAAGATTCGACCAACAATTATTTAGTTAATCCCTGACCGAAGAGATTCGACCAAAGATTACCTTGATAAGTTTTGACCGAAGTAAGACTATCTTGGTTAAGGTATTTTTCCCTTGTAATCACATCGCTGAGTTCCACAAGATTTCACTTATACATTAGTTATTATCGAGTTAGCACCTTACCTCACGTTTACAAATTTGGATACTTGATCCTTAGCAGAAAATTGTTCAAAACAACCAAGTTCGACAAGGAAGCTCTAGAAATCCCAAATATTGATATGACTACTGCTGTTGAAGCATTCAAGATGGGAATTCAGAAGAGCTCCCCCTTTTATGATGATTTAGTGATGACTCCGTGCAGGACATTAGACGAAGTCATAAAGTGGGCATTAAGATACATCCGATTGGAAGAAGACAGAAGGATCCAGGATAGTCTTGAGGGACAAATAAAACAAGAAAATCCCAAAAAGAATAAAGGATCCTGGAACAGGAACAACAATTCGAAGGCATACACCAAGTTCAACAATCAGAACATACGAACAGTTGAAGAAGGAGATGACGATGAAGAGTATCCTAGAATATCCGACTATTGTTTCTCTGTGGACACTCATGGCTTGATCTGTGCCATGAAGGATCTGGGAGAAAAAGCAAGGTGGCCCCGAAAGAATGAGAAGACTGTCGGCTTCATGGACAAGTCTAAGTGGTTCGCCTTCCAGGAAGATTTTGGCCACATGACAGACGAGTGCATCAGTTTAAGAAGGGAAATTGGATACCTCCTGAGCAAGGGTCACTTTAAAGAACTCTTGGGAAGGAAAAAATCCAAGATCCAAGATCCTGAAGACCTTCCACAGAAAGCAACGTGTAATTAACTTTGTCTCCAGAGACTACGAATTGTTTCAAGATTCCTGTACTATAGAAGAAAATCCCGCAGAAGAATTCGAGTTGGGCGATTAAAGAAGACCGCTCATCCCCACTACTCGAGTGACTGATCAGAGAATCTTCTTCATTTCAAGGATCCAGGTTCCTCACCAGGATGAGTTGAACGTACAAACGGTCAATTCCATCTCTGGTGGATCAGACATTTGTGGAGCTTCCTTTTCAGCAGAAAAAAGACTTGCTAAGGAGACGAAGTTGGATAACGGAGACCGACCCATAGTGTCCACCACCTTGACAACGGACAAAAGAATCTTCTTTGATGAAGAAGACAAACTAAACATCCAGGATCCTCATCACGACGGTTTGATTATTTCCCTGTTTATAGCTAACCGTAATGTACGTAGGATCCTAGTTGACGGTGGGAGCTCGGTCAACATTATCCAACATGACGTACTCAAAAAGATGAACATACCGGATTCAGAGATCATTCCTAGAACGTCAGTGCTAGTCGGTTTCAGTGGAGAAACCAAGAAGACACTGGGTGACATCAACCTCCCAATTTATATCGAAGGGTTAAATTCATACCAAAAATTTTATGTTATAGATAACCTTTCCTGTTGCAATGTTATTTTAGGTAGGCCCTGACTCCATGGAATGAAGGGGGTAGCCTCAACTTATCACCAACGCATCAAGCTACCTACTCCTTGGGGAGTTGTAAAGATAGTGGGTGACCAAGCGGAGGCCAAGAACTATTATTCATCATCAATGAAGCCAACCGCCAAGCAAACTGTAGCATAGCAACTACAGCAACATCCTAGGGACGTGATGGAAGCTCGGGAGAAAGACCTTAAAGAAGTATCATTGGACCGCAAGGATCCAGAGATAAAGGTGTTCCTAAGATCTAGTATCCCCAGGAAGATTGAGGAGGATTTAATATCCTTCTTAGGGAGAAGAAGATCTACCTTTGCCTTCAAGCATTCTGACATGACAGGTATTTCAAAAGAGGTAATCAGTCATAAACTCGGCCTTTATTTGTCTGTTAAACCCGTCCATCAGAGGTGAAGAATATTCGCTCCTGAGAAGAACAAGATCATACAAGAAGAAGTTGAAAAACGTCTTAAGGCCGGTATGATCAGAGAGGTTCAATTGCCTCGATGGCTAGCTAATGTGGTCATTGTTTCAAAAAAGAATGGAAAGTGGAGGGTGTGTGTCGATTTTACCGATTTAAACAAGGCATGCCCCAAGGATCCTTTCCCATTACCACATATAGATTCCATGGTGGATGCAATGGCAGGACATGAAATGCTTACCTTTATGGATGCATCCTCTGGATTTCAACAAATTCAGATGGAACCATCTGATCAAGAGGATACAGCATTCATGACTCCCACCGGCATTTATTGTTATATTGTTTGCCGTTTGGACTAATCAATGCAGGGGAAACATACCAAAGACTGGTCAACATGATGTTCAAGGATCAGTTGGGTAAGACTACGGAGGTCTACATAGACGATATGGTGGTGAAGTCAAAGAAAGCTGAGGATCACCTTAGAGACCTCGAGGAAGCATTCAATATCCTCGACCAATATAACATGAAATTAAATACGTCAAAATGCCACTTTGGTGTTAAGGCTGGAAAAATTCTGGGATATATGGTGACTAAAAGAGGAATTGAAGCAAGCCCCAAGCATATTGAAACCATCCTCAATTTGAAATCTCCTGCAAACGCAAAGGATGTCCAAAGGCTCACAGGAAGAATAGCTGCTCTCAATAGGTTCATCTCAAGATCCTCCGAGAAGTGCAAGGAATTCTATGACATCCTTAGGAGGAATAAGAAGTTTGAGTGGATGGAAAAGGATGAGGCTGCGCTTACGGCCTTGAAGGATTACTTATCCTCAGCTCCAGCTCTAATGAAGCTAGTGGATGGAGAATCCTTATATCTATATTTAGCTATCTCAGGAAATGCAGTATGTGCCGTCTTGGTAAAGGATCATGAAGGTGAACAACATCATGTTTGCTTTGTAAGTAAAAGTCTTCTAGATGCGGAAGCCAGGTATTCTCATTTAGAAAAGTTAATTCTTGCACTCATCATGGCTTCTACTAAATTGAGACATTATTTTGAAACTTATCCTATTATCTTGGGAACTAATTATCCTGTGAAGAATGTTCTTAGAAAACCAGAGTTATCAGGTAGAATGGCCAAGTGGGCTGTAAAATTTAGTGAGTATGATATCCAATACGAGCCAAGAACAACAATCAAGTCTCAAGCACTAGCGGACTTTGTGGCTGATTTCACTAGTGACCTACAAAAAGAAGCTGACTTGGAGGTCCAACAACTAGAAAAGACTTAGGATCCTTGGATCCTCTTCACAGATGGAGCATCCAACGTAAGAGGAACATGATTGGGGATCATACTGAAATCGCCACAGGGGGACATATTACCCCGGTCCATAGCCTGCGAGTTCCAAACAACAAACAATGAAGTAGAATATGAGGTTTTAATCGCATGTTTGCAATAAGCCAAAAGCATGAGGATCAGGTATCTTCAAGTTTATGTAGATTCTTTATTGATAACTAACCACTTTAATGGCTCGTATGTTGTTAAAGGTGAAAAACTAATTAAATATTTAGATATTGTGAAGGAGTTATCGAAATCCTTCGAAATATTTAGTATTACACAGGTACCGAGGGAAGAAAACGCTGGGCAGACGCCTTGGCAAACTTAGCCTCGTCTTTGAAGATTCCTGAGGATTTGAAGATCCCAATACACCACATTCTCTCGCCGGCAATAGGAGAACAGGAAGTTGGGGAGATAACGAATGATAAAGAAATTGTACTCTGGGATCCTTTATCCTCGAATAACAAAGGATCATGGATCCATTCTATCAAGAACTACATTCAGACTGGAGAAATTCCAGCCACAGAAAATCTCAAGTCCTTCAAACTCAAGATATCCCAATATATTTTGTTAAATGATATGGTATATACGAAATCTCTTGAAGGTCCATATCTGAGATGCATTGATGATCCTGAGATCCAAGAAATACTCAAGGATTTTCATGAAGGAGATTGCGGCAATCACACAGGTGGAAGAGTGTTATTTTCCAGGATACTCAGAATTTGATACTTCAGGCCAACAATGAAAAAGGATGAAGTAGATTATTCAAGGAAATATGATGCTTGTCAAAGAAAAGCGAACATCCTTCATCAGCCAGCGGAGCCTCTATATCCTCCTCATGGCCGTTCATGAAATGGGGTATGGATAATGTACGCAAGCTACCAAAAGCACCCGGTGGAAAGGTCTTTATGCTTGCTATGACTGACTACTTCTCCAAATGGATTGAGCCAGAAACATTCGTACAGGTCCGAGAAAGGGAAGTGGTATCTTTTATTAAACGAAATATTATAACTAGATTTGGTATTCCCGCTGAAATTGTTTGTGACATTCCTTTGAGTATTCCATGGCATCTCTCTTCATTGTTGGCCAGAAGTATCCTGTTCTTAGAATCCTAGTAAATAGGGCTCTACCTCCAGTGTGATTACCACAATCACCTTCGTGAAAGTCTTTGAGCACCTGTTGGATTTCTGGATCCTCGATGCACCTCAAGTATGGACTTGCAAGAGATTTCCTGTATAGCATATCATTTAATAAAATATATTGTAATACCTTGAGTTTGAAGGATTTGGGATTTTCAGTGATTGAAATCTCTCTAGTTTGAATGTATTTATTGATTTGGTGGATCCATGATTCTCGATTATTCGAGGATAATGGATCCCAATGTACAATCTCCTTGTCAGTCGTTATCTCCCCAACCTCTTGTTCTCCTATTGTTGGCGAGAGAATATGAATGATTGGGATCTTCATGTCTTCTGGAATCTTCAAAGATGTGGCTGAATTTGCCAAGGCATCTACCCCATTATTTTCTTCCCTTAGTAGTTGTGCCAAGGCATCTGCCCCATTATTTTCTTCCCTTGGTAGTTGTATAATACTAAACAATTCGAAGGATTTTTCTAATTCCTTTACAATATCTAGATATTTGATTAGTTTCTCACCTTTAACAGCATATGAGCCATTAAAGTGGTTAGCAATCAATAATGAATCTGTATATACTTGAAGATACATGATCCTCGTGCACCTAGCTAGTTGCAAACCTGCGATCAGAGCTTCATACTCTGCTTCATTGTTAGTTTCTTGAAACTCACAGACTATGGACAGGGGTAATATGGCCCCCGTGGCGATTTCAGTAGGATCCATAATCCTGTTCCACTTACATTGGAAGCGCCATCAGTGAAGAGTATCCAAGGATCCTTGGTCTCTTCTAGTTGTTGGACCTCCAAGTCAGCTTCTTTCTGCATGTCGCCACTGAAATCAGCCACAAAGTCTGCGAGTGCTTGTGACTTGATTGTTGTTCTTGGCTCGTACTGAATATCATATGCACTCAGTTTCACAGCCCACTTTTCCATTCTACCGGATAACTCTGGCTTTCTAAGGACATTCTTAACAGGATAATTAGTTCTCAAAATAATAGTATGAGTCTAAAAGTAATGTCTCAATTTAGTAGAAGCCGTAATAAGTGCAAGAATTAATTTTTCTAAATGAGAATATCTGGCTTCTGCATCTAAAAGAATTTTACTTACATAATAAACATGATGTTTATCACCATCATGATCCTTCACAAGAACAACACTTACAACATTTCCTGAAACAGCTAGATATAGATATAAGGATTCTCCATCCACAGGCTTCATCATAGCTGGAGCTGAGGATAAGTAATCCTTCAAGGCTTTGAGCGCAGCCTCATGCTTTTCCGTCCACTCAAACTTCTTATTCTTATTAAAAATGTTGTAAAAATCTTTGCACTTCTCGAAGGATCTTGAGATGAACCTACTGAGAGCGGCTATTCTTCCCGTGAGCCTTTGGACATCCTTGACATTTGTAGGCAACTTCAGGTTGATGATGGCTTTAATCTGCTCTGGGCTTGCTTCAATTTCTCTTTTAGTCACCATGTATCCCAGAAACTTTCCAGCCTTAACACCAAAGTGGCATTTTAACGGATTCAGTTTCATGTTATACTGGTCAAGGATATTGAATGCTTCTTCAAGATCCCTGAGATGAACCTCAGCCTTCTTTGACTTCACCACCATGTCGTCTATATAGACTTCCATGGTTTTGCCTAACTGATCCTTGAACATCATGTTGGCCAGTCTTTGATATGTTCCCCCTGCATTTCTTTGTCCAAATGGCATAGCGATATAACAGTATATGCCAGTTGGAGTCATGAATGCCGTATCCTCTTGATCAGATGGTTCCATCTGAATTTGCTGAAATCCAGAGGAAGCATCCATAAAGGTAAGCATCTCATGCCCTGCCGTTGCATCCACCATGGAGTCTATATGCGGTAATGGGAAAGGATCCTTGGGGCATGCCTTGTTTAAATCGGTAAAATCGTCACACACCCTCCATTTTCCATTCTTTTTAGAAACAACAACCACATTAGCCAAACCATCGAGGTTATTTAACCTCTCTAATCATACCGGCCTTAAGAAATTTTTCAACTTCTTCTTGTATGATCGCGTTCCTTCCGGGAGCGAATTTTCTTCGCTTCTGATGAACGGGTTTAACAGATAAATCAAGGCCAAATTTATGAGTAATTACCTCTTTAGGAATACCTGTCATGTCTGAATGTTTAAAGGCAAACGTAGATATTCTTCGCGTCAAGAAGCATATCATATCTTCCTCGATCTTGCTGGGGATACCGGATCCTAGGAACACCTTTGCATCTGGATCCTCGGGGTCCAAGGATACTTCTTTAATTTCTTTCTCCCGAGCTTCCAGTACGTCCATATGATGTTCCTGTAGTTGCTATGCTATAGTTTGCTTGGCTGTCGGCTTCATTGATGAAGAATAATAGTTCTTGGCCTCCACTTGATCACCGTCTATTCTTACTACTCCCCAAGGGGTAGGGAGTTTAATGCATTGATGGTAAGTAGAAGCCACCTCCTTCATCCCATGTAACCGAGCCTGCCTAAAATAACATTGCAACAAGAAAGGTTAACAATAACACAAAATCTTTGATAAGAATTTAACCCTTCGATGTATATCGGGAGGTTAATGTCCCCCAATGTTTTCTTGGTTTCTCCACTGAAACCAACTAGCACCGATGACCTTGGGATGATCTCTGAGTCTGGTATGTTCATCTTCTTAAGAACATCATGTTGGATGATATTGACCGAGCTACCACCGTCGACCAGGATCCTGCGTACCTAATGGTTAGCAATAAATAAAGTGACAATCAAACCGTCATGGTGAGTATCCTGAATGCTGGATTTATCTTCTACGTCGAAGAAGATTATTTTATCAATGGTTAGAGTAGTGGATATAACCGGTCAGTCCCCGTTATCCATTTTGATCTCCTTGGTGACCCTCTTACCTGCAAAGAAGGAAGTGCCACATATGTCTGACCCTCCGGAGATGAAATTGACCATGCGTGTGTCTTGATGAGGATCATGGATCTTTGTACTACCCTCTTGTTGAAAGAAGATTCCCCTGTCAGATATTGAAGTAGTGGGGATAAGCGGTCTTATTTCATCATCCAACTCAGGCTCTTCGATGAGCTTCCTTGTTGTAGAACATGAAGTTTGAAATATGTCGTAGTCTCTAGAGACGCAGTTTATCATATGCGCATGAGGTGGTGGTGGTGGTGTTGCTTTTTGTGGAAGATCTTCAGGATCCTGGATCTTTAAAGTGGCCCTTGAACAGGAAGTATCCAATTTCCCTTCTTAAGCCAATGCAATCGTCCGTCATATGGCCAAAATCTTCATGGAAGGCACACCAAATAGATTTGTCTCTGAAGGCAGTCCTCTTCTCGTTCTTTCGGTGCCACCTTGCTTTCTCCCCTACATCTTTCATGGAACAAATCAAACCATGGGTATCTACGGAGAAGCAATACTCAGAGATGCAGGGATAGTCTTCATCCTCATCTCCATCTTCGACTGCTCGTACGTTTTGATTGTTGAACTTGATGTACGACTTTGAGTTGTTCCTGTATGAGTATCCTTTATTCTTGTCAGGGGATTCTTGCTTTGTATGAACCCCCAATCATTCCTAGAGACCTGCAAGGAGTCATCACAAGAACATCATAAAGGGGGAGCCCCTCTGAAGTCTCATATTGAATGCTTCAACAACAGTAGCCATGTCAATATTAGGGATTTCCAGAGCTTCCTTGCTGAACCTCGTAACAAAATCCCTAAGGGATTCATCACTTGGTTGGATAACTCGTTATAAATCACTAGTTAACTTCTCAAATTTCCTGCTACAGGAAAATTGACTGTTGAACAAGTTAACTAGGTGTGAAAGAGAAGTAACTGAAAAGGGAGGAAGACTTAGCAGCCATTTTAATGTTGATCCTGTTGGTACATGATGTCAGTAGTTCAGTGTCAAGTGTCTGTAATCGAGTTAGTTGGATTTGTGTTTTGTATTAAGCGAAGTTCTCACAAGTTCGCTGATATAGGCGAACTTGTGGAACAAGCGAAGTTAGGGACAACTTCGCCTAAACATGCTAGGAGAAGTTGTCGTGTTATATAAACTGTTAGGTTACGGCATACGTTAAGTTTTCAGTTAACGAGTTATTCAGTTTGTGTAATCGGTGATCAGTGAATCACGTGTTTCCAGTTGCAATACAACGTGTCTTTGTTTATTGTAACGTGTGTTTGATCGTGTTAACGTGTATCGTCTTCTACGCTCGTAACGTCTTACGTAGGGATTCCGCACCTACGTAGAACGAGATATTCCGTGTACATCCGGCTGGGAACCTACAATTGGTATCAGAGCTTTTGCTCGTGATTGTGTGGTTCGGGATTATCACGCGGGTGTAGAAATCGTTCCGTTCGACTATTCGCGGGACGAGTTTACCGAGTTTTTGTGTCCTATTCACCTCCCACCATCATAAACAACCCATTACACCTTCGCATACCTCGCAAAACGTCAAAATCAAACCTGCAAATTCATCGTGTTCATCAGGCGATGTTGCCGCTACTGTTTGTAGGGTTTAGGCGAAGATATAAGGTTAAGCGAAGTTATCCACAACTTCGCCTACCTCTCAAGTTCGCTTATCTCAAGCGAAGTTATCCACAACTTCGCCTACCTCACAAGTTCGCTTATCTCAAGCGAAGTTATCCACAACTTCGCCAAATCAGACGAATTTAAAAAGAAGAGCGAAGTTAAGAATTCAAGCGAAGTTAAGACTTAAGCGAAGTTAACTTTAACTTCGCCTACAGTACTGTTCAGGATAAAATTTTTATTTTTCGGGTTTCTTTGTGTTTTCGTTTCGTAAAAGATGACTTCTATAAATATTACGGAAATGGTGAAGATGGAAGTGGAAGCGGGTTCAGCTACTAAAGCACCGAAAATGCTTAAGGGAACCGATTTCGTGGCGTGGAAAGATCGGTTTGAGCAGTATGTTAAATATCAAGATGCTAAGATATGGGTGTGCATTCAAGATGGATACATTCCACCAACTGCTTTGTATGAGGGTCGTGAACAGATTAAGAAATACATTAAGATGGAAGAGGAAGAAAAGAAGATGTATGAGGCTGAAAGCAAAGCTCATGCTGCGATAACAATGGCTCTTCCACAAGAGATTCTTCACACCTTCAAGAAGTATAAAACCGCCAGAGAGCTATGGGAAGCGCTTGAAAACTGATTTGAAGGTAATGTGGGGATACGTGCATCCAAGATTAAACTACTCAAAACCCAATTCTCGGTGTTCAAGTACTTGAAGAATGAATCACCTGATGATATCATCACGAGATATTATCACCTGATGACCGAACTCAGCAATTACTCCATTGCTTACAAAGAAGAGGAGATCGTAGAAAAGCTTCTTGATGCTCTCCCACCGAAATGGGAGATGTACACTGTCTTGATGAGAGAAGATAAAGAGTTTGCCGACTATGACTTGGAAACAGCAGTCAACAAACTACGAACTTTTGAACTTAACATGGTTCGAAAAGAGACACCAACTGATCAGGTTCAGGATCCGGGAATGTATGGTGCGAAAGTTAATTCAAGTTCAAGTTCGAAGTCTGAATCATCTGCTTACTACTCAAAGGGAGACTCGGGCGCTAACTCAACACATGAAGGTCATGTAACTCTCAACATGGATGGTGATGTGTGTTTTGTAGCTGGTGGAACAAACACTTCTAAACCTCAAACAACAAAGGGTAGTTTCTCTTCAAGTTTTCCGAACAACAACTACTCTAAGATGCCCATGAGTGTTAAATCTGCTGAACAGCAGTTTGCTCTGTATGCATCTTTCATTGCTTCATACGAAAATTACATTAAAGGTAAAATTGTTGACCCTGCAACTTTAAACGAAGACTATGATCAGATCGATGCTGATGATCTGGAGGAGATGGATCTGCAGTGGCAGATGGCAATGATTGTGAGAAGAGTTAAGAGGTTTATGAAGAAGACAGGAAGAAAGTTTGTTGGTGAAAGACCAGGTTTTGATAAGTCAAAGGTTCGGTGTTACAACTGTCAACAGAATGGCCACTTTACGAAAGAATGCACAAATGACAGAGTTGAACGTAGTCAGAACAGGTCTACACAACAGAGTGGTGGAAGTAGTGAGAATAGGGCGATGATATCCAGACAGAACGGGGAATACAATTGGAATCTGCATGTTGAGGAAGTGTTCGAACAGGCCAATTTGGCGAACATCGAAACTGCAGGAAGTGAGAAAGTGACTGGAGAAAATCAAGCTTACATGGCAGAAGTGACAGATCAGCTCTCCGAGGTAAGTACTAAACTCCCTTGTACGAAATGTGAAAATCTGTCTGAACAATTGACAACAATAACTGATCAGTTTGTTAGTTTGGATGCTCAATTTAAAACATTAAAAGAAGATCATCATTACACTAAAGCTAGAGAAAATAGTTACAAGGTAAAAATAAAAGCTAGTGAGAAAGATATCAGAAGTCTTAAAGCCAGTCTAGCTGAAAAAATACAAGTAATTGATCTTAGCTATGAAGTGTTAGAAGAGAAAACCAAACTAATAGCTGAAAGGGATAAACAGATAGCTGATCACCAGGTGAAAGTGGTGGAACTAAACAGAAAACTTGAGCAATTTAGAAATTCCTCCGCTATACTTGATCACCTCGTTAGTGATCAACGTTCCCCAGTTAAAAGGGGAGGAATTGGATATAATGAAGTTCCACCACCTTACAATCATAACTACACTTATGATCCTAGTAATCAGAAATCTGTTGATGTTGAAATTGGTCAGACAGTTCCGGTTAAGGTTACGATTAAAGATCCAGAAGTTAGTAAAGGCGAAGCGAGTAAGCCTGTTTCTAATGTTAAGATTTCTGTTCCTAGTCCTGTCTCATCAAATTCGGACAAGTCATCCCAGTCGAGTGAGACAAAAGAAGAGGCAGTGTTACCAAAACGTGAAGAGGAAAATAAACCAACTGAAAAGAATTCTCCACTAAACCCGTATGTCCCACCATATGTTAGACAAACGGGCAGTAATGCAGCCTCAACATCTAAAACAACTATTGATACGAAAGTTGAACACAGGAGTTGTTTCAGATGCAATCAATTAGGACACCTGATTGCTGATTGCCCTCTGAAGCAGAGATTCAGAGGTATGAGGCCTTCAAAAACTGAGAATAGAACTAACAGTAATTACTATAATGGTAAAAATGAAAACTCATCAAAGTTCAGAAATTGGACTAATCCAGGTTTTCAAAGAAATCGATCTCAGTTTTTCCCTGTTAACAACCAAATCATGAGTAATAATTCATTTAATTCACGAAGGTTTGGATGGCCTCATAGTCAATCTACAAGAAGGTATCCTTTTAGGACTTACAGAAATCACTCTAATACTAACTTTGGACAGCCAAAGTACGGGATGTATCGACCCAAGACCAATAGGTCTTGGGTCCCCAGATTTTAATCCTCTGCTTTAATCGTGCAGGAACAGTTGAACAGGGCTGCAAACAATCCATGGGTTGTGGATAGCGGCTGTTCCCGGCACATGACGGGTAACAAGAATTTGTTACACGAATTGAAACCTGTTCAGGGAGGAAGAGTGAGTTTTGCTGGAGAGAGTGGTGGAAGGATTACTGGAATTGGGACGGTGACTAATGGTAAAATGACGTTAGAGAAGGTGAATTTCATTGAAGAACTGAAGCATAATCTGCTGAGTGTTTCGCAGATCTGTGACAAAGATTACAATGTGCACTTTACCAAGAATGAAGCAATCGTACTATATCCTGGTTTCAAGATACCAGAGGATTGGATAGTAATGAAGGCTCCAAGGGAAAAGAATACGTATGTTATGGACATGAGGTCGACTGAGATGGCAACAGAAGAATCTTGTCTTCTGTCAAAAGCAACTGAATCGGAGTCCGAGTGTGTGCAACAGCAATTAAGCGATTATGGTCTGAATTTCACTCATACTCCTATTTGCATAGATAACACTGCTGCTATCTCAGTAACTAACAATCCCGTAAAGCATAGCAAAACTAAACACATTGACATCCGTCATTATTTTATACGGGATTGTGCTGAGAAGAAATTGATTGTGCTCGAAAAGGTTGATACGTTAGATAATTTCGTTGATTTGTTTACTAAAGCGTTTGACAAAACTCGTTTTCAAACCCTTGTTGAGCTGAATGGGATGATCAATCCCGAGTAACCGTGTTTTTTTGTTGTGTTTAAAAAAAAAAAAACGTCACTATCGCTTAGAATTATGTCGGTTGCCTCAGTTTGAAGGACATATCTTCGGATATGTTGGTCCTCATTTCTACTTGTAGAATATGATTATAGCCATTAACCAGATGACTGAAAGTGACCGGGGCGGTTTATGATGTGTTTTTATTCTTTCGCTGAAAATTAGTCGTTCATACTTAGTTAGAAGGACACATACTCGTATGTGGTCGGTCCAGCTGATCCATTGGATCTTTAGGATAGCCGTTTACCTGAAAACTTCAACTTGATCGGGGCGATAGAAGTTAAAATTTTTTTGGGGAGATGAAATTATTTTTCAAGTCTACTACTTCGTAAGAAGTTCCTTTACTATGTTTAACAGAAAATTGATCCAACCTTGGAAAGTGATAGATATACTGATTCTGTGTGCTTAACTAGTGAAGTTATTAGGCCTAAAAGGCTTTAGAACAGTCATTGTATGTCATGGTAACTTTTTATGGTGCGTAAAAGTAGAAGTGATACTAACTAAATCTACTCGATTTTACGTGGAAACTCCTTAAGAGTTGTGCATGTCTCCATATATATCTTTCCGAATGATAGGCAGAAAAGCGATTACCCAGTCATACACGAGCCCGTGAGTGTTCTGATTCCTGTGAAGATAGCGTGTCAAGAAACTGCAGTGATCCAGATTCGGGACTTGCAGTAGTTTACTTGAAGTTGTGTAAATATTTAAAAAAAAAAAAAAAGGTGTTATTGAGACATTCTAGAGTTCATAATGTTAATACTTCTCAATCAAGATGTAAGAAAGAGAACGGGAAGAAGAGTCTAAAGATAGAAGAGTACTTAGTATTTAATCAAACACTACGGGTCGAGGTCAACTCGGGGTGACTTGGGGAAAGCCAAATACGCTTTGAGAATAGATAGGAGACATCATAATCTCTGATGTGTTGCCCATTTAAGTTTTGAGCTTAATTGAACCTAACCCGTATCACAGAAGCGATGAAAACCATTCTATGTTATTTACCTGCTTACAACCTGTTTCTTTATGTCATAATACAGCTGAACATGGATCTATGTGACAGTCACGTAATTAGTATGATTCCTGTTCGGATCTTTTCTAAAACGTGGTAGTCCCTGTCGATACTGAAATTTGATACCGTGTAATTTATTTCTAAGTATTATTCTACTTATGTAGTTGTATGATTTTATACCTGGTTACTTGGTCTTGATCGTAACATTTAACTCTTTAAAGGATATTTTAAAACTTAATTGCAAATTGTTCAAATTATATGGGTTTGTTTTGCAAAGTTTACTATCGGCGAAGTTATCCATAACTTCGCCTGCACTAACTTCGCCTGTATAACTTTGACCCTATATAAATGAAATTTTAGGTCAGACTCTTTATTATTTTCAAACCCGGCGAACTTATTATCAGAACCCTAAGCGAACTTATCTCTCGAATCCAATCTGTGTTATTTTTCTCAATACTAATCCGATTTCAAGGTGTGTAGTGTCGATATAAAGTATATTCACTGTCATTGATGTAAATCAAAGGTTGTTTCGATCCGTTTAATGACCTCGTTCTTTCGAAACCTCACCACCCGATTTTCAAACCTGTTATTACGTGGTCATACTCAACTTAATCGTCTATATCGTCATAAAATCATGTTTTATGGAGTCCGCAATCTCCAAATTGACCCAATTCAACTCGTTCGAAAGTCTAACTGTTGCCGATTCATATTCAGGCGAACTTACAGTTTAGGCGAAGTTATTCTTAACTTCGCCTGATAATTAATTATGTAACAGTATATGAGGCGAAGTTGTGGTTAGGCGAAGTTATCATTAACTTTGCCTGGCCCTTTTTTATTTAAAATTTATTAGGCAAAGTTCAGGTTGAGGCGAAGTTGTTCCCAACTTCGCCCCACCTCTAACTTCGCCTATACAGAAAAATTCATAACTTTGCTCATGGTAACAGGCGAACTTGTGATTTGCCTAGACGATTCTCTAACTTAGACTGTTTTGGTTGCAGAAATGGCTGCTGTAGCTGGAGCAGGTGGTGCTGGTGGTGACGAAGGAGGAGACAACAACCGACAGTTTTTCCCGGGGCATAACATGTACATCACATTGGACCCGGATGCGAGCGGTGTTGATGATTTCCGCGAGATCATCACGTTTCTACTACGCTCGCGTATCTTCAACGCTATTACCACAACACTGCCGATATATTTGCCAAACATTGAAGATTTCTGGCAGACAGTGGAATATGACTGTCGAGTCGAGCCCCCGGTTATGCGTGCAACGGTTAACAATCATATAGTTCAGTTCTCGTCTGAACAGATCAGGGTGGCTTTACAGTTTGGGGATGAAACGAGAGACGATCTACCGACTTTGTGGCTCCATTCCGAGATGGTGCATTTCTGAGAATGGGATATTCTGGTCCCTTGGGGGATACTCAGAGAGGCAAGGGGTTCTTGCTAGACCAGTGGCGCTTTCTCATGCACGTGATGATCGTGTGTATGTCAGGGAGAAAGGCTGGTACAGACGGTATGGGTGCGACCATGCAGTCGGCGATGACTGCACTGACTTACAATAAGCGTTACAGCTTTAGTCAGATGGTATTCTATGAGATAGATCGTCAAAGACGAGCGGTGGCGCATGAGAGATTTCTTATGTATCCAAGATTTCTACAAATGATCTTGAATCATGTTGCTCCGACGTTACCTCAGCACCGCCCGATTCGATATGTGGAGAGTGTAAGCAAAAGGATCTTCGCCCAGTGCAGATCATCCAGTGCAAGAAGCAAGCCTGAGCTCCGTCCTCGACATACTCCACTATTTGGGTACTTGATCAACCCAGAGTATGTTCCAGCTCGTGGGGACGAGTTTCGGGATCCGGCACCACAACAGGCTGGATCACCTCAAGCTATACCTGTTGCTCCTGTTGTGTCACCGGAGGAAAATGTAGACCTTGATGCAGCGTATGGCGGTCAAGGATTTTTTGATATGGAGCGGGTTGATCCTGAGGAAAATATACAGGTCTCGGTAGCATGGGTTTCTAGTGTGAATGTTACTAGGGCAGCTACGACGGTGGCTGATTCAGATTCTTCAGATGATGATGTGGCTGAAGCGAGACGAATTTTAGTTACCCAAGAACGGATTCATGGGAAGAGGAAGAGAGCCGATGATGACAGTGAGTCAGATTTTGAGGAAGATATACATCAGTTGGTCCGTAGATCAAGAAGGGAGAGGACAGGTGCAGGTTCGGGAGCTGGTGAGAGCTCAAGGGTGGTACGTTTCTCTCCACCCGCACTGTCCGGAATGACTATAGTTCCTTCATCATTGCCAGTTACAAGGCCAAGCTCCACGGACGTTCCCGTGGTGGCTACCTCATCCTCATTCGGCCTCCCACCCACTACATTCCAGCTATCGGCTCCGGAGATTGTATCTTTGCCACCTCCAACTCTTACTCCAACGGAGGTCGTCGCAAGATTTATTGAGTCGACAGTTGTGGCTACTGCAGGGTTGTCGGTTACGATACCACCTGCGGTTACGTTTACGCCTACTTCTGAGGTGCCGGTTACATTGGAAATCCCTCCCCAGTACACTCAAGATATATCACATCTGAGGTTTGATTTCGATGCAACCTTATCCGACTCGGAAAGAATAGCAGCGCTTGAAAGGGTCGTCGCAGAACAATCAAGGGTAAATCTTATCCAGACCCATGCTATTCAGCGCCTCGTTGCAGAGAATCAGATTCAGTCGTCCCTACTGATCGAACATGGTAAAATAATTGATGCTTTGAAACTGTTCTTGGCATCTCAGGGGGAGACGAGCTGTAAGGGTGATGAGCTGAGGACTAAGAAGCTTAATGATCGAGACGATGATCCCAATGCATCGAAAGGTATAGGTGGAGAGTTGCCAAGAACTGAACAAGCTCTTGGGACTTCCACATCTCAGGGGGGAGTCAACGAGTGCATCTGGCGGTTCAGGTGATGATGTGGTGGTCGTGGATGCTGAGGAGATGGTGGATGATGATATTGTAGGTGATGATGATGTATTACCGGTTGAAGAGATAGAGAAGATTGGTGCAGAGATTGTTATTGATAGTGAGATTGAATAGGGAGAGATTGTAGAAGAGAATGTTGAGCACGAGATTCCGGAAGTTGATAAGGCAGATATGAGTCAAGATATGGGAAGCGATGAGACGGAATGGGAAGAACAGCCAAGATGGAAAGAAGGCTATGCTCAGGGTTTGTAAAAACGAAGAAACCGGCGGTCCCTACTATGTTCAAGAAAAGTTACAACATCAGGGGTTATGCTGAATCGAAAAAGGGGATTATATGCTGGATATATGATGAGCAGTTGAGGCTCTTTGTGATTAAAAGGTATGATGGTGTTCAGTATTTCAAGAGGCTGTTAAGATTGTTGAATACGTTGCCTGAGTGTGAAGTGAAAGACTTAGCCAGATTGGGGTTGATAAACAGAAGTGATGATAACATGGCTAGGGTCATTGGGAAGATAGTATGGAAGCAAAGTATAAAGGAGAAAAAGTTCGAGCTGTTGAAACCACAGAAAGGAAAACTTATTGAAGACAAAGACAGAGGAATGAGAGCAGATGGCAAGCCTTGGATGATCATGAAGTATAAGCCGATCCGGTGTCTAAAAGAAGTGCTGATGAAACAAATGCCCAAGGATGTGCTCAAAGATATGAAGTGGTGGTATGTTGATTGTGAAACAGCTGAAGCAGTAATGGAGGATGAAGATGAACAAGAGCTGCTGAGAGTGTATGATCCAATGCACTTGGTGAATTTGTCTCAAGCTGATCTTCAGGTGTTGAACGAGAAGATGATATTTTATATTCCTGCTTGGAAAGAAAAAGCAAAGAAATGTCAAAGAATAGTTTCGGTTTGTGTACGAGAAGGCGTTAATGCTTGAAGATAGATGATACAAGATTGTTGAAGATTACAAGACACGTGTTTGAAGATAGAGATATGAAGCTACTGCCAAGGGGGAGTCTGTTGGTACATGATGTCAGTAGTTCAGTGTCAAGTGTCTGTAATCGAGTTAGTTGGATTTGTGTTTTGTATTAAGCGAAGTTCTCACAAGTTCGCTGATATAGGCGAACTTGTGGAACAAGCGAAGTTAGGGACAACTTCGCCTAAACATGCTAGGCGAAGTTGTCGTGTTATATAAACTGTTAGGTTACGGTAGAAGTTAAGTTTTCAGTTAACGAGTTATTTAGTTTGTGTAATCGGTGATCAGTGAATCACGTGTTTCCAGTTGCAATACAACGTGTCTTTGTTTATTGTAACGTGTGTTTGATCGTGTTAACGTGTATCGTCTTCTACGCTCGTAACGTCTTACGTAGGGATTCCGCACCTACGTAGAACGAGATATTCTGTGTAGATCCGCTGGGAACCTACAGATCCTGTCAGTGTGGATCCGAAGCCTTTGCACAGGAAGACTTCCTTGAGTCTCTCAGGAATAGGATTGAACTCCATCCTTTCTCTGTATTGTGCCACATGCTTCTCAGGATCAGTGGTCCCATCGTAATTCTTCATGTTGGGGGTCTGGAATCGCTTCGGGATTTCAGCATCACAGATAGGTGGAGCAAATCTGGATAACTTGTGGCTTCCCTCAGGTAACTCGGGGATTGGTTGTATCACCCGGGAACACTGGATATCATATCCTTGAGCTTCTGTAGCTCCTTGACCATAGCTTGGTTGATACCTGCATCCTACATGGAACCACGGTTAACATCTAAGGATAAAGAATCATACAAGTTACCTCTTAGCTGAGCAAAGGTCGGCGTCCCGGATGAGTAGCTGAGATAAGAAGAGTCTGCTACAGGAGTTGGTCCTCGAGAAGCTATGGTCTGCCTGGGGATTATATCTCTTTCGTGGATTTCGGAGGATCGCTGATGTTGAACTCCTGTGGATCCTTGATTCTGAAGGAAGGATCCTTGAGGTTGGGAATTGTGGGATCCTTGGCGATATAACCCAGAGGATCCTGGTTGAAGGATGGGTGATCCTTGTTGGAAGTATGAGGATCCTTGAGTTTACTGACCCACGGACCCTTGTTCAAGGATAGATGATCCTGGCTGAGACAACGAGAATCCTTGAGTCTGTTGACCCATGGATCCCTGTTGAAGGATAGATGATCCTTGTGTGAACTGAGCCATGGACCCTGGACTGGTGAAATCAGCATCCTGGGCATTAGGGGAGTGTGATCCTCCGTTGGCCTCTTAGTCTTCTTGAGAACTTCTATCTCACGAAGGATCCGCAGGTTGGTCTTGTTCTGCTGCTCCATGTATGCTTTAACCTGTGAAAACATAGATGAAACATCACTGTTAGTATTAACCACTGGTGCAGCAGCAGCGGTTTTCGAGCTCTAGAGGACTGGTAGTTGCATCTTGCTTCCCGCGGAAGCAGCCCGTGGCGCTCCCGTGATTGGCCGAGGCATCGGTGGCAAAGTCCTAGATGAGAGAGGAACCAAAGACGGCATGGTTGATGAAGCTGAGGTTGATTGAGAGGCCATTGAAAATTGATAGGGAATAATCTGATTAGAGCACCAATTTCCCCACGGTGGGCGCCAAATTGTTTTGGATAAAAATCTGTAAAGGATAATGTATCAAAATCCGTAAAAGTGAGGTATAGTGCTATGCTAATAACAATGATTGTATGAACAAAAATGAAATAAACACCGTGATTTGTTACGAGGAAAAACCCTTTGATCTTGTTCAGATCAAAAGAAAAAAACCTCCGGTGATGACAACTCGTCGATCACCAATTTATTAATGACAAAAAAGGGTTACAAGTGTTTGGAGATCGTGATCGATGTTACAAAGTAAACTAGTGAGTAGAGAGAGATATTGGTTCTGCTCTAGTTTGTGTGAGAATACAAGTGAGTTCCTAATCGATCATATCTCGATGTTTATAAAGAAAATACATATAACAACTAGTCCTAATTATCCGCCACTATTCCACAACTCCTCTAACGTTCATTGACCACGTGCTGGGAGCTTCTAGTAGCGAAACTTAAGGTAGACCAAGTTGTTAGGGCATGAATTTTATGCCGAGGATCCTTAATCCTTAACTATCTTATGGATAGGTTATCATTGAGATATGTATCAGGTTATAAAGGATCAAAGATCCACGGTATTATTTGTTTACTAATGATTGCGTTTAGTATGGTAATGTGTTAGACAGGTGTGGCAACTTTAAGATGTACTTTCATCTATAATCCTCATGGGCCATTCCCTAGCTGGAGTATGGATCCAGGATCCTTATTCAATATAGTTGTTAATGGATGAATTCATGTGAAGATTGATGTTTAAATATCAACACGGCTCCAAGACTCGTTCTTTCTCTTATCTCGCTAACTGGACTTATGAGGCACGTGGTCAAAGTCATGGGAGTGGCTAGTGGAAGACTTTCGGATTATTAGGAAATATTGTTATTTGTATTTTCTTATATAGTCGAGTTATGATCGAATAGAAAAACACATGTATTATCACACACAATAGAGCATAAGCAATTAACTCTCTCTATTCACTAGTTTACTTTGTAATCTCGATCATCAACTCCACAACACTTGTAACCACCTTTTACCATCAATAAACTTGACGGTGATAGTTTTCACCGTCCGGGGGTTTTTTGTGCCGGAGATTACCATAATCACGTACTATCCGACCAAAGGTTACCTTGTTAATCCTTGACCGAAGTGATTCGACCAAAGATTACCTTGTTATGTTTTGACCGAAGGAAGATTATAGTAATCAAGGGTTTTTTCCTCGTGATCAAATCATTGTGTTCATC
This sequence comes from Bidens hawaiensis, assembly GCF_021521415.1. Lineage (NCBI taxonomy): Eukaryota > Viridiplantae > Streptophyta > Magnoliopsida > Asterales > Asteraceae > Bidens > Bidens hawaiensis. Next base: position 698,055 of record NW_027491963.1, read on the forward strand.
AAGATCTCAATTATACATTCACTTTTATCGTGTTAGCACTATACCTCACTTGACAGATTTGGATACATTATCCTTAGCAGATTTTTGTCCAAAACACAAGTCACAAAGTCGTTACTTCTGTTGAATAATAACCTACACACGTGAAACAATTGTTAATAATACTAACCTCTGCGGATCCTTGATCTTCGACATAACTCTGATCCAGACATATCTTCAAAGATAATATATCCTCAGCAGAGAAAATATCAGTCCTAACAGGTATGATCAGAGAGGTTAAGTATCCTCGATGGTTGGCTAATGTGGTTGTTGTTTCTAAAAAGAATGGAAAGTGGAGTGTGTGTGTCGATTTCACCGATTTAAACAAGGCATGCCCCAAGGATCCTTTCCCGTTACCACATATAGAATCCATGGTGGATGCAACGGCAAGAAATGAGATGCTTACCTTTATGTATGCTTCCTCTGGATTTCAACAAATTCAGATGGAACCATCTGATTAGGAGGATACAACATTCATGACTTCTACTGGCATATACTGTTATATTGCTATGCCTTTTGGACTAAGAAATGCATGGCAACATATCAAAGACTGGTTAACATGATGTTCAAGGATCAGTTAGGCAAGACTATGTAGGTCTACATAGATGATATGGTGGTGAAGTCAAAGAGAGCTGAGGATCACCTAGGAGATCTTGAAGAAGCTTTCAATATCCTCGACCAGTGTAACATGAAACTGAACCCGTCAAAATACCATTTTGGTGTTAAGGCTGGAAAGTTTCTAGGATACATGGTGACTAAAAGAGGGATAGAAGCAAGCCCCGAGAAGATAGAAGCCATCATCAACTTGAAGTCTCCTGCAAATGTTAAAGATGTCCAAAAGCTGACAGGAAGAATAGCTGCTCTCAACAGATTCATTTCCAGATCCTCCGAGAAGTGCAAATATTTCTACGACATTCTTAGAAAAAATAAGAAGTTCGAGTGGACAGAAAAGCATGATGCTGCACTCAAAGCCTTGAAGGATTACTTATCCTCAGCTCCAGCTCTGATAAAGCCTGTGTATGGAGAATCCTTATACCTGTACCTAGCTGTATCAGGAAATGTTTTAAGTGTTGCCCTTGTGAAGGATCATGAAGGTGAATAGCATCCCGTTTATTATGTAAGTAAGAGTCCTTTAGCTGCAGAAGCCAGGTATTCTCATTTAGAAAAATTAATTCTTGCACTTATTATGGCTTCTACTAAATTAAGACATTACTTTGAAACATATATTATTATTTTGAGAACTAACTATCCTGTTAAGAATGTGCTTAGAAAACCAGAATTGTCAGAAAGGATGGCCAAGTGGGCTGTGAAACTGAGTGCATATGATATTCAGTATGAGCCCGGAACAGCTATCAAGTTACAAGTGCTCGCAGACTTTGTGGCTGATTTCAGTAGTGACATGCAAAAGGAAGCTTACTTGGAGGTTCAACAATTAGAAGAAACCAAGGATCCTTGGATCCTTTTCACTGATGGAGCTTCCAACTTAAGAGGAACAGGATTGGGTATTCTACTTAAATCGCCACAGGGGTACATAATACCCCAGTCCATTGCATGTGCATTCCAAGCCACCAACAATGAGACAAAATACGAAGCACTTATCGCAGGTTTACTTTTAGCCAAACAGATGAGGATCAGGTATCTTCAAGTTTATATAGACTCTTTACTTATAACTAACCACATTAACGATTCTTATACCGTAAAAGGTGAGAATATGATCAAATATTTAGAAATTGTGAAGGAATCAGCAAAATCCTTCAAGTTGTTTAGTATAATACACGTACAAAGAGAAGAAAATGATGGGGCAGATGCCTTAGCAAACTTAGCATCATCATTAAAGATCTCGGATGATGTAAAGATGCCTATCATTTATATATTGTCTCCGGCTATTTGAGACCAGAAAGTTGTGGAGGTAAAAGTGGGTTGCACAGAACAACATAAGGATCCTTCATCCTCCCCAAAAGCAGGATCTTGGATCCTTCCAATCAATAAATTCCTCCAAGATGGAGAAATACCTACGTTAGAAAATCCTAAATCTTTCAGGTTGAAGTTATCACAATTCATTATTTTACAAGATATTGTTTATAGAAAATCTCTTGATGAAATTCAAGAGGTACTTAAAGACTTTCATGAGGGCGACTGTGGTAACCATACTGGAGGTAGAGCCCTATTCTCTAGAATTTTGAGAACAGGTTACTACTGGCCAACTATGAAAAGAGATGCCATGAAATACTCAAAGAAGTATGATGGTTGTCAAAGGCATGCAAATATCCTACATCAACCAGCATCTATGTATCCTATATCCTCGTCATGGCCTTTCATGAAGTGGGGCATGGATATTGTGGGTAAACTACCTAAGGAGGAAGAAAAGTATTCATGCTTGCAATGACTAATTACTTTTCAAAGTGGATAGAAGCAGAAGCTTTTGTTCAAGCAAGCGAAAAAGAGGTGATACCTTTTATTAAAAGAAATATTATTACTAGATTTGGCATTCCCTCAGAAATTATTTGTGACAATGGTTCCCAGTTTATCGGGAAAAGAACCACTAATTTTGTGACAGCTGGGGCATCAAGATGATTACCTCTACTCTAGTGCATCCTGAAGCTAATGTCCAGGCAGAATCAAGCAACAAGATAATCATCAACAACTTGAAAAAGAAGCTAGGATCCAAGAAAGGAAAGTGGCCGAAGAGTTACCTTATGTTCTTTGGGCTGACAGGACAACACCCATGAATGCAACGGGCCAAAAACCCTTCTCATTGGTGTTTGGCTCAGAGGTTGTAATCTCTACAGAGATAGTGGTGCCTACAGCTAGAACGAGCATCCGTGATCCTGAGGTCAATAAAGAAATCCTTCTCGAAGACTTGGATATTGTTGAAGAACTCAGAGACTTAGCCAAGATCAGAATGGTGGCATATCAACAGAGGGTAGCTGGGGCATACAACAAAAGCATAAGGATGAGAAGATTTCAATAAGGAGATCTAGTCTTGAGGAAAGTCTTCCAAAATACAACCAACCCAGCCGATGGTAAGTTAGCTCCTAAGTGGGAAGGTCCCTATTTGATTGAGTCAGAAGCTGGGAAAGGGGCATATCATTTGCTCACTATGGAAGGCAATAGGTTACCAAGAGCATGGAATGCTATCCACCTCAAGAAGTACTTTTTCTGACCAGGATCAAGTATCCTCTGAGGATCAAGTATCCTTAAAGGATCAAGGATACCAAAATTGGTAATATCTATCTGATCACTTATTCTTTTCAAAATTCTTATTATCAATTCAAGGATAATATATTCTTAACATTTATTCTTTTTTCCAAGTTTTAAGTAACAATGCAGGGATCTAGTAATATGTTCGATGATCAAGAGGTTGGCCACCTCTCCTTTACATTTATGGTACTTTACTATTTCCGTTAGTCTAGCACACGATTGGGTATGACCCCCGATGGTCATATCCTCCAACGTTTAAAGGTTTTCACCTTTCTTATAAATTAGAGTTTCTACATTCTCGCCTGGAGCGCACACTATCCAACATATAGTCCGGGGCAGCGGGACCAATACAACGTTTAGTAGCTGACAATTTCGGTTTCTTCAGCTATATGGAGGATCCTACGATTTATGGTAGACCTACCATACCACCGGTTTATAACATTTTCATGTTATCTCAAGAAAAAGGTTTCTAACATTTTCATGTTAGCTATGGTTTTGGCGTTTTCACGTCACTCACGTTTGGGCTAAATCCTGGTTTGGGCGAGTCCCCAGTTAACATCCGTATCTTTGGGCCACTCCCCAGTTTGGGCTTGTCCCCAGTTTTTGGGCTTGTCCCCAGTTCACGGGCTTGTCCCCAGTTACACGAGCTTGTCCCTAGTTACAAGGGCTTGTCCCCAGTTTCACGGGCTTGTCCGCAGTTTATTTTATTGGCTTGTCCCCAGTTTATTGTGTTTAATCCCGGATAATATCATAAATTATTTGCATCAGGTATCATAAATTAGATTCCAAGGATCACAGAAGGATCAATACTTAGGGATTCAAAATCATTAATTCTGTTTTATAAGGATTGCAAAATGATCAATACTTATGGTAACTAGGTCTAACCATATCTTACGGTATGATTTCTGTTTATCGATTTACACTTATTTGATTTCAGTTTATATCTTCATAGATATAAGGATTAATTATTCTCAATCTGTTTTATAAGGATTGTGTATCCTTGGAATTTTTCTCAAAACTTTTAATAAAACAAAAACTATAACATATATGCTTTTAAAATAATAAACAACACTCAGATAATCAAAAGTATTAAGTTTTTATTAATACTAATTCACCTGGAAATTACCAAAATCCTTAACTCGGATTTCACCTCATAAACATGTGTTACTAGTTTTTCATGATTTGCAGGGAGAAGGATATACAGCCGGAAGGGAAGTTCCCATAGAAACTCCATTGATATATAACGATTATATCCAGCTTGTCAAATCTCATATGTTTTTGCAGGAAGTATGAATTCAAAGGCAAAATGACAGCTGTGATCTTATCACAACCACCATTTTGGGGCAATTGTTTGGGCATGGAAATTTGACACTGAGGATACGTTATCCTGGAATATGTTCTTGGATTAGTTATCCTTAGTCAGATCCCGTTAGGATCAAGGATCCTCAGTACTTATTATTTACTAACGATTGTTTCCTCTGTATAACATTATATTTGACATATGTAACGGCTAAGAGACCAGGTCTACCCCTATTTCGCAGCCTGAGTGATGGAGCACGTGGTCTGATGTGTGTATAATGATGCTCTTTCTAAATAACTCACAACTAAGCTTTAAATTTATTACACAAGACTCCTATAGAAACCACACAAAACCAGCAAGTGTACCGATTACTAAAAGTATAGCACTAAGGAAGTCCGAGTATTGAACACAAGGACACGTGAAAACGTTTTTAATACTTAACCTAACCAAGACTCACCTAAGAATATTGAAATGATTTTTTTTATTAATTAACTACTTAACCTAACTTACTTTAACTAACTTAATTAACTAAACTTAACTTAACTTAACTTAAATTAACTTGACGAAACACTTAACGAAACTTGAAAGCTTAACTGCAATCAGAGAAAACGTCTACCTAGGTAAGAATCATATTGAAGGTATAATAAGATAATGGATTGAAGAATCTCATGACACCAGTTTCTAAGGATGACACAACTAAGGTTCACTCAAGGAAGCTAGATCACCTCTCAGTCTCACTAACAAACTCTAACTTACACTTAGTTGATTTTAAGAACAGACCGGGAAACGAATTGTTAAAGTGCTCTAATGTCGACTATGCTCTCGGTCTCACCGACACACTACCCAAATGGAGACGAATAATACGCAACCAAGGATAGAGGAAAAATTTAGTTTAACTTAAACTAGATCAACAAATCGCTTAAAACCCAAACCCGACTAGAATCGAACCCGCTCTCGCGCGTTCATAATCCTAACAAGTAAAAGCTATGAGACGACCTTACTTTCTATCACCTCTCGGTCTCTAAGAAGGTGTTCACCCACTGAATATAATTAATTAACTTACCCACTTAAACCCTACGGTTGTACACCCGCATACAATCTCTAAACACAAAGTAAAGAGTTCAAACAAGCAACTATCAATCAAAAGTAATTCAATCAATCAAAGAAAGAGGTATATGAGTTTAATTAACATATTCACAGCCACAAAACACAACCTAATTAAATGTTAAACCTAAATTTTCATTAACAATTCAAGCCATGATGATCAACAATCCATAAAACTCACTAAAACCTAACAATAAACATCAAACCTAGGTAGAAGTAACAAGTTTAGCCTAACATTAATTTTGGACAGAAGAAAACAATTGATTTAAACATCATAAAACTCAACATAAACATAAGTAAACTCATTCAAGAATCAATCCCAATCAAACACAAGTCAATCTTCAAGTTACTTGCAAAACAATCCAACATAAAAGATCAAATCAACTAGTTAGGGTTCTTGAACAAAACACAAAGTTTATGGATGTATTACTTAATATTATGGCTGAGATTATGAGTGTAAAAGGTCTCTAGCTGCTGTCCAAAACCGTCCTTAGCCTCCTTCTTGTTCCTCTTGGCCGCCAAAAACACTTTTTCTTTCTTTCTCATTGGATGCCCAATTCCGATCGGAATTCTATGTGGGTGTTAGGGTTTTCTTTTTTCTTTTGATTAATTATTATATTAAGCATGAAAGGCTTGGAACTTGTGGGCTTGGGTCGGGCCTTGACTTGTAGTATAAAACTTGATCAAATAAGCCCCTGGAGTCTCCAAACTTTACTCTTTTCTCCATCAAATCTCATAACCTACAATTAACATTCAATCTTTATAAAGCAAAAAACCATCCATAACTCTTATTAATAACATAATAATTAAGTACTAAAAACATGATAAAACGATACGGAAAGTAAGTGTGTTTTACAACACATCAAACATCCCCACACTTAAGACTTTTTCGTCCCTAAAAAAGTAATATACACAGGATCATAACCAACTGAAAAACAACAAACTCTCAGATTATTAATCATTATCAAAACACAAGAAACAGCTCGACATATTGATCGCGATTGCCTATATTGTTGTCCACTTAAACCCAGCCACCAGCCAATCAAGCCCCCCTTTTGCATTAAACATTTTAAGTGTAAAATATAAGGCTATAAATACCCCATCTCAAACAAAGAGAGCTAGAAAAACTAGAGTGGAAGCAAACTGGTTCGACAAATCACCATAAGCCAATGGACTCGTTGATGGTACTAATTAGATGCACTCGGTGAAATTTTGATGTATGATTGGTTATATGGAGGTCGTACGAGTTATTCCTAAATGTTATGGGACTCTGTCCTATAAATTCCTAATTTGATATTTATTGACTAAGAACCTCTGAGCCCCAATAGTGTATCTTCATAGTTACCATCCCTAAGGTAACACGTAAACTCTAAGTCCCGTCTAGTATGTGCATCTTTGGCCTCTTTTACTAACTTTAAAGAATGCTTATTTGGCATTTTACAATACATAACTTTCTTCACAAGCATTTTGCTTTTCTTGAACATCTTTTGATAATACACATAACTTTCAAAACATACTTCTTTTTTTCTCTATTTTTTTTTTCTTTTTCTTTTTTTTCAATCTTTTATATCACCCTAAAATATATAACTATTTCTAAGCTCGTAGAGAGATGGACATGTGGTGTGTGCTGGTTTGAGTGCATCTAAGTATTACCATCTCACCGTTTTTCAAATTATTATATATATATATATATATAAATTGCTAAAAATGACTATCAAAGCTAGTTGGGCCTACCGATACATCACAAATCAGATATGTGAACCATCCCTTCTTTTATAATTATATTATATATTTCAAAACTTCCAAGAGTTCGTTAACACATTGGTAGTAATATCATTTCTTGCTTAACGTAGAACAAAAACAATTTTCAAGGGACATTTTTCTTTAAAACTCTTTTTTTATATATAAATATTTTTTAAATTCAGTCGCCCCAGCCACTTTCAGTTTTCAGGTCAATGTCTATCACATATGTCTACAGGTAGATAACAGGACAAAACATATACAAGTATTTGTCCATCGAACTTAAGTAGCCGACATAATTTTCAGCAAAAGAACAACCCAAATTTTTTTTTTCCTACAACTAAGGAAAATAAATTCCCATCCCCACACTTAGAACGAAATCGTCCTCGATGAGAACAAGGAAAAGAAATAAAATAAAATAGAAATAAAACTTAAAGCAAATAAAACCACGGGTTACTCCCCTGGTTTATATGCAGAATCTTCATCAACTGTGAATCAATTGAACGACCGTATAACATTTCATTCGCGACCGCAACCTCAGGAGAACCAGATCCAAAACGCCATCAGAGCTACCATGCGCATAATAATACCTGCAATAACTCAAACTCGCTCGCATGTAGCGGCGTAGGGCCCGTTAAGCGCGGTGTTCCAACTCAACAGGAAGATGACAGGCCTTTCCATAAATCATCCGAAATGGTGTGGAACCAGTCGGAGTTTTGTAGGCTGTACGGAAGGCCCACAAAGCGTCATCTAATTTTACGGACCAATCCCGACGATTCGAACCAACCATTTTCTCGAGAATACGTTTGATTCCCCGATTACTCACTTCCACCTGCCCACTAGTCTGTGGGTGATAGGAGGTCGCAAGCCGATGGGTGACCCCATTGCGCTGCAACGCCTTCTCCATCTGTGCATTGCAGAAGTGAGTACCTCGATCACTTATCAAGGCTTTCGGGACTCCAAAACGAGAGAAAAGATTCTTCAAAAATCTCACTACAAATCGGGGCGTCGTTAGTTGGAAAGGCTTTAGCCTCAACCCACTTGGAGACGTAATGAACAGCCACAAGTATGTACTGGTTCCCTCTAGACGACGGGAACTGGCCCATAATATAATACCCCAAATATCAAAAAACCTCGCATACCTGAACCGCATTTTGGAGGATCTCATTCCGGGATGAGATATTACCGACAAGTTGGCATCGGTCACAACTTTTAACAAACTCCTGTGCGTCTTTGAAAATAGAGGCCAATAGAATCCAGAAACAAACACCTTCTTTGCCGTCGAACACGCACCGTGGTGACCTCCTATCGGTCCCACTGGACAATGGCTCAGAATCTGCCATCCATCCTTAACATCTACACACATCCTAAACAACTGATCAGCACCGATACGGAAAAAATAATGGCCGTCCCACAGGTAAAACTTAACAGCAAAGAATTTCTTATTTTGCTGGTAAGACATCTTCGGGAGGTACCCGTCAGCAAGATAGTTCGCAAAGTCAGCGAACCATGGAAAACCCTCCACCTGTGTCGTAACAAACATGAGAATCTCTGTCGGAAAACGATCATCGATTCTGACCCCCGAATCTCGTAAGTGTACTCCCTCTAGACAAGAAAGATGATCGACCGCAACATTCTCGGCCCCCTTTTTATCACGGATCTCAATATCAAACTCTTGAAGCAAAAGGATCCATCGGATAAGACGAGGCTTAGCATCTTGCTTGCTGAAGAGATATCGAAAAGCAGCATGGTCCGTGTACACAATTGTCTTGGACAAAACAAGATAGGACCTAAATTTATCGAATGCGAACACCACAGCTAAAAGCTACTTCTCGGTGGTGGTATAGCTCTCCTGTGCGCCATTTAAAGTCCGGCTAGCATAGTAAATCGGATGGAAGTGTTTATCCTTCCGCTGTCCAAAAACCGCTCTGACTGGGAAGTCGCTCGCGTCACACATCAACTCGAATGGCAACGGCCAGTCGGGAGCAACCATTATCGGGGCGTTTACGAGTTTGTCTTTTAAAAGATCAAACGCCTCGATGCATTGCTCAGAAAAAACGAATGGAGTATCCTTCTCCAGAAGTTTGGTCATGGGTCTCCCGATCTTAGAAAAATCTATGATGAACCGGCGGTAGAACCCGACATGACCTAAAAAACTACGAATGGATCTCACAGAAGTGGGCAGGGGAAGATTAGAAATGGTCTCGACCTTCGCTCGGTCAACCTCTATTCCCGCACTCGAAATCCGATGCCCCAGAACAATGCCCTCGCGAATCATGAAATGACATTTCTCCCAGTTAAGGACTAGGTTGGTGTCGACGCAGCAGGAAATCATCCTCTCAAGATTAGACAAACAACGATCGAAGGAACTCCCAAAAACAGAAAAATCGTCCATGAACACCTCCATGGAGTCCTCGATCATATCATGGAAAATGGCCACCATACACCTCTGGAATATGGATGGAGCGTAACACAGTCCGAACGGCATACGTTTATAGGCAAACGTTCTGTAAGGGCTGGTAAAAGTGGTTTTCTCCTGGTCATCGGGAGCTATGGTAACCTAGAAATACCCGGAGAAACCACCTAAGAAGCAGTAGTACTGCTGACTTGCCAAACACTCCAACATCTGATCAATGAAGGGTCAAGAAAAGCGGTCTTTCCTGGTAGCATCATTCAGTCTGCGATAGTCGATGCAGACTCGCCATCCCGTCATAGTCCTAGTGGGAATAAGCCCGTTCCTCTCATAGGTGACGACAATCATGCCACCATATTTTGGAACCACTTGAACTGGACTCAACCAATCACTATCAAAAATGGGGTATACGATCCCCACAATAAGGAGTTTAATGATCTCCTTCTTCACGACCTCTAGGTTTTTCGGATTAAGCCGCCGTTCCGACTAAATGACAGTTTTGAAATTATCCTCCATGAGGATTTTATGAGTGCAAAATGAAGGGTTGATACCATTAATTTCGATAATCTTCCATGCAATAGCCTCCTTGTGCTCTCGTAGCACCCTCAACAACTTCTCCTTCTCGACCTCCGCCAAAGCAGATGCAATGATAACCGGCAGCTTCCTCTCTTCATCTAAAAGCGCATACTCAAGATGGGCAGGCAAATCCTTACACTCTAAGTAAGAAGAAGGACTCTCAATGGAAGGTCGGTTCGTCGAATCGTCTCGTACGATCTCAGCAGACACGCCAGATTCAGGGATATGCGACTCGGTGTCGTCATCTATGGACTGATTGGTCATGGCAACCTTCTCAATCTCCGGAATCTCCCTATCAAGAATCTGGGTGTCGGAGGCAGATCCTTCACATATCTCGCTAAAAAACTCCCCAATATGTTCCATGATGGTATCGATGAAGTATAAGGAGTCATCAGCAGACTTGGCGTGTTTCAGTGACTGTCGAATGTCAATGGTGATGTTCTCATCCCCAACTCTCAAAATTAACTTACCCTCGCAGACGTCGATCAACGCTTGTGCACTGGCAAGGAATGGTCGGCCTAAAATAAGTGGGACACTATCATCATCATTCATGTCCAAGATGATAAAGTCCACCGGGAAGATGAACTTGTCGACACGAACAAGCATGTACTCGACCACCCCTCGGGGGTATTTCACCGTACGATCAGCAAGCAGGATACTCATACGGATAGAACGTGGTTCACCTAGACCCAACTTGCGATACACGGAATACGGCATGAGATTAATATTGGCACCAAGATCTGCCAGCGCATGAACCGTATTATCACTTAAGATGCAGCGAATCGTGAAACTCCCAGGATCGGACATCTTTTATTGTAGCTTCCTCTGCAAGACTGCAAAACAACCAGCACTCAATGGGATCGAAGAGACCTTAGCTAACTTCTCCTTATTCGAATATCCTTAAGGAACTTTGCATATTTCGGCATTTGAGTGAGTGCCTTAAGGAATGGAATGTTAAGGTGAAGCTGCTTTAGAAGATCAAAAAATTAGGAGTTCTGCTCCTCTTCTCTATCCCTGCGGACTCTCCCGGGATATGGAAGTCTAGTTTTATAGACTCTCGGTGTTGTGCTAGGTAATGGCTAGTTCTCGGCCTGTGCTGTACTTCATGGGCTTCGCCTCTGATGCACCTTGGCCGGTGGAGACTCCAGCTGAATCTCCTCATCCACCTGCTCCTCTCCATTGATTGCAGGTTCCTGATTCACGGGCTTACTACGTGCCCCTGCACTGCTTCTCGTCGTCACAACCTTCGCGAATGCCTTCGGATATTGCCCATTGTTACTCGGAAGGGTACCTGGCGACCTCTCATTCAGACGACTTGCTATATCCCCCATCTGACGCTCAAGATTTTGAATTGATGCCCCCTGATTCCTCATGAATGACTCGTACTCCCGAGATTTCTCTTCGGTCTCTTTGTGACGGGAATCCTCTTGAGTCATAAGCTGTAACAGCATCTAAGTCTGTTGTTGTAACGATTCCGACGAAACCCGGTATACCCTAACCGGTAGACGATAGTTACGTCATATTTAATGTCGGGTACATGAATTACCATAGTAATACGAGAATACATGGTTCACTGTATTGATTGTACGTGAATATATAATTCATCGTATTGAATATGCGATTATTCGATCGATAGTTATTGAAACCCGAACGAATCGAGGGTTCAATTATAGACGATATCTATAATATTTAGTGATTATACGAAGCATTAATGCTTCGGGATAAGTAAAGTTCGGCACAGAAAAAGAATTTCGATTTAATGGTACGTCGGTACATTAAACGAAACCTTTATTACCAAACCGAGCAAGAGATGATCGATCAAGCCGAAAAAGATGCGCAATAATTAATAATATGATGTTTTAAGTTAATGAAAGTCATGGTTTAAGTTTTTAAAGTTTTTAAATCGGTTTTGTATAAATTTCATTTTTTAGCCGAAAAACGACCATTTTAGCCTCGTTTTAAGCCGAATTAAACATTTAACCGAAAAACGAACTGAACCAGATTATCCAAAACATTATCCGGATTACGGGAATCCAATTGTGTGGCCTAGAATGGAGAGGTGGGTCCCACCCCACCCCCCACATAGTCCGATCGGCCCAAGGGGTCTTCCCCAGTATTTCATTTTTTCTTTTTTCTCAACAAGCATTCAACAAATCTTCATCTCTTCTTCACATATGATCCAAAAACCGAGACTTGGTAGCAAGAACAACGAGGCAAAGATTGAGTATTTCACGTTTTCATCTTCCTTTCTCGAGTTATTTGCAAGAAAATGAGGTTTCAAAGATGAAAACCGATTCTTGCATGATCAAGTGATGTATACGGGTTTTACAAGAGATCTTGGTCCAAGAAAGGAGTTAAACGAATCAAAAACGAATTTTTACGGTTAAATCTTTGTTTTAGGAATCATAACCGAAACCATGAAAGAAATGGCTTGATCGTGAGTGTAACTTGCTTGGTATTGTGGTATGTTGTTTGTTGGCTCTGTGTTTAGTGGTAGATAAGGCGGAAAGACGAGTTTGTAGCTTGTAGTGGCGGAAAACGAAAGGTATATTCGGTTTATGTTCGGTTTTGGAATTGTGGACAGATTGTTGATGGTTTAGAGTTAGGTCATGAAATTTTACAGGAATGTTCTACACATGAAAATAAGAGTTCTGTGAATATTTGGTAATTTTTAGATAAAGGATGAATATTTGGTGAATTTAATGCTCGGTTTTGGCCAAAAATGGTGAAAAATAGTTAAATATCATGAAAATTCTGAAAAATTGCAGATAAGCTTTTTATATCATGTATAACTCACACACAAAATTTGAGGTCCGTTGGAGAAGTCTACGTAGGCTTTTCGATTAAACGAGTTCTAGGGTTTTCTAGCTCGGTTTTAGTGAAAATGGCATGTAAAAGAAGATTTTGGTTCTGGAAAAATTACAGGGGACTATGTGGATGGCAGGGGACATCCAGGAAAAATTTGGGATTTTTCCAAGATCGTTTGTTATTTATGACATATTTAGTGTTTAAATGGTGATTAAAAATAGATAAATAAATTTTAAATATTAGAATTAATTCTGGAAATATTTCTATAAATTTCCCCACTGTCAAAATGTTATTTGTGCAAAATTTCAAGATCCGAGGTTAAACGGATAATTATTTGTGCTAATTATCAAACTTTTAAAGTTAAAACGCGTAAACCGGTGAAGTTCGCTTAAGCGAGCTGACTGGTGTATAAAAAAACCCTAAAAATGAACTATTTTCATATAATTGAGTTAAACAAGTAAAAATGAATCATCCGAAAATAATTCGGATGATTTGAGTAATTTTAACCTATTTTAACAGTTTCCGGTACGCCAAAGACGGAAACGGGTCCCACGGCCAATCGGGACGTCTAAACCGAGCCCTAAGTTCACATCTTTAACTAAATTGTCAGTCAACAACTATTTTCGGGTCGCGTGTGACCAAACTCATTTTTGGAACGTAAAAACGGATAACCGTGCTAAGCACGCAAAACGAGAAAAACGACTAACAGTAGTTGTGACCATGGAACTCTAAACGACATCACAATCTGAGTCCGGAAAAGTGTTTCTGGGTTAACATTGCCCCCAGAACGGGTACAGTGCTGGGCTAACAGTGTCCCCAGATGTACCGGTTGATACAGTTAAAGTTATATTAATAATGAGTGTATAGTAACGATCGTAGGGATCATATTACAGATTGGACGTGTTAATTGATAATGATTGTTGTTACCTGCTTGCATGTGCTAAGGTGAGTTTCACAAGCCCCTTTTTCTGAATTGTTTTCAAATATTTTCCCGGGGCGGAAGCATGTTACTATTGAAATGTTTAAGTACATACTGAACGCATAGATTTGCGTGTATTTGTAAATATTTGATTATACGAGAATCGTACGGAATGGGTACAGTACTGGGTTAACAGTGTCCCCAGATGTCCCTAGAAGTGTTTCTGGGTTAACAGTGTCCCCGGAATGAGTACTGTACTGGGTTAACAGTGTCCCCAGACAGAGGTTTCGCTTGTGGGCTCAGCATAATTACATCGTGTTTCTGGGTTAACATTGCCCCCGGAAAGGGTACAGTACTGGGTTAACAGTGTCCCCAGATAATATTATATTATGATATTGATTTATCAAGGTTTACTCAAATTGTGAAACTCACCAACTATTCGTAGTTGACCCGTTTTCTCAAATAGAGTTATGTATCGTATTGTATGATGTGTGTATCACCTAGACGGTAATGAAACACGAGATAATGTAATTTTGAAGTATATTAATGCATTCAGTTTTCTTTATAAACAATGTGGTTGATATCAGAGGTGTCTGTTGCATCCCGTTTACGTTTCCGCTGCGGTTGCGGGGTGTTACAGTTGTGCCATCATCTCCTCTAACGTGGGCTTCTTCTTCCCACTACTCGCTCCCTCACCGAAATGAATTACGTTCCTCCAGTTGGAATATTGGTTACCTCTCCAACCCGAATTGTAAGAACTGAAAGAATTAGGATTTCGGTTCGAATTGTTAACAAAGTATACAGCCTCCTCCTGGAAACCTACAGGGCACTGAACGATATCATGCCCTCCTTTACAAATCTCACACAGCTTACTCTTCACCTACAAGTCCTTAAAAATCTTTGCCAACGCCTCAGCCTGTGCCATGAGTGCGGTACTCGTGTCGACCGAATGCATGCCGCGTGATAAGGAGTCGACGGTCTTGGTGCTCTTGGCGGGTGGTCGCTGGTATCCACTCATGGCTAAACTGTTAAATAAGGCAATGCACTCATCGGTATCCTTTGTCGTCTATAAGTTGCCTCCCGCAGCAGTGTCAATCATACTATGAGTCGCGTACATCACTCCGTTATAGAACTTTTCAACAACCGCCCAGTCTTGCAGGCCGTGGATCGGACATAAAGCAAGTAAATTTTTGAATCTCTCCCACGCCTCGTAGAAGCTCTCGGTGTCCTCCATCTGAAAAGAATGAATCTGGTTACGCAAACGAGCAACCATAGCCGGAGGATCGTATTTCTCAAGAAACTGGGTCTGCATGGCGGCCCAAGTAGCAATGGATCCATGTGGGAAGGACTCAAGCCACAGACTCACATAATCAACGAGTGTGAACGGAAAGATGCGGAGTTTGATGGCGTCTTCGGATACACCAGCAAGATGAAACGTGTCCCAAATACGTGCGATGCGAGTGAGATGAGAATGCGAGTTTTCGTGGAGCAACCCGTGAAATTGAGTAGAATGGGAAATGGTGTTCAGAATGTTCGTTGGAATCCTCCACGTCGTCTAAAATGCAATGGTTGGTTGAGCAATGTTGGATCTGGCGCCAGCGTCGACCGGACAGGCCCGGTCTGCAACTATCCTCCTCGGTTTTGCGTCGGCCATAATCCTATCCCGAATGTCGGATTCAGAAAAAGTGGGAGAGGAGGATGTATTACCAACAGACGAAGAAGAAGAACTAGAAGACAGCTTTGTAAGACGTCTCTCACGCAACTCTCTCTCTGGTTCGGAAAATCCTTCGGTTTCTGGTGGTCCTAGAGATCGAGTACGTCGCATACAACTATTAAAATAAACAAAATAAAATAAAATTAGCTAAACTATTTTAAACTAACAAACAAAGGAATAAGAAAAACAAGTAGCAAACAAGGTAACTCGAGTTGTTCTCAATACGCCTCTAACCGTGTCCCCGACAACGGCGTCAAAAACTTGATGTGTGTATAATGATGCTATTTCTAAATAACTCAAAACCAAGCTTTAAATTTAATAAACAAGAATCCTAAAGAAACCACACCAAACCGGCATGTTTACAGATCACTAATAGTATAGCACTAAGGAAGTCCGAGTATCGAACACAAGGGCACGCGAAAACGTTTTTAATACTTAACCCTAACCAAGACTCACTTAATAATTTTTAAATCATTTTTTAATTAATTAAATACTTAACCAAACTTACTTTAACTAAATTAATTAACTAGACTTAACTTAACTAAACTTGACGAAACACTTAACGAAACATGGAAGCTTAACTGCAATCGGAGAAAACGTCTACCTAGGTAAGAATCATATTGAAGGTATAATAAGATAATGGATTGAAGAATCTCACAACACTGGTTTCTAAGGATGACACCACTAAGGTTCACTCAAGGAAGCTAGATCACCTCTCAGTCTCACTAACAAACTCTATCTTACACTTAGTTGATTTTAAGAACAAACCGGGAAACGAAATGTATCCTCATTTTTGTGTCGGCGATCCGAACATGATCAAGGGCTTTTACTCGTTACAAATCCTTGTGTTTGTGTTTACAATCATTACATAATCGTTATTGTCATCAGAGAACTAATCCTCACATAATAGATTTGGATACATTATCCTTAGTAGATTTGTAAGTATGTGAATGTAATGTATATTGTCTAATTAACTAGAACTCACTCAACATAGTTGAATTTAAATATGCTCGAAGGCAAATAGGATGAAGGAGTTGGCTTGAGGGAGGCGCATTGTAAAAACACGGGTTTCCATCTAATATATTATATCCGTTACTCGACCCATTTGCGTTTTTGGTAAACTAATCACTAAAATATTATATTACTTAATTATATATATACTGAATATCCATTTAATTTTGATTAATATACAAAATTAAACTTTAACCCCTTGTTGTTTCCTTTCCCATAATCCAAGGGCGTTATTGCAAATTCTGGAATTTTATAATCCATAAACCAATTAGCCCAATTTCTCATACCCGTATCCATGTGGCCCGTGACACGATTATGTTTCTTGAAGAATAATTTTCGTCCAAATTATGGAATTGTTTAAGGGGAAACGATTGTGTTTCATAAACGATCATGACCGACACCATAACTATTGAATCAAATCAAATAACAATCTCATATAATATTATACGCGATCACGTCAACATTAAAATTGGGGTTATACGATTTCGGATCTTATTAACGCAATTAAACTCTGGAAAACCTTCTTCTTGACCTCGTGAACTAAAGCCCCAACATTAATTGTGTGAAGAATCATCCTAGCTTAGCTGTTGATACTCGTTTTTAGCCGGCCCTATTCGTTCATAATTAACCATCTTTCAAGCATCATTTGAGGTAATTAATTATATGGTTATGTTCGCAATACCTTGCAGTTCAAAACCCCTTCGGTTATTCATTTCAAAACAAACGAATTAAGTTGATTTGGGTTTTGGGTTCATAATCAACAAGGATTTCTTCTGTTATGTTTATGTTTAAATGTTTCCGTATTTACAACGAATTTCATGCCATCTCAGTTGGCTGGTGTTGGAGCATTAAAGATTCTGTGGCTGGGGACGCGGGTTCGATCCCCCACCAGTCCATTTTTTTTGTAATATTCTTGTTATTTCTCATAAAAATCAATATTAAGTAGTAGTAGTAGTAATAATAATAATAATAATAATAATAATAATAATAATAATAAATGATAAATAAATGCAATTTATAAGAAAACGTCATATTAACTGTTAGTGCATGATTTTGCGTCTCGAGTCTTTGTATCTTTCGTCTTTGTATTTATTGCTTATTTATATGAAAAAGATATTTAATTTAAGTCTAGTTTGCTATGGTAATACTAGTTCGTTAAGGATGTTTAACGAACTAGGTTGTTAAGTTAATGTTTCTCCTATTCGTTAAGGATGTTTAACGAATGGGATCTTAGCTCATTATGCATATTCCTATTCGTCATGAAATGTTGACGAATGGAGCATAACGAATCAATGATTCGTTATGTTTCTTGTTATGTGTCTGTAATGTAAGGAAGTGGATGCTAATTCGTTACGGTATGTGCAACGAATTAGCTCCATCTTCTATACATCTTCTATATATATATTTTCATTCCTCTGGTTAATTAAATGTTTCGGAATTAAAAGTAACATCACCCTGTCCAATTTCTCTCTCGATCCAAACTTCGTTAATCTATTACTAATATACATAATACACCTAATACACCTAATATATCATATATATTAATATCAATTAACAGTAATTAATGACTAGATCCATTAACAGTATTAACGGATCTTAGATCTGAATTGATAATTATCATATCTGAGGATTCAACAAGTGGTATCAGAGCATTCGGTGTTCGAATTGCTCTAGATCCATTAGCCTTTGTGATGTCATCAGCATGATCACTCCAATCAAAATCCCCTTCTTGTTGTGCAGCCACAGCTACATTCCCTTGATTTCTTGGTTGATTTTGATTGTTCTTGTTGGTGTTATTTTGAACAATTTGAGGGAGTTGGTTTCTTTGGAAGTTTTGATTCTAAGGACAACTTGTTGATTATTCATTTGGGGTTGTTGATGAACTTGGGATTGTTGTTGTTAAAGTTGTTGTTTCTTGGCTGGTTTTGTTGCTAATTCTGCTGATATTACATCTGATTTCTCTGTTGTTGATTCTGCTACTGATTCATTTGAAAATTTCTGCTGGTTGCATTCTCTTGCAAAGTGTCCAGGCTGTTGGCAATCGTAACATATTTCCTTGGACTTATCAAACCCAATCCTCTCATTTGGACCTGAAACTAGAGATCTACCAGTCCTGTTGAACAACCTCTTGATTCTTAGTGCAAGCATTGCAGCCTACCACTTTAGAAATATATCCTCAAGGTCATCAGCATCTATTTATTCCAGCTCATCTTGTATGACACTTGTGTGGATTAAGTTCTTGGTCACAAATGCATTATAGGACTCAGTGAACATTTAGTAGAGTGCTGGAGTTTCATTCCCTTGACCATTGTTTCCATTAGAGTAAGGCACATGTCAACTTGCCATGGAGGCAGAGTCATTGTCATCAATAAGTTAGACATTGAACCTTGACTGGTTCCCTTGGTGACTTGAGCTACCACCAACAAATGATTTAGGTGTATCAACACCATGTTCAGTTGGTTCCTCTATGATGGGAATTTGTTGTTGGTTCTTGGTAGACAAGTTTCCCATAGGTGCAATAAAAGCATTGGTCACCTGGAAACGTGGCTTCTCTTCTTTGATCATTTCATTCTCGATCATCTCTATCGCAACAGCCTGAAGGAAGCACACTACATCATCCACCTTTAATAGATCAAAGTTGAACTTTTAAAGGATGAACTTGCAGGCAGTGTACCATCCCTTCGGCATTGAATTGAGCAACTTGGTGTTCAAATCAAAATCGGTCATCACATAGTCAGTTGTTCTTAGGTCATTCACGGTAGCAAGAAATCTGATAAGGATTGTCTTCAATCTTTCTCCGTCCTTGTATTTGAATCTTTCAAGCTATTGCTTGAGCCGCTGTTTCTTGATGTTCTTTAGCTCAGTGTTCCCTTCGAACATTTCTAGGATTGCATCATACATAGCTTTCGCTGAAGTGTGATGTCCAACCTTTGTTAAGATCTCCCAAGACAGTCAAAGCTTAATCATAGCTAAGGCCCTGTCCTCTGCTTTCTTCATTCTATCACAGACAGTAGTAGTAGAACCTGCACCATCAGCTGCTTGTGGACCATTTTTTATTGAGTTCCACATGTCTACATCGTTGTAGCACACAACAGCCTAGAATAAAACTTTCCATTTGGTAAAATTCTCCTGTCCATACAATTTGGGAATCATATTAGTAGAAACTTCTTGTTCTTAAAACCCAGACATTTTGGTAATTTTTGAAAAACAGTAACAAAGAGTGATTTAAACAGAGTAAATTTAAAAATAATCAGATCTGAGAACCAAATCTTCAGATCTGATGAATCTGTTTTGATTAGAACAAGATAATGTAATAAAGGTGCAAACTTTAACTAAAACAAAGAAAAGAAAACACCGGATGTTTGTAGATCTGAATGAAAATAAAGAGCAGAGCAGATGACGTCTCTCTTCGATAAAACAGTGTTCTGTTTACGTCATCGTTCTTCTTCAGATCTTCAATCAGCAACAAATTCTTTACCTGAATAGCAGTAAATCAGCTCTGATACCACTTGTCAGTCCCGTATATATCGCTCACACACACAATCAAGTCATAACTCACACAATCAATGTGTCAACAAGAGAGTTAATGACGAGTTGCTAATTTGGGTAAGAAATCTGTTTGTTATCGGCGGAATCAGAAACAAACAGAGTTGTTGCGTAAGGGTTAATAAATGTAACAGAAACAAACAATCACTCAAAAGATTTTCATTTATATAAATGATTCATACAAATGTTAATCAATTAGGGTTTCTTTTTTGGAAAGTTTATCCGTACAATCCTATGACAGCCGTCACACTTAATCAGGATATATTCCTTTAGGTCGGAAAAGTGTAACGGTTGCTGTCTATCCGTCTGTTGGAGGCATGCCCTAAAATATTCTATTTATAGGCCTGCCACCTCCTGACAGTTGTCATTCCTTCTAGACATCCTAATGATTAGTACACAATCACATTACATGTTCAAAACTATACCAAGTGTAAAAACAGGTCTTCCGGGTAGACTTTGTGTTATTTGTCTTCTCCGAGTAGGCTTCTTGCCTTTTTGTCTTTAACGAGTAGACCTGGTAACCATGGAGTGTGCTCGGGAACCGTTCTCCGGGTAGACTTATAGTATTTTCCTAAGAAAATACTCACCTAGCAGACTTCAATCTTCTTGACCATAGCAAACTTTGCTCGATATGGTCCGACGAGCAAACTTGTTCTTCTGTGGTCCCTTCAACTCTTTTCTTGAGAATAACTTATTAGCAAAGCAATGTGTGCTTGGTAACACTGTAGCTTGCTCTGAGTTGAACCTTGCCCGATGAGTACTTAGGATAATTCTTTAACTTCCATCAAGCATGCTCGGACCACTGTTTATTAATGAATACCTTCCTAGATCTTCCAAGTACTTGGCTTCATATGCTAGCTTTCACCAAGGGTTTGCAAGTAAGCAAACTGTGCTCGGCTATGAAGAAAAGTCTTGCTAGACATAGTGAACCCTGCTCGGATATACACTAAAGAAGACTTCAAGAAGTTAACTATGCCCGATAGGTAAAACATCATGCCAGGCCAAGTAGAATCCTGCTCGGATGTCCAAGTGTGCTCGTTTCTATACTTAGCGATTTCTGGGGAGGTTGAGAAGATTCCAGCCTTATACTTCTTTTAGGTCAAATGTTTGACTCAACACAGAGAAGGATTCTATTCTATGGCATCGTAGGATGGGTCATATTCATGTTCAAAAGATGATTTATTTAATGGCAAATGACTTGGTTGAAGGTGTTTCCTTGAAAAATTTTAAGTTAACTGACCACTGTGTTGCTTACAAGAAAGGAAAACAGAAGAAAAAGTCACACCCATCTAAATTAATCAATTCCATTGATACTCCACTAGAACGACTTCATATGGTCTTGTTTGGTCCTGTGAATCGTGCTAGTATCGCTGGAGAATGGTATTGTCCGGTAGTTACTATTGACTATTCAATATATTCATGGGTTTTATTTATGAGTTCGAAAGACCAAACACCTTTTCAAGTTCAAAATTTAATCACTAAGATCGAATAACTATACAAGCAAAAGGTGAGGAGAATTCGAAAACACTGTATTGGATTTCTTTTGTGTTCAAACATGGATTCATCGAGAATACAGTGCCCCTTATGTACCACAAAAGAATGGTGTTTTTGAGAGGAAAAACAGAACTTTGATTGAAGCAGCTAGAACAATGCTTGCAGATTCTAAGCTTCCCGTTCAATTCTGGAACGAAGCTGTGAATACTTCCTATTATACGCTTAATCGAATTTTGCCTGTAAAGAAGCATAAGAAGACAAGCTATGAAATTTTGAATAACAGAAAGCCTAACTGAAAGTACTTGGAGCCATTTGGGTGTCCTTGTACGATGTTGAAAAAAGATTCTGGTAAATTTGATGAGAAAGCTGTTGAAGGTTATTTCTTAGGATATGCGTCTCCTAATAAATGAGTATTTAACTTTACTTCAGGTTGTTTTGTGTAGTGGTACCATGTGGATTTCCGACGGTATACCACACAACCTCAAAGAAAAGGACCTGACTGGATGTTTGATTATGAGGGTCTATTTAATTTGTTCACCTCATTAACCGAGCAACCAGATGAAGACTTGGTCCGTGCGTATTTTGAAGATCAATTGGTACTTCCAAGGTTTTCAGGTTCTAATTATGTTGAAGCTCCACATGAAGCTTCACTTGATGATTTTCCAGCTACATCTGATAATGCTTCTAGTTCTTCTGATGATAATCAAGTTGTTGAACCTGATCTAGCTGATACACTTGAGAGTGATGATTCATATCATGAGCTTGGAGAACATTACACAAATTTATCGAAAATGTTTTTGTGCCTGAGGATCCAACTCCGTGGATTCATAATTATCATCCACAGGACAACATCTTTGGCGATCCTAATGTCGGTGTGCAAACTCGATATCAGATTGCTTCTTCTAGTGATGATCATATTTTATGTGCTTATGCTAATATGCAAACTTCGGGGGTGATGAATCTGGCTAAATACATTTTCTTTCTTTCCCAAGTGGAACCTACAAATGTTTGTACGGATCTCGAGGATTCATCGTGGGTAGAGGCAATGCAGGAAGAGCTACAACAATTTCATAGATTGGGTGTATGGGATCTTATTGATAAACCTGCTAGAGTGAAGAAGCCGATCCCTACGAAGTGGGTATTTAAGTGTAAAAAGGTTGATCGTGGTGTGATTGTTCGGAATAAAGAAAGACTTGTTGTGCAAGGTTTTCATCAGCATGAAGGCATAGATTACACTGAAGTGTATGCTCCTATCGCTCGATTGGAAGTTATACGTATTTTCTTGGCCTACGCTGCATATAAGAATATCAAGGTCTATCAAATGGATGTGAAGAGTGCGTTTCTCAACGGAGAATTGCATGAAGAAGTGTTTGTTTTATAGCCTCCTGGCTTTGAAGATCCTGATTATCCGTACCGAGTTTACTGATTAAACAAGGCCCTGTATGGTCTCCATCAGGCCCCGAGAGCTTGGTATGGCACGCTTGCTGACCATCTTACAGATAATGGCTTCAAGCAAGGAACTTTCAATTGCACTCTCTTTTATAAAACTATTGGTGATGATCTGCTCCTCGTCCAAATTTATGTCGATGACATTATCGTTGGCTCAACAAACGACAAGTTGTGTAAGGATTTTAAGAAGTCTATGCAAACGAAGTTCGAGATGAGCTCGATGGGAGAGATGAACTTTTTCTTAGGGTTGCAAGTTCACCAGTCTGACAAAGGAATCTTCATTCATCAGACAAAATATGTGAATGATGTCTTGAGCTCATTCAAGATAAATGCCGGAAAAACCTCTTCAACTCCTCTCCCATGGGTCACAATTTATTACCGGATGAATTGGAGGATACCTTTGATCCTACCCTTTATCGTGCTATGATTGGTTCTTTAATGTATTTAACTACTTCTCGACCAGACATTATGAATGCAGTTTGTTTGTTTGCTAGGTACCAATGAAGTCCCCGAGTGACTCACCTGGCAACGGTTAAACGTATACTTCCGTATCTGAGGGGTAATCCAGTGACTGGGTTATGGTATCCCAAGGACGATAACTTTGAACTCACTGCATTTTCCGATTCGGACTATGGAGGATGAAAGATCAACTTTAAAATCGACTTCAGTGGGTTGTTAATTTCTAGGAAGCCGGCTTGTTTCCTGGCGGTGTAAGAAGTAGACAACGGTCTCAACTTCAACCGCAGAAGCAGAATACGTGGCATCCTCAAGTTGATGTTCACAGGTTCTGTGGATACAACAACATCTGCGTGACTATGGTTTGAAGTATCTTACTACTCCAATTCTTATTGATAACCCTGCTGAAATTAGTATCGCAAAAAATCCTATGCAACATTCTAAAACTAAACATATTGAGATTCGATATCGTTTCATAAGAGATTGTTTTGAAAAGAAACTAATCGATATCGAAAAAGTGCACACGAATTTTCAACGAGCAGACTTGTTTACCAAGGCATTTAACAAAACTCGTTTTAAATTTTTACTTGTTGATGTCCTTCAACAAGGATGACTATCTGAACTTGCGTTGTTTATTTAACTTTATTTTTGTTTTTACTTAGTTTATGTTTTGGGTTTTAGGGGGTGAAAATTGAAAAATACAAAAATATTTTGATTTCTGTTTGTATAGAGAAAAACCAAAACAGTTAAAAAATGATGAAATATACAAAAATATTGTTCGTTTTGTTCTAAAAATTTGAAAAGACAAAAATATTGTGAATTTCTTGTTTGTATAGAAAAATCCGAAAAACCCAAAAAGATTGTGATGTTTTAATTTGTTTTATAAAAAAAATTGAAAAAGACAAAAAGAATGTGTTCTTAAGTATGTAAAGAGAAAATTCAAAATGAGTTTTGCATACGTTCGCTGAAAGTCAATTACTCACATTTGATGGACATATACGTGTATAAGTTTGGTCCGGATGTTTACTCTTAAATGTTAAGGATAGCCATTTACCTGATAATGGAACGTAGTTGGGGCATTTGTTATGCGCTTTTACTTTATTCTTTCGCTGAAATTATATCAGTTATTTAAGTTTGTGGAACATGCTTGCATGTTTTGGTCCTGTTATCCACTTATAGATTGATAAGATAGCCATTAATCTATAGACTGATAGTGACTGGGGCGATTGAATTTATTTTTTGTGCTTCTAAAAAAATTGGGTTTTGAAGCAAAAACAGAAAATGATAGTACATTGATCATTTGACCCCATATCTTGAAAGAAATAAGCTCAAAATACTGAGTGCTTAATTGCATTGGTGCATTGATAGGTCTTAAACAAGCCGTTAGAGTAAAGTATGTGATATAAGAATAAAGAAACGACAAATTGATAGAGGTGTTAGTCTCTACCAAAAATCTCGGTAAGGATGGCAGAAATGTAATAGCCTGTCATACTCAAGCCTTATATTTGTCTGATCACTAAAAATAAAATAAAGCAAATAACAAGCGTTAGGGTTCTGGACACTGTGAGTCTTTAAGCGGCTTAATCATCTAGGTATTCATATGCATGAATATTTCAATTGCTTTTAGAGCAAGACCAAAGTCATTAAACTTGATCACTATTGTACATTGTACAAACTAAACTACTGACTTAATCAAAATCCGTTGTTAGTCATACATTTGTTCCTCCCTTGCGCACGTCTCAATACCAGTAAGAAACGGACCCCAGGGGATACAATGCATGTAAGCCGACAGATGGACTCGTGCATACTCAGTCACTGTAAAGAAAACTTGATACATTGCTAAAAAATTTCTATAAATTCAAATTTTGATCGACAATATAATGGTTTAAGTCAAGTTGTGGTGATACGGTAAAAATAAAACTAAGCTTGAACCGAGATTAGAAGCTAATAGTTTCTGATATTCTGTGCTCAAATTGAACAATAAATCATATCACAAAAACTTGAAATTTTATTATAAGATTTAAGTGGACAACATTATCAATAACCGACTTAGCGCCAGTCGTAATATCGCTGAAATATAAAACTGTGATGGAAGGAAAATTATTCTTTGAAAACCATACAAAAACACAAAAATATTTCATTTTTTTCTGCTTTTTATTTTACCTTCGGATATATTACCTGTAAATATTTTGAAACAAAAATGCAAAATACCAAAAAGATTTTCCTTTTTCGTTTATGTATTATTTAATTCATTTTAAGTTAAGTGTTTGATCATTAAACTCGTTAAGGTATTACTGTTTATCGAATAGGGTAAAGTTCAATAAAAAATATATTATCATCGGGATATGGGATTTCTTTAAGTTACTTATTAATTTAAAAATTCTTTTAATTCGTTGATTTATTTATTAAATTTAAAATAAAATAAGGGTGTGTTTGTTTCATATTTGAATGGGTCTGAATGGTTGTGAAGTTTGATTTGGTCAGACTTGAGATTGTTTGTTTCATTCAAAATTCACATCTGAATGATTCCACACTGATCTTACTAATTCAGACTTTAAAGAACGCTGAATGGAAAAGAGACCAAATTACCCAAACCCCACCTACACCGCTTGCTGCTTCCTTCTTCCAACCACCATAGTTGCTCGATTTCAGCATGATTCCATTTACAAACAGGCATGTCTTTGTTTCCCTACTCGATTTCTGCTCTTATGTGTCCCCACCCTCGTCGATTTCTATTTCACAACCTCTAGGGTTCGAACAACTATGTCTAGAAGCTAGGGTTTATGGTTCAAATGGCTAATCGGTGTTCAGTTTATGCTAATTGATGTTCAATTTATGCTTTTACTCTCATAGTTTCTGTTTGTCATGTATCTATCAAGATATCTACCCTACATATATATGTTAATTTTTGATAATTTGAAGGATGGAGGCAGTAGATGTGGTGACAGCCACTGCTCTAGGAGTGTTTGATTTGAAATTAAAGCAAGTTTGCCCGGTTACAAATTTAACTTTACAAGTCTCAATGGTGGTGGATGAAAAAGGTTGTTTGATATTGCAAATGAACTTTGTTCACATGTTAGCATAAGCCTTTTATAAATGCATTGCAATTGAAAAAAATATATATTAATTTTCATTTGATTATAGATCCAGAAATGGTGGTGCTGATGGCTATCGAGGGAGGCATTTCGGCTAGGGTTTCTCAGCTTGCGACAGATGTACATCGACACAGAATCAACCGTCACTAATAAGAGGCAACCGGTTTCTTTGGTGAGTTATTAATGCAATAACAAAGGGTGCAAATGGTGTTTTGTTAAAATTGTTTATTGCAATAAACAATAAATGTTTGCCTTTTTTCTTTTATTTCCACAAGCTACCGGGTCAGATAAGCTCATTTATATGAAGTAGATACTTGCTTTTGTTTTTTATTTAAGGTATTTGTTGTTTGATCTGATTCAGCTTTATGTCTATTGTGAATCCCTTTGATGTAGACCATATGGAGTTATATAAGAAAAGCACATTTATCAAATTCTTTCATTACATCGTTACTACTATGTTAGGATAGAATGACGGTTGGTACTAACACAGTTGTAACTGTTAGCATGATTGTGAATGAAAAACATATTTAAGTATTTAAAACAATTAATGATTTTATATCACAATTATTTGGTTCCAACTTTATTTGAGTATTTCTTTGATTTTTTTTGACATTTAATTATGTAATTAGCAAAGACTTTTGTTGATATTCAGTTTAGTTTTCTTGCTTACAATAGACTTGCCATCAGTTAAAATATGTGCAGAAGGAGATGTATATTGGTGTGGCTTGATGGTCCAATTTTATTCCAGTATCCCTTTTATTTGTTTGGGATTTTAGGTATCTATTAATGGCTTTTATTGTGTTAGTAAGTTAAAACCACAACCGTCATAGTTTTAGTATGCCCTCATAGATTGTGAGATAAAACTCAAAATGGTGTATATAATACGCCATGATGGTCAAAATGTCGTATCTCACAGCAAAGTAATTGAAGTGTTTGGAACCAACGCACCCTACGTGTGTGTGTGTATAAATAAGCGGATCAGACCGGAAACTTAAATGGCTAAAACTCATACCCATAACCTGCCCGTTTGGTAAGAAAAGTAGAGACATTAACCCGTTTAAGTTAAAATACGTGGATGGGGTTCATGGGTTTCGCTGGATGGTTACACGGATCAAACCCATTTCATGCACACTCTATATTTTCATATATCTTTTAAGCTTCATTTATTAATTTAACTGTGTTTTATTAGGCAAATTCTACGGTTTGGGTGAAGACGTCGGTTCAGGTTGCAAGTATGAAGACAACGGTTCAGGTTGCAAGATTGAAGACATCGGTTTAGAAGAATGAAGACGTTGGTTTAGTTATTGTATATAACTTTTATGTTTAAACATATATATATATATGTGGTACTTTGAGTTTTTTGTTTATATATTTAAACCTTTTTTATATTTTGTTTTTTAGGTGTGTATATATTTGCGTATATTGGGTTTCAATGAAAATGGAAAAAAAATATATGCTAGTTCATTTTTGCATGAAATAGTTCAGAGGGTTAAATTGGTCATTCAATACACTCATTCAAAGGTCCAACCAAACAACACTTTCTGGTTCAGCACTTACTAGTTCAGAGTCTCTTAATCATTCAGACCTCTTTCCGGTTCAGCACTTAATGGTTCAGCATTTGCCAAACAGCCCCTAAATGTAGTTCGTTACTCATGCATAACGAATTAGGGTCATTTATAACGAATTACTTTAATTCTTTAGCAATATCCGAAGATCGTTCACGTACCAACAAGCTTTCATTCACATCCAAAATATACATACATAAATAACATATAAATCATACATGGCATACACTTACCATTTAAGGTAAGTGTATTAACTATCACATCGAGTATGTACACAGCCCCGAAATGATAACAAGGAAATGGGGCTACAAACTCACCTGAACACGGTTATGTTCACCGTTAATTGTTATTCCCTTCTTGAGCTGTGCACGGCTAACTGTATAACATTTACACGTATCAATCAACTATCACTATCTATATTGCCTTTCTAGTTCAATTATACCCCACAACATACGGGGGTCCGGGGGCAGCGCCCTTGGCAGTGGGGTTCTAGGGGCGGCAGCCCCTAGCAGGGTCCAAGGGGCAAAGCCCCTGGCTGGGGTCGAGGTTGGAAAAATTTTATTTACCTCAACTGTCTTAACACATTTTCCATTAGGTTTTTAATTTATTTTCTAATTCGCTAGCCCATTCTTCATAACGAACTAAGTCTGATTCACTATCCGATTCGTTTCCTTAAATCTAAACGAACATACATGTTAGGCGAACTTAACTTTAGCGAACCTAGGTTAAGTGAAATTAACATTCAGCGAACTTAACATTCGGCGAACTTATCATTCGGCGCGGTTAGTGTTCGGCGAACTTGGTGTCAGACGAACTTGGTGTGCTGCGAACTTAGCTTTGGCGAACTTATACAAGCAAACCTCTACAAGCGAACTTATACAAGCGTATTTGGCGAAGTTATCTACAGTTAGCGTCGGGTTTTGATTTTAACCCAATAGACCTCTCTATTCAACCTTTAATCCTCTTGATTTGATGTTAACCAATCCCGTGAACATTCCCATGGTCATTTTTGGATAAGACTCGGCCCGAAACACGTAAAGTTTGGACCTTTAAGCTCAAAAATGTTCGATATTAGATTTAATCTAATATTAAACTTTCTTTATTTAATATTAGAATATTTTAGGATGTTACAATTAAAAGTAATTAATGAACTAGATCCATTAACAGTATTAACAGATCTTAGATCTGAATCGATAATTATTAGATCTGAGGTTTCAACATTAACTCATTGTGTTCCCAAACCATGATTTAAACTCAAGATATGCGTACCTAGTAGGGTCCAAGGGACAGAGCCCATGGCTGGGGTCGAGCTTGGAAAAATTTTTGGATAAGACTTGGCCAAAAACATATAAAGTTTGGACCTTTAAGCTCAAAAACGTTCGATATTAGATTTAAGGTTTTCTTTGAGCGAACCATTTATGTTCACGGGTTCATTAGGTTCGTTTTAGCATCAAGATTACAAATTTATGTTTCGTTCATACCGGATCTATTTTAGACTCAAGTTTCAAGACTAACCGTCTATAAAAACATAAATTTAAGATCGCAATCAAACCTTTATGTTTTCGTTTGGTCAAGGCTAGCTTGTTTATGAACTATAAATCTCGTATATGGCTCGTATAGAAATGATCTATAAATCTCATAAAGTTTGGGCCTTTAAGCTAAAAAATGTTCGATATTAGATTTAAGGTTTTATTTGAACGAACCGTTTATGTTCACGTGTTCATTAGGTTCGTTTTAGCATCAAGTTTACAACCTTATGTTTCGTTCATACCCAATCTATTCTAGACTAAAGTTTCAAGGCTAACCGTCTATAAAAACATAAACTTTGAGATCGAAATCAAACCTTTATGTTTCCGTTTGGTCTAGGCTAGCTTGTTTATGAACTATAAATCTCGTATATGGCTCGTATAGCAATGATCTATAAATCTCATAAAGTTTGGACCTATAAGCTCAAAAACGTTCGATATTAGATTTATGGTTTTCTTTGAACGAACCGTTTATGTTCACAGGTTCATTAGGTTCGTTTTAGCATCAAGATTACAACTTTATGTTTTGTTCATACCCGATGTATTCTAGACTCAAGTTTAAAGGCTAACCGTCTATAAAAACATAAACTTTAAGATCGAAATCATACATTTACGTTTTCGTTTGGTCTAGGCTAGCTTGTTTATGAACTATAAATCTCGTATATTGCACATATAGCAAAGATCTACCAAAACTAACGTTCACTCGATCTCGTTTCACCCCTTTCTCACTCGCGGCCGTATATGTGTGGTGGTGTGAGTTTTTGAGTGTGTAGAGAATAAGATGGAAAGAAATGAGGATTAGGGTTTTAGGATGGTTTAAGGGGTATTTATATCCCTTATAGCCCATGGACCTAAGGCCCATACCCTTTTATTCCTTTTTAATTAATCCGAGTCCATGACTTTTCTTTATTTAATACTAATTAGTAATTTAATGCCCGACAACTTAACACAACTTTCTTTATTTAATATTAGAATATTTTAGGATGTTACAATTAAAAGTAATTAATGAACTAGATTCATTAACAGTATTAACAGATCTTAGATCTAAATCGATAATTATTAGATCTGAGGTTTCAACAGTAACCCATTGTGTTCCCAAACCATGATTTAAAACTGAAGATATGCGTACCTAGTAGGGTCGAAGGGGCAGAGCCCCTGGTGGAGTCAAGCCTGGAAAAAGTTTTGGATAAGACTCAGCCCGAAACACATAAAGTTTTGACCTTTAAGCTCAAAAACCTTCGATATTAGATTTAAGGTTTTATTTGAACGAACCGTTTATGTTCACGGGTTCATTAGGTTCGTTTTAGCATCAAGTTTACAAGTTTATGTTTCTTTCATACCCGATCTATTCTAGACTCAAGTTTCAAGGCTAACCGTCTATAAAAACATAAACTTTAAGATCGAAATCATACCTTTACGTTTTCGTTTGGTCTAGCCTAGCTTGTTTATGAACTATAAATCTCGTATATGGCTCGTATAGCAAAGATCTACGAAAACTAACGTTCAATCGATCCCGTTTCACCCCTTTCTCACTCGCGGCCGTATATGTGTGGTGGTGTGAGTTTTTCAGTGTGTAGAGAATAAGATGGAAAGAAATGAGGATTAGGGTTTTAGGATGGTTTAAGGGGTATTTATATCCCTTATAGCCCATGGACCTAAGGCCCATACCCTTTTATTCCTTCTTAATTAAGTCAAGTCCATGACTTTTCTTTATTTAATACTAATTAGTAATTTAATGCCCGACAACTTAACACAACTTTCTTTATTTAATATTAGAATATTTTAGGATGTTACAATTAAAAGTAATTAATGAACTAGATCCATTAACAGTATTAACAAATCTTAGATCTAAATCGATAATTATTAGATCTGAGGTTTCAACAGTAACTCATTGTGTTCCCAAACCATGATTTAAAACTGAAGATATGCGTACCTAGTAGGGTCGAAGGGGCAGAGCCCCTAGTGGAGTCAAGCCTGGAAAAAGTTTTGGATAAGACTCGGCTCACCTTTAAGCTCAAAAACCTTCGATATTAGATTTAAGGTTTTATTTGAACGAACCGTTTATGTTCACAAGTTCATTAGGTTCGTTTTAGCATCAAGTTTACAAATTTATGTTTCTTTCATACCCGATCTATTCTAGACTCAAGTTTCAAGGCTAACCGTCTATAAAAACATAAACTTTAAGATCGAAATCATACCTTTACGTTTTCGTTTGGTCTAGGCTAGCTTGTTTATGAACTATAAATCTCGTATATGGATCGTATAGCAAATATCTACGAAAACTAACGTTCACTCGATCCCGTTTCACCCCTTTCTCACTCGCGGCCGTATATGTGTGGTGGTGTGTGTTTTTGAGTGTGTAGAGAATAAGATGGAAAGAAATGAGGATTAGGGTTTTAGGATGGTTTAAGGGGTATTTATATCCCTTATAGCCCATGGACCTAAGGCCCAAACCCTTTTATTTCTTTCTTAATTAATCCAAGTCCATGACTTTTCTTTATTTAATACTAATTAGTAATTTAACGCCCGACAACTTAACACAACTTTCTTTATTTAATGTTAGAATATTTTAGGATGTTACAATTAAAAGTAATTATTGAACTAGATCCATTAACAGTATTAACATATCTTAGATCTAAATCGATAATTATTAGATCTGAGGTTTCAACATTAACCCATTGTGTTCCCAAACCATGATTTAAAACTGAAGATATGCGTACATGGTAGGGTCCAAGGGGCAGAGCCCCTGGTGGGGTCAAGCTTGGAAAAAGTTTTGGAAAATACTCGGCCCGAAACACATAAAGTTTTGACCTTTTAGCACAAAAACCTTCGATATTAGATTTAAGGTTTTATTTGAACGAACCGTTTATGTTCACGGGTTCATTAGGTTCGTTTTAGCATCAAGTTTACAAGTTTATGTTTCTTTCATACCCGATATATTCTAGACTCAAGTTTCAAGGCTAACCGTCTATAAAAACATAAACTTTAAGATCGAAATCATACCTTTACGTTTTCGTTTGGTCTAGCCTAGCTTGTTTATGAACTATAAATCTCGTATATGGCTCGTATAGCAAAGATCTACGAAAACTAACGTTCAATCGATCCCGTTTCACCCCTTTCTCACTCGCGGCCGTATATGTGTGGTGGTGTGAGTTTTTCAGTGTGTAGAGAATAAGATGGAAAGAAATGAGGATTAGGGTTTTAGGATGGTTTAAGGGGTATTTATATCCCTTATAGCCCATGGACCTAAGGCCCATACCCTTTTATTCCTTCTTAATTAATCCACGTCCATGACTTTTCTTTATTTAATACAAATTAGTAATTTAATGCCCGACAACTTAACACAACTTTCTTTATTTAATATTAGAATATTTTAGGATGTTACAATTAAAAGTAATTAATGAACTAGATCCATTAACAGTATTAACAAATCTTAGATCTAAATCGATAATTATTAGATCTGAGGTTTCAACAGTAACTCATTGTGTTCCCAAACCATGATTTAAAACTGAAGATATGCGTACCTAGTAGGGTCGAAGGGGCAGAGCCCCTAGTGGAGTCAAGCCTGGAAAAAGTTTTGGATAAGACTCGGCTCGAAACACATAAAGTTTTGACCTTTAAGCTCAAAAACCTTCGATATTAGATTTAAGGTTTTATTTGAACGAACCGTTTATGTTCACAAGTTCATTAGGTTCGTTTTAGCATCAAGTTTACAAATTTATGTTTCTTTCATACCCGATCTATTCTAGACTCAAGTTTCAAGGCTAACCGTCTATAAAAACATAAACTTTAAGATCGAAATCATACCTTTACGTTTTCGTTTGGTCTAGGCTAGCTTGTTTATGAACTATGAATCTCGTATATGGATCGTATAGCAAATATCTACGAAAACTAACGTTCACTCGATCCCGTTTCACCCCTTTCTCACTCGCGGCCGTATATGTGTGGTGGTGTGTGTTTTTGAGTGTGTAGAGAATAAGATGGAAAGAAATGAGGATTAGGGTTTTAGGATGGTTTAAGGGGTATTTATATCCCTTATAGCCCATGGACCTAAGGCCCAAACCCTTTTATTTCTTTCTTAATTAATCCAAGTCCATGACTTTTCTTTATTTAATACTAATTAGTAATTTAACGCCCGACAACTTAACACAACTTTCTTTATTTAATGTTAGAATATTTTAGGATGTTACAATTAAAAGTAATTATTGAACTAGATCCATTAACAGTATTAGCATATCTTAGATCTAAATCGATAATTATTAGATCTGAGGTTTCAACATTAACCCATTGTGTTCCCAAACCATGATTTAAAACTGAAGATATGCGTACATGGTAGGGTCCAAGGGGCAGAGCCCCTGGTGGGGTCAAGCTTGGAAAAAGTTTTGGAAAAGACTCGGCCCGAAACACATAAAGTTTTGACCTTTTAGCTCAAAAACCTTCGATATTAGATTTAAGGTTTTATTTGAACGAACCGTTTATGTTCACGGGTTCATTAGGTTCGTTTTAGCATCAAGTTTACAAATTTATGTTTCTTTCATAGCCGATCTATTCTAGACTTAAGTTTCAAGGCTAACCGTTTATAAAAACATAAACTTTAAGATCGAAATCATACCTTTACGTTTTTGTTTGGTCTAGGCTAGCTTGTTTATGAACTATAAATCTCGTATACGGCTCATATAGCAAAGATCTACCAAAACTAACGTTCACTCGATCCCGTTTCACCCCTTTCTCACTCGAGGCCGTATATGTGTGGTGGTGTGTGTTTTTGAGTGTGTAGAGAATAAGATGGAAAGAAATAAGGATTAGGGTTTTAGGATGGTTTAAGGGGTATTTATATCCCTTATAGCCCATGGATCTAATGCCCATACCCTTTTATTCCTTCTTAATTAATCCAAGTCCATGACTTTTCTTTATTTAATACTAATTAGTAATTTAACGCCCAACAACTTAACACAACTTTCTTTATTTAATGTTAGAATATTTTAGGATGTTACAATTAAAAGTAATTAATGAACTTGATCCATTAACAGTATTAACATATCTTAGATCTAAATCGATAATTATTAGATCTGAGGTTTCAACATTAACCCATTGTGTTCCCAAACCATGATTTAAAACTGAAGATATGCGTACCTGGTAGGGTCCAAGGGGTAGAGCCCCTGGTGGGGTCAAGCTTGGAAAAAGTTTTGGATAAGACTCGGCCCGAAACATATAAAGTTTGACCTTAAAGCTCAAAAACCTTCGATATTAGATTTAAGGTTTTATTTGAACGAACCGTTTATGTTCACGGGTTCATTAGGTTCGTTTTAGCATCAAGTTTACAAATTTATGTTTCTTTCATAGCCGATCTATTCTAGACTTAAGTTTCAAGGCTAACCGTTTATAAAAACATAAACTTTAAGATCGAAATCATACCTTTACGTTTTTGTTTGGTCTAGGCTAGCTTGTTTATGAACTATAAATCTCGTATACGGCTCATATAGCAAAGATCTACCAAAACTAAGGTTCACTTGATCCCGTTTCACCCCTTTCTCACTCGCGGCCGTGTATGTGTGGTGGTGTGTGTTTTTGAGTGTGTAGAGAATAAGATGGAAAGAAATGAGGATTAGGGTTTTAGGATGGTTTAAGGGGTATTTATATCCCTTATAGCCCATGGACCAAAGGCCCATACCCTTTTATTCCTTCTTAATTAATCCACGTCCATGACTTTTCTTTATTTAATACTAATTAGTAATTTAACGCCCGACAACTTAACACAACTTTCTTTATTTAATGTTATAATATTTTAGGATGTTACAATTAAATGTAATTATTGAACTAGATCCATTGACAGTATTAACAGATCTTAGATCTAAATCAATAATTATTAGATCTGAGGTTTCAACATTAACCCATTGTGTTCCCAAACCATGATTTAAAACTGAAGATATGCGTACCTGGTAGGGTCCAAGGGGTAGAGCCCTTGGTGGGGTCAAGCTTGGAAAAAGTTTTGGATAAGACTCGGCCCGAAACACATAAAGTTTTGACCTTTAAGCTCAAAAACCTTCGTAAATTAGATTTAAGGTTTTATTTGAACGAACCGTTTATGTTCACGGGTTCTATAGGTTCGTTTTAGCATCAAGTTTACAAATTTATGTTTCTTTCATACCCGATCTATTCTAGACTCAAGTTTCAAGGCTAACCGTCTATAAAAACATAAACTTTAAGATCGAAATCATACCTTTACGTTTTTGTTTGGTCTAGGCTAGCTTGTTTATGAACTATAAATCTCGTATACGGCTCATATAGCAAAGATCTACCAAAACTAACGTTCACTCGATCCCGTTTCACCCCTTTCTCACTCGCGGCCTTGTATGTGTGGTGGTGTGTGTTTTTGAGTGTGTAGAGAATAAGATGGAAAGAAATGAGGATTAGGGTTTTAGGATGGTTTAAGGGGTATTTATATCCCTTATAGCCCATGGACCTAAGGCCCATACCCTTTTATTCCTTCTTAATTAATCCACGTCCATGACTTTTCTTTATTTAATACTAATTAGTAATTTAACGCCCGACAACTTAACACAACTTTCTTTATTTAATGTTATAATATTTTAGGATGTTACAATTAAAAGTAATTATTGAACTAGATCCATTAACAGTATTAACATATCTTAGATCTAAATCAATAATTATTAGATCTGAGGTTTCAACATTAACCCATTGTGTTCCCAAACCATGATTTAAAACTGAAGATATGCGTACCTGGTAGGGTCCATGGGGTAGAGCCCTTGGTGGGGTCAAGCTTGGAAAAAGTTTTGGATAAGACTCGGCCCGAAACACATAAAGTTTTGACCTTTAAGCTCAAAAACCTTCGTAAATTAGATTTAAGGTTTTATTTGAACGAACCGTTTATGTTCACGGGTTCTATAGGTTCGTTTTAGCATCAAGTTTACAAATTTATTTTTCTTTCATACCCGATCTATTCTAGACTCAAGTTTCAAGGCTAACCGTCTATAAAAACATAAACTTTAAGATCGAAATCATACCTTTACGTTTTTGTTTGGTCTAGGCTAGCTTGTTTATGAACTATAAATCTCGTATACGGCTCATATAGCAAAGATCTACCAAAACTAACGTTCACTCGATCCCGTTTCACCCCTTTCTCACTCGAGGCCGTATATGTGTGGTGGTGTGTGTTTTTGAGTGTGTAGAGAATAAGATGGAAAGAAATAAGGATTAGGGTTTTAGGATGGTTTAAGGGGTATTTATATCCCTTATAGCCCATGGATCTAATGCCCATACCCTTTTATTCCTTCTTAATTAATCCAAGTCCATGACTTTTCTTTATTTAATACTAATTAGTAATTTAACGCCCAACAACTTAACACAACTTTCTTTATTTAATGTTAGAATATTTTAGGATGTTACAATTAAAAGTAATTAATGAACTTGATCCATTAACAGTATTAACATATCTTAGATCTAAATCGATAATTATTAGATCTGAGGTTTCAACATTAACCCATTGTGTTCCCAAACCATGATTTAAAACTGAAGATATGCGTACCTGGTAGGGTCCAAGGGGTAGAGCCCCTGGTGGGGTCAAGCTTGGAAAAAGTTTTGGATAAGACTCGGCCCGAAACATATAAAGTTTGACCTTAAAGCTCAAAAACCTTCGATATTAGATTTAAGGTTTTATTTGAACGAACCGTTTATGTTCACGGGTTCATTAGGTTCGTTTTAGCATCAAGTTTACAAATTTATGTTTCTTTCATAGCCGATCTATTCTAGACTTAAGTTTCAAGGCTAACCGTTTATAAAAACATAAACTTTAAGATCGAAATCATACCTTTACGTTTTTGTTTGGTCTAGGCTAGCTTGTTTATGAACTATAAATCTCGTATACGGCTCATATAGCAAAGATCTACCAAAACTAAGGTTCACTTGATCCCGTTTCACCCCTTTCTCACTCGCGGCCGTGTATGTGTGGTGGTGTGTGTTTTTGAGTGTGTAGAGAATAAGATGGAAAGAAATGAGGATTAGGGTTTTAGGATGGTTTAAGGGGTATTTATATCCCTTATAGCCCATGGACCAAAGGCCCATACCCTTTTATTCCTTCTTAATTAATCCACGTCCATGACTTTTCTTTATTTAATACTAATTAGTAATTTAACGCCCGACAACTTAACACAACTTTCTTTATTTAATGTTATAATATTTTAGGATGTTACAATTAAATGTAATTATTGAACTAGATCCATTGACAGTATTAACAGATCTTAGATCTAAATCAATAATTATTAGATCTGAGGTTTCAACATTAACCCATTGTGTTCCCAAACCATGATTTAAAACTGAAGATATGCGTACCTGGTAGGGTCCAAGGGGTAGAGCCCTTGGTGGGGTCAAGCTTGGAAAAAGTTTTGGATAAGACTCGGCCCGAAACACATAAAGTTTTGACCTTTAAGCTCAAAAACCTTCGTAAATTAGATTTAAGGTTTTATTTGAACGAACCGTTTATGTTCACGGGTTCTATAGGTTCGTTTTAGCATCAAGTTTACAAATTTATGTTTCTTTCATACCCGATCTATTCTAGACTCAAGTTTTAAAGCTAACCGTCTATAAAAACATAAAAACTTTAAGATCGAAATCATACCTTTACGTTTTTGTTTGGTCTAGGCTAGCTTGTTTATGAACTATAAATCTCGTATACGGCTCATATAGCAAAGATCTACCAAAACTAACGTTCACTTGATCCCGTTTCACCCCTTTCTCACTCGCGGCCGTGTATGTGTGGTGGTGTGTGTTTTTGAGTGTGTAGAGAATAAGATGGAAAGAAATGAGGATTAGGGTTTTAGGATGGTTTAAGGGGTATTTATATCCCTAAAGCCCATGGACCTAAGGCCCATACCCTTTTATTCCTTCTTAATTAATCCACGTCCATGACTTTTCTTTATTTAATACAAATTAGTAATTTAACGCCCGACAACTTAACACAACTTTCTTTATTTAACGTTAGAATATTTTAGGATGTTACAATTAAAAGTAATTAATGAACTAGATCCATTAACAGTATTAATGTATTAGATCTAAATCGATAATTATTAGATATGAGGTTTCAACATTAGCCCATTGTGTTCCCAAACCATGATTTAAAACAGAAGATATGCGTACCTGGTAGGGTCCAAGGGGCAGAACCCCTGGTGGGGTCAAGCTTGGAAAAAGTTTTGGATAAGACTCGGCCAGAAACACATAAAGTTTTGACCTTTAAGCTCAAAAACCTTCGATATTAGATTAAAAGTTTTATTTGAACGAACCGTTTATGTTCGCGGGTTCATTAGGTTCGTTTTAGCATCAAGTTTACAAATTTATGTTTCTTTCATACCCGATCTATTCTAGACTCAAGTTTCATGGCTAACCGTCTATAAAAACATAAACTTTAAGATCGAAATCATACCTTTACGTTTTTGTTTGGTCCAGGCTAGCTTGTTTATGAACTATAAATCTCGTATACGGCTCATATAGCAAAGATCTACCAAAACTAACGTTCACTCGATCCCGTTTCACCCCTTTCTCAATCGCGGCCGTATATGTGTGGTGGTGTGTGTTTTTGAGTGTGTAGAGAATAAGATGGAAAGAAATGAGGATTAGGGTTTTAGGATGGTTTAAGGGGTATTTATATCCCTTATAGCCCGTGGACCTAAGGCCCATACCCTTTTATTCCTTCTTAATTAATCCAAGTCCATGACTTTTCTTTATTTAATACTAATTAGTAATTTAACGCCCGACAACTTAACACAACTTTCTTTATTTAATATTAGAATATTTAAGGATGTTACAATTAAAAGTAATTAATGAACTAGATCCATTGACAGTATTAACAGATCTTAGATCTAAATCAATAATTATTATATCTGAGGTTTCAACATTAACCCATTGTGTTCCCAAACCATGATTTAAAACTGAAGATATGCGTACCTGGTAGGGTCCAAGGGGTAGAGCCCTTGGTGGGGTCAAGCTTGGAAAAAGTTTTGGATAAGACTCGGCCCGAAACACATAAAGTTTTGACCTTTAAGCTCAAAAACCTTCGTAAATTAGATTTAAGGTTTTATTTGAACGAACCGTTTATGTTCACGGGTTCTATAGGTTCGTTTTAGCATCAAGTTTACAAATTTATGTTTCTTTCATACCCGATCTATTCTAGACTCAAGTTTTAAAGCTAACCGTCTATAAAAACATAAAAACTTTAAGATCGAAATCATACCTTTACGTTTTTGTTTGGTCTAGGCTAGCTTGTTTATGAACTATAAATCTCGTATACGGCTCATATAGCAAAGATCTACCAAAACTAACGTTCACTTGATCCCGTTTCACCCCTTTCTCACTCGCGGCCGTGTATGTGTGGTGGTGTGTGTTTTTGAGTGTGTAGAGAATAAGATGGAAAGAAATGAGGATTAGGGTTTTAGGATGGTTTAAGGGGTATTTATATCCCTTATAGCCCATGGACCTAAGGCCCATACCCTTTTATTCCTTCTTAATTAATCCACGTCCATGACTTTTCTTTATTTAATACTAATTAGTAATTTAACGCGCGACAACTTGACACAACTTTCTTTATTTAATGTTATAATATTTTAGGATGTTACAATTAAAAGTAATTATTGAACTAGATCCATTAACAGTATTAACATATCTTAGATCTAAATCAATAATTATTAGATCTGAGGTTTCAACATTAACCCATTGTGTTCCCAAACCATGATTTAAAACTGAAGATATGCGTACCTGGTAGGGTCCAAGGGGTAGAGCCCTTGGTGGGGTCAAGCTTGGAAAAAGTTTTGGATAAGACTCGGCCCGAAACACATAAAGTTTTGACCTTTAAGCTCAAAATCCTTCGTAAATTAGATTTACGGTTTTATTTGAACGAACCGTTTATGTTCACGGGTTCTATAGGTTCGTTTTAGCATCAAGTTTACAAATTTATGTTTCTTTCATACCCGATCTATTCTAGACTCAAGTTTCAAGGCTAACCGTCTATAAAAACATAAACTTTAAGATCGAAATCATACCTTTACGTTTTTGTTTGGTCTAGGCTAGCTTGTTTATGAACTATAAATCTCGTATACGGCTCATATAGCAAAGATCTACCAAAACTAACGTTCACTCGATCCCGTTTCACCCCTTTCTCACTCGCGGCCGTGTATGTGTGGTGGTGTGTGTTTTTGAGTGTGTAGAGAATAAGATGGAAAGAAATGAGGATTAGGGTTTTAGGATGGTTTAAGGGGTATTTATATCCCTAAAGCCCATGGACCTAAGGCCCATACCCTTTTATTCCTTCTTAATTAATCCACGTCCATGACTTTTCTTTATTTAATACTAATTAGTAATTTAACGCCCGACAACTTAACACAACTTTCTTTATTTAACGTTAGAATATTTTAGGATGTTACAATTAAAAGTAATTAATGAACTAGATCCATTAACAGTATTATCATATATTAGATCTAAATCGATAATTATTAGATATGAGGTTTCAACATTAGCCCATTGTGTTCCCAAACCATGATTTGAAACAGAAGATATGCGTACCTGGTAGGGTCCAAGGGGCAGAACCCCTGGTGGGGTCAAGCTTGGAAAAAGTTTTGGATAAGACTCGGCCAGAAACACATAAAGTTTTGACCTTTAAGCTCAAAAACCTTCGATATTAGATTAAAAGTTTTATTTGAACGAACCGTTTATGTTCGCGGGTTCATTAGGTTCGTTTTAGCATCAAGTTTACAAATTTATGTTTCTTTCATACCCGATCTATTCTAGACTCAAGTTTCATGGCTAACCGTCTATAAAAACATAAACTTTAAGATCGAAATCATACCTTTACGTTTTTGTTTGGTCTAGGCTAGCTTGTTTATGAACTATAAATCTCGTATATGGCCCGTATAGCAAAGATCTACCAAAACTAACGTTCACTCGATCCCGTTTCACCCCTTTCTCAATCGCGGCCGTATATGTGTGGTGGTGTGTGTTTTTGAGTGTGTAGAGAATAAGATGGAAAGAAATGAGGATTAGGGTTTTAGGATGGTTTAAGGGGTATTTATATCCCTTATAGCCCGTGGACCTAAGGCCCATACCCTTTTATTCCTTCTTAATTAATCCAAGTCCATGACTTTTCTTTATTTAATACTAATTAGTAATTTAACGCCCGACAACTTAACACAACTTTCTTTATTTAATATTAGAATATTTAAGGATGTTACAATTAAAAGTAATTAATGAACTAGATCCATTGACAGTATTAACAGATCTTAGATCTAAATCAATAATTATTAGATCTGAGGTTTCAACATTAACCCATTGTGTTCCCAAACCATGATTTAAAACTGAAGATATGCGTACCTGGTAGGGTCCAAGGGGTAGAGCCCTTGGTGGGGTCAAGCTTGGAAAAAGTTTTGGATAAGACTCGGCCCGAAACACATAAAGTTTTGACCTTTAAGCTCAAAAACCTTCGTAAATTAGATTTAAGGTTTTATTTGAACGAACCGTTTATGTTCACGGGTTCTATAGGTTCGTTTTAGCATCAAGTTTACAAATTTATGTTTCTTTCATACCCGATCTATTCTAGACTCAAGTTTCAAGGCTAACCGTCTATAAAAACATAAACTTTAAGATCGAAATCATACCTTTATGTTTTTGATTGGTCTAGGCTAGCTTGTTTATGAACTATAAATCTCGTATACGGCTCATATAGCAAAGATCTACCAAAACTAACGTTCACTTGATCCCGTTTCACCCCTTTCTCACTCGCGGCAGTGTATGTGTGGTGGTGTGTGTTTTTGAGTGTGTAGAGAATAAGATGGAAAGAAATGAGGATTAGGGTTTTAGGATGGTTTAAGGGGTATTTTTATCCCTTATAGCCCATGGACCTAAGGCCCATACCCTTTTATTCCTTATTAATTAATCCACGTCCATGACTTTTCTTTATTTAATACTAATTAGTAATTTAACGCCCGACAACTTAACACAACTTTCTTTATTTAATGTTATAATATTTTAGGATGTTACAATTAAAAGTAATTATTGAACTAGATCCATTAACAGTATTAACATATCTTAGATCTAAATCAATAATTATTAGATCTGAGGTTTCAACATTAACCCATTGTGTTCCCAAACCATGATTTAAAACTGAAGATATGCGTACCTGGTAGGGTCCAAGGGGTAGAGCCCTTGGTGGGGTCAAGCTTGGAAAAAGTTTTGGATAAGACTCGGCCCGAAACACATAAAGTTTTGACCTTTAAGCTCAAAAACCTTCGTAAATTAGATTTAAGGTTTTATTTGAACGAACCGTTTATGTTCACGGGTTCTATAGGTTCGTTTTAGCATCAAGTTTACAAATTTATGTTTCTTTCATACCCGATCTATTCTAGACTCAAGTTTCAAGGCTAACCGTCTATAAAAACATAAACTTTAAGATCGAAATCAAACCTTTACGTTTTTGTTTGGTCTAGGCTAGCTTGTTTATGAACTATAAATCTCGTATACGGCTCATATAGCAAAGATCTTCCAAAACTAACGTTCACTCGATCCCGTTTCACCCCTTTCTCACTCGCGGCCGTGTATGTGTGGTGGTGTGTGTTTTTGAGTGTGTAGAGAATAAGATGGAAAGAAATGAGGATTAGGGTTTTAGGATGGTTTAAGGGGTATTTATATCCCTAAAGCCCATGGACCTAAGGCCCATACCCTTTTATTCCTTCTTAATTAATCCACGTCCATGACTTTTCTTTATTTAATACTAATTAGTAATTTAACGCCCGACAACTTAACACAACTTTCTTTATTTAACGTTAGAATATTTTAGGATGTTACAATTAAAAGTAATTAATGAACTAGATCCATTAACAGTATTAACATATATTAGATCTAAATCGATAATTATTAGATATGAGGTTTCAACATTAGCCAATTGTGTTCCCAAACCATGATTTAAAACAGAAGATATGCGTACCTGGTAGGGTCCAAGGGGCAGAACCCCTGGTGGGGTCAAGCTTGGAAAAAGTTTTGGATAAGACTCGGCCAGAAACACATAAAGTTTTGACCTTTAAGCTCAAAAACCTTCGATATTAGATTAAAAGTTTTATTTGAACGAACCGTTTATGTTCGCGGGTTCATTAGGTTCGTTTTAGCATCAAGTTTACAAATTTATGTTTCTTTCATACCCGATCTATTCTAGACTCAAGTTTCATGGCTAACCGTCTATAAAAACATAAACTTTAAGATCGAAATCATACCTTTACGTTTTTGTTTGGTCTAGGCTAGCTTGTTTATGAACTATAAATCTCGTATATGGCCCGTATAGCAAAGATCTACCAAAACTAACGTTCACTCGATCCCGTTTCACCCATTTCTCAATCGCTGCCGTATATGTGTGGTGGTGTGTGTTTTTGAGTGTGTAGAGAATAAGATGGAAAGAAATGAGGATTA
Source organism: Bidens hawaiensis (assembly GCF_021521415.1). Taxonomy (NCBI): domain Eukaryota; kingdom Viridiplantae; phylum Streptophyta; class Magnoliopsida; order Asterales; family Asteraceae; genus Bidens; species Bidens hawaiensis. The sequence goes on from NW_027491963.1 coordinate 742,465, forward strand.
GGGTTTTAGGATGGTTTAAGGGGTATTTATATCCCTTATAGCCCATGGACCTAAGGCCCATACCCTTTTATTCCTTCTTAATTAATCCAAGTCCATGACTTTTCTTTATTTAATACTAATTAGTAATTTAACGCTCGACAACTTAACACAACTTTCTTTATTTAATAATAGAATATTTAAGGATGTTACAATTAAAAGTAATTAATGAACTAGATCCATTGACAGTATTAACAGATCTTAGATCTGAATCGATAATTATTAGATCTGAGGTTTCAACATTAACTCATTGTGTTCCCAAACCATGATTTAAAACTGAAGATATGCGTACCAAGCAGGTTCCAAGGGGCAGAGCACCTGGCTGGGGTCAAGCTTGGAAAAAGTTTTGGATAAGACTCGGCCCGAAACACATAAAGTTTTGACCTTTAATCTCAAAAACCTTCGATATTAGATTTAAGGTTTTATTTGAACGAACCGTTTATGTTCACGGGTTTATTAGGTTCGTTTTAGCATCAAGTTTACAACTTTATGTTTCTTTCATACCCGATCTATTCTAGACTCAAGTTTCAAGGCTAACCGTCTATAAAAACATAAACTTTAAGATCGAAATCATACCTTTACGTTTCCGTTTGGTCTAGGTTAGCTTGTTTATGAACTATTAATCTCGTATATGGCTCGTATAGCAAAGATCTACCAAAACTAACGTTCACTCGGTCCACTTCTGTCACACCCCGTTAAGCGAATTGCGGAAGCGTAAAACGGAAATGCAACAGATACAACTGGTATCAAATACATTGTTCATAAAGAAACATTACTAACTAATTTACAATATATTATATCATTCTAACATCTTTTTCAAACTAGGTGATACAATTAAACCGGTTCTTCGATTACTTTACTTCTAACTCAAATGCCCATGACATCATTCACCAATCAGACACGTAACGCACAGGAAATTACTTCTCATATCTGATTACCTGAAAAGCATGTTAAAATAGGTCAACTACGAATAGTTGGTGAGTTTCATAAGTTTAACGAAATCAGTTCTGCGTACCACACAGTCATAGTTTGTATGTACGCGCGTATGTAAAAATATGTGTTTACGTTTGTATAAATATGTACAGCCATATCCTTGTGTGTGCATATGCACACATGTAAGTTTATAATATAAATTTGAAATTTAGGTAAAATCGTGGTTGTTTGTTCGTACTACCTGTTTCCAATTTCCGTGTTTAACCAACCACTGTGGACCCCCTTCCTCCCACAACGGTTCCACATAAACTCAACCACTATGGCCCCCCTTCCGCCCACAACGGTTCCGCGTTAACATCAACCACTGTGGTTCCCCTTCCACCCACAATGATTCCACGTAAACTCAAACATTATATAGTGTACACGCAAATAATTAGTATATTCTACACATAGTATTTCCTACGGCTAATCACATAGCATGTATATAGACACATATACACATATAGTATTTATCACGTATCACCAAATACTGTAGCTCCCCATCCGCCCACAATACGCATAATCACATTATTTTCTTAACATTCATGTCATAATCAAGTTAGTTCGTTTAATAAGTTGCAGCAGAACTTGGCTCATAGGCCATACTCAACTTTAGTTTATAAGTTGCAGCAGAACTTGGCTCATAGGCCATACTCAACTTTAGTTTAGTAAGTTGCAGCAGAACTTGGCTCATAGGCCATACTCAACTTTAGTTTAATAAGTTGCAGCAGAACTTGGCTCATAGGCCATACTCAACTTTAGTTTGTTACTATTGTGGCCACCCTTCCGCCCACAGTAGCCCCATAAATATCCTAGACCACGTTATCCCCATGGCCATTACAGACCATGTTGTTTCCCAAATTAGTTATGTTTAACATTACACAATGTGTTTGTATAAACATGTTGTCACGTGTAATTTCATTATGTTTTGCAATTCGTATTATCTCCGCTCAATATATCAATCAACGATAATAATCATCTTTCATCAGCACGTAGTCAATCATTATGTTTGTAGGGACTTTTCATATATAAATGTTCAGATATTTTATCTCCTGAACCGTTTTCAGATAGATAACGTGTATAAACATGCTTTCCACCCCAAAAGTTCGTAAAATAGTTTAAAGAGTGGGGTCATGAAACTCACCTTATCGTAGTTCGCACAGAAATTACGTATCAGTAAGTCAGATGCCTCGTTTATAGCCTGATTCCTATAAACGGTATCGTATCGTTAATACTAGTACAGTGTTCAAGCTAAGTCGGGCTGTACAGATAATCTGGGTATAGCTGTTAGGTCCAGAACATGACCATAGTCTTAGATTGTGACGTTGTATACTATGAAATGTTTAAAACTGGATTTGGCTCAGTTTCACCGTTTCCTGAGCCTAGCTCAGTTGATCGTTTATACGTTTCGGGATTAGGTAAGATCACATAAAACTTAAGTAAATATATTGATTGATAAAATAATTTGATTTATGAAAGAATTTTAAGGTTTCGGTGTCTGGTTTGATCGCAAGGTTTGTTTGCGTTTTCATACGGGTTTGATTATACAAAACGCGCATAATTCACCCGAATTTTCCGGAATTCTCGTAAAAAGTTCGTTTTTATCAATATCATTCAAAAACATGATATTTGACCACTTTTGACATTTTGACATAACAGTCCGTTAAACACAAAACTGCAGGTTTCGTTAAAACAATTATAATTTAAATCTTTGATTAATCATAACTAAATATGTACTTATATATAAATTATGTAAATTTTTGTAAAAATACATTAAGACATGGAGAATTTTATAAAAATATTTTCAGAAACTTTATGATTATTTATTTATTTATAAAAATTCATTTAATAGGTTATAATCGTGTAATAAATGGCCCGTTTATATCAAACGACCTCCGAAAAATCCGTTAATTTTTACAAATGGCCTCAATGTTATTACATAGCCCCTGCAAAATTTCCAGAACCAAACTCTTTTGACAAAATGCCTTTTTGTGCGTTTTTCGGCTGTTAAAATTCGGTTAAGCCATGATTGCACAAACCATAATTAGACATTTCCAATGATTCCCAAACTTTACCAGTGATCTTACCGTCACATATTAATCTCCAAAACCAAGTTTCATAATTTTTCAATATGTTTAGCTATTTTTCCCAAATAAACGCTCATAAACGGAAATAAATTCACCAAATATTCTCCGTTTGTCGAAAAATTACCAAATTTGAACAGGGACTCATTTATATGATCCCTAATGTCCCTGTAAGTTTTCACAAGCTAACAACAAGCACGTCACAAAATAGTACTAAACAGCCCCTAAACGAGTGTTACGGGTTTACCTTGTCGGTTTTCGATGAATTTTGCTAGCTTAAACGACTTTCCGGGTCTCGGGTTGCAAACTCAGTATATCTACATATCATATAACATCAAACCAAGCATAAATCATCCATGTAACAGCCTTGATAATCAGGGTTTCGGTTTTGGGTTCAAACCGAACTTTCTAACCGTAAAAACGTTGTATTCATGTTCTAATCCGCGTTTTTGACCAAAAAAGTATATGTTCCTGGTTTGTAAACATGTTTAACATCAAAACATAATTTTACTTGATTTTTAGGGTTTTTGGATGGTTAAACATGTTTAAAACTAACTAAAACATGTTTATAAGATTATAACTTAGTTAAAAGATGGTTAAAAGTTCATGGAAATGAAACTTACTTGTGGGTTTTGGGCAAGGGTTTGGAGGAACAGCTGAAAGGAGGTCTGGTCTTTAAGTTTATTACATAAAATGAGGTAGCTTATTGATGAAGCTTGCAAATAAATATCTTGGTGGGTGGTTGTGTGTTGGCGGCCGCAAGTTCTAAGGGCCCTTAATGGGCTGTTTTGGCCCATTAAGTTGATCATACAAGCCCAAACATGAAAAGCCCACTTCAAATTTAGTTCGGGTTCGGTTTTTCGCAAGAAAATTAATTCGGGTGTGAGAAATAGCGCAAAAACGAGTGTTTTTCAGCTTATTTTTTGTAAAATAAGAAAAACGTACGGACTCGTTGTAAAATTCCAAAATATTTTCACGGATTGCTTAGAACATGTCATATAAGTGTTTTATAAATCTTTTTCGGCTTAACGGATGCTACAATGCTTGTTTTGATATTAACGATTGCGTTTAAGCTTATAGCGTATCGATAAACGAAACCTTTTTCGTTTAAAGAGTTTTAAACGTACTGGAGCCTAAATATCAATATGTTAGCCTCTATAACATATATATAACTCGTATATGACCCCTCAGTATGTATATGGGTCATAATTAGTATCGGTCGGTTACTCGTTTAAGCACTACGAATTAACCGATTTATCGTTTACTTGTTACGTAATGAATATAGTGTACCTCGTTTTGTTTGCTATCGAACTAAGGCCATATTACTAATATTTTAGCTTGCATAGATCATATATCACTTATAGATGGCACCCTGGGATATCCGGACCATAACCAGACCCGTTTGGTTATTTGTTTGTTCGTTACGCAATAAGCGGTTAAACGCTTATTCGAGTTTGTAAGTACTAAGGTGTACTCGGTTTTGCCACGGATGTCACATTCTCCCCCTGTTAAGAAATTTCGTCCCCGAAATTCAATATGCCATATATGCTCTTTTTGGGGAAAATTTTATAATTATTTGTTTTGGAATTCGTTTTTCTGTTTCCGAACACGTTTGATTCCCCGTTGTGGATTCCACTGGATTTTTATTCAATGAGATTTTATTGTGTCACAACTGTTTGATTTTCCCCACTCAGCATTTTCATGAGTCTCTTTATAGAGTTTAGCTGTATAAAAGTTTTCAAATAGTACTAATTCCGCCATGTCAGCAAGGCACTCGTTTTGATTCGATATATGAAATAATTTTCCCCACTCAGCATTCGATATATTAGGGAGTGAAATAATTTTGTTTAATACATTATGGGGTTAACTTTCAAGGCGATTTTGTATAGTGCTATATATTTTAGAATTAACTCACCGTTCCTCAACTCAACTAACAACTTTCAAAATTTGATAACTTCTCGTATTTCTCAGTATAGCCCTCTTGTTAGCCTTAGGCGGCCTTCGGTTTGTTATTAATATTACGAGTTTTATTTATGGTTATCGAAATCAAATCGGATTTTGTATTTTGGGGGTCACCAATTTTTTTTCAATTTTAATAAGATGGCGAGTTACATTCTTGCTCGTATAATATAGTATATTACCACTTGTATAATATTATGATGACTGTTAATGTACGAAGATTGAAATTACTGGTCTTACTTTCCTCTATTGTTTGAATAGTTTATTTGATTTGATTGTTTTATAGAGGATTATAGACCGTGCTTAGGCCAATTAGGGATCTAAAATTTCATACACAATTCACCAAGAGTAAGATTTTGTTAAGGCGAGTTTTTCAGCTGGATAGCTGTTACAAATCAGAAGAAGGTATTTGGAGTGGATTAGTCAAGAAACTATCATTCAGCTTGAATTGCTTTCTCGGGATGTTTAAGGAACACATGTTAAGGGTTCCATTTTAGTTTGTTTCCCACTTCCAATGGGGTATCTCGAATTGTTGTAGCATCTCCGAGGATCTTTAGTATTCCCCCAGAACTTATAATAGTGCACACTTTACAAAACATGAGCCTATGATTCCTTCATAGATTTCGTTTGCATCTTTATACTAGTACTCAGTTTATCCGAACATCTGGCCTGACTTTTCCTTGTTCATCACTCAGTTATTAAGGCTATAAAAATTTAAAGTTCAAGTTTCGGTTACGGATAGTATAGTTTTCCTCATCCGTGTTTCATCATTGGGGTACTAGGATTTGTTCCGTGTACGGGATCACTTCTTTATCTAGAAGAGGCAGTATAACAGTTCTATTTCTATATATAACCTTCATTTGAACACAATTAACTAGTCCATACTGACTATTACACAATGACTCCTCACTTCCACCGGGAGTGCATCGATAAGGAATAACTAATTATTTAGGTTAAGAGGGCAGTTTTTCGAGTAATATGGTTAGTATTTATAGTCTTACTTTTGGTGGTTTCTATGGTATACAGAATTGTTATTTTACTAGACGGTATATTTTCCAAAGTAATAACTTGTAGGAACGAAACGTCTATCAGTGTCCGTAATAAATAGACTAAAGTATGTTAGGCATTACTAAGAACGTACCTGTCACTACATTTGTTCTATCCGGTTTATTCACAATACGTGACCCCTAGTCGAGTTGGACGTCGATGTCGGTCCTTGCCTTTGTCTTTCCATCGCAATTGGGTTCAATCTAGGGCAGTCTTTCTTGATGTGCTCCATACTACCACACTCATAACAGGCATTACGGTTTATTATGGGTTGGTTTTGGTAGATTGGTTGTTGTCGTGTTGGTTGCGGTTGGGGTAGTTGTGAGTCCTGGAGTTGGGTTGGTGGATTTATAGTATTCATAACGATTCTACAATTTCGGGCATAGTGTCCCACCTTCCCACATTTGTGACACACATTGGTCCGACATTCACCAACATGATGATAACCACATTTTCCACATCTAGGCAAAAGCCCGTTATACTTATCTTGTTTCACATCGGAACTGACCATAGCGTAATTTTGTATTGCAAGGCGCGCGCATTTATTCCGTTGTCTTTCTTGTATTCCCGCTCCATAATTGGTTGTTTTTGTACTAGATGATTTCCCGGGCATTCTTAATGAACCACTTCTAATCAAATCAGAAGTTACAATGCCGGCTTGTAACACAGCATTTTCGAAAGTTACAGGGCCAGTTGAATTAACCAAACTCCTGACTTCGGGGGCTAAACCCCAAATGTAGCGTTCAGTACGTTTAGATTCTGGAGTAACTAACCATGGGACTAGACGAGCCAGTTCGTTAAAGCGATGGGTATACTCCAAGTGATCTGCACCCTTCATTTCTAGATTCCAAAGTTCTTGCTCTAATTTCTGAATTTCGTTTATCGGACAAAAGTGTTTTATCATAAGATTTTTTAGTTCTGCCCAAGACATACGATTGGTTGCCTCTTGTCCTTGGATTTGCACAACAGTATTCCACCACATCAGCGCGTGGTCTACAAATGTAGAAGTAGCAAATTTGACAATACAATCTGGTGGACAGTTAGTGATATTAATGATGGATTCAGTCTTTTCGATCCACTTTACCAGTCCATTTGGTCCTTCAGTACCGTTAAATTCCATAGGTTTACATAGCATGAAGTTCTTAAGTTGATATCCGTGTTGCGGGGGATTTTGATTGTTACAACTATTGTTCAAGTTCGGTGCATTATTTAAAGTAATATTGGTATTCAACGGGGGAGTATTAGTTGTGACAGTATCAGTATTTATCGGTGGAGCATTTGTGGTTGTATTAGTATTTGTCAAGGGATTAGTATTTACAACCGCATTAGCGTTTCGGCACTTGATTTGTATTCATAGTTGTATGGATACCAGCAGCAAATTGTGCTGCTATTGTCGGAAGTACTGTTTGTAGTTGTCGAGCGATCATTTCGGCTATATCTGCCTCTGACAACATGTTTACTTTCTTCGGGGCCATTCTATAACAATAACCAGCTATCCAATAATTAACAAAATTAACATACACTAATGATCACAAAAGGAATTACAATAACAAGTAATCAGGTATTTCAATTAACAAGTATATATCACACGGGTTTGTTCTCGAGTTTGAATACTAAGGTTAATATGTAAAGTTAGCCTAACAAAGGCCAATGTTTATATATATATATATATCAAAAGTTGTCACCTAGTGACAAGTAATTGTAATCCAGTAAGGGTAAGCGTTTGTAATGAAATATCCAATGCGTCACCCATATCAACATAGCACCCTAACAGATGCTTGCATGGGGTATCGAAGGCTATATACAACAATATCGTACTGCCCTTATCTATCTAAGTACACTTTATACAATTATATACGGTTTACAACTTGCCCGAAAATTATTCCGGTACGATCCCATCATTAGGCAATTGTTTTTCTTTAGCCTCTTCCATAAGAAGACAATTGCTCGTTATGAGTTTAGTTAGTATATTTATCATATGAATGCACTCATATATTCAACTAGACCCTTAGAGGTTGTTAAATATAACTATAGAATATATTCCTTCGCCAGGTCATCCGGTGCACGCAAGTATGTTGGGCCTACTAAAAGTGGTAGTTTACTGGTTGGGTTAAGTATGTTCCGTTCCAGTCAGCATGTCATCAATTCATGAGCATGAGGTTTCTCTCCTACAGTAACCAATTGGAATAGGAAAAATATAGGAGAGGTTGGATGTCCTTGTTCATAGATGGTTCGAAGAGTTTACTAGTTAAGGAGGTTCATCAGAGTTAGTTGTACTGGTGAATTGTAAAGGAAATTATTATTATTAATATTTCTTTTTGAAATATCGTTAGTATATTATATGTACTGGTAGTCACGGTCTGTTTATAGAATTGGGGAATCAATAAAGTAGTTATTATATTTATAATTTGATAAATCGGACTCATCACTAGGTACTTTCCTAGGAATAGTGTTTGTTTTTCAAACAACAGAAATCGAATGATAACCAGAAAATAGTTTAGTTTAGTGTCAAAGAAACGAGTACATAAAATAAAGGTTAGACCCATGCTGAGAGGTATTATATGTATATTCTTGAAATCATTGTCTGTAGAACACGCCTCCCATGGTTCTTTCCCGGGCCTTGCATATTAAGCCCCTTAATGGTTTCGTCACATCACCAGACTTAGTTAAACTTGTTGAAGCATTCTCATATTCTCACTCACAGGAAACACCGGTTCTTTATCTGTCGTAAAGCTACCCGATCTCGACATCTTTCAGTGCAATCGTTAATCAAAAGAAAACGTTTTTCGGTAGCTTAAGTCATCGTAAAGGATATTATTAATTAATACCGAAATTAAATATTTTATTTGTTACAATAAGATTCATTATCATCGGTAGTACCGTACGTACACATATCCCTATACCTCATCTCAGATAAGCACGTATGCACACTTCATATATACTTCACATCACCTTTATGCACGTATGTTGCCATTTTTACCTTTCAATAAGTTCCGCGACTTCACCCCGAATTCCCTCGTACAAGCAAGTCTGTTATCACGTTCCGGACCATAACAACTCACTTGCCCTACGAGTTCATCCCGGCATCCATCAGTATCTATCGTTACTCATTAATAAGTTTCCCAGTGATAATCGAGCCTACGGTTATATTATAGGTATCCTAAGGGATAACCTAATCCTTTATAACCAATGGCTCTGATACCAACTTCTGTCACACCCCGTTAAGCGAATTGCGGAAGCGTAAAACGGAAATGCAACAGATACAACTGGTATCAAATACATTGTTCATAAAGAAACATTACTAACTAATTTACAATATATTATATCGTTCTAACATCTTTTACAAACTAGGTGATACAATCAAAACGGTTCTTCAATTACTTTACTTCTAACTCAAATGCCCATGACATCATTCACCAATCAGACACGTAACGCACAGGAAATTACTTCTCATATCTGATTACCTGAAAAGCATGTTAAAATAGGTCAACTACGAATAGTTGGTGAGTTTCATAAGTTTAACGAAATCAGTTCTGCGTACCACACAGTCATAGTTTGTATGTACGCGCGTATGTAAAAATATGTGTTTACGTTTGTATAAATATGTACAGCCATATCCTTGTGTGTGCATATGCACACATGTAAGTTTATAATATAAATTTGAAATTTAGGTAAAATCGTGGTTGTTTGTTCGTACTACCTGTTTCCAATTTCCGTGTTTAACCAACCACTGTGGACCCCCTTCCTCCCACAACGGTTCCACATAAACTCAACCACTATGGCCCCCCTTCCGCCCACAACGGTTCCGCGTTAACATCAACCACTGTGGTCCCCCTTCCACCCACAATGATTCCACGTAAACTCAAACATTATATAGTGTACACGCAAATAATTAGTATATTCTACACATAGTATTTCCTACGGCTAATCACATAGCATGTATATAGACACATATACACATATAGTATTTATCACGTATCACCAAATACTGTAGCTCCCCATCCGCCCACAATACGCATAATCACATTATTTTCTTAACATTCATGTCATAATCAAGTTAGTTCGTTTAATAAGTTGCAGCAGAACTTGGCTCATAGGCCATACTCAACTTTAGTTTATAAGTTGCAGCAGAACTTGGCTCATAGGCCATACTCAACTTTAGTTTAGTAAGTTGCAGCAGAACTTGGCTCATAGGCCATACTCAACTTTAGTTTAATAAGTTGCAGCAGAACTTGGCTCATAGGCCATACTCAACTTTAGTTTGTTACTATTGTGGCCACCCTTCCGCCCACAGTAGCCCCATAAATATCCTAGACCACGTTATCCCCATGGCCATTACAGACCATGTTGTTTCCCAAATTAGTTATGTTTAACATTACACAATGTGTTTGTATAAACATGTTGTCACGTGTAATTTCATTATGTTTTGCAATTCGTATTATCTCCGCTCAATATATCAATCAACGATAATAATCATCTTTCATCAGCACGTAGTCAATCATTATGTTTGTAGGGACTTTTCATATATAAATGTTCAGATATTTTATCTCCTGAACCGTTTTCAGATAGATAACGTGTATAAACATGCTTTCCACCCCAAAAGTTCGTAAAATAGTTTAAAGAGTGGGGTCATGAAACTCACCTTATCGTAGTTCGCACAGAAATTACGTATCAGTAAGTCAGATGCCTCGTTTATAGCCTGATTCCTATAAACGGTATCGTATCGTTAATACTAGTACAGTGTTCAAGCTAAGTCGGGCTGTACAGATAATCTGGGTATAGCTGTTAGGTCCAGAACATGACCATAGTCTTAGATTGTGACGTTGTATACTATGAAATGTTTAAAACTGGATTTGGCTCAGTTTCACCGTTTCCTGAGCCTAGCTCAGTTGATCGTTTATACGTTTCGGGATTAGGTAAGATCACATAAAACTTAAGTAAATATATTGATTGATAAAATAATTTGATTTATGAAAGAATTTTAAGGTTTCGGTGTCTGGTTTGATCGCAAGGTTTGTTTCCGTTTTCATACGGGTTTAATTATACAAACCGCGCATAATTCACCCGAATTTTCCGGAATTCTCGTAAAAAGTTCGTTTTTATCAATATCATTCAAAAACATGATATTTGACCACTTTTGACATTTTGACATACCAGTCAGTCCGTTAAACACATAACTGATTGTTTCGTTAAAACAATTATAATATAAATCTTTGATTAATCATAACTAAATATGTACTTATATATAAATTATGTAAATTTTTGTAAAAATACATTAAGACATGGAGAATTTTATAAAAATATTTTCAGAAACTTTATGATTATTTAGTTATTTATAAAAATTCATTTATTAGGTTATAATCGTGTAATAAATGGCCCGTTTATATCAAACGACCTCCGAAAAATCCGTTAATTTTTACAAATGGCCTCAATGTTATTACATAGCCCCTGCAAAATTTCCAGAACCTAACTCTTTTGACAAAATGCCTTTTTGTGCGTTTTTCGGCCGTTAAAATTCGGTTAAGCCATGATTGCACAAACCATACATAGACATTTCCAATGATTCCCAAACTTTACCAGTGATCTTACCGTCATATATTAATCTCCAAAACCAAGTTTCATAATTTTTCAATATGTTTAGCTATTTTTCCCAAATAAAAGCTCATAAACGGAAATAAATTCACCAAATATTCTCCGTTTATCAAAAAATTACCAAATTTGAACAGGGACTCATTTATATGATCCCTAATGTCCCTGCAAGTTTTCACAAGCTAACAACAAGCACGTCACAACCTAATACTAAACAGCCCCTAAACGAGTGTTACGGGTTTACCTTGTCGGTTTTCGATGAATTTTGCTAGCTTAAACGACTTTCCGGGTCTCGGGTTGCAAACTCAGTATATCTACATATCATATAACATCAAACCAAGCATAAATCATCCATGTAACAGCCTTGATAATTAGGGTTTCGGTTTTGGGTTCAAACCGAACTTTCTAACCGTAAAAACGTTGTATTCATGTTCTAATCCGCGTTTTTGACCAAAAAAGTATATGTTCCTGGTTTGTAAACATGTTTAACATCAAAACATGATTTTACTTGATTTTTAGGGTTTTTGGATGGTTAAACATGTTTAAAACTAACTAAAACATGTTTATAAGATTATAACTTAGTTAAAAGATGGTTAAAAGTTCATGGAAATGAAACTTACTTGTGGGTTTTGGGCAAGGGTTTGGAGGAACAGCTGAAAGGAGGTCTGGTCTTTAAGTTTATTACATAAAATGAGGTAGCTTATTGATGAAGCTTGCAAATAAATATCTTGGTGGGTGGTTGTGTGTTGGCGGCCGCAAGTTCTAAGGGCCCTTAATGGGCTGTTTTGGCCCATTAAGTTGATCATACAAGCCCAAACATGAAAAGCCCACTTCAAATTTAGTTCGGGTTCGGTTTTTCGCAAGAAAATTAATTCGGGTGTGAGAAATAGCGCAAAAACGAGTGTTTTTCAGCTTATTTTTTGTAAAATAAGAAAAACGTACGGACTCGTTGTAAAATTCCAAAATATTTTCACGGATTGCTTAGAACATGTCATATAAGTGTTTTATAAATCTTTTTCGGCTTAACGGATGCTACAATGCTTGTTTTGATATTAACGATTGCGTTTAAGCTTATAGCGTATCGATAAACGAAACCTTTTTCGTTTAAAGAGTTTTAAACGTACTGGAGCCTAAATATCAATATGTTAGCCTCTATAACATATATATAACTCGTATATGACCCCTCAGTATGTATATGGGTCATAATTAGTATCGGTCGGTTACTCGTTTAAGCACTACGAATTAACCGATTTATCGTTTACTTGTTACGTAATGAATATAGTGTACCTCGTTTTGTTTGCTATCGAACTAAGGCCATATTACTAATATTTTAGCTTGCATAGATCATATATCACTTATAGATGGCACCCTGGGATATCCGGACCATAACCAGACCCGTTTGGTTATTTGTTTGTTCGTTACGCAATAAGCGGTTAAACGCTTATTCGAGTTTGTAAGTACTAAGGTGTACTCGGTTTTGCCACGGATGTCACAAATTTTACCCCTTTCTCACTCGCGGCCGTGTATGTGTGGTGGTGTGTGTTTTTGAGTGTGTAGAGAATAAGATGGAAAGAAATGAGGATTAGGGTTTTAGGATGGTTTAAGGGGTATTTATATCCCTTATAGCCCATGTACCTAAGGCCCATACCCTTTTATTCCTTCTTAATTAATCCAAGTCCATGACTTTTCTTTATTTAATACTAATTAGTAATTTAACGCCCGACAACTTAACACAACTTTCTTTATTTAATGTTTTAATATTTTAGGATGTTACAATTAAAAGTAATTATTGAACTAGATCCATTAACAGTATTAACATATCTTAGATCTAAATCAATAATTATTAGATTTGAGGTTTCAACATTAACCCATTGTGTTCCCAAACCATGATTTAAAACTGAAGATATGCGTACCTGGTAGGGTCCAAGGGGTAGAGCCCTTGGTGGGGTCAAGCTTGGAAAAAGTTTTGGATAAGACTCGGCCCGAAACACATACAGTTTTGACCTTAAAGCTCAAAAACCTTCGTAAATTAGATTTAAGGTTTTATTTGAACGAACCGTTTATGTTCAAGGGTTCTATAGGTTCGTTTTAGCATCAAGTTTACAAATTTATGTTTCTTTCATTCCCGATCTATTCTAGACTCAAGTTTCATGGCTAACCGTCTATAAAAACATAAAATTTAAGATCGAAATCATACCTTTACGTTTTTGTTTGGTCTTGGCTAGCTTGTTTATGAACTATAAATCTCGTATATGGCCCGTATAGCAAATATCTACCAAAACTAACGTTCACTCGATCCCGTTTCACCCCTTTCTCAATCGCTGCCGTATATGTGTGGTGGTGTGTGTTTTTGAGTGTGTAGAGAATATGATGGAAAGAAATGAGGATTAGGGTTTTAGGATGGTATAAGGGGTATTTATATCCCTTATAGCCCATGGACCTAAGACCCATACCCTTTTATTCCTTCTTAATTAATCCAAGTCCATGACTTTTCTTTATTTAATACTAATTAGTAATTTAACGCCCGACAACTTAACACAACTTTCTTTATTTAATAATAGAATATTTAAGGATGTTACAATTAAAAGTAATTAATGAACTAGATCCATTGACAGTATTAACAGATTTTAGATCTGAATCGATAATTATTAGATCTGAGGTTTCAACATTAACTCATTGTGTTCCCAAACCATGATTTAAAACTGAAGATATGCGTACCAAGCAGGTTCCAAGGGGCAGAGCACCTGGCTGGGGTCAAGCTAGGAAAAAGTTTTGGATAAGACTCGGCCCGAAACACATAAAGTTTTGACCTTTAATCTCAAAAACCTTCGATATTAGATTAAAGGTTTTATTTGAACGAACCGTTTATGTTCACGGGTTTATTAGGTTCGTTTTAGCATCAAGTTTACAACTTATGTTTCGTTCATACCCGATCTATTCTAGACTCGAGTTTCATGGCTAACCGTCTATAAAAACATAAACTTTAAGATCTAAATCATACCTTTACGTTTTCGTTTGGTCTAGGCTAGCTTGTTTATGAACTATAAATCTAGTATATGGCCCGTATAGCAAAGATCTACCAAAACTAACGTTCACTCGATCCCGTTTCACCCCTTTCTCACTCGCGGCCGTATATGTGTGGTGGTGTGTGTTTTTGAGTGTGTAGAGAATAAGATGGAAAGAAATGAGGATTAGGGTTTTAGGATGGTTTAAGGGGTATTTATATCCCTTATATCCCGTGGACCTAAGGCCCATACCCTTTTATTCCATCTTAATTAATCCAAGTCCATGACTTTTCTTTATTTAATACTAATTAGTAATTTAACGCCCGACAACTTAACACAACTTTCTTTATTTAATGTTAGAATATTTTAGGATGTTACAATTAAAAGTAATTAATGAACTAGATCCATTAACAGTATTAACATATCTTAGATTTAAATCGATAATTATTAGATCTGAGGTTTCAACATTAACCCATTGTGTTCCCAAGCCATGATTTAAAACTGAAGATATGCGTACCTTGTAGGGTCCAAGGGGCAGAGCCCCTGGTGGGGTCATGCTTGGAAAAAGTTTTGGATAAGACTCGGCCCGAAACACATAATGTTTTGACCTTTAAGCTCAAAAACCTTCGATATTAGATTTAAGGTTTTATTTGAAAGAACCGTTTATGTTCACGGGTTCATTAGGTTCGTTTTAGCATCAAGTTTACAAATTTATGTTTCTTTCATACCCGATCTATTCTAGACTCAAGTTTCAAGGCTAACCGTCTATAAAAACATAAACTTTAAGATCGAAATCATACATTTACGTTTTCGTTTGGTCTAGGCTAGCTTGTTTATGAACTATAAATCTCGTATATGGCCCGTATAGCAAAGATCTACCAAAACTAACGTTCACTCGATCCCGTTTCACCCCTTTCTCACTCACGGCCGTATATGTGTGGTGGTGTGTGTTTTTGAGTGTGTAGAGAATAAGATGGAAAGAAATGAGGATTAGGGTTTTAGGATGGTTTAAGGGGTATTTATATCCCTAAAGCCCATGGAACTAAGGCCCATACCCTTTTATTCCTTCTTAATTAATCCAAGTCCATGACTTTTCTTTATTTAATACTAATTAATAATTTAACGCCCGACAACTTTACACGACTTTCTTTATTTAATATTAGAATATTTTAGGATGTTACAATTAAAAGTAATTAATGAACTAGATCCATTAACAGTATTAACATATATTAGATCTAAATCGATAATTATTAGATATGAGGTTTCAACATTAGCCCATTGTGTTCCCAAACCATGATTTAAAACAGAAGATATGCGTACCTGGTAGGGTCCAAGGGGCAGAGCCCCTGGTTGGGTCAAGCTTGGAAAAAGTTTTGGATATGACTCGGCCAGAAACACATAAAGTTTTGACCTTTAAGCTCAAAAACCTTCGATATTAGATTTAAAGTTTTATTTGAACGAACCGTTTATGTTCGCGGGTTCATTAGGTTCGTTTTAGCATCAAGTTTACAAATTTATGTTTCTTTCATACCCGATCTATTCTAGACTCAAGTTTCAAGGCTAACCGTCTATAAAAACATAAACTTTAAGATCGAAATCATACCTTTACGTTTTCGTTTGGTCTAGGCTAGCTTGTTTATGAACTATAAATCTAGTATATGGCCCGTATAGCAAAGATCTACCAAAACTAACGTTCACTCGATCCCGTTTCACCCCTTTCTCACTCGCGGCCGTATATGTGTGGTGGTGTGTGTTTTTGAGTGTGTAGAGAATAAGATGGAAAGAAATGAGGATTAGGGTTTTAGGATGGTTTAAGGGGTATTTATATCCCTTATATCCCATGGACCTAAGGCCCATACCCTTTTATTCCATCTTAATTAATCCAAGTCCATGACTTTTCTTTATTTAATACTAATTAGTAATTTAACGCCAGACAACTTAACACAACTTTCTTTATTTAATGTTAGAATATTTTAGGATGTTACAATTAAAAGTAATTAATGAACTAGATCCATTAACAGTATTAACATATCTTATATTTAAATCGATAATTATTAGATCTGAGGTTTCAACATTAACCCATTGTGTTCCCAAGCCATGATTTAAAACTGAAGATATGCGTACCTTGTAGGGTCCAAGGGGCAGAGCCCCTGGTGGGGTCATGCTTGGAAAAAGTTTTGGATAAGACTCGGCCCGAAACACATAATGTTTTGACCTTTAAGCTCAAAAACCTTCGATATTAGATTTAAGGTTTTATTTGAAAGAACCGTTTATGTTCACGGGTTCATTAGGTTCGTTTTAGCATCAAGTTTACAAATTTATGTTTCTTTCATACCCGATCTATTCTAGACTCAAGTTTCAAGGCTAACCGTCTATAAAAACATAAACTTTAAGATCGAAATCATAACTTTACGTTTTCGTTTGGTCTAGGCTAGCTTGTTTATGAACTATAAATCTCGTATATGGCTCGTATAGCAAAGATCTACCAAAACTAACGTTCGCTCGATCCCGTTTCACCCCTTTCTCACTCACGGCCGTATATGTGTGGTGGTGTGTGTTTTTGAGTGTGTAGAGAATAAGATGGAAAGAAATGAGGATTAGGGTTTTAGGATGGTTTAAGGGTTATTTATATCCCTAAAGCCCATGGACCTAAGGCCCATACCCTTTTATTCCTTCTTAATTAATCCAAGTCCATGACTTTTCTTTATTTAATACTAATTAGTAATTTAACGCCCGACAACTTTACACGACTTTCTTTATTTAATATTAGAATATTTTAGGATGTTACAATTAAAAGTAATTAATGAACTAGATCCATTAACAGTATTAACATATATTAGATCTAAATCGATAATTATTAGATATGAGGTTTCAACATTAGCCCATTGTGTTACCAAACCATGATTTAAAACAGAAGATATGCGTACCTGGTAGGGTCCAAGGGGCAGAGCCCCTGGTTGGGTCAAGCTTGGAAAAAGTTTTGGATATGACTCGGCCAGAAACACATAAAGTTTTGACCTTTAAGCTCAAAAACCTTCGATATTAGATTTAAAGTTTTATTTGAACGAACCGTTTATGTTCGCGGGTTCATTAGATTCGTTTTAGCATCAACTTTACAAATTTATGTTTCTTTCATTCCCGATCTATTCTAGACTCAAGTTTCATGGCTAACCGTCTATAAAAACATAAACTTTAAGATCGAAATCATACCTTTACGTTTTTGTTTGGTCTAGGCTAGCTTGTTTATGAACTATAAATCTCGTATTTGGCCCGTATAGCAAATATCTACCAAAACTAACGTTCACTCGATACCGTTTCACCCATTTCTCAATCGCTGCCGTATATGTGTGGTGGTGTGTGTTTTTGAGTGTGTAGAGAATAAGATGGAAAGAAATGAGGATTAGGGTTTTAGGATGGTTTAAGGGTTATTTATATCCCTAAAGCCCATGGACCTAAGGCCCATACCCTTTTATTCCTTCTTAATTAATCCAAGTCCATGACTTTTCTTTATTTAATACTAATTAGTAATTTAACGCCCGACAACTTTACACGACTTTCTTTATTTAATATTAGAATATTTTAGGATGTTACAATTAAAAGTAATTAATGAACAAGATCCATTAACAGTATTAACATATATTAGATCTAAATCGATAATTATTAGATATGAGGTTTCAACATTAGCCCATTGTGTTACCAAACCATGATTTAAAACAGAAGATATGCGTTCCTGGTAGGGTCCAAGGGGCAGAGCCGCTGGTTGGGTCAAGCTTGGAAAAAGTTTTGGATATGACTCGGCCAGAAACACATAAAGTTTTGACCTTTAAGCTCAAAAACCTTCGATATTAGATTTAAAGTTTTATTTGAACGAACCGTTTATGTTCGCGGGTTCATTAGGTTCGTTTTAGCATCAAGTTTACAAATTTATGTTTCTTTCATTCCCGATCTATTCTAGACTCAAGTTTCATGGCTAACCGTCGATAAAAACATAAACTTTAAGATCGAAATCATACCTTTACGTTTTCGTTTGGTCTAGGCTAGCTTGTTTATGAACTATAAATCTAGTATATGGCCCGTATAGCAAAGATCTACCAAAACTAACGTTCACTCGATCCCGTTTCACCCCTTTCTCACTCGCGGCCGTATATGTGTGGTGGTGTGTGTTTTTGAGTGTGTAGAGAATAAGATGGAAAGAAATGAGGATTAGGGTTTTAGGATGGTTTAAGGGGTATTTATATCCCTTATATCCCATGGACCTAAGGCCCATACCCTTTTATTCCATCTTAATTAATCCAAGTCCATGACTTTTCTTTATTTAATACTAATTAGTAATTTAACGCCAGACAACTTAACACAACTTTCTTTATTTAATGTTAGAATATTTTAGGATGTTACAATTAAAAGTAATTAATGAACTAGATCCATTAACAGTATTAACATATCTTATATTTAAATCGATAATTATTAGATCTGAGGTTTCAACATTAACCCATTGTGTTCCCAAGCCATGATTTAAAACTGAAGATATGCGTACCTTGTAGGGTCCAAGGGGCAGAGCCCCTGGTGGGGTCATGCTTGGAAAAAGTTTTGGATAAGACTCGGCCCGAAACACATAATGTTTTGACCTTTAAGCTCAAAAACCTTCGATATTAGATTTAAGGTTTTATTTGAAAGAACCGTTTATGTTCACGGGTTCATTAGGTTCGTTTTAGCATCAAGTTTACAAATTTATGTTTCTTTCATACCCGATCTATTCTAGACTCAAGTTTCAAGGCTAACCGTCTATAAAAACATAAACTTTAAGATCGAAATCATAACTTTACGTTTTCGTTTGGTCTAGGCTAGCTTGTTTATGAACTATAAATCTCGTATATGGCTCGTATAGCAAAGATCTACCAAAACTAACGTTCGCTCGATCCCGTTTCACCCCTTTCTCACTCACGGCCGTATATGTGTGGTGGTGTGTGTTTTTGAGTGTGTAGAGAATAAGATGGAAAGAAATGAGGATTAGGGTTTTAGGATGGTTTAAGGGTTATTTATATCCCTAAAGCCCATGGACCTAAGGCCCATACCCTTTTATTCCTTCTTAATTAATCCAAGTCCATGACTTTTCTTTATTTAATACTAATTAGTAATTTAACGCCCGACAACTTTACACGACTTTCTTTATTTAATATTAGAATATTTTAGGATGTTACAATTAAAAGTAATTAATGAACTAGATCCATTAACAGTATTAACATATATTAGATCTAAATCGATAATTATTAGATATGAGGTTTCAACATTAGCCCATTGTGTTACCAAACCATGATTTAAAACAGAAGATATGCGTACCTGGTAGGGTCCAAGGGGCAGAGCCCCTGGTTGGGTCAAGCTTGGAAAAAGTTTTGGATATGACTCGGCCAGAAACACATAAAGTTTTGACCTTTAAGCTCAAAAACCTTCGATATTAGATTTAAAGTTTTATTTGAACGAACCGTTTATGTTCGCGGGTTCATTAGGTTCGTTTTAGCATCAACTTTACAAATTTATGTTTCTTTCATTCCCGATCTATTCTAGACTCAAGTTTCATGGCTAACCGTCTATAAAAACATAAACTTTAAGATCGAAATCATACCTTTACGTTTTTGTTTGGTCTAGGCTAGCTTGTTTATGAACTATAAATCTCGTATTTGGCCCGTATAGCAAATATCTACCAAAACTAACGTTCACTCGATACCGTTTCACCCATTTCTCAATCGCTGCCGTATATGTGTGGTGGTGTGTGTTTTTGAGTGTGTAGAGAATAAGATGGAAAGAAATGAGGATTAGGGTTTTAGGATGGTTTAAGGGTTATTTATATCCCTAAAGCCCATGGACCTAAGGCCCATACCCTTTTATTCCTTCTTAATTAATCCAAGTCCATGACTTTTCTTTATTTAATACTAATTAGTAATTTAACGCCCGACAACTTTACACGACTTTCTTTATTTAATATTAGAATATTTTAGGATGTTACAATTAAAAGTAATTAATGAACTAGATCCATTAACAGTATTAACATATATTAGATCTAAATCGATAATTATTAGATATGAGGTTTCAACATTAGCCCATTGTGTTACCAAACCATGATTTAAAACAGAAGATATGCGTTCCTGGTAGGGTCCAAGGGGCAGAGCCGCTGGTTGGGTCAAGCTTGGAAAAAGTTTTGGATATGACTCGGCCAGAAACACATAAAGTTTTGACCTTTAAGCTCAAAAACCTTCGATATTAGATTTAAAGTTTTATTTGAACGAACCGTTTATGTTCGCGGGTTCATTAGGTTCGTTTTAGCATCAAGTTTACAAATTTATGTTTCTTTCATTCCCGATCTATTCTAGACTCAAGTTTCATGGCTAACCGTCGATAAAAACATAAACTTTAAGATCGAAATCATACCTTTACGTTTTTGTTTGGTCTAGGCTAGCTTGTTTATGAACTATAAATCTCGTATTTGGCCCGTATAGCAAATATCTACCAAAACTAACGTTCACTCGATACCGTTTCACCCCTTTCTCAATCGCTGCCGTATATGTGTGGTGGTGTGTGTTTTTGAGTGTGTAGAGAATAAGATGGAAAGAAATGAGGATTAGGGTTTTAGGATGGTTTAAGGGGTATTTATATCCCTTATAGCCCATGGACCTAAGGCCCATACCCTTTTATTCCTTCTTAATTAATCCAAGTCCATGACTTTTCTTTATTTAATACTAATTAGTAATTTAACGCCCGACAACTTAACACAACTTTCTTTATTTAATAATAGAATATTTAAGGATGTTACAATTAAAAGTAATTAATGAACTAGATCCATTGACAGTATTAACAGATCTTAGATCTGAATCGATAATTATTAGATCTGAGGTTTCAACATTAACTCATTGTGTTCCCAAACCATGATTTAAAACTGAAGATATGCGTACCAAGCAGGTTCCAAGGGGCAGAGCACCTGGCTGGGGTCAAGCTTGGAAAAAGTTTTGGATAAGACTCGGCCCGAAACACATAAAGTTTTGACCTTTAATCTCAAAAACCTTCGATATTAGATTAAAGGTTTTATTTGAACGAACCGTTTATGTTCACGGGTTTATTAGGTTCGTTTTAGCATCATGTTTACAACTTTATGTTTTGTTCATAACCGATCTATTCTAGACTCAAGTTTCATGGCTAACCGTCTATAAAAACATAAACTTTAAGATCTAAATCATACCTTTACGTTTTCGTTTGGTCTAGGCTAGCTTGTTTATGAACTATAAATCTTGTATATGGCCCGTATAGCAAATATCTACCAAAACTAACGTTCACTCGATACCGTTTCACCCCTTTCTCAATCGCTGCCGTATATGTGTGGTGGTGTGTGTTTTTGAGTGTGTAGAGAATAAGATGGAAAGAAATGAGGATTAGGGTTTTAGGATGGTTTAAGGGGTATTTATATCCCTTATAGCCCATGGACCTAAGGCCCATACCCTTTTATTCCTTCTTAATTAATCCAAGTCCATGACTTTTCTTTATTTAATACTAATTAGTAATTTAACGCCCGACAACTTAACACAACTTTCTTTATTTAATAATAGAATATTTAAGGATGTTACAATTAAAAGTAATTAATGAACTAGATCCATTGACAGTATTAACAGATCTTAGATCTGAATCGATAATTATTAGATCTGAGGTTTCAACATTAACTCATTGTGTTCCCAAACCATGATTTAAAACTGAAGATATGCGTACCAAGCAGGTTCCAAGGGGCAGAGCACCTGGCTGGGGTCAAGCTTGGAAAAAGTTTTGGATAAGACTCGGCCCGAAACACATAAAGTTTTGACCTTTAATCTCAAAAACCTTCGATATTAGATTAAAGGTTTTATTTGAACGAACCGTTTATGTTCACGGGTTTATTAGGTTCGTTTTAGCATCATGTTTACAACTTTATGTTTCGTTCATAACCGATCTATTCTAGACTCAAGTTTCATGGCTAACCGTCTATAAAAACATAAACTTTAAGATCTAAATCATACCTTTACGTTTTCGTTTGGTCTAGGCTAGCTTGTTTATGAACTATAAATCTTGTATATGGCCCGTATAGCAAAGATCTACCAAAACTAACGTTCACTCGATCCCGTTTCACCCCTTTCTCACTCGCGGCCGTATATGTGTGGTGGTGTGTGTTTTTGAGTGTGTAGAGAATAAGATGGAAAGAAATGAGGATTAGGGTTTTAGGATGGTTTAAGGGGTATTTATATCCCTTATAGCCCATGGACCTAAGGCCCATACCCTTTTATTCCTTCTTAATTAATCCAAGTCCATGACTTTTCTTTATTTAATACTAATTAGTAATTTAACGCCCGACAACTTTACTCGACTTTCTTTATTTAATATTAGAATATTTTAGGATGTTACAATAAAAAGTAATTAATGAACTAGATCTATTAACAGTATTAACAGATCTTAGATCTAAATCGATAATTATAAGATCTGAGGTTTCAACATTAACCCATTGTGTTCCCAAACCATGATTTAAAACTGAAGATATGCGTACCTAGTTGGGTCCAAGGGGCAGAGCCCCTGGTGGGGTCAAGCTTGGAAAAAGTTTTGGATAAGACTCGGGCCGAAACACATAAAGTTTAGACCTTTAAGCTCAAAAACCTTCGATATTAGATTTAAGGTTTTATTTGAACGAACCGTTTATGTTCACGGGTTCATTAGGTTCGTTTTAGCATCAAGTTTACAAATTTAAGTTTCTTTCATACCCGATCTATTCTATACTCAAGTTTCAAGGCTAACCGTGTATACAAACATAAAATTTAAGATCGAAATCACACCTTTACGTTTTTGTTTGGTCTAGGCTAGCTTGTTTATGAACTATAAATCTCGTATATGGCTCGTATAGCAAAGATCTACCAAAACTAACGTTCACTCGATCCCGTTTCACCCCTTTCTCACTCGCGGCCGTATATGTGTGGTGGTGTGTGTTTTTGAGTGTGTAGAGAATAAGATGGAAAGAAATGAGGATTAGGGTTTTAGGATGGTTTAAGGGGTATTTATATCCCTTATAGCCCATGAACCTAAGGCCCATACCCTTTTATTCCTTTTTAATTAATCCAAGTCCATGACTTTCTTTTATTTAATACTAATTAGTAATTTAACGCCCGACAACTTAAAACAACTTTCTTTATTTAATATTAGAATATTTAAGGATGTTACAATTAAATGTAATAAATGAACTAGATCCATTGACAGTATTAACAGATCTTAGATTTGAATCGATAACTATTAGATCTGAGGTTTCAACATTAACTCATTGTGTTCCCAAACCATTATTTAAAACTGAAGATATGCGTACCAAGCAGGGTCCAAGGGGCAGAGCACCTGGCTGGGGTCAAGCTTGGAAAAAGTTTTGGATAAGACTCGTGCCGAAACACATAAAGTTTTGACCTTTAATCTCAAAAACCTTCGATATTAGATTTAAGCTTTTATTTGAACGAACCGTTTATGTTCACGGGTTCATTAGGTTCGTTTTAGCATCAAGTTTTCAACTTTATGTTTCGTTCATACCCGATCTATTCTAGACTCAAGTTTCATGGCTAACCGTCTATAAAAACATAAACTTTAAGATCTAAATCATACCTTTACGTTTTCGTTTGGTCTCGGCTAGCTTGTTTATGAACTATAAATCTCATATATGGCTCGTATAGCAAAGATCTACCAAAACTAACGTTCACTCGATCCCGTTTCACCCCTTTCTCACTCGCGGCCGTATATGTGTGGTGGTGTGTGTTTTTGAGTGTGTAGACAATAAGATGGAAAGAAATTATGATTAGGGTTTTAGGATGGTTTAAGGGGTATTTATATCCCTTATAGCCCATGGACCTAAGGCCCATACCCTTTTATTCCTTCTTAATTAATCCAAGTCCATGACTTTTCTTAATTTAATACTAATTAGTAATTTAACGCCCGATAACTTTACACAACTTTCTTTATTTCATATTAGAATATTTTAGGATGTTACAATTAAAAGTAATTAATGACTAGATCCATTAACAGTATTAATAAATCTTAGATCTAAATCGATAATTATAAAATCTGAGGTTTCAACATTAACCCATTGTGTTCCCAAACCATGATTTAAAACTGATGATATGCGTACCTAGGTGGGTCCAAGGGGCAGAGCCCCTGGTGGGGTCAAGCTTGGAAAAAGTTTTGGATAAGACTCGGGCCGAAACACATAAAGTTTAGACCTTTAAGCTCAAAAACCTTCGATATTAGATTTAAGGTTTTATTTGAACGAACCGTTTATGTTCACGGGTTCATTAGGTTCGTTTTAGCATCAAGTTTACAAATTTATGTTTCTTTCATACCCGATCTATTCTATACTCAAGTTTCAAGGCTAACCATCTATACAAACATAAACTTTACGATCGAAATCACACCTTTACGTTTTTGTTTGGTCTAGGCTAGCTTGTTTATGAACTATAAATCTCGTATAT
The DNA here is from genome assembly GCF_021521415.1 of Bidens hawaiensis. Taxonomy (NCBI): domain Eukaryota; kingdom Viridiplantae; phylum Streptophyta; class Magnoliopsida; order Asterales; family Asteraceae; genus Bidens; species Bidens hawaiensis. Next base: position 767,659 of record NW_027491963.1, read on the forward strand.
GGCTCGTATAGCAAAGATCTACCAAAAGTAACGTTCACTCGATCTCGTTTCACCCCTTTCTCAGTCACGGCCGTATATATGTGGTGGTGTGTGTTTTTGAGTATGTAGAGAATAAGATGGAAAGAAATGAGGATTAGGGTTTTAGGATTGTTTAAGGGGTATTTATATCCCTTATTGCCCATGGACCTAAGGCCCATACCCTTTTATTCCTTCTTAATTAATCTAAGTCCATGACTTTTCTTTATTTAATACTAATTAGTAATTTAACGCCCGACAACTTAACACAACTTTCTTTATTTAATAATAGAATATTTAAGGATGTTACAATTAAAAGTAATTAATGAACTAGATCCATTAACAAAATTAACATATCTTACATCTAAATCGATAATTATTAGATCTGAGGTTTCAACATTAACTCATTGTGTTCCCAAACCATGATTTAAAACTGAAGATATGCGTACCAAGCAGGGTCCAAGGAGCAGAGCACCTGGCTGGGGTCAAGCTTGGAAAAAGGTTTGGATAAGACTCGGCCCGTAACACATAAAGTTTTGACCTTTAATCTCAAAAACCTTCGATATTAGATTTAAGGTTTTATTTGAACGAACCGTTTATGTTCACGGGTTCATTAGGTTCGTTTTAGCATCAAGTTTACAACTTTATGTTTCGTTCATACCCGATCTATTCTAGACTCAAGTTTCAAGGCTAACCGTCTATAAAAACATAAACTTTAAGATCGAAATCATACCTTTACGTTTTTTGTTTGGTCTAGGCTAGCTTGTTTATGAACTATAAATCTCGTATATGGCTCGTATAAGATAGATCTACCAAAACTAACGTTCGCTCGATCCAGATTCACCCCTTTCTCACTCGCGGCCGTATATGTGTGGTGGTGTGTATTTTTGAGTGTGTAGAGAATAAGATGGAAAGAAATGAGGATTAGGGTTTCAGGATGGTTTAAGGGGTATTTATATCCCTTATAACCCATGGACCTAAGGCCCATACCCTTTTATTCCTTCTTAATTAATCCAAGTCCATGACTTTTCTTTATTTAATACTAATTAGTAATTTAACGCCCGACAACTTAACACAACTTTCTTTATTTAATGTTAGAATATTTTAGGATGTTACAATTAAAAGTAATTAATGAACTAGATCCATTAATAGTATTAACATATCTTAGATCTAAATCGATAATTATTAGATTTGAGGTTTCAACATTAACCCATTGTGTTCCCAAACCATGATTTAAAACTGAAGATATGCGTACCTGGTAGGGTCCAAGGGGCAGAGTTCCTGGTCGGGTCAAGCTTGGAAAAAGTTTTGGATAAGACTCGGCCCGAAACACATAAAGTTTTGACCTTTAAGCTCAAAAACCTTCGATATTAGATTTAAGGTTTTATTTGAACGAACCGTTTATGTTCACGGGTTCATTAGGTTCGTTTTAGCATCAAGTTTACAACTTTATGTTTCGTTCATACCCGATCTATTCTAGACTCAAGTTTCATGGCTAACCGTCTATAAACACATAAAGTTTAAGATCTAAATCATACCTTTACGTTTTCGTTTGGTCTAGGCTATCTTGTTTATGAACTATAAATCTCGTATATGGCCCGTATAGCAAAGATCTACCAAAATTAACGTTCGCTCGATCCCGTTTCACCCCTTTCACACTCGCGGCCGTATATGTGTGGTGGTGTGTGTTTTAGTGTGTGTAGAGAATAAGATGGAAAGAAATGAGGATTAGGGTTTTAAGATGGTTTAAGGGGAATTTATATCCCTTAAAGCCCATGGACCTAAGGCCCATACCCTTTTAATCCATCTTAATTAATCCAAGTCCATGACTTTTCTTTATTTAATACTAATTAGTAATTTATCGCCCGACAACTTAACACAACTTTTTTTTTTAATATTAGAAAATTTTAGGATGTTACAATTAAAAGTAATTAATGAACTAGATCCATTAACAGTATTATCAGATCTTTGATCTGAATCGATAATTTTTAGATCTGAGGTTTCAACATTAACTCAATGTATTCCCAAACCATGATTTAAAACTGAAGATATGCGTACCTAGTAGGGTCCAAGGGGCAGAGCCCCTGACTGGGGTCAAGCTTGGAAAAAGTTTTGGATAAGAATCGGCCCGAAACACATTAAGTTTTGACCTTTAAGCTCAAAAACCTTCGATATTAGATTTAAGGTTTTATTTGAACGAACCGTTTATGTTCACGGGTTCATTAGGTTCGTTTTAGCATCAAGTTTACAAATTTATGTTTCTTTCATACCCGATCTATTCTAGACTCAAGTTTCAAGGTTAACCGTCTATAAAAACATAAACTTTAAGATCGAAATCATACCTTTACGTTTTCATTTGGTCTAGGCTATCTTGTTTGTGAACTATAAATCTCGTATATGGCCCGTATAGCAAAGATCTACCAAAACTATCGTTCGCTCGATCCCGTTTCACCCCTTTCTCACTCGCGGCCGTATATGTGTGGTGGTGTGTGTTTTTGAGTGTGTAGAGAATAAGATGGAAAGAAATGAGGATTAGGGTTTTAGGATGGTTTAAGGGGTATTTATATCACTTATTGCACATGGACCTAAGGCCCACACCCTTTTTTTCCATCTTTATTAATCCAAGTCCATGGCTTTTCTTTATTTAATACTAATTAGTAATTTAACGCCCGACAACTTAACACAACTATCTTTATTTAAAGTTAGAATATTTTAGGATGTTATAATTAAAAGTAATTAATGAACTAGATCCATTAACAGTATTAACATATCTTAGATCTAAATCGATAATTATTAGATCTGAGGTTTCAACATTAACCCATTGTGTTCCCAAACCATGATTTAAAACTGAAGATATGCATACCTGGTAGGGTCCAAGGGCAGAGCACCTGGCTGGGGTCAAGCTTGGAAAAAGTTTTGGATAAGACTCGGGCCGAAACACATAAAGTTTTTTCCTTTAATCTCAAAAACCTTCGATATTAGACGTAAGCTTTTATTTGAACGAACCGTTTATGTTCACGGGTTCATTATGTTCGTTTTAGCATCAAGTTTACAACTTTATGTTTCGTTCATACCCGATCTATTCAAGACTCAAGTTTCATGGCTAACCATCTATAAAAACATAAACTTTAAGATCTAAATCACACCTTTACGTTTTCGTTTGGTCTAGGCTATCTTGTTTATGAACTATAAATCTCGTATATGGCCCGTATTGCAAAGATCTACCAAAACTAACGTTCGCTCGATCCCGTTTCACCCCTTTCTCACTCGCGGCCGTATATGTGTGGTGGTGTGTGTTTTTGAGTGTGTAGAGAATATGATGGAAAGAAATGAGGATTAAGGTTTTAGGATGGTTTAAGGGGTATTTATATCCCTTATAGCACATGGACCTAAGGCCCATACACTTTTATTCCTTCTTAATTAATCCAAGTCCATGACTTTTCTTTATTTAATACTAATTAGTAATTTAACGCCGACAACTTAACACAACTTTCTTTATTTAATGTTAGAATATTTTAAGATGTTACAATTAAAAGTAATTAATGAACTAGATCCATTAACAGTATTAACATATCTTAGATCTAAATCCATAATTATTAGATCTGAGGTTTCAACATTAACCCATTGTGTTCCCAAACCATGATTTAAAACTGAAGAAATGCGTACCTAGTAGGGTCCAAGGGGCAGAGCCCCTGTGGGGTCAAGCTTGGAAAAAGTTTTGGATAAGACTCGGCCCGAAACACATAAAGTTTTGACCTTTAACCTCAAAAACCTTCGATATTAGATTTAAGGTTTTATTTGAACGAACCGTTTATGTTCACGGGTTCATTAGGTTCGTTTTAGCATCAAGTTTACAAATTAATGTTTCTTTCATACCCGATATATACTAGACTCAAGTTTCAAGGCTAACCGTCTATAAAAACATAAACTTTAAGATCGAAATCATACCTTTACGTTTTTGTTTGGTCTAGGCTAGCTTGTTTATGAACTATAAATCTCGTATATGGCCCGTATAGCAAAGATCTACCAAAACTAACGTTCACTCGATCCCGTTTCACCCCTTTCTCAATCGCGGCCGTATATGTGTGGTGGTGTGTGTTTTTGAGTGTGTAGAGAATAAGATGGAAAGAAATGAGGATTAGGGTTTTAGGATGGTTTAAGGGGTATTTATATCCCTTATAGCCCGTGGACCTAAGGCCCATACCCTTTTATTCCTTCTTAATTAATTCAAGTCCATGACTTTTCTTTATTTAATACTAATTAGTAATTTAACGCCCGACAACTTAAAACAACTTTCTTTATTTAATATTTGAATATTTAAGGAAGTTACAATTAAAAGTAATTAATGAACTAGATCCATTGACAGTATTAACATATCTTAGATCTGAATCGATAATTATTAGATCTGAGGTTTCAACATTAACTCATTGTGTTCCCAAACCATGATTTAAAACTGAAGATATATGTACCAAGCAGGGTCCAAGGGGCAGAGCACCTGGCTGGGGTCAAGCTTGGAAAATGTTTTGGATAAGACTCGGGCCGAACCACATAAAGTTTTGACCTTTAATCTCAAAAACCTTCGATATTAGATTTAAGCTTTTATTTGAACGAACCATTTATGTTAACGGGTTCATTACGTTCGTTTTAGCATCAAGTTTACAACTTTATGTTTCGTTCATACCCGATCTATTCTAGACTCAAGTTTCATGGCTAACCGTCTATAAAAACATAAACTTTAAGATCTAAATCATACCTTTACGTTTTCGTTTGGTCTAGGCTATCTTGTTTATGAACTATAAATCTCGTATATGGCCCGTATAGCAAAGATCTACAAAAACTAACGTTCGCTCGATCCCGTTTCACCCCTTTCTCACTCGCGGCCGTATATGTGTGGTGGTGTGTGTTTTTGAGTGTGTAGAGAATAAGTTGGAAAGAAATGAGGATTAGGGTTTTAGGATGGTTTAAGGGGTATTTATATCCCTTATAGAACATGGACCTAAGGCCCATACACTTTTATTCCTTCTTAATTAATCCAAGTCCATGACTTTTCTTTATTTAATACTAATTAGTAATTTAACGCCGACAACTTAACACAACTTTCTTTATTTAATGTTAGAATATTTTAGGATGTTACAATTAAAAGTAATTAATGAACTAGATCCATTAACAGTATTAACATATCTTAGATCTAGATCGATAATTATTAGATCTGAGGTTTCAACATTAACCCATTGTGTTCCCAAGCCATGATTTAAAACTGAAGATATGCGTACCTTGTAGGGTCCAAGGGGCAGAGCCCCTGGTGGGGTCAAGCTTGGAAAAGGTTTTGGATAAGACTCGGCCCGAAACACATAATGTTTTGACCTTTAAGCTCAAAAACCTTCGATATTAGATTTAAGGTTTTATTTGAACGAACCATTTATGTTCACGGGTTCATTAGGTTCGTTTTAGCATCAAGTTTACAAATTTATGTTTCTTTCATACCCGATCTATTCTAGACTCAAGTTTCAAGGCTAACCGCCTATAAAAACATAAACTTTAAGATCGAAATCATACCTTTACGTTTTCGTTTGGTCTAGGCTAGCTTGTTTATAAACAATAAATCTCGTATATGGCTCGTATATCAAAGATCTACCAAAACTAACGTTCACTCGATCCCGTTTCACCCCTTTCTCACTCACGGCCGTATATGTGTGGTGGTGTGTGTTTTTGAGTGTGTAGAGAATAAGATGGAAAGAAATGAGGATTAGGGTTTTAGGATGGTTTAAGGGGTATTTATATCCCTTATATCCCATGGATCTAAGGCCCATACCCTTTTATTCCTTCTTAATTAATCCAAGTCCTTGACTTTTCTTTATTTAATCCATCAACATTAACCCATTGTGTTCCCAAACCATGATTTAAAACTGAAGATATGCGTACCTAGTTGGGTCCAAGGGGCAGAGCCCCTGGTGGGGTCAAGCTTGGAAAAAGTTTTGGATAAGACTCGGCCCGAAACACATAAAGTTTTGACCTTTAATCTCAAAAACCTTCGATATTAGATATAAAGTTTTATTTGAACGAACCGTTTATGTTCACGGGTTCATTAGGTTCGTTTTAGCATCAAGTTTACAACTTTATGTTTCGTTCATACCCGATCTATTCTAGACTCAAGTTTCAAGGCGAACCGTCTATAAAAACATAAACTTTAAGATCGAAATCATACCTTTACATTTTCGTTTGGTCTAGGCTAGCTTGTTTATGAACTATAAATCTTGTATATGGCTCGTATATGATAGATCTACCACAACTAACGTTCGCTCGATCCAGATACACCCCTTTCTCACTCGCGGCCGTATATGTGTGGTGGTGTGTGTTTTTGAGTGTCTAGAGAATAAGATGGAAAGAAATGAGGATTAGGGTTTCAGGATGGTTTAAGGGGTATTTATATCCCTTATAGTCCATGGACCTAAGGCCCATACCCTTTTATTCCTTCTTAATTAATCCAAGTCCATGACTTTTCTTTATTTAATACTAATTAGTAATTTAACGCCCGACAACTTAACACAACTTTCTTTATTTAATGTTAGAATATTTTAGGATGTTACAATTAAAAGTAATTAATGAACTAGATCCATTAACAGTATTAACAGATCTTAGATCTAAATCGATAATTATTAGATCTGAGGTTTCAACATTAACCCATTGTGTTCCCAAACCTTGATTTAAAACTGAAGATATGCGTACCTGGTAGGGCCCAAGGGGCAGATCCCCTGGTCGGGTCAAGCTTGGAAAAAGTTTTGGATAAGACTCGGCCCGAAACACATAAAGTTTTGACCTTTAATCTCAAAAACCTTCGATATTAGATTTAAGGTTTCATTTGAACAAACCGTTTATGTTCACGGGTTCATTAGGTTCGTTTTAGCATCAAGTTTACAACTTTATGTTTCGTTCATACCCGATCAATTCTAGACTCAAGTTTCATGGCTAACCGTCTATGAAAACATAAGCTTTAAGATCTAAATCATACCTTTATGTGTTCGTTTGGTCTAGGCTATCTTGTTTATGAACTATAAATCTCGTATATGGCCCGTATAGCAAAGATCTACAAAAACTAACGTTCGCTCGATCCCGTTTCACCCCTTTCTCACTCGCGGCCGTGTATGTGTGGTAGTGTGTGTTTTTGAGTGTGTAGAGAATAAGATGGAAAGAAATAAGGATTAGGGTTTTAGGATGGTTTAAGGGGTATTTATATACCTTATAGCACATGGACCTAAGGCCCATACACTTTTATTCCTTCTTAATTAATCCAAGTCCATGACATTTCTTTATTTAATACTAATTAGTAATTTAACGCCGACAACTTAACACAACTTTCTTTATTTAATGTTAGAATATTTTAGGATGTTACAATTAAAAGTAATTAATGAACTAGATCCATTAACAGTATTAACATATCTTAGATCTAGATCGATAATTATTAGATCTGAGGTTTCAACATTAACCCATTGTGTTCCCAAGCCATGATTTAAAACTGAAGATATGCGTACCTTGTAGGGTCCAAGGGGCAGAGCCCCTGGTGGGGTCAAGCTTGGAAAAAGTTTTGGATAAGACTCGGCCCGAAACACATAATGTTTTGACATTTAAGCTCAAAAACCTTCGATATTAGATTTAAGGTTTTATTTGAACGAACCGTTTATTTTCACGGGTTCATTAGGTTCGTTTTAGCATCAAGTTTACAAATTTATGTTTCTTTCATACCCGATCTATTCTAGACTCAAGTTTCAAGGCTAACCGCCTATAAAAACATAAACTTTAAGATCGAAATCACACCTTTACGTTTTCGTTTGGTCTAGCCTAGCTTGTTTATGAACAATAAATCTCGTATATGGCTCGTATATCAAAGATCTACCAAAACTAACGTTCACTCGATCCCGTTTCACCCCTTTCTCACTCACGGCCGTATATGTGTGGTGGTGTGTGTTTTTGAGTGTGTAGAGAATAAGATGGAAAGAAATGAGGATTAGGGTTTTAGGATGGTTTAAGGGGTATTTATATCCCTTATAGCCCATGGATCTAAGGCCCATACCCTTTTATTCCTTCTTAATTAATCCAAGTCCTTGACTTTTCTTTATTTAATCCATCAACATTAACCCATTGTGTTCCCAAACCATGATTTAAAACTGAAGATATGCGTACCTAGTTGGGGCCAAGGGGCAGAGCCCCTGGTGGGGTCAAGCTTGGAAAAAGTTTTGGATAAGACTCGGGCCGAAACACATAAAGTTTAGACCTTTAAGCTCAAAAACCTTCGATATTAGATTTATGGTTTTATTTGAACGAACCGTTTATGTTCACCGGTTCATTAGGTTCGTTTTAGCATCAAGTTTACAACTTTATGTTTCGTTCATACCCGATCTATTCTAGACTCAAGTTTCATGGCTAACCGTCTATAAAAACATATACTTTAAGATTTAAATCATACCTTTACGTTTTTGTTTGGTCAAGGCTATCTTGTTTATGAACTATAAATCTAGTATATGGCCCGTATAGCAAAGATCTACCAAAATTAACGTTCGCTCGATCCCGTTTCACCCCTTTCTCACTCGCGGCCGTATATGTGTGGCGGTGTGTGTTTTTGAGTGTGTAGGGAATAAGATGGAAAGAAATGAGGATTAGGGTTTTAGGATGGTTTAAGGGGAATTTATATCCCTTAAAGTCCATGGACCTAAGGCCCATACCCTTTTAATCCATCTTAATTAATCCAAGTCCATGACTTTTCTTTATTTAATACTAATTAGTAATTTAACGCCCGACAACTTAACACAACTTTTTTTAAACATTAACTCAATGTATTCCCAAACCATGATTTAAAACTTAAGATATGCGTACCTAGTAGGGTCCAAGGGGCAGAGCCCCTGGCTGGGGTCAAGCTTGGAAAAAATTTTGGATAAGACTCGGCCCGAAACGCATAAAGTTTGGACCTTTAATCGATATTAGATTTAAGGTTTTCTTTGAACGAACCGTTTATGTTCACTGGTTCATTAGGTTCGTTTTGGCATCAAGTTTACAACTTTATGTTTCATTCATACCCGATCTATTCTAGACTCAAGTTTCAAGGCTAACCGTCTATAAAAACATAAATTTAAGATCGAAATCATACCTTTACGTTTTTGTTTGGTCTAGGCTAGCTTGTTTATAAACTATAAATCTCGTATACGGCCCGTATAGCATAGATATACCAAAACTAACGTTCGCTCGATTCAGATTCACCCCTTTCTCAATCGCGGCCGTATATGTGTGGTGGTGTGTGTTTTTGAGTGAGTAGGGAATAAGATGGAAAGAAATGAGGATTAGGGTTTTAGGATGGTTTAAGGGGTATTTATATCCATTAAATCCCATGGACCTAAGGCCCATACCCTTTTAATCCATCTTAATTAATCCAAGTCCATGACTTTTCTTTATTTAATAATAATTAGTAATTTAACGCCCAACAACTTAACACAACTTTCTTTATTTAATATTAGAATATTTTAGGATGTTACAATTAAAAGTAATTAATGAACTAGATCCATTAACAGTATTATCAGATCTTCGATCTGAATCGATAATTATTAGATCTGAGGTTTTAACATTAACTCATTGTTATCCCAAACCATGATTTAAAACTGAAGATATGCATACCTAGTAGTGTCCAAGGGGCAGAGCCCCTGGCTGGGTTCAAGCTTGGAAAAATTTTTGGATTAGACTCGGCCTGAAACCCATAAAGTTTGGACCTTTAAGCTAAAAAACGTTCGATATTAGATTTAAGGTTTTCTTTGAACGAAATGTTTATGTTCACGGGTTCATTAGGTTCATTTTAGCATCAAGTATACAACTTTATGTTTCGTTCATACCCGATCTATTCTAGACTCAAGTTTCAAGGCTAACCGTCTATAAAAACATAAACTTTAAGATCGAAATCATACCTTTACGTTTTTGTTTGGTCTAGGCTAGCTTGTTTATAAACTATAAATCTCGTATACGGCCCGTATAGCAAAGATCTACCAAAACTAACGTTCGCTCGATCCAGATTCATCCCTTTCTCAATCGCGGCCGTATATGTGTGGTGGTGTGTGTTTTTGAGTGTGTAGGGAATAAGATGGAAAGAAATGAGGATTAGGGTTTTAGGATGGTTTAAGGGGTATTTATATCCATTAAATCCCATGGACCTAAGGCCCATACCCTTTTAATCCATCTTAATTAATCCAAGTCCATGACTTTTCTTTATTTAATAATAATTAGTAATTTAACGCCCAACAACTTAACACAACTTTCTTTATTTAATATTAGAATATTTTAGGATGTTACAATTAAAAGTAATTAATGAACTAGATCCATTAACAGTATTATCAGATCTTCGATCTGAATCGATAATTATTAGATCTGAGGTTTTAACATTAACTCATTGTGATCCCAAACCATGATTTAAAACTGAAGATATGCATACCTAGTAGTGTCCAAGGGGCAGAGCCCCTGGCTGGGTTCAAGCTTGGAAAAATTTTTGGATTAGACTCGTCCTGAAACCCATAAAGTTTGGACCTTTAAGCTCAAAAACGTTCGATATTAGATTTAAGGTTTTCTTTGAACGAACTGTTTATGTTCACGGGTTCATTAGGTTCATTTTAACATCAAGTTTACAACTTTATGTTTCGTTCATACCCGATCTATTCTAGACTCAAGTTTTAAGGATAACCGTCTATAGAAACATAAACTTTAAGATCGAAATCATACCTTTACGTTTTTGTTTGGTCTAGGCTGGCTTGTTTATGAACTATAAATCTCGTATATGGCCCGTATAGCAAAGATCTACCAAAAATAACGTTCGCTCGATCCAGATTCACCCCTTTCTCACTAGCGGCCGTATATGTGTGGTGGTGTGTGTTTTTGAGTGTGTAGGGAATAAGATGGAAAGAAATGAGGATTAGGGTTTTAGGATGCTTTTAGGGTATTTATATCCATTAAATCCCATGGACCTATGGCCCATACCCTTTTAATCCATCTTAATTAATCCAAGTCTATGACTTTTCTTTATTTAATACTAATTAGTAATTTAACGCCCGACAACTTAACACAACTTTCTTTATTTAATATTAGAATATTTTAGGATGTCACAATTAAAAGTAATTAATGAACTAGATCCGTTAACAGTATTATCAGATCTTAGATCTGAATCAATAATTATTAGATCTGAGGTTTCAACATTAACTCATTGTGTTCCCAAACCATGATTTAAAACTGAAGATATGCGTACATAATAGGGTCCAAGGGGCAGAGCCCCTGTCTGGGGTTAAGCTTGGCAAAATTTTTGGATAACACTCGGCCCGAAACACATAAAGTTTGGACCTTTAAGCTGAAAAACGTTCGATATTAGATTTAAGGTTTTCTTTTAACGAACCGTTTATGTTCACGGGTTCATTAGGTTCGTTTTAGCATCACGTTTACAACTTTATGTTTCGTTCATACCCGATCTATTCTAGACTCAAGTTTCAAGGCTAACCGTCTATAAATACATAAACTATAAGATCTAAATCATACCTTTACGTTTTCATTTGGTCTAGGCTAGCTTGTTTATGAACTATAAATCTCGTATATGGCTCGTATAGCATAGATCTACCAAAACTAACGTTCGCTTGATCCAGATTCACCCCTTTCTCACTCGCGGCCGTATATGTGTGGTGGTGTGTGTTTTTGAGTGTGTAGAGAATAAGATGGAAAGAAATGAGGATTAGGGTTTTAGGATGGTTTAAGGGGTATTTATATCCATTAAATCTCATCAACCTAAGGCCCATACCCTTTTAATCCATCTTAATTAATCCAAGTCCATGAATTTTCTTTATTTAATACAAATTAGTAATTTAACGCCCGACAACTTAACACAACTTTCTTTATTTAATATAAGAATATTTTATAATGTTACAATTAAAAGTAATTAATGAACTAGATCCATTAACAGTATTATCAGATCTTAGATCTGAATCGATAATTATTAGATCTGAGGTTTCAACATTAACGCATTGTGTTCCAAAACCATGATTTAAAACTGAAGATATGCGTACCTAGTAGGGTCCAAGGGGCAGAGCCCCTGGCTGGGGTTAAGCTTGGCAAAATTTTTGGATAAGACTCGGCCCGAAACCCATAAAGTTTGGACCTTTAAGCTCAAAAACGTTCGATATTAGATTTAAGGTTTTCTTTTAATGAACCGTTTAGGTTCACGGGTTCATTAGGTTCGTTTTAGTATCAAGTTTACAACTTTATGTTTCGTTCATACCCGATCTATTCTAGACTCAAGTTTCAAGGCTAACCGTCTATAAAAACATAAACTTTAAGATCAAAATCATACCTTTACGTTTTTGTATGGTCTAGGCTAGCTTGTTTATGAACTATAAATCTCGTATATGGCCCGTATAGCAAAGATCTACCAAAACTAACGTTCGCTCGATCCAGATTCACCCCTTTCTCACTCGCGGCCGTATATGTGTGGTGGTGTGTGTTTTTGAGTGTGTAGAGAATAAGATGTTAAGAAATGAGGATTAGGGTTTTAGGATGGTTTAAGGGGTATTTATATCCATTAAATCCCATGGACCTAAGGCCCATACCCTTTTAATCCATCTTAATTAATCCAAGTCCATGACTTTTCTTTATTTAATACTAATTAGTAATTTAACGCCTGACAACTTAACACAACTTTCTTTATTTAATATAAGAATATTTTAGGATGTTACAATTAAAAGTAATTAATGAACTAGATCCATTAACAGTATTATCAGATCTTAGATCTGAATCGATAATTATTAGATCTGAGGTTTCAACATTAACTCATTGTGTTCCCAAACCATGATTTAAAACTGAAGATATGCGTACATAGTAGGGTACAAGGGGCAGAGCCACTGGCTGGGGTTAAGCTTGACAAAATTTTTGGATAACACTCGGCCCGAAACACATAAAGTTTGGACCTTTAAGCACAAAAACGTTCGATATTAGATTTAAGGTTTTCTTTTAACGAACCGTTTATGTTCACGGGTTCATTAGGTTCGTTTTAGCATCAAGTTTACAATTTATGTTTCGTTCATACCCGATCTATTCTAGGCTCAAGTTTCAAGGCTAACCGTCTATAAAAACATAAACTTTAAGATCTAAATCATAACTTTACGTTTTCATTTGGTCTAGGATAGCTTGTTTATGAACTATAAATCTCGTATATGGCTCGTATAGCATAGATCTACCAAAACTAACGTTCGCTCGATCCAGATTCACCCCTTTCTCACTCGCGGCCGTATATGTGTGGTGGTGTGTGTTTTTGAGTGTGTAGAGAATAAGATGGAAAGAAATGAGGATTAGGGTTTTAGGATGGTTTAAGGGGTATTTATATCCATTAAATCCCATGGACCTAAGGCCCATACCCTTTTAATCCATCTTAATTAATCCAAGTCCATGACTTTTCTTTATTTAATACAAATTAGTAATTTAACGCCCGACAACTTAACACAACTTTCTTTATTTAATATAAGAATATTTTAAGATGTTACAATTAAAAGTAATTAATGAACTAGATCCATTAACAGTATTATCAGATCTTAGATCTGAATCGATAATTATTAGATCTGAGGTTTCAACATTAACGCATTATGTTCCAAAACCATGATTTAAAACTGAAGATATGCGTACCTAGTAGGGTCCAAGGGGCAGAGCCCCTGGCTGGGTTCAAGCTTTGAAAAATTTTTGGATAAGACTCGGCCCGAAACCCATAAAGTTTGGACCTTTAAGCACAAAAAAGTTCAATATTAGATTTAAGGTTTTCTTTGAATGAACCGTTTATGTTCACGGGTTCATTAGGTTCGTTTTAGTATCAAGTTTACAACTTTATGTTTCGTTCATACCCGATCTATTCTAGACTCAAGTTTCAAGGCTAACCGTCTATAAAAACATAAACTTTAAGATCAAAATCATACCTTTACGTTTTTGTTTGGTCTAGGCTAGCTTGTTTATGAACTATAAAACTCGTATATGGCCCGTATAGCAAAGATCTACCAAAACTAACGTTCGCTCGATCCAGATTCACCCCTTTCTCACTCGCGGCCGTATATGTGTGGTGGTGTGTGTTTTTGAGTGTGTAGAGAATAAGATGGAAAGAAATGAGGATTAGGGTTTTAGGATGGTCTAAGCGGTATTTATATCCATTAAATCCCATGGACCTAAGGCCCATACCCTTTTAATCCATCTTAATTAATCCAAGTCCATGACTTTTCTTTATTTAATACTAATTAGTAATTTAACGCCCGACAACTTAACACAACTTTCTTTATTTAATATAAGAATATTTTAGGATGTTACAATTAAAAGTAATTATTGAACTGGATCCATTAACAGTATTATAAGATCTTAGATCTGAATCGATAATTATTAGATCTGAGGTTTCAACATTAACGCATTGTGTTCCCAAACCATGATTTAAAACTGAAGATATGCGTACCTAGTAGGGTCCAAGGGGCAGAGCCCCTGGCTGGGTTCAAGCTTGGAAAAATTTTTGGATAAGACTCGGCCCGAAACCCATAAAGTTGACCTTTAAGCTCAAAAACGTTCGATATTAGATTTAAGGTTTTCTTTTATCGAACCGTTTATGTTCACGGGTTCATTAGGTTCGTTTTAGCATCAAGTTTACAACTTTATGTTTCGTTCATACCCGATCTATTCTAGAGTCAAGTTTCAAGGCGAACCGTCTATAAAAACATAAACTTTAAGATCTAAATCATACCTTTACGTTTTCATTTGGTCTAGGCTAGCTTGTTTATGAACTATAAATCTCGTATATGGCTCGTATAGCATAGATCTACCAAAACTAACGTTCGCTCGATCCAGATTCACCCCTTTCTCACTCGCGGCCGTATATGTGTGGTGGTGTGTGTTTTTGAGTGTGTAGAGAATAAGATGGAAAGAAATGAGGATTAGGGTTTTTTAGGATGGTTTAAGGGGTATTTATATCCATTAAATCCCATGGACCTAAGGCCCATACCCTTTTAATCCATCTTAATTAATCCAAGTCCATGACTTTTCTTTATTTAATACTAATTAGTAATTTAACGCCCGACAACTTAACACAACTTTCTTTATTTAATATAAGAATATTTTAGGATGTTACAATTAAAAGTAATTAATGAACTAGATCCATTAACAGTATTATCAGATCTTAGATCTGAATCGATAATTATTAGATCTGAGGTTTCAACATTAACGCATTGTGTTCCAAAACCATTATTTAAAACTGAAGATATGCGTACCTAGTAGGGTCCAAGGGGCAGAGCCCCTGGCTGGGGTTAAGCTTGGCAAAATTTTTGGATAAGACTCGGCCCGAAACCCATAAAGTTTGGACCTTTAAGCTCAAAAACGTTCGATATTAGATTTAAGGTTTTCTTTTAATGAACCGTTTAGGTTCACGGGTTCATTAGGTTCGTTTTAGTATCAAGTTTACAACTTTATGTTTCGTTCATACCCGATCTATTCTAGACTCAAGTTTCAAGGCTAACCGTCTATAAAAACATAAACTTTAAGATCAAAATCATACCTTTACGTTTTTGTATGGTCTAGGCTAGCTTGTTTATGAACTATAAATCTCGTATATGGCCCGTATACCAAAGATCTACCAAAACTAACGTTCGCTCGATCCAGATTCACCCCTTTCTCACTCGCGGCCGTATATGTGTGGTGGTGTGTGTTTTTGAGTGTGTAGAGAATAAGATGTTAAGAAAT
This sequence comes from Bidens hawaiensis, assembly GCF_021521415.1. Lineage (NCBI taxonomy): Eukaryota > Viridiplantae > Streptophyta > Magnoliopsida > Asterales > Asteraceae > Bidens > Bidens hawaiensis. The sequence continues at coordinate 783,436 of NW_027491963.1, forward strand.
GAGGATTAGGGTTTTAGGATGGTTTAAGGGGTATTTATATCCATTAAATCCCATGGACCTTAGGCCCATACCCTTTTAATCCATCTTAATTAATCCAAGTCCATGACTTTTCTTTATTTAATACTAATTAGTAATTTAACGCCTGACAACTTAACACAACTTTCTTTATTTAATATAAGAATATTTTAGGATGTTACAATTAAAAGTAATTAATGAACTAGATCCATTAACAGTATTATCAGATCTTAGATCTGAATCGATAATTATTAGATCTGAGGTTTCAACATTAACTCATTGTGTTCCCAAACCATGATTTAAAACTGAAGATATGCGTACATAGTAGGGTCCAAGGGGCAGAGCCACTGGCTGGGGTTAAGCTTGACAAAATTTTTGGATAACACTCGGCCCGAAACACATAAAGTTTGGACCTTTAAGCACAAAAACGTTCGATATTAGATTTAAGGTTTTCTTTTAACGAACCGTTTATGTTCACGGGTTCATTAGGTTCGTTTTAGCATCAAGTTTACAATTTATGTTTCGTTCATACCCGATCTATTCTAGACTCAAGTTTCAAGGCTAACCGTCTATAAAAAACATAAACTTTAAGATCTAAATCATAACTTTACGTTTTCATTTGGTCTAGGCTAGCTTGTTTATGAACTATAAATCTCGTATATGGCTCGTATAGCATAGATCTACCAAAACTAACGTTCGCTCGATCCAGATTCACCCCTTTCTCACTCGCGGCCGTATATGTGTGGTGGTGTGTGTTTTTGAGTGTGTAGAGAATAAGATGGAAAGAAATGAGGATTAGGGTTTTAGGATGGTTTAAGGGGTATTTATATCCATTAAATCCCATGGACCTAAGGCCCATACCCTTTTAATCCATCTTAATTAATCCAAGTCCATGACTTTTCTTTATTTAATACAAATTAGTAATTTAACGCCCGACAACTTAACACAACTTTCTTTATTTAATATAAGAATATTTTAAGATGTTACAATTAAAAGTAATTAATGAACTAGATCCATTAACAGTATTATCAGATCTTAGATCTGAATCGATAATTATTAGATCTGAGGTTTCAACATTAACGCATTATGTTCCAAAACCATGATTTAAAACTGAAGATATGCGTACCTAGTAGGGTCCAAGGGGCAGAGCCCCTGGCTGGGTTCAAGCTTTGAAAAATTTTTGGATAAGACTCGGCCCGAAACCCATAAAGTTTGGACCTTTAAGCACAAAAAAGTTCAATATTAGATTTAAGGTTTTCTTTGAATGAACCGTTTATGTTCACGGGTTCATTAGGTTCGTTTTAGTATCAAGTTTACAACTTTATGTTTCGTTCATACCGATCTATTCTAGACTCAAGTTTCAAGGCTAAACGTCTATAAAAACATAAACTTTAAGATCAAAATCATACCTTTACGTTTTTGTTTGGTCTAGGCTAGCTTGTTTATGAACTATAAAACTCGTATATGGCCCGTATAGCAAAGATCTACCAAAACTAACGTTCGCTCGATCCAGATTCACCCCTTTCTCACTCGCGGCCGTATATGTGTGGTGGTGTGTGTTTTTGAGTGTGTAGAGAATAAGATGGAAAGAAATGAGGATTAGGGTTTTAGGATGGTCTAAGCGGTATTTATATCCATTAAATCCCATGGACCTAAGGCCCATACCCTTTTAATCCATCTTAATTAATCCAAGTCCATGACTTTTCTTTATTTAATACTAATTAGTAATTTAACGCCCGACAACTTAACACAACTTTCTTTATTTAATATAAGAATATTTTAGGATGTTACAATTAAAAGTAATTATTGAACTGGATCCATTAACAGTATTATAAGATCTTAGATCTGAATCGATAATTATTAGATCTGAGGTTTCAACATTAACGCATTGTGTTCCCAAACCATGATTTAAAATTGTAGATATGCGTACCTAGTAGGGTCCAAGGGGCAGAGCCCCTGGCTGGGTTCAAGCTTGGAAAAATTTTTGGATAAGACTCGGCCCGAAACCCATAAAGTTGACCTTTAAGCTCACAAACGTTCGATATTAGATTTAAGGTTTTCTTTTATCGAACCGTTTATGTTCACGGGTTCATTAGGTTCGTTTTAGCATCAAGTTTACAACTTTATGTTTCGTTCATACCCGATCTATTCTAGACTCAAGTTTCAAGGCGAACCGTCTATAAAAACATAAACTTTAAGATCTAAATCATACCTTTACGTTTTCATTTGGTCTAGGCTAGCTTGTTTATGAACTATAAATCTCGTATATGGCTCGTATAGCATAGATCTACCAAAACTAACGTTCGCTCGATCCAGATTCACCCCTTTCTCACTCGCGGCCGTATATGTGTGGTGGTGTGTGTTTTTGAGTGTGTAGAGAATAAGATGGAAAGAAATGAGGATTAGGGTTTTTTAGGATGGTTTAAGGGGTATTTATATCCATTAAATCCCATGGACCTAAGGCCCATACCCTTTTAATCCATCTTAATTAATCCAAGTCCATGACTTTTCTTTATTTAATACTAATTAGTAATTTAACGCCCGACAACTTAACACAACTTTCTTTATTTAATATAAGAATATTTTAGGATGTTACAATTAAAAGTAATTAATGAACTAGATCCATTAACAGTATTATCAGATCTAAGATCTGAATCGATAATTATTAGATCTGAGGTTTCAACATTAACGCATTGTGTTCCCAAACCATGATTTAAAACTGAAGATATGCGTACCTAGTAGGGTCCAAGGGGCAGAGCCCCTGGCTGGGTTCAAGCTTGGAAAAATTTTTGGATAAGACTCGGCCCGAAACCCATAAAGTTGACCTTTAAGCTCAAAAACGTTCGATATTAGATTTAAGGTTTTCTTTTAACGAACCGTTTATGTTCACGGGTTCATTAGGTTCGTTTTAGCATCAAGTTTACAACTTTATGTTTCGTTCATACCCGATCTATTCTAGACTCAAGTTTCAAGGCGAACCGTCTATAAAAACATAAACTTTAAGATCTAAATCATACCTTTACGTTTTCATTTGGTCTAGGCTAGCTTGTTTATGAACTATAAATCTCGTATATGGCTCGTATAGCATAGATCTTCCAAAACTAACGTTCGCTCGATCCAGATTCACCCCTTTCTCACTCGCGGCCGTATATGTGTGGTGGTGTGTGTTTTTGAGTGTGTAGAGAATAAGATGGAAAGAAATGAGGATTAGGGTTTTTTAGGATGGTTTAAGGGGTATTTATATCCATTAAATCCCATGGACCTAAGGCCCATACCTTTTTAATCCATCTTAATTAATCCAAGTCCATGACTTTTCTTTATTTAATACTAATTAGTAATTTAATGCCCGACAACTTAACACAACTTTCTTTATTTAATATAAGAATATTTTAGGAAGTTACAATTAAAAGTAATTAATGAACTAGATCCATTAACAGTATTATCAGATCTTAGATCTGAATGGATAATTATTAGATCTGAGGTTTCAACATTAACGCATTGTGTTCCCAAACCATGATTTAAAACTGAAGATATGCGTACCTAGTAGGGTCCAAGGGGCAGAGCCCCTGGCTGGGGTTAAGCTTGGCAAAATTTTTGGATAAGACTTGGCCCGAAACCCATAAAGTTTGGACCTTTAAGCTCAAAAACGTTCGATATTAGATTTATGGTTTTCTTTGAATGAACCGTTTATGTTCACGGGTTCATTAGGTTCGTTTTAGAATCAAGTTTACAACTTTATGTTTCGTTCATACCCGATCTATTCTAGACTCAAGTTTCAAGGCTAACCGTCTATAAAAACATAAACTTTAAGATCGAAATCATACCTTTACGTTTTTGTTTGGTCTAGGCTAGCTTGTTTATGAACTATAAATCTCGTATATGGCCCGTATAGCAAAGATATACCAAAACTAACGTTCGCTCGATCCAGATTCACACCTTTCTCACTCGCGGCCGTATATGTGTGGTGGTGTGTGTTTTTGAGTGTGTAGGGAATAAGATGGAAAGAAATGAGGATTAGGGTTTTAGGATGGTCTAAGCGGTATTTATATCCATTAAATCCCATGGACCTAAGGCCCATACCCTTTTAATACATCTTAATTAATCCAAGTCCATGACTTTTCTTTATTTAATACTAATTAGTAATTTAACGCCCGACAACTTAACACAACTTTCTTTATTTAATATAAGAATATTTTAGGATGTTACAATTAAAAGTAATTAATGAACTGGATCCATTAACAGTATTATCAGATCTTAGATCTAAATCGATAATTAGTAGATCTGAGGTTTCAACATTAACGCATTGTGTTCCCAAACCATGATTTAAAACTGAAGATATGCGTACCTAGTAGGGTCCAAGGGGCAGAGCCCCTGGCTGGGTTCAAGCTTGGAAAAATTTTTGGATAAGACTCGGCCCGAAACCCATAAAGTTGACCTTTAAGCTCAAAAACGTTCGATATTAGATTTAAGGTTTTCTTTTAACGAACCGTTTATGTTCACGGGTTCATTAGGTTCGTTTTAGCATCAAGTTTACAACTTTATGTTTCGTTCATTCCCGATCTATTCTAGACTCAAGTTTCAAGGCTAACCGTCTATAAAAACATAAACTTTAAGATCTAAATCATACCTTTACGTTTTCATTTGGTCTAGGCTAGCTTGTTTATGAACTATAAATCTCGTATATGGCTCGTATAGCATAGATCTACCAAAACTAACGTTCGCTTGATCCAGATTCACCCCTTTCTCACTCGCGGCCGTATATGTGTGGTGGTGTGTGTTTTTGAGTGTGTAGAGAATAAGATGAAAGAAATGAGGATTAGGGTTTTTTAGGATGGTTTAAGTGGTATTTTATATCCATTAAATCCCATGGACCTAAGGCCCATACCCTTTTAATCCATCTTAATTAATCCAAGTCCATGACTTTTCTTTATTTAATACTAATTAGTAATTTAACGCCCGACAACTTAACACAACTTTCTTTATTTAATATAAGAATATTTTAGGATGTTACAATTAAAAGTAATTAATGAACTAGATCCATTAACAGTATTATCAGATCTTAGATCTGAATCGATAGTTATTAGATCTGAGGTTTCAACATTAACGCATTGTGTTCCCAAACCATGATTTAAAACTGAAGATATGCGTACCTAGTAGGGTCCAAGGGGCAGAGCCCCTGGCTGGGTTTAAGCTTGGCAAAATTTTTGGATAAGACTCGGCCCGAAACCCATAAAGTTTGGACCTTTAAGCTCAAAAACGTTCGATAATAGATTTATGGTTTTCTTTGAATGAACCGTTTATGTTCACAGGGTTCATTAGGTTCGTTTTAGAATCAAGTTTACAACTTTATGTTTCGTTCATACCCGATCTATTCTAGACTCAAGTTTCAAGGCTAACCGTCTATAAAAACATAAACTTTAAGATCGAAATCATACCTTTACGTTTTTGTTTGGTCTAGGCTAGCTTGTTTATGAACTATAAATCTCGTATATGGCCCGTATAGCAAAGATCTACCAAAACTAACGTTCGCTCGATCCAGATTCACCCCTTTCTCACTCGCGGCCGTATATGTGTGGTGGTTTGTGTTTTTGAGTGTGTAGGGAATAAGATGGAATGAAATGAGGATTAGGGTTTAAGGATGGTTTAAGGGGTATTTATATCCATTAAATCCCATGGACCTAAGGCCCATACCCTTTTAATCCATCTTAAATAATTCAAGTCCATGACTTTTCTTTATTTAATACTAATTAGTAATTTAACGCCCGACAACTTAACACAACTTTCTTTATTTAATATAAGAATATTTTAGGATGTTACAATTAAAAGTAATTAATGAACTGGATCCATTAATAGTATTATCAGATCTTCGATCTGAATAGATAATTATTAGATCTGAGGTTTCAACATTAACTCATTGTGTTCCCAAACCATGATTTAAAACTGAAGATATGCGTACCTAGTAGGGTCCAAGGGGCAGAGCCCCTGGCTGGGTTCCAGCGTGGAAAAATTTTTGGATAAGACTCGGCCCGAAACCCATAAAGTTTGGACCTTTAAGCTCAAAAACGTTCGATATTAGATTTAAGGTTTTCTTTGAAAGAACCGTTTATGTTCACGGGTTCATTAGGTTCGTTTTAGCATCAAGTTTACAACTTTATGTTTCGTTCATACCCGATCTATTCTAGACTCAAGTTTCAATGCTAACCGTGTATAAAAACATAAACTTTAAGATCGAAATCATACCATTACGTTTTTGTTTGGTCTAGGCTAGCTTTTTTATGAACTATAAATCTCGTATATGGCCCATATAGCAAAGATCTACCAAAACTAACGTTCGCTCGATCCAGATTCATCCCTTTCTCACTCGCGGACGTATATGTATGGTGGTGTGTGTTTTTGAGTGTGTAGGGAATAAGATGGAAAGAAATGAGGATTAGGGTTTTAGGATGGTTTAAGGGGTATTTATATCCATTAAATCCCATGGACCTAAGGCCCATACCCTTTTAATCCATCTTAATTAATCCAAGTCCATGACTTTTCTTTATTTAATACTAATTAGTAATTTAACGCCCGACAACTTAACACAACTTTCTTTATTTAATATTAGAATATTTTAGGATGTTACAATTAAAAGTAATTAATGAACTAGATCCATTAACAGTATTATCAGATCTTAGATCTGAATCGATAATTATTAGATCTGAGGTTTCAACATTAACTCATTGTGTTCCCAAACCATGATTTAAAACTGAAGATATGCGTACCTAGTAGTGTCCAAGGGGCAGAGCCCCTGGCTGGGTTCAATCTTGGAAAAATTTTTGGATAAGACTCGGCCCGAAACACATAAAGTTTGGACCTTTAAGCTCAAAAACGTTCGATATTAGATTAAAGGTTTTCTTTGAACGAACCGTTTATGTTCACGGGTTCATTAGGTTCGTTTTAGCATCAAGTATACAACTTTATGTTTCGTTCATACCCGATCTATTCTAGACTCAAGTTTCAATGCAAATCGTCTATAAAAACATAAACTATAAGATCGAAATCATACTTTACGTTTTTGTTTTGGTCTAGGCTAGCTTGTTTATGAACTATAAATCTCGTATATGGCCCGTATAGCAAAGATCAACAAAAACTAACGTTCGCTCGATCCAGATTCACCCCTTTCTCACTCGCGGCCGTATATGTGTGGTGGTGTGTGTTTTTGAGTGTGTAGGAATAAGATGGAAAGAAATGAGGATTAGGGTTTTAGGATAGTTTAAGGGGTATTTATATCCATTAAATCCCATGGACCAAAGGCCCGTACCCTTTTAATCCATCCTAATTAATCCAATTCCATGACTTTTCTTTATTTAATACTAATTTGTAATTTAAACGCCCGACAA